>NC_082345.1:59546348-60181681 GCF_027477595.1 Haemorhous mexicanus | reverse complement strand
CATTTATTACGAAGTGTTTTTAGCCTAATAACAATGTGCTGTAGGTGGTACTTACAACTTTTAGAGCATTTTGGGTAATTCAAGTAGCGCTCCTGTGACCTGTTGAGTGGTAGTTTTACTGCAGAAGATGCCTTTAGCTCTTTCTGATTTGCTTTTAAGAACAGCTCTCTTTTGCAATATTAACATGTTTACAAGGCCACAGCTCTTTAAGTTGTGGTAAATTGAGATACCCACAGACCAACATAAGGAAAATATTAATTAATGTCAAAATTAGATGTGAGAAACTCCTGTCTCCCACATTTCTGTCTGATCCATGACAGCAGGTGTCCCTTTGGAGCACCACAATTCTGAAAAGGATTCAATGACAGATGTCAGGAGTTTATTGTTTTTCAGAAGAGCATTATGGAACAAGTGTGAGAGACTGAAATGTTGTGGTTAATGGCTTAAACACTGCTATGAAGAACTTATTGCCCATTATGGCAAGATTGTATAAAGAAGCTGTGACCACCTAAGCCCACACTTACCTGAATACACCTTCTGACTGGAACTTTGGACTGTGAGTTCATCTACCTAAGGGATCTTGAGATAAGATAAAGCTGACACTAGATCCAATTATCTCAGGTCTAGGGAGAAGTAAGCACAGCTGAGGGAGAGGAGTGTATCCACAAGGAAAGCCAAACCCAGCAGCTGCCCTGAAAATCATCTCTGGCAGGGTTCAGGGTGAGGAAGGCCACAGCCCACAGACTCATGTGCTGAGGGCAGGTTTGCATACACAACCCCCCAACCAAGGGGGAGGAGGAGAGTTTTGGGTGTGTGGCATAACCTCCGGTCACAGGCTGTGACCATACACCCTTCCTCACACAAACTGGCTCAGGTGTAAACCCCCCACCCCAGGAAGGCCACATCCACGGGACATTCAGGTGGGAAGCAGCTGAGGAGGTGTCACAAAACATCAGAGACCCTCAAACAACCCCTGAGACTGATTCCACCTGGCTGAGGATGGCTGCATGTGATGCAAAGTGATGTAACAGATCCAGAGTCTGTTGAAAGAGACTGTGTCAGACTTGCCCTCCCAGGGGAGATACCTGGGCATTCCCATGTGTCCAAACATATGTTAATCCATTGGAATCTATGCTTTGCAGGACTCTCACCACCAAGAAGACCAGAAGAACAGGATCCACAAACAGGATGCCATGGGGATCCATGGACTTTCTACTTAACCTATTTCTCTGTTACTCTCTTTCTCTTGGCCGCTCTCCCTTTTTCAATTTTTTACTCTCTCTCTCCTCATATTTACTGTTAAATAAAAGCCATACTATTGCCATTGACAAATGGTCTCCTTTGCACCTTTATTTGGGCAGAGATATTTCTCTAATAATTTTAATAACCAGATCATAAGTCACTTTTTTTTAAAGAAGTCTGTGCAGTAGGGGAGGAAGGTACTGGAAAATTCTTTTGATTTCAGTGCAATGGTGTTTGATCTCTATATCTGTGATGAATATTCTTGTGCCAGAAATTGCTTCTTTATTTACCTATGTCAGTGATTAATATGACTAAGAGATGTCTTAGTTTTGAGAGCAAAGATTGTATGTCAGAGCAAAGAATGATAAGGGATTCACATTATGACCTGATCACATGTTTGAGACACTCTCAGGGAGAAGAGATTCATCAGAAGTTTCAGAACCATATCCAAATAAGCCCATGGAAATAATTAGCATTTTAATGAATATGTAATACAAAGGTGATGAATATGTATTATTTTCAAGAATATAACTTGTTCTGTTAGGTTGCTGAGTATGCATTGCTTTATGAGCAAACGCCATACTGCCAGCACTGCTAATAAAGTCGTGTTGGCTTTCTAACATGGCAAACTGGTTAGAGATTCATTTCATATTTTTCAGTGACAAGAGGAGGAAGGAGGCATTGAAATGTGTGAGATATTTGAGAACAAAATATTAGGCTGGCAAGTGTGTTATAGGGCAGTGAAGCAGTGCTTAGTGTTATTGCTAGTGGCTGTATGGACTGTCTTCATGATCACTGGGTGAATTGCTTTACTAGCAATTGCTGTCAGTGGACATCAAAGAATTTGGGACAATTGGCATTTTCAGAAGAGATAGGTAATTGAATAGGCTGAGCAGTGTGATAAGAAAACAACTGGAGAGCTCCTAAAAATACATGTCCTATTACATTCACGTTGTACATTTAAATAAGATCTCTCCTCCCAGCTATGAACAGGAGTAAGATTAAAACAAAGATTTTTCTCAGGTAGTCTGTATGCATTAAATATTTATTTCATGCTCACTTGATTTAACTGAGCATTAAAATAAGAAGTCTTTTGATAATGAGAGGAAGATACAGTGAATAGACAACAAAGGATCTGCAGACGAACATTGTGCTGTTTGTTCATCTATTATGTAAGTAAGAATATTTCTGAAACTTTGAAAAGGAGATGGCCTACAAGGCTTTAAAAATAATGTATGCACGAATTTAAAATCTCCATTAATGCAATGGTGGTATTTGTATCATCATAACAATCATTGTGACTATAGCAATAAAACTGATTGTTATTATAACATAGCTTTAGTTTCAAGCCTTTGTAATTTTTGCAATTATGTTGAAAGCTCAAGACAGCCTTACCCAACATGAAAGATTTCAAATCTCTGTTTAGCCTTTCAAGACTGTGTTTGAGCGATTTACTAGAATGTTTAACTTTCAAAAAGAGTGCCCATTAAGAGCATTAGTGGGGGAGTACATTGATTTATCAGGTAAAATTCTAGGCTTGAGTGAACTCAAGGGAAAAAAGAAGTGAAATAATTCAAATAGCAATCAAAATGTGAAAAAGCTACACTTTAATACTTTTAAAGTGTGAAATCACCACTTTTCATATCTGATCACTTTTGTCAATTTAAGAGAACTTAAACATCACTCACTTTGGAATTGATATCCACAGGATCAATTCATCAGCAGAAAAAGAACAGCAGCCAGTAGCATGCTTCAGTGGTAGTTTTCAAATGAAATTATTGCTCAAATAGACATTGGAAGCAAAATAAGACCTCTCAAAGCTGGAAGATGAATAGACAAGTTCACAGTTATTAAGTAGATTAGTCAACTTTCTTAGTAGAACTGTAGTTTACAAAAATTGACTTCTGAAGGAAGGTAATTTAAAAGAAGAATCGACATATTTTAGTATTACTTGTAAAGTGACTGGACAGACTTTTGCTTTTTCCAGCATTAAAAGTTTGATCTAAACATATCCAAAGGAAGCCTGCTGTCTTATTTTCCACCTCCATACTGACTGATATAATTTTTTCCCCTTTATTTCATATGACAATTTGAGATTTGTGTTGTTTACATTCCCCAAATTGTTATAGAACTTATTCTTTCACACTTTAACATCTATCATTTAATTTTTGCTGATACATATTTCAATCTCTCCCTTAGCTTAAATCTCATTATATTCCCCTTTTAAGAGGGGATGGATGGTCTTACTTGTCCCTTTACCAGCCATGAAAGGCTTTACATTGAAAGGCACCTGAGCCTGTCCTTGTGACCACATCCCTCCCTCTCCACATTCTTGCAGGGGTTCACCATTTGTGAATGGTGCTGCTGCACTCTGCTATTCTGTTTCAATGACATTACGTGCCTTCACTTCAACACCCGTATTTCCCCCGTTTGTGTTTTTTTTTGTTGTTGTTTTCTTATTCTCAAAATTCCTATGAAATACTTATTTCTTCTCGTTTTCTCTCTGTAATTAGACTAAAGATTTATTAGCCAGGGACTGTTTCTAATAACATACATGCACAGTGTCCAGTTCAATAAGGTTCCTATTTCTGTGAGAGCCTCTCTGCTTTATGCATATGAGCCTGAATAAACCATTCTGTAAAGGCACATCAGACTACAGAGCAAAACCACATAAAAATATGGAGTGGTCAGCACCTGTGCCACTGCCTCTGATCCTCCAGTATGAATAACCAGGTAAGCTATCACGGCTGAGCTGCCTGCTGGTGGTACTTGGCAGGTCACCAGAGCAAGGCTTGAGCTCACTGCCAGATCTACTGCAGTTTCTTATCAGCTCAGCTGACACTCCTATCCATAAAGATGCTGAAAACAAGTAAAAAATAGCATATCCAATAATTAATTCATCCTGGACTGGATAAAGGATAATTCCTTAAATGGTATTGTTGTGTAAGTTGAACTTCACTCCACTTGCTGGCTGATGTAGAAAGGATCTACAGACAAGGTCTTTCTATAAGTTTGGATTTCTGTCACTACAAAGACATCCCTTCTCCTTCAGTCTTGTGAAGGGAAGGAAAAGGACCTGAATGTTCCTGCTGCTTTGGGAATGAAAGAAAACACAAGAAAGAGAACGTTTTGATGCTTTTTGGCCCTTCTTTGCAGCTGAGCTTATATGCATTTGAACTTGATATTTCCTTTTCCCTACTGGGTGGCAGCACCTCTTCCACAGATGGCTTAGAAGAGAAATAAAAAAAAAAATTCCATATATCTGAATACTTTAGCTAAAATTCTCAAGGGGCTGCTAAGGAAGTGGATATGAAGATCGGCATCTCAGGCTATTTCTGCTCAAAGATGGTATTCACAGTCCTTCCAACCATTTCCTCTCCACTCACTTGTGTTTAAGAGATCTTCTTAATTATTTTGACTTTAATGCATTTTAAAATCTTCTTGGTAAAACAAAGCTAAAAATGGAATTTGCTAGCTAATAAACGTACCTTAACCCTTATCTTGGCACTCTTCTAGGTTGTGAATCTCCTGGGACTAATTTACTGGGGCCCTATTATTGAGGTATTAATCATATCAGACTTCCAGCCATGTCTGTCAATTGCTCAAAATGAGTGTAACATTATTCTTTTTCACACGCAGTGTCTCCAACTTTCCAACTGCCAGATAAGAAAGAAAAAAATGATGTGGCACTCCTTTGGAATTCAAATGTAATACCACATTCATTCCCAATCTAGTACATTTAAGACATTGTGAGCATAGTTCTCTGTGGGAATATATTAGTGCAGCTTCACTTATACCAACAACAGGCTCTGCTGATTGATGCCAGCTGAGAAACTCTGCAAGGCACACATGAGTAACAAGCACAAACCTCAAGAAAATAAGACCCTTTCACCTCTTTCCCTTCATTTGTGAAGTCCAGGTTAAGGGTCCTTGCTACTCTAATGCTGACTCTTTTTTCAATGAGTTTTGTAACATCTTTCCTAGCCTAGGAGATTCTCTCTTTTCTTCCATGGTGGAGGAAAATTGTTCGGAAAACACTTCGGAACAGGAAAATTTCATCTGTCAAATCTGCAGATGGTAGGGATACATTCAATGTTTATAACATTCAGAATAAATTTATTAGTGATCCTCTAAGTTAGCAATATAATAATTGATAAATAGTAATATTGTTTCAGCTACCAAAAATTTCCCTCTCTTTGACTCTTTCATTATTGGTATTATTGGTCCCACAAAATTTCTTTTGCTTTTGTCATTTACACAAACTCTGTGACAAAGAACCACAACACTTTCAACAAATAAATAACCTCCTACCTGTTGGCTTTATTTTCCCATAGATCACACGCATCTCTAATTCCTGTGGTTTATTTTTGTACTTTAGTCCACCCATATTCAACATAGCGCTGGGTAGCACACTGACCTTATGATATCTAATCCCTTAGGCTGATCTGTTTGCTCATTTTGTTTATGAGGGTGCAAAAGACTGGAGTAGAATCTCCATGCTTTCACACTGTTGGTACTGTCTGTGCAAGTTTGTTATTATGTGGTACTTTCCTGGCCTCACACATTACTCAGGTGCTAGCACAGAGCAATGCCTCAGAACTTTTACTCCTCATTGAACTGAGATCAAAACCCCTTTTTTAATTCCAGGGAAAACTTGTCTCTTCCTCTACTACCTTTTATTGACCACAAGGCAGAAGATAGGTTTGTACATTTTAGTCCTTCAGATTTTACCTCAACTCAGATTATTACATGCCAAGATTTTTTTACAACATGAGGCAGCTCTACTTCTACTCTGTTAAAACTCGTTTTTCTCACAAGTCATACACAAGACAACATTTTTTTAAAGGTTTCTGCTAGGACAAGCAGCCATTTTTAGTCCTGAAATCACCCTGGTGCCTTAGTTGCATTGTCAATGTCTGAACTGAGCCCATCTTTCTAAGGCAAACACAACCTCAGCAGCAGCTACCTGGCTGGGATACACACATTGATAGGTCTTTCAAGCAGGCAGACAGCTCCTATCTGGGTCATCCATACCCATCATCATATGCTACCACTATCCATGATTATATGGCAAAAGAGCATTCCTTTGTTATGCTTTCCCTGGCAATTCAGGGCTACAAATCATGTTTGTATAGTGATGCTCACCAGAAAGGCTCTGTATCTGAGAAGATACATGCAGCTGTGCCTACACACTACATGCTAGTGAAGAACTCTGCAAGACTCTGCAGGTGCAAATACAGAGTAAATAGTGCATTAGTGTACTATTTACCACCTGGCTTGTCCTTTCTGCAGACAGGAAAAGGAAAGAGAGTTTATATTAATACACATAAACTTGCAGCAAGACCCATCATACACACAAGTCCCAACTCTGTAGGTTAGACTTCCACAGTTACAAACACCATTGCAGTTTCCTCAACCATATCCTACTAATCCTTCTCTAATAGTCAAGCACTCCTTTCTTTTCTTTCCCTCTTTTCATTCTACCAGTGTTTTTTTCCACTTTTTTTTCAGCCTCCTGTCCCCGCTCCGTCTTGTGCTAAGTCCTGTGGTACAGGGACTCTCATTTTCTGGGGTCAGGTTCATCCCTGATAATTGTTTTTTTCATCCTAAAAATAATGTTTATCTTTTGTCTTACAGCTTTCTCCCCTTTTATTCCTCCTACTTTCCTCCTCTTTGATAAGTACTGACCATCTCCTTCTGGGAAGTGTTTTGTGTTGCCAGTACAGTCTTCCTTGTCTGACTACAGCATTCTGCTCTTCTTGCTCCTTAGGAGCTGACCTTGCTTCCATCCCAAAAACTTCAACAAGGTGAAGATGCTAATTTTTCTTGCAGACACAATGCAAAAAAACACAAATTAGGAAAATAAAGATGCTGCTAGCACATTGCACACCACTTGGAAAATTCACAGTTTCAAGATCCTGCTAATACAGGTTGGTCAAGTCTGTAGGTGTATGAGCAAGTCCTGCTGTGCCACTCAACTGCTTGCTGCTTTCAGTCTGCAGAATTGGGACTTAATCACAAGACAGTCTGTGCTGCTGGCCCCTGACCTCACACCTGTCTGAGGATGCAGATGCTTTGTTCTGCTGCATAGAAGTGTGAGCCAATGGACATTCAGTCTGCCCAAACTGGAGGTTTGGGCTTGAGCCTGAACTTGAAAGCAAGGTAACATGACAGCAGAAGACACCTGAGGAGGGAAATTTCTTGTATGACATATGTTCTTTTGCCCTCTTCAGTTAATCTTGATGGGAGTGGTAGAGTAACTAATCCAACTGTGAAATGGTGACTTCACAACTTTTTTATGTCTTCCCAAATACTCGAAAACAGATGAAAAGCCAAGCCAATACAAATGAATTACAGGATAGGTGAGCTTGATATTCCTGTTCCAGGTGAGCTTGATATTCTTGTTCCAAACAGAAAATTGTATACCTGTCAAATGTTGACATGACAACCCTCATTTGTATATAAAAGCAAAATCATCTCTTAAGCTTTCAATTTCTGAAATTAATTAGGTCATTGGAAATTAAAAATATTGAACATCTAAACAAAAGATGCAAAAAAACCCCTTTTCAACATTTTGACTGGCCATCTTCATGTTTTTTAAGTTTCTATTGAATGTAGAATTCTGGCTTAGAACATTTCCTGTATTAAAATTCTGTTATTGAGAAACTACACAGTAGCCTTTGGCATAAGTGAGTAAAATCATGTATGTTATAAGAAAAGGGCAGCTTGACTGATAAGAAGGAAAAATATTATTTATTCTATGTTAAGACTGATCAAGTGTTTTTTATTTCCTTTTTTGTTTTTCATTTCTACAACTTAGTCTATGTAATATAAAACTGTACAATGTCTACAAATGGATTGGTGGTTTGTTAGACATCCTCAATGGATACAATATGCATGCAGTGCTTCTGAAAGACCTCCACTGAAACCATCTCATTTAAGTTTTTCTCTTACACTTGTCCAATTTTTATTAAACACATAAAAAAGGACCTCTGTCATTCTCAATGTTCCTAGCTTTTATCGAAATAGCTGAGTACATTGTTCATGTTTTCTGTTTCTTTTGTACCTGGTAATCTGATTTTTAAAAATGCAGCATATTTTAATTATAGAAATGTGTGCATATATGCAAGGGAAGATAATAATAACTGCATTATAGTAGAAAGTTGTTAATTTGCATTAATGATAGGGAGAGCTATGGTGAATTACAGAATTTTGCAAATTAGCATCAAAGTGAATAAATAATGAAAACCAAAGGGTAGTTAATCCACAAAAGTTTCATTAATTCCTTTTATGAGTTGTTATTTGGCTATAATTATCTGCATTTTTTGTTTTTCTTTTATTAAGAGCTAGTGGAATATCTGATGTGTTATGATGCTTAAAATTATTTTTACTCCACAAAGTTTACAGTCACGAGTACACCTGCAGAAAAACAAGTGACCATTCTGGAAAGTATACAGGTGAGCCTGACCTGTTATTTTTCCTCATCATCATCCATATCCATTGCTGAGGTCTTCAAGCAATGAGCATGATAGCATTTGTATGTATAGTGGAACACAACCTATAGGAAGAAAGTCTTTAAAGTAGACACTTTAAGGAAAGAAAGTGGAAATTGAACAGAAGAAAGTGAAGGGAGTTTTGGACTGTTCATGCATAAGTGGAATGCAGATTAGTGAGGTTTTGAAGTATGATGGAATTGAAATGAAACTTATTGCAGTGTAGTTTCCTTTAAATTTAAAATAATTCAAAGTTGAATATGAATGTACCTTTTAGACTTTTGCAAATATGTCCTGATATCTTAAAAAAACTGTAGCAGCTTGTGTTTTGACTATCAAAGGAGATATTTCATGGTAGTTTTTTAATGAATCCTAGAATGGGTAAGGTCACCCAGTCTGACCTCCCTGCTCAAGCAGAGTCATCCTAGAGCACGTTGCTCAAGATTGTGTCCATATGGCAAGTAATAGGTTAAACAATGGTGGGTTTAATATTGAACCTTGGGGAGCACCACTAGTGACAAGTCTTCAACCTGTGCCTCTGATAACAACCCTCTGAACTCTGCCAGTTCTCAATCTACCAGGCTATCCACTCATTCAGCTCAACTTCCCTGAGCTCACCTAGGAGGATGTCATGGCAAGCCTTGTTGAAAGCCTTTCTGAAGTCTGGCTAGGCAACTCCCCTTAAGTCTCCAGCCATGTGTCCCGTCATGGAAAGTAATCAGGCTGGGTAAGCATGACTTCCCATTGGTGAATGCACACTGAGGGCTCCTAATCACCTTCTTGTCTTCTACATGATTAAAATGGCCTCCAGAACATGTTGTTCCAGGTGAGGTTAACTGGTCTGTTCCTCCTTCTCTCCCTTTTTGAAGACTAGGGTAGCATTCACTGTATTCCAGTCCCCAGGTCCCTCTCCTGACTGCCATGACCTTTCAAAGACGAGAGTGCCATAACAATGATGTGTGCCAGTTCCCTTGGCACCTTCTGGCAAATCCCACCAGAGCCCATGGACCTGTGGATGTCAAATTTGACTCGATCTCTAGCCTGAATGTCTTCAAACAATGGAAAGTCACCCTTCCTCCAGACCCTCTCCATGGTCTTCTGGATCAGGGATTCCTGAGGGCTGGCCTTGTGGGTGAAGACTGAAAGAAAAAAGGTGTTCAGTATCTCAGCTTTCTTTGAAACTTCTGCTGCAGAGTTAGTGGTGGGTCCACCCTTTCCTTAGTATTCCTTTTGTTATTAATTTAAATTACATTGAAATTGAATTATATTCAATTAATTGAAAAAGTTATTCTTGTTGTCCTTGACATCCTTAGCCATATCTAAATCCAAATGGGCCTTGGCCTTTCTCATTTCATTTTTGTATACTCTGATAGCTTCCCTGTATTCATCCCAGGTATCCTGTCCCCTACACCTCATGTATCTCCTGCTTATGTGCGAGTTTTCATAGAAGTTTCTTGTTCATCCATGCAGTTCTTCTGCCTCTTTTGCTAAATTTCTCATCCATTCTCTAGGACACATTCCCATATGTTTTTACCAAGAAGATTCCTGAAGAGGGCAAAGTTAGCTGTCCTGAAGCTAAGGTGTGTAACCCTTTCATTGCTCGGCTCCTTGCAGGTACTGAACTCCGAGATCTTGTGGTTGCTGTAGTCAAGGCTTCCCCTAGTGCTCACATCTCCAGATGCACTGGTTCCTCTATTACTTGTTATTATCTTTTAAAGTACAAGAATTGTGGAGAGAAAAAAGTGACAGGATTTATTTTGTTTTTACTAGAATGTAAAAATTAGGGCAGTAACACTACAACAAATTCCATCTTATACTGATTCAGCTACATTGGCAGTGCACATTCAGTCCACTTGATTGTGTCTGCCCCAGAAACGATTGGTGCACTGTTGTCAGTGTGAGGCATCTAAACTAGAAATGATTGTGGTTTCTTTCACTTTTGGTGTAAATTTTGACCCAGATACTGTGCAGGGGCACAGCAGGTCACAGTAGTACAGATGGTGTTAGCCACAGTCACACAAATGGCTTTGTAAACTGCTCTTACCTTGCTTTCAGCTTCCCAAATGCTTGGGCTACCTCCAGCCTCCAACTGCCAACTGTTCCATCAAACCTTCTTCTGCCTGACTGTGGATTGTCAGGACAGAACCTAATTGAAATAGAAGCATGGAGAATGTGAGGAAGGCACAGAGACCTCTTCAGGTTCTGGGTTTGTTCCCAGGTAATCTTGGGTCAGGTACTTTGCATACATTTTAGATAAGAGCCAGGCTCTCCTGAGCAAACTATGTCCTTCTGAAAAAAAAATCATGGAATAGTTCAAGGGATAGTTCGCTTGGGCTTTCTGTTCCCCTATGCAGGATGGGCAAGAACATTGGTAACACTGTTTCTATGGAAACATCTTACCTAGTTACTGCACAGCTATGAAGTTTCAGTTACCTCTGTAATTGATCTGGGGCTTTTTTGTGGGCTGTTCCAGAAAAACATGGCATATTTCATGATAAATGTACTCAGGGTGTTCACATCTGCATTATCTAAATGCTAGCTACTATTTCAGCCAACCTGGTCACATTTGAATAAATTGCAGTGGTCACTGAAGTACAAACTTTTACTACAGTGCTGTTGGATACTTCACCGGTTGGCATCACATTGGTTACTTCATGCAGCTATGAAAATCCACTCTGATAACTTTAAGGTGATGATTATAACACATTTCATTTGGATTTGGGCACGTCTGTCCTAATCTGGGAGGCCAATGAACTTTTCCAGCCATTCTGTGACCACGTCCTCCCACAGGTACAGGTTCTGTTGATATAATTGTCCTTTGTTTGTTTGGATGTCAGTGTGTCTCTTTTTAATTGCCAGAAGTGGTGTGCCCCAGAACTGCTAGTTAGTGAATGATGAATCTGTGAGACTGTGTGTGCTCTTGCAGCTTCTGCTCTGCTGTCCCCTACACAGAAAGGTTCCACCCTGATTACCCTGATGCGTGAATTCATACAAGCAAGGGTACTCTGTGGAGCTGGAAAACAGGCTATTAAAAAAAACCAGTTTCACATCAAAGTAACTGCAATATTAATTCTTTTATGACTGTATGGGCAGATAATATATCTGACTTTACAGTATGCTGAAACATTCTGGAGTATTTGTCCAAGTCTGCATCAGCTGTTGAGAAAAAGCACCTGTGAAGGAACAGTACCTGCACTAATATCTGATTAATCTGAAAATGGATCACTTGAACAGCACACATCACGAAAACGAGATAGCACAGAACTAAGTGCTTGGGAAGATAGGAAATAGGTGTAGTGCAGGAACAGATATTAGGTATACAAAGGGCTATTTGGGGTCCAGCTGTAGAGGAATGAAGGCAAGCAGGATGGGATTTATTATAGTTGGATTTAGTTCAAGGAGCTTTCTGTCTGGTAAGATGTTAATTTCACAAAAGATTTCATGAATCTCAGTCTCCCATTAAACAAAATAGCAGTCAGAAAATAGAGCAGATGCAGTAAACCATTAAAAATGGAGACTCATTTGATATGGATTTTTCTTGTTACTTTAGTGTCCCACTTAATAAAAAACCTAATACGGAAAACACTATAAATATGTCAGTCATCATAAAGCTGCTTTAAACAATGAGAATGTAGTGACACAGCAGGATGAGTGTAGGCACTAAAATAACATACACAGTAATTCTGCTCTCTCACCCAAGAGCTGAAGAAAATGAAGTGATAGTAAGACTAGAATGGTTGCAATAATTTTTATTTTATTCATGCTCCACTGAAGTTTGATGCACATGCTCCTGCCTGTACTACACATTTGTGTTAGATAACTGGAAGTATTTTAGTGATGGGAATAGATATGTGTGAATGCGGGATTAAAACTTCCTTTCTTCTCTCAGTGCTATTTACATTTCAAACTTTCTTGTGTCTACTCATGCCATAGCAAAATGTAGCTCTCATTTTAGTAATTGTGTTTTTCATTGTCATCCTACTTGTTTTCTCAGTGTACTTCTGTGAGTTTTTGTCTTTGATATTTTATTTCAACGTGTTTATCACAACACTTCATCTCAATTCTTTTCAGTTGAATATCTGACATGGAGCTGTTGACTCTCTCTCTTCACGTCTTTTCACTTCATTCTTCCCTTTCTATTTTTTGTTTACTCTTTACCTTATTTTTCAGCCTACTTTCCCTTTCTTCCTTCCACTCAGCTCTTTATCTATACTTCTTCTTTTTCCAGCTGAATGCTCTTTTCCTCTCTTGACTCCTCTCCTTTCTTTTCCCCTTAGATGCTCAGCCAGACATTTCTCATTTGTGTTTTCTTTTCTTCCCGCTCAATCACTTGTTTGATTTTATACCTATGGAAATAGCCTCAAATGTACCAAAATGGAGGGGAGCTCATAAGCAACTGGCAGAGAACTGGATAACTGAGTAAGGGGAAAAGGGCAAACCATGAAATAGGAAAGTATGGTGGCTTACAGGCCAAGATGGTCCATTTGGTGGCTAAATGGCATTGCCTAGCACATATAATTGAAATCACTGTTGCTTCCTTCCTGAGAATGAGGTCTGGGTCTAACGTTGACCCAGCTGGTAGGATCATGGTGCAAATGACACCTGGGTTGTGGGTTTGATACCCTTATGGGCTATTCACTTTAGAGCTGGACATGATCCTTGTGGAACTCTTCCAACTCAGAATATACTGTGAAATCTCTGTGGAAAGGTGGATGGCTTTATCTGAGATGAGGGGCACAAGGTTGCTCTTTCTGTAAGCTCCATGACAAAAGTGGAGACATTTGATTTTTCTTTTCCTTCTTAAGCTGCCCACAATACCTCTGAATTTTCTTCTTATATGCTTTCCTTCGTGCAGCTCAGTGTTGTGAACAAATGCAATATCTGTCAGTGTTTTGTCAAAGTGTCATTCCAGAAACCACTTTGGTGGATAGCAAGGCTCTGTTAAACCTGGTATGTGGTATTGTGCATGTTATTTTATTAATAAACTTTTCTGAGAGATTTTCATAGAGCTAGCATGTAGTACCTACCATATAATAATGATGTCATACAGCGTGGCATTTCAGGAGCTGGTACAACAGCTAAGTATGGCCCAATTAGTGCAGTAACTGTGTAGCAGCAGAATCAATGTAGAAATCTCTGATGGAATTCCTGTGAGGGTAAGAAAGGGCAAGTAAGCAGGCATAATTTATTGCTATTAATCAGTAAACATTATTTGCTGGTATAACATGTTCTCAAGCAGACCTAGCACAACATATGCTGCATTAGTAGCAGATGTCACAAATTCTGAGGTTTTATATAACATGCACTATTTCTACAAAAAAATTTAAAAATCACTTCCATGTGAAAAATATATACATAGCTTAGCATTTTCTCTGCTCTTGCTAGGAAACTTTGAATACAAGTACTGTATTTTATTGGGGAGACAGTCAACTGTACTAGCAAAAAAACACAGTATATGTTTAAGGTTGAAAATAGATCTAATATGTCACACTGTGGAGGAAATAGTTTCCTCTATGTATTAGTTTTACATTGTAGGGCAGTGAATTTAGGTGGGAGCAAGAGACTCTATAGACAGTGGGTAGATGGAGGCTGAAATGAAATTGAGAATATCTAATACAATATTCTTTTCACACTAGATGCTGAAATTGTACTTCTCTGGAAAAATACTGTTATTAACATTGTGTCTGAAAAGAGTGTGCTTAGCTTATATAAATGAAATCTGGATAATGCCTTTAAAGTCAGATTTCCTTTACTGTACGACTTAGTCAGTGTCCAAAAGAAAAAAGAATGAGGAGGTGCCAGTGTTTACATTGTGACTGTTTAGTTGTTTGAAGTTATATGCTTAATTTTTTTGTTTTATGTTGATTTTCATACTAAGATCTTGATGATGTAATTAGCTATAGATGCTTAAGGTGTTCATGTTCTTTGTGACTTTTTTTTAAATTATAGTCTAAAAAAAAGACTCATAGGAGGGTAGCATATGAGAACTGTATATCAGAGAAATAAAAATCCACCAGAACATATCAGATAAAACTGGTATGGGGACACTACTTCTTTATTTACAACATTACTTATATATGTACTGAAATGTATGTGTTCAAGGAAAATATTTTGATTTTGCAAGTATGTTGGGAAAAAAAATAGAAGAATTACAAGCATGAAATTAGCTGGGAAGCCTCCCACCCCTTCTGTAGTGAATGTTAGAGAGTTTAGAAGCTTAATATATTCAGTAAAATTAAGGTGATAAGCACATGAATTTGCTTTTTAATTTCTTCCCTGAAAGATAATAAATTTTACTTTGTCTGACTGTAGGATAAAACTGTCAAGATGAATAGTTGCCATGCAAAATATATCTGTCCATAGCCTGAACAAAACATAAAAAAGAGTCTGATCATAATTTAGAAATTTGCTCATGGCCAGTAAATTTCTGACACTAGAGTGCTTTTGAATCTAGTTTAAAAATGCAAAATGTAGATTTTTCTCCAGGTGGAAGAAATTGATTAAAAAAATTGTTTTAAAAGTTAAAAGAATTTAATCCTGTTTTCTTGCTCGGACACAATGATCACTTCTAGCTGACTTTACTACCATACATTGTAGTTATGTTTACCAATAGTTCTGCCTGCTGAGATTTATTCATTTCTCTGCAAGTAGGTTTGAATAAGTAAGAGGTGGATATCATTATGCTTATAGTAAAGTCATGGGTACTCTGAAGAATATAAGGTACTATGAGAGGGACCTTAAATTTACTAATAGAATCATTTGAACTGGGAGCGAAAGCAGAGGCCCACTTGTGGCAGACAGAAGAGTTCAGACAGAGATGCCTGGACCTTCCCAAGGGCTCCATTTTCCTCTGTAATCTCCAATGGAGAATTGAACACCCTGTATGGTCAACAGACCAGCAGCAGAAAACTGCTTCTGACAACCTGGGATGGTGACATCACACCTGGATAGAGTGTCCTGTTGGGTTGTGGAGAATTCCCTTACCTAAAAATGAAAAAGTGCTACAATGATGACAATGAATTATCAAGTAAACCTGTTCAAGTCTTGTTTATGGTATTAGTGAACTTAAATTGACCAAAAAAGACATTGCATTGATAAAATATTTTCCTGAGAAATATGTGGCTCTGGAATAATGTGGTTCATGTTTAAGGCTACACAAAATCAGTGTGGTATGTACTAAATGAACTAAAGACAGGCTAAGTTACGTGTGTCAAAGACTATGGCTAATGGAAAATCTTCTCAACCAAATAAAAATTTTCTTCCTTATGGGTTAATGCAGGTTATTTGTCCTGGCCCACTGTCACTCATTCTCCTTATCAATGTCCTAGAGAAAAAGTGAAATATTTAAAACTACCAAATCTGCCAGCTATGGGTTTTGAAGATAAAAGTGGTCAAGGGCAGCTGTTGTAGCAAGCGCTGTACATTCAAACAGTGCATATTTTGACACACGTAAATTCAAAGTCTTTGATCTTAGTCCAAAGAAAACTCACTGCTGTAAAGCATACTTCTTTCCTTGCATGGTTTTGTAGATATTCTGGAAAATTTGAGAATTTTCCAACTTTAAAAAGATACAATGAGTACATTCTTGTTCTGCACCCGTTTCCCTTAACTTATTAAGTTATGAAAAGCATGCAGATTTCAAGTAATATCTTTTGGATAGGAAAAGATGATTAGTTCTTTGAGAAAGCTAGTAGGAAGCAAACAAGCCTTATGGATTAGGAGGGATTTTGTCATACTCATTAATCTTGATTTTCCCATCTAATTGCGCATGTCCTTTTTGCCCTTTTCTCCTGAAATGCAAGAATTCTTTGTGTCTGAGGGGAACCAGTTGCTGTCTGAATAAGTGTTTGAGAACCAGCTTCCACAAATCCATCACCTTCAAAAGTAATGTTACAATTGTGTTATAAAATGCTGAAATCGTGTTCTTCCCTCTGATAGAGACAGAAAAGAACAAGGTTCTGCCAACTGCATCAAGAAACTGACTCCAAAAATTCATTTGGCACCTTCTATGATCTTTTGAACTTTCAGCTGTCAAAGACTTCAATGAGTTATTTCACAGCATCCTGAAGTGAAGAGAACTTTAGGGGGGAAAGCATTGTTTGTAATGTATTTAGCTAAAGAACGTAGGCAGAATTTTATTAAGTAGTTTCTGCTTAAGGAATCAGTCAGTGTCTTCCCAAATGATTCTGTAGAATTGAGATCCAACAAATAAAATATTCCACTTCATCATAAAACATGATGTTTATTAAATGCACATTTAAAAAATTACTGGATACATGCAGAGCTTGCAGTATTATTAGGTAGGACTGGATTAATCTGCCTGATTCTAGAAGAGTTTATTTGTAAAACATGACTTATTACACTGTTGTAGGCTGTGCTATACTGGCACTGCATCCCACACTTTTATAGTGATGGTTACAGCTTTCAGCAGTCAAGCGACAAACTCCATAAAGGTACTCTGAAATTGCATTTTTGAAATTCCATCCCTGCCTACAACTATAAACTCTGAGGAACTGAAATTTTAATAAAATAACTCAGGAGTATTTAATTTTCCTCTACTCTGGATCTGCTACCTTATTACACCTATTCTGTAAGCTATTAAATGTTCAGTCCTGTAAAGCTGGCACTTGATCTTCAGAATGTGCAGAGATGCCAAGGTATGACTGAAGAAAGCATGAAAAAACAGAGGTGCAAAATGCTCTTGACTTTGTTGTGTTAGCTACTACTTCAAATGAGAATACCCAAACCTACTCTCCTGATCACAGTAACAGGAGGAAGAGATGAAGGAATAGAGTTGATTTAATTGTGCAGACATAAATAAAATTTTTAGGCCAGGAAAAAAGAAGGCATTGCATAAATACTTGATCATTTTTTAGTACATCCAGCCACCTAGAGAAGGAGCTCATCATCACATTATGACATAAAATCAATATCTTGCAAAAGTCAGAAATAAGATCATGAAAGAGCAATGTGTTGTATCTACAAAGGTTGCATATATCTAGTTTGGTATTTAGGATATCAGACTTAGTGAAGGGGAAAAAAAATCTTTCTTATTCAGAAGTGTGCAACAATGTGAGACAAAATAGGAATTTAACAGGTCTCTGTGTTTTTATTGAGATGGATTTGGATGGGTTTGAAAACCTCTACTTTCTGCAATAATCACTCCAATGAGGTACTTAGAAAATCATGTTTTAGCAATATTCCTGTTATAACAGTAATTGGTAAAAAGAACCCTTGTGGGTACTGAGGGAGCAATATTTATTACATCTCAATAACATTTTCTAGGGTACTGCTTGCACAATCCTGACCCTGAAAAAGGAGAGAGAATGATGAGCTCACTTATCCTGGAGAAAACAATCCTCGTGATTATTTATTTGTAGTAATTTTGGAAGATTTATATAATTATAAATTAAACTGGTAAAGAAATATTGATGCAATAGGAAAATTACTGCATTATTCTATAGGATTGAGATAATAGAAACCTCATTGAATCAAGTAATTGTACAGTGTAGTGGTTGACAAATCATACAGATGTTTATTGCATTTGTCAACCCTTTACTTAATGATATTAATGTAGCCTATCTGCATTCAATTAATCTGCACTGAAGTATCTCAAGGTGAAATTTGGCCATGCAGGGCAGGTTGATGTGGGAATTAGTTAATTTTTTAGCACTGGGTTTTGTAAACAGACTCAATCCCATTATACTCTTCCAATGGAACCTGTTTCAGTGGTCATTCTACCCATGAGGCACTGTCATGCAATCACAGAATCTTCTGAGTTGGAAGGGACCCACAAGGATAATTGAGTCTAACCCTTAAGCACTAAGTACAGGGACTGAACCCATGGCATTGGATTATAAGCACCATGATTGACCAACTGAGCTAATCATCCCCCCTCTTGCATTTAGAATTAACCACCGCATATAACTTAATTATGTCAAAAAATTAGCTCTTCCTTCTTTTTTTTTTCTCTCATAACCTTAATTTTCAGAGTTAGAGTGAAATAAAAACTTTTAAAAGCAGAGAACTGTATCTGAGTAACAATTTCAAGGATGCTCATTTGGATCCTAGTCTGAGCTGAGGGACCAAAGATTTGAACACGTTTCAAATGAACATCATAATCACTGAAATATTGGCTATTCAGGGCTCTGGTTCTCACTCTGGTTTGATCAATTCCTTCCTGAGCCTGAGAAACCTTTACTGTCAAAATTCCTTGTGCACAGGAGCTAGTATTTCATATGAAAACTTCCTGATAATTGCAAGTACATACACAAAATTATGAGGGAGCATGGTCTCAGTTCCAAATCTAAGAGCTATTGCATTATTTTCCTACTGCATTATATTATTATTATTATTATTATTATTATTACTTTTATCCCTCTGTTTTAATTGGGACCATTAACTCCAAATTTAACTTTACAATGAAAATGGGAGAAAATATAATGCGTTCTTTAACATATTAATTTATGGTGAAAAATGTACATGGTATGCATGTCTGATGTAATAAAGGCAACCATGAGGCAGAGTACATGGTTACCTAAATATCTTATTTGTAGCAAGAGATACAAAAGCGATAGGGATTTCAAGCAAATGGAGATGTTTGTATGAAAGACACAATAAGAAAAGGTGAAATTGTGGCTTTTAATTAAAGTGCTACTAAATAAGTTATCTAAGACGTAAAATAAAAGGAAACAAAAAAAAACAGAAGACAAAAACGAAAAAAAAGAAAAGAAAGCATGTCACAGGGACAAATTTGGAGGCATCCACTTTGTATCACAATCTGTTGTTGTTGTAAGTGTTGTAATTCATCTGCAAGTCATCAACTGAGAATTCCCTGGGGAGAGAATGTCTCCTGCTGCTCCACTCAGCCTCAGCAGAAAACAGGGGGGGTGTGTGTGTGTGGGGGTACTGAAAACACTGCTGCAGTATACATATTTCCATCCAGTCTGAGATCTATTCAGAGATATGGCTGAACCAGATCTAAAATAAACACACAAGTGATATTAAACCTTGGATCACCTAAACCAAGTGATATAAAACCTGTGAATTTGTGCATGTCATATTATGCTGAAGAGTTATGTTTAAGCAACACATTTGCAGGGGACAAAGAGTAGATAAAATTCCTAAAACTCCATGGGGTATACAGACTTCTACATACAAAGTTCCAACACATCTTTATTAAAGTAATTTAAATCTATGCTGATGCTTGTCCTCCCAGCAACACTTATTTCATTGACTGTTTTTTTCCAACTGAATTCTTTCTAGTAACTTCCTTTTGACTATTGATTTCAGTAAGAATTTCAAAATCAGTTCCTGAAAATTGGGATCCAACTGATAAGATGAAAATAAGATGAGATGAAAAAAGTGATAATAGAGATAGGAAGCTATGAAGTCAGCAAGCCTTTCTAAGAAGAAGTTAAACCCCACTGTTACCAGACTGATGATCTGGTGGTGGTGGACAATACACTAATTTCATAACAACTCTGCAATTGAAGGTGGATGCAGCATCAGTAAGGTTAGGTTCTGTTCTACTACACTACACCCACACATATCTCTGCTCTGTTTACTGTGCCACTTTGTCCCTGCCTGCCTCACACATTACTCACCACAGTCTCAAGGAAAAGCTGTCCTGGGACAGCTTTGGTTTTGGAACAGAGGTGATGTGGCTTTGACAGAAGCTGTATATACTTTATTCCTAATTTTTTCTTGGTCTTGGGTTTTAACATATTTTTCATTTAAATCTTGGCTAGTAGATTTTGTAATTGCCTCTGAATTGCTATATGATAATGAAAGGTTTGCAGAAGGAGCCTCTAATATCAGTAATGAAAGACCTACAAAATGTTCACCAAGCTGAAACTGTCCTTTGCTGAAAAGGCTGGTAAAAAGACTCACCTCCTTCATGCTTCCTGCACTTGGACAATGTCAGAGAGAGATGAGTGCTTCCACTGAAAGATGCTATTCCCAGGTGCATGACAGAATTCTCTTAATCTCAAAACTGCAATGTATAAGCTAGGGGAGAAGGGGAAAGTACAATCTGCATAGTTCTCCTGAAACAAAATCTACAAAATCTGCAAATCTATGGCTTCCAATGTTTGGCAGAAGTGAGGTAGCACATTAATATTTTTCCTCTTGCATGATACCTTTAAAATCTGTAAATACAATATGCCTTGCTTTTCCTTTAACATTTGTGCTTGTTTTATAGATGTGACCACTGAATGTGATTTGCAGTTTGAAAGTCATTAGTCTTTTATCTTAATTTTAAAGAAAAGTGTCAAAAGGATACTAAAGCCCTGTACTGAAGAGCAGAAGACAGTCACAAGACATCCACAATTTTGTGAGAATGGCATGCTGATAGTTAGAGCATATAATTTTAAGTTTCCCTCATGTGGAGTCTCACCTAGTGCCAGTAACAATATAATATTGGATTAGATAGACATCATCCCTGATCCTGAGTAGTAGTACCTATTTTTTGTCCTTACTTTATTAGTGATATATTCTTGAAAAGTTGGTTATTGATGTTTGCCACTGAAAATTCTGTTTTCAGGATGTCCCCTTGGGCTGTAACAACAGGTAAGGATGTCAGACTTATGGATGACAGAAATCTCTCCAGACTTTTCAAGTTAACTGATTCTCACATCCCTCAGGCTCCCAAATATACGCATAAAATAAAACGTGCACAGCTCTAAACAAGTTTTTGTAGTGAAATGTTGTGGTAGGGTTAGCACAGGAGTATTTAACCTTTATAAAAAACCAAAATATCTAGGCCTATACACAACACTGCAGTAATGTCTTCAAACATCTCATCATTAGGAAATATATAAATTATCCATCTGGAGATTAGCTGGTGTTGTTGGCACTGTGAAATGTACAACTGAAATAAGCTGTATTTTTTAAGTGATTACACCTTATTTAAAAAAAACAGTCAAGAGATAAGAAGATTTGATAAAATACATATACATATACTCATGAATTTCATATATATACATATATATATATATATAAAATATATAAACAAACACAAATACAGAACATTTGTGAACTCTGAAATGAATGTTCTGAAATCAGGTAAACACCTCCAGTATATCTGACAGGTGTTTGAAGGAACCACAGTTGAACTGTAAGGCACCTGACTACTGATACTTGCAAACAAAATTAATTCAGCTGTTGCAATTTTTGCACAAATTCCATGGGAGTTTAAGATGTTGCTTTTTATTATTAGTGTTTTAATTAATTCAGCTATTCTAAATAGATTATTTGAATGCAGATTCTACCACAAGTAACACATAAGAAAATAAGATACAGCCCAAATAAGTGTAAATCTACCTTCATGAAACTAATACAACTTCCTGTCATTCTCACTATAAAACACCAGTGTGGTTAATCATGTGAAAATATTGGTGCTTTCTCCTAGGAAATGTGACAAGAACCTTGATTGCATAGAAATTAGATGGGGAAAAATGTCATTTCTTCAGTGTCAGACTAACTGCTTCTGCAAGAAATATTGGATGCAGAATATGTTTTTTTTTTTGTTTTCTGTAAGGATGCTTTTCCTATAGTTCACTTCATTTTTTTTTTTTCAGCTGAGGATGAGATTTAACTATGTAAATATTAAACACAGTTTTCAGTCTGTCTTTATTTCTCTGATTCTTCTGTGTTGCCTTCTATCCTAAAGACTATGCACTAATGTGCAGGACTGATTTTTGGAAAATACAACTGACAGTGAATTTAAGACAGACTATGGTTACAAGCTGTACTTATCATCACTCTGTGCAGCCCTCTTTTGAGGATTTCCTTGAGATCTACAGTAGAGGCCAAGCTCAGGTCAGAACACGATAGTTTTGAGCATTTATAGCAGAAAAACCTACTGTAGTCTGCCCACTCTAAGACCTCAAGGTCTGCAAATGACTCCTCTGATAGGCAGCCAGAATTGTTTGCAAATACTTGTATTTGGTGTCAGGAGCTGGTAGCAGAACACAACACATTGGGGCTTTATGGGCTACTTCTTGAGCTAGAGGACCAAAAGGGTATGGGGAATGACTGGTTAGAGAAAGGCAGCTGTAGGATGTTTTATCCCTTGTCTCTCTGAAGGACTGGAAACCAAAAAATGTATAGTGAGAGAATCTGGGCTGGAATCAGATACCCAGAGACAGACAGGGGATGACTAATGAGGTCAGTGCTGGACTCTAGGAAGACCAGGACTGGCTGGATTACAGGAGAAAGAACTAATGAAAAGAGATAAGAAAATAAAGATGCATGGCTTGTAAAACTGGTGAAGAGCTAAAGCATGTGGGGAAGCAAAATGGCCAGAGAAATGGACTGAGCCAAGGAATTGGGAAAGAAAGGTGAGAAAGACTATGGAGTGGGAGTGAGGCAAATTTCAAAGTGGGACTAATTTTAGCAGAAGGAAAACAAAGAAATGTAAAGTGTACAACTAGCTGAAAGGATTGACAAAAGAATGAATAAAAAGCTGATTGCAAGTCGGATGGTTGGAGGGACTGTAAGAGATGAGGGAAAGGCAGGCTGGGACTGGAATTGGAGATTAAAACCGCAAAAGATAGAATTTTCTGGGAAAATGTGCTTGATTTGTCACAAGGAGCCTGTGAGAGCACGCTCATGGAACAGTTAAGTGAGCTGGCAGACCTTGGGGGGAATAAAGAGAATCAGAACTAAGAAATTTGTCAGGAGGCTCAAACATGGAACCAAACCAAAATGGAGTCCATGGCTTAGAGTGATTTAGTTCTCTGTCTATCAGCTACTCTTTGTGAAAGCCACTCTTTTTGCCTGTCAGGTGTCCCATAGTTGATCCATCTAGGACCTTACAAAGGTTAATAATCTACTCTTTTACTTATTCTATTAGAACAGATGTCAAAAATGGGCATGGATAAGCTATATTTCAATTCATAATTGCAAATAAAATATACAGGTATGAAGGAAATTAATTTTAATTTTGTAAAAAAATCATATTGCAAATTTTTTTATTGTTAGATATAAGTTAATTTAAATTTAGGTGAAAATAATTTGTGAATAGTACAAACTTCAGCATGTAAAATTAAAACAATGTGATAATGCATCACATTGTTGGGCAAGCTCAACCAAATTCCTTTCTAGCAAGTTTGTTTTGTTTTAATTTTTTTTTCCATGAGTGTACGTATCACTTCTTTCTCCTTTATTAATAAGGTTATCTCCATGGATTATCTGAGTACAAATGCATTGTTGCCAGATTGGTAAACAGAACATCAATCTCATCAGGAAATTCATATATACAAAGCCAAATGTAATAGTGGGAAAGAAATTAAGGCCATGGAAAATATTTTCATGGCCCTTGCCTTCCTATTTTACAGGGCAATCACTTGCCTCTGTATTAGCTTGGTCCACCAATAAATTTATTATCCTGTTTCCTATAGTACCTTTCAATTTATAGTTTGTCTTGTGAGAAGGACACCTGGAAAGCTGAGTATACAAAAAGCTGGTCTCTGTGGGAGCTCAGTAGCCCAGAAAGGTAAGTGTCCAGGAAGTCAAGGCAGCTGGACTATGCAAAGATAACCAGTGTGAGGAAATGGGCAATGTGGGAATTTACCAGCTGGGCAGCATGTGAAGGAAAGGAGAGAGGTACCAGGAGATTGTCCAAGTAGGAAACACAGGTGTTCTGCCAACATAGGGGCCTGTGAATGCCAGAGCTTTGAGGAATAGGTGGCATTGTAGGTGATACCATGGCAGAAAGCTTGATGATTTGGCTGCCAGTCTTGGATTAGTCATTTCTATTGAAAACTGTGGACCATCCTTCGGGATTTGTTTACAATTGTGTCATTGGGGGCCTGATAGACAGTCCTATCAGCTACTCTAACACCTGCCAAAACTGTGGCAAGATCAGAATGCTTAAGACAATGTAATTCTTGGTAATGTTACAAAAAGAACAGTTTCCTTGGCAAGCTAAGCCAGAATTTTGTTAGCCAGAAAATATGATTAGTTTGATAGAAAAGTGGAGAAATAAGGTGAAGAAAGAAAACAATTCAGGAAAGAAGGATAATAATGGGAAACCAGTTCCAACAGGTGGCATTATGGAAAGATCAGCTAAATTTAACCAAGTGTTTTATTTTGTTGGCCTAGTCCACTCAGGATGCCTGATATGGTGAGGACCATTCAAATACAGATATGCCCAATCCTAAAATCATAGAAAATGGTGGTCTGGAAAAGAAGAAATGAAATTGAGACCCTTTGGTCACTGTCCAATTAACACTGCCTGACAAGTGACACTCCACTCTCATAAACATCAATAAATCTAACTCTTTTTGGAAATACTACAATAAGTGTACCTTCCAGAGGTATCTCAGCTTATTCCAGTAGTATGTGGTGTTCTAACCAGAAGCCTGCAAGTCTGTTTATTGCACATCTTTAAATTTCAGCAATCTATTTTGCATGTTTGTTTTTTTTTTTTTTTTTTACCATATCCCTCTTTTGCCTATCTGAAACAAAATTTCATGTAACAGGCTGGACCAGCCCTGAAATTGTGAGCTGGCATTTGTTATTTTGGACTACTTATCACACAGCCTTTTGTACATTCTATCTCTAGAAGGGGAATGAACTTTATAAGTGCATCAGCTCTAACAATTGAGATGTGGGCAAGTGATGAAGGGCTGTTACAATTCACTGAACATCTTTCATTCCTTCTGCAGACTCTTGTAAGTCATCTTCTTCCCTATCACTCTTCCATAATGTCCAAGTCCCACAGATAATTTTTAAGACAGGATGCCCTTTCTAGCACTTGAGAGAAAGAAAACATGGCAAACCAAAATCTCAAATCCCTATTGGAATCATCGGGGAGAAGAAACAGCTCACCTGAGATGGTTTTTGTTATCACAGGTTAACTTCCATACTATGGGACATCCAATCTGAAAGTTCAAAAGGAAGAACATACTGTTTTGAATATTCTGACCAAATATGACTCAATACTTAACCCTGAAAAAACACTGTCTTGCATGAAACAGAATACCAAATATGTTTTCTTCCTCCATCTAACCTTTCTAGCTGTGATTTTTGTCACTTAGCTAAGGTGGTATGTTTCTGAGGCTTGTAGCAGCCTCATTCATCTCTGTCCATAGCTGTTTCAAAACAACGTTTTCTGCTTTAATGATTAGATTTTCCATTTCAGTGCAGTGTGTCTGCTTGTGTACTTGTCCCTTCTATGCATGCCTTGTCAATGTAATTAAACATTACAAATGCCCATTACAATGTACACTGGAGGAGAATGCTCCCAGCAGCACTGCCAGATGTGATCCTCCAGCTCATATCCCTGTAGTTAATGCACAGACCTTTCAGCAACTGGCACAAGTGACTCTATCTCTCCTCTCATCCACCAGGCTGTATCCAAATGTTTTGTTTCCTTTGGCCAGATTTAATGCTCTTTCTTCTCACACGGGTCTTGTTTTGCAATAGCAAGTTCTAACGGGTTCTGTAGCCTTTCTGTCTCACAGCAGATAATATGTCTAGAAACACTCCTCAATGAAGGCAGTTGGCAACTCATGGAAATGAATGAGGCAGCACCCAGACAGCAGGGAGACTGAGATGACAAGAAGGTGGGAAAAAAATGGTAACTTGTGTTGGATTAGACAGTAATTTCTCTTTGCTGATTAAAAACTTTGCTTGGATGATGATTAGATTTTCATAGTGTGGGGTAATTTTGTGTTTCCCTTTTGGAAGACTGAAGTAGCTTCAATAGCTTTTAAGGAGCTCCTATGTATGCCCCAGGCTGCTCATGAACATTATAAATTTCTTTCCCACCCACACCCACCCCGTGACAGAATCGCTGGCCTAAGTTCTTCACACGGAAAGAGGAGACAAAACTATTCCTCATCATCTACTGCTGGTAGCTGCAATACTTTTGGATGTTGAAATAAGATTGTAATTGGTGTATCTTAGAGATGAGCTTACATCTAAACTCAGTGAACAATTTCTGGGTTTTAATTCTCACCATAAATGCTGCTTATCTGAAACAACCATGTTTAAGTGATGAGACAGAAAAGAATTATTCAAGTACACCATTCAGTAGTGGTATTCTGGACTTCAAAACAACTGTAAAGAGAAAGCAGTGCTTGCAGCTAATGCTTTTATGTAGTTTAAAAAAAATATTGCTGGCATGAAGAATAGAGAGAAGCAGAAAATGCAGAAGATCTCCTGTTAGAGTTCTTGGGTCAAACTTGAGAAAAGATAAGACTAGGTATTTTAATGTTCTAATTTATGATCTATCAGTTCATTTTATTGTATTCAGTTGTCAAAGAGGGTGTGTTCTTCTGCTATGGAAGACTGCAAAATGTTCCTCTGTGAAATTGCTCTGGGTAAAAAGGTTTTTCCTGTGAGAAGACAGTGTGGCAGATTCTGATCAGTGTGTACTGGCTAGTGGTTCCCTTCTGATACAAGTTTTTTTCTGAGATAATTATTTTGAGAAGAAGGAGTAGTCTTCCTTAAAAACAGATAAAAATTTCACTACAGGTGTCAGTTGCTTGTGAAAGATAACTTTACATCTGTGAACACTTAGGAAGGGATTTGCCTAAGTTCAACCCCAAGAAGAGCAATGACATTCCTTTTAAGTTCAAAAGCTCTACCTGCATAAAACCTCATACCATTAAAATAACACAGAGTGAGTAAGGAGAGAAGTAAGGCATGCACTGAGTAAGTCAGGGGTCTCTTCATGAAAAGTCTGTCTCTGTCCTTACAGAGTATGCACCTGCATCAGTCAGTCAGTCAGTCAGCCAGTCAGTCAGTCAGTCAGTCAGTCACTCTTTAGCCGGAATAATTTACAAGTGGGACTTGTAGATAAAATTCTTTCCCCTCCACCCTCGTCCTTCTACACTACCATTTCATACTTTCACCAGGTTTCACCAGATAGCTTCTTCTGTCAGTACAGACATGGATGTTAGGAGTAATTCTCACTTTCGAATCAATGTTTCTTTGTCTAGGGTCTAGGAGTTCATGTGGGCTTCCCTCTCAGGCCTATCTGCTCATGGATTCTCCTTTACACTTTTCTTAAAAGCTGTGGCTCTAAGAAATAAATTCAGGTTTGGGGTAGACAGTGTCAGATGAGGGATAGACCCTAGTTCAGGATGTCTCCATGTTTCTGTGAGGGTACCTGAGCTTGCTTTAGCTCTATTTGCACCAGCTTTAAAGCTACAGCAGCTGTGAGGAGTTGAGAGTGAAATACTGTCCATGCTTTTGGCACAATGTGCTTACCCCTAGGGGGTGAGCAAAGTGGGAAGTGCATGTACCAAGGCTGTGAGGGATCTCTGCATTGGACAATGTTCATGCAGAAGTTATGGCTCCATGCTGGCCCATCTGTGAACCTGGAGCATCCTGAAGGCAAAGCATGTATGAGTGAAACTGTCCCAGAAAGAGCAAATTTCCAGTCCACCTAAGCTTCAACTTGACTTCTTCAATTTCAGTTTGCTTGTGAATTAGTGAGTTCCAATAAGCTGTTTCTAAACATGATATTTTCCTTGCACTGCTGCATGAAAACCTCCTTCACCCTACGCAGGAGAGTTGCAAAGATCACCAACTAATGAAATAGAAGTAATTAATTTAATCAATTAAAGAATCTATTTTCCTTTTTTCCCCAGA
This sequence comes from Haemorhous mexicanus, assembly GCF_027477595.1. Taxonomy (NCBI): domain Eukaryota; kingdom Metazoa; phylum Chordata; class Aves; order Passeriformes; family Fringillidae; genus Haemorhous; species Haemorhous mexicanus. The sequence continues at coordinate 60,153,338 of NC_082345.1, read as the reverse complement.
AAGGTCTTGCAAGGATAACTCAGGGGAAAGAGGGCAGGGGAAAAGAGATTTCCTGATGAGATTTGTGTTTACCTCCTGGAGCAAATATTCTTTGAAATAATTTAAAGCAGCAAAATAAGCCAGTACATCTAAGCAAACTAGTAAGTCTTTTTTATCAGTAACATTTACATAATGAATCACAGTCTGTGTCACAAGTCAGGAGAGAGCAAGATTCTGCTGTATATTGTTTGCTGTCTGTCCCTTGCCCAGTATTCATTCTACAATGCTTTGTGCTTGGGTTTGTTAAAATAAAACGTTGGGCACACTAAAACATATCTAATTAAAATAATTTTGTTAAAAATACGTGAAAAGCAAATTTTATTTCTATTAAAAAAATTGTGTTAATGAATAGAAAGAAAGAAAAGCATATCTTGACATAGTTTGGAGGATTTACCAAGCAAAAACCCAATATTTAGAAATGCCTTATACTGTCTATTTTAATAAAATCTGCCAATATCTAGGACATTGAAACAGTGCATGCTTCTGGCAAAGATATAATTTAAATTCAGAAGAGCTTACATGCACATGCATTTAAACAGTTGTGGTGCAATTTTCAACCAGCTCTTCAGATATGATGAAGGTTTATGCTTCCCCTCTCTGTTTCTGGCATTTTTAGGTAATTTCTTTCCTGTTTTCTGTAATTTGATTTTTCTCCATTTCTGTTTTCCTCTACCCATCCATCTCTTCCTCCAAGCTTATCTTTAATGTCAGCTGAAAACCAGCATGAAAAGATATTATTATATTAGAATAAATTTGACTGATTTTTATTATGACGACAGATATGAAGCTTATTTGTCTCTTGGGGATAATGATTAAATGTCTCCTTGCTTTTGCATTGAAGAAAAAGAGTCTGAGGTTGAACAGCAATGCTGAATGTTTGCCCATGGGTCTATTTATCTTGACAATGTAACTCACAACAGCACAAATCATCAGTATATAATAGAAATATTTTTTGCAAATCTATTTTTAAAAATTTGACTTTACAAACATATAAAATTTAAGAAAAAGTTGAAACAATCTTCCTTTAATTATAAAGTTGCTTTTTGATATTTCTCCCTGAAGAGATATTTTTTCACACAACTAATTGTTACTGCGGTGTATGACAGATTGCCTTTTGACATTTTGTAACAGCAAATGCATAAAGGCAAAACAAGTACATTTTTGCAGGTTTTCTAACCACAAATAGCACATACCTCATGATCTCTGAACAGACTTAAAGTATCACCTGTCAGCAGCTAACATGCTGGGATAAATCTAGGAGCAGAGAGTACTAGATAGGCACACTTATGCTGTGCTGTTTAACCTAGAATCCAGGATTTTTCTTTTCCCAGCAGCTCATGTTAGAGTTCAGTGCTGATAAGGTGATACAGGGTGTTGGTGGGTGCTGTGAATAAGCATAGTTAAAGGGATTTTATAATGAAAACCTCTCATGGCTCCTCAGACATGCCACATGGTCTGAGGGTGCACTTGCTCCTGCAGCAGTTCCTGAGCTGATAGCAGGGAAATTTTCCATTCTGCACAGTCCTGAGAGAAGATAAAAGAAACAAATAGTTGTTTTTAATTTTTGTTAAATAATAAATCACGTTTCTGAATTTTCCTCCTGTAGCTTAAATGACATTTAAGTTACTTTAACACAATTTGACTAACACAGCATACACCTCATACCCTTTTCAGACAGTACTTATATAGGAAATTTTATGAAAAATGTTGCTTTTCTAGTTAGTCAGCATATTATCTCATAGTTTACAGAAGTGACAATCTTGATGGCAATAAAACAAAAAGGAAACACAGTTTTTCATCACAGATAAAAGGTACAGAAATTACTTTATGCTTGTAATATAGACATCAGTAATACTTCTTGGAATTTAGAGATCTCTTACTTTATTGTATTAAAATATTTTTATATTAGAGCCTTCTTGAATTTTACAGGATATAAGATATTGTGAGTAATTTCAGTCTTCTGTCAGTATTAGGAAGATCCTCAGTTCTATCAATATAAACACTGATATTTTATTCAACACAAAAAGTAAGTTTGTTAATATTCAGTCTGAGACAATATAAACCTTCATGTTTTTTGGATCATGGTGTATATAGCGAACACTTCCATAGGAAGTATTTTAATCTATCTATAATTCAGGAATATTTTGAGAGGAACACAACAAAGTTGTAATTCTGTCAGACTGTCTTCTAGACTTAATGTGGCTCAGAACTGGGCAGCCTTGGGTGTGTCAGTGAGAGGGGGTAATCAGCCTTTGACAGTTCAGGTCTTTGTGTGTCACCAACGTGCTCATGGCCATATCTGCTCCAGCCAGGGGAAGCAATTGGTTAATCAGAAAACTTGGACTGATGCAAAGTTACCTGAAAACTTTGAAGATCCAAAAGTAGAAAGGCTGAAATGTAGTATGTGCAAGTGAAAGCCATGATAGGTGTCTAAGAGGTAATTGACCAAACTAGTAGAGCTGGTACTATTCATGTTTTTCAACTTTCCTTGTGTACATATTGGCACTTAAAACCAATTGTGGTATGAAATTATCTCTTTATTATTTTTAGTTTACTATTAGCATAACTATTACATCAAAATTCTTTCCAAGTTATGCTGACAGCAGGTGCTGTGGTGTGGCCAGGTGTGTTGACTCTGCATCTCTGCATTGGCACCACAGAGGAGTCTTATGCAGACCTTACAACTGGCTTAATTTCTTGCAACCTGCCATTTCTCTTGGAAAAATGTGGAGTCTGTCCTCAATGGGCCATGAGATATCCCTGGCAGGGGATCCCTGGCTGTTGAGGCAGGTGTTTTGTAGTCATGGTCCATTCCACACCCATCATGGAATTTCCAGGTGGAGAAGCACCACTCAGGGATGCTGGGCACTCAGCCTGGTACAGTGACCTAGCAGCAGGCAATGCTGCTTGGCAGGCACTGGGACCGGGTTGGAGGTTTCTGAGCCGGTGGTGTCCAGGAGTATGCACTGTTCACACAGTGTGTGAGGTGTGATGCCCTCCAGATGGCAAAACCTGCTGTGCCATCTGGGGCACTGCCATGCTCCACTGGGTGCTCCAACAGCAACACAATATTTGTGGCTGGGGAATGTGGTCTTGCAGTGTCCTCAGGGTGCATCAGAAATTCAGTGTAAATGCAGCTACAGGCAACTGCAGTGCAGGTATGTCCCTGAGAACAGCATTAACTTTATTGATGATTTAGCTGCTTAACACACTGCATATCCTTAAAGAAGGAGTCAACATTATGCAACGCTGGATGATGCTGTTTTGGCTGTTTTTAAAAATCCAGGACTTGATTTTATACACCAGTATTTATTTTTGCATTGGGTTTCCTTGCTGGCAAGTGCTCTTGAGGCCTGATCACTGCTTTACATCTATTTATATTCTGTTAGAGAGCTGTAGCCTCGTGGTGAATAAAAAGCTATAGGCAGGCCATTTGGTGGCACAATAAATTTTGCTGGTAAAATGTGAGCCCATATTTTCTGCTTGTTTGGCCAGAGTGGCTCTTGTTTCCATGGTCTATAGGATCTATCTCTTCTGTTTTGCAAAGACAATACATATTAAGAGTGTTTTCAAAGTAGTTCTCAGGAAATGTGTGGGAAAGGAAGGAAGAAAGAAAAGAAAAGAAGGAAGAAAACCTGGAAATCTACTTTTGACAGCCTGTAATTCAGTGATAAAATTCCAGAGTCATAGACAAAGTTAATAGAACTGGAAATTATATTAGCCATGCCTATATATTTCTGTAACTTTCTGTCCATTTTTATTTTATATTCATGTTATACTTCTTACTGAGATTATGATTGTGATGTTCTATCTTTATTACTTTGTGGCCTAACCTTTCAAGTCTGAGCTTTCATGGACTAAACAATAAATTTTGCTGAAACAACCTCACTTAATTCCCCTATAAAACTGATGCTTCCTGACGCTTGTTCACCGACCTGTACTATAAATACAGCATCCATAAATTTTAGAATTTAGTCTCATTTGGTCCATACAAAACAATAATAAAAGTCTATAGAACAGGAAGCAGTAAGATGAGATTATGCAGTAGTAACTGCATCTGATTCTGTTCCCCAAATGAATAAGTATAATTCAAAAATGCCTTGAAAGGCAACATTTCTCAAAATTACATTTGCAGTATGACTGATTGCTAAATTCCCTCTTTAGGTGGTACTTGAGGACTAAAGTGTTGCTGGGAAAATGTATGCATGGAGGGAAGGGAAATGAGGAGCAAGACCTCAGTACATGTGTGAGCTGTGGTGCTGTGTGTGAAGCAGCAAACAATTAGTTACCCTCCACTCTGAGAAAGTAGGGAGAGATAGGCATGTCTTCCTCCACTGACAGTGAATGCAGTCCTGCCATAGGGATCCAGAGTTAATGGATGATACTGCCTAGCATGAAGCAAGGAGGGGAAAAAGGAAAGTTGTTTCTCTGAAAAATAACCTTCCTATATTAAAAACTTCCTATATTAAATGCCAGATTTACGCACACATTGGACATAAATAACAGCCAAAGCTCAACTTTCATTTTGTAATAGTCTGTTGCTCTCTAGATTCCAGATGTGCACTTTTAGTAGTAATAATGACAAAGCACAGCTTCTCATTAACACTAATGATGCAATTGTGAATTGGCACCGTGACATTACAAATGTTTTTTGGATTGCTTCAGCTCTGTACCTTACACCTACCCCAATCTGTCTCCACCTGAGACATTCAGGTAGTGACTTTCCCTCACCAGATTCCTGGTGGGATTTATGTAGTTTTTCCCCCTTTATTTTGTTTTTCCTGGGATGTCTTGAACCCTACTCTCTGTACAGTCAGATTGTCATTTTGTACCATCAGTGGCTTAAACAGAGACGTCTTAAAAAGAAAGAAGTGGAAAGGTAGAAATCAATACCCAATGATTAATGAATCATTGGGAGATAATGTATAAAATTATATACAGAGAGAAAATTGAGAACAATTGAGACAACTTTGAAAGTTGGTTATCCTTCTGTCTTCATCCCAGGTTTGTCAGTGGTATGGATGATGGATCTATTTTTCCAGAATATAGTTATAATTAAACATTTCAAGTCTTGTAAGAAGTTCTAGATAAAAAGGGCTGGATCACAAGAGCCAGTTTCAGCAGGAAAAATTATCTGCATTCTTTCAGCATCTATGATGGCTGTTGGATATATTGTGAAATATTCTTCAATTATCCTTTCTAAGTGTAAGAGATCCTATTATTTTTAAACATAAGGTTATTAAGAATTTGATTAAATTAAGAGAAGTCCAAGACGGCAAGTGTATCTTTATTCAAATAGAACTGAATCTTGTCCTATAAATATGCAAGTGCCTGCATGATGTCATTGTAAGAAATTATGTTGAAAATGCAAATCTCAGAGAGCTGGTAATAGTCCTACTAAAAAAATGTAAACTTAAGGATTCAGGAAGTTAAATCAGCTAAAATTAGGCACACCTCAGAACTAGTTTACATCAATTTTCTTTGCAATTTATTCTAGCTGCTCAAATATCATGGAAGTGAAAGGTAAAAAAATGGATGGGTGAACTGACAGATGGATATGAGAAATCAGAAAATTAGTTTAAATTTCAGGATTTTAATAAATTAAGCATGACAAGCATGACACAGGAACCCATTATTTATTTAGTTCATTTAGCTTTGTTTTTATTATATAAAAATCGTCAGTACATATTGGAAATCTCATTTATTGCAGAATAAAAGAATATGAAGTTGGCATCTAATGATGCCAAGTCCAGAGCTGCAAGAAAACACACATTCTGCTGGCAGGATTAGTGTGTGATTTAGAAAAATATGGTCATGATTTAAGAAAGTTTTGCAGAATTTTGCTACTAAACTGACAAAATAGTCTTTAACTGACAATGTTCCCTCCCCTCCCATTATTATTAGACTTTATGTAGATAATATCAACAATAAAATTAAGCCATTTTGAACTTATAATTTTCATGCTGTTTGGTAAGGTGCTGGATAACATTTGGACATCTTTATGTAATTCAGGGATAATGCATTATCAAATGTAAGCCAAAACATGAACTTCTGGAGATTTTGTATATTATTTCACTGTGGAAAGAGTGTTGTGTATACCAGAATTTAGGAGAGGACCTCTACATGTAATTATTTGTCCATTCTTTCCTAAATGAATACATGTATAAACATTTATTCCAAAATAGGAAGTTAGTTTCTTTTGTTCTTGGACTGTACACTTTGAAATACTGGCATCAAAAATTTTTATAGCCTGTTTTGGCTGCCAGGATAATCAAGTGTCAATATCTCTAACTATTCAATGATAGAACAATCTTACTAGTTTCCCAATTGCTGAAGAGCTAAGTAAATACACAAATAATTTTCACATCTTTGTTGATCTAGTTAATTATAGTGTAGAGAGAAAGACTAGCAGCTGCCCAGCATATGTTTCATTTTTTTCCTCTTTTTTCTCCCTCCTGATTTGAATCTCACATGACTTCTCAAGTATTTTGGAGGCTAATAGGCTGATCCAACTCTTTTTATCCAGAGAAATCCATTGATATTATAACCCTCACAATAAAAACTGAAAAAAAGATGCTAGAAATATCTCTTGTATGAAAGTAAATCCCAAAACAAAACAGATGCTGGGTAAATATCTTTTGGTGAGCTATTTTTAAAGAGCTTAGACAATTAGCAGTAAAAATTTGGGCACCAAAATCTTTTAACTCATACAGGCCAAACTTACACTGCAGTAGTTTAGCCCATACAATGGTGTTGATTTTTAAACAAAATTTGAAGCACATTATTGATTGTTTTACTTTTTTATCACTGTCAGCAGAGCTGGAGAATGATATATTTTTCTTAATGGAAGCTAATAAAATTCCAGACAGGCCCACATATTGAGATTGCCATTAAAAGATGCAACAGTTGCACTGAACAACTGAAAAGGATATATTTTGGAAACTAGTATTTGTTGGATAAGTGTGGGTTCTTCCAGGTAATTAATCAGCATGACTGTACTTTTCAAAAGTAAAAAAAAAAAAAAAAAAAAAAAAAAAAAAAAAAAAAAAGGAAAAATACAGATTTTTCAAAATGAAGATTAAAAATAATTTTATATATACACAGGATTTGGCCTAAATATGCTGACAGTAGAGCTGAAAGTTCTGTACAAACTTGAGAGTAGGACATAGTTTATGAAAGTTCCAATTTATGTTGTGTCATCTGTTGGATCACATTTTACTGATCTAAAGACTGCTTTCCTTTTTGATCTGCTGCAAATCTTTACACGACTAATTTGACAAGTCACTTTTGTAGCACTACAAAAGAAATGGCTTTTATTAAAGAAATCAGCAGCTGACAAAAAGTCGTAAGGTAAACTTGGGTCAATGAGGGGAAGGTACAAACAAATCCAAGTATATCCATGAAGAAACCTGAAAAGAGAAGTTAAACAAATCTTGCTGCTGGGAATTCACCTGCCAAATTTTAGTCATGAGCAAATTTGGCATGTGAAACTAGTAGGTTTTCTAGACTACTTCTCTAGCAACTGGAAAAAGACCAGCAATTCTGGTAAATATTTGATTCCAACTTGCTTGAAAGACCTCATCTGTAATGAATATTTGGTATATTTAATCAGCTTCTAAAATGCTTCAAATAAAAAAAAAATAACTTGACAAAAAACATTCTGGGAAATACTAATAATGTTGAGTAAATATACCAAATTGCTTATTTCCACTCCTGTGAAAAACAGTAAAAAGTCTTTTTATAAATGCATCAACTACAAAAGGAGAGCCAAGGAAAACCTCAATTACTTCATTGGGTACAAAGTGGGGAACATTGTCACTAAGGAGGTGGAAAAGGCTGGGGTATTTAATGCCTTCTTTGCCTCAGTCTTTGATAGTAGATAGTTGGCCCCCTGGGCTGGTAGTCAGGGACAGGGAGCAGAAGAGATTCCCTGCAATCCAGGAGGAAGCAGTTAGTGACCAGCTGTGACAACTGGATGCTCAGAACTGGAACTGGATGGGATTTGTCCAAGGTCACTGAGGCAGCTGGCAGAAGAGCCCACCAAGAAGATCTCTTACATTTATCATCTGTCCTGGGTAACCAAGGAGATTTTAGATGACTGGAGCTTGGCCAATGTGACACACATCCACAAAAAGGCCTGGAAGGAGGATCTGGGGAACTGTAAGCATGTTTGTCTTAATTTTTAGAATCATAGAACAGTCCAGGTTAAGAATGACCATTGAAAGATTGTCTTGTCCAACCTTTTGGTGGAAAGGAAGCCTAGATCATAGAATCAGGATCACAGAATCACAGAGTATTCTGAGTTGGAAGGAATCCATTCTAGAACCGTGTCCAATTGCATCTTGAAAACCTCCAGTGATGAACACTCTGCCATGTACCAGTGGATGAGCATTCTCATTGTAAAAGTTTCTTTCTTCTTGTTACAGTCCAGTTACTAATTGAGGAATTCCTCAGCCCGAATTAAGGTGCAAATGAGACCATATGCCAGTGTCAATAGTATGGATTTTAGTTGATAGTAACTATGAGGGAAAGAAAAGGGATAGGAAGAAATAGGGAAAGAGGAGCTTGGGGAATGTGAGGGGGAAGAGAGTGAGGTGGAGACAGACTAGGTAGAAAATATCATCATTCCACAGATCCTGATGGCATCCCATTGATCCTCATCTTCTGGTCTTCTTGATGGTGAAGGTCCCCCAAAAAGCATAGAATTTGATGGGTTAATATAGGCCCAGGCCAGGTGGCAATGTCCAGGAATATTTCCTCTGGGTAGGAGGGGGGGATAGCCTCTTGCAACAGACTGGATCCATTACATTACGTGCAGTCCTGTGGTGCAAGGCCTTTGGGGAGCACTTTGTGGCATCTTTGATGGATTATGACACCCCCTCAGCTGCCTCTCACATAAATGTCCTGTGGATTTGGCCTGTGGGGTTCAGCTGGGCCAGTTTGTGAAAGGGAGGATGGATTTTCAGTGCCCCTGACCAGAGCTCACACCTGAAACCTCCTCCCCCTCGCCTCGTTTTGGGAGATGGGTCTGTGTAAACCTGGCTTCTGTGGGCTGTGTTCTCCCCTTCCCCAAATCCAGCCAGAGGTGACTCAGCACGGATCCTGGGTTTGACTCTCTTCTGGAAGCCTTTCCCCCACCCTTGTTTGTTTTTTCCTAGGATTGGGAATTGAAGAATGGTTTTCCATTTATCTAACCAGTAGTCCAACTTTCAGTCCAAAGTTCTAGTCAGGCATCCATTAGAGAGGGATGGTCTTTACACAATTTACAATTTTATATCAATGTCTGAGGCACAAGCTATTTCAGTCTTACACTTCTATGAAGTTCAGACCCTTCACAGTGCAACTGGTACCCATTGGCCCTCAGATTCTCAATGTGGTTCCTTGAGAAGGGAGAGGACAACCTTTGTCCTCTTCCAGTACTGGAATACTCAAGAAATGGAAAAATTAATAAATGCTCAACAAAATGAGGTTATTCCTGAGCTTTCTCTTCTCTAGGGAGAAGAGCCCTAACCTTTTCAGTCTTTCCTCAAAGGGCAGGCTCTCCATACTGAAAAATAGCAAATTTATTTTCAAATGAATTTGAAAATAGCATCCCACTCATACTGTAGTTGCCTAGACAGCTTTCTTTCAGCGACCTTGCAGGCAGAAGTGTTAATTCTTCTTCAGGATTGTTTTCAGACGAACCAAAATATCTTTGAAAAATAGCCAATTTCTTTCAGTGCGAAGTGTGCTTTTTTATTCTCTTTGGTGTAATAAGGTCATAATGTGAATGACTAGGTCACTACTGTTCATCAGTGCCTACATAAACATCTGGTGGTGGGATGGCATACGTTTATCTTATAATATTAATTTTAAACTTTATAGAAGAGTCATCAAAATTCTCTTAAGAATGACAAAAAGGCAATGACTGAAATTTGAAATTTATTTTCCTCAGCTTTGTTTCAATGACTGGAACATTTATATCATATTGTCAAATGTGCAAACTTCAGTTACCAGCTTCTGTGAGTTGAAAACATCTTTCTACTTGTAAAAAAATAACAAAAAAAAAAACCCCAAAAAACAAAAAAAAGGCGATTTTTGCACAGAAGCACTCTGTTTACTGCTCAAGAAACAACATGAAATATTATCTGTTAGATTTCATTAGAATCTCCTAAGTATAATGGAAGACTAAAATCAGCCTGGAAGAAGGCTGGAGAGGGACTTTTTACAGGGGCTTGTAGTGACAGGACAAGAGGCCTTAAGCTGAAGAAGTGTAGGTTTAGATTTTATATTAGAAATTCTTTACTGTGAGGGTGGAAAAGCAGTGGAAAAGGCTACCTAGAGAAGATGTGGATTCCCCATCCCTGGAAGTATTCAAGGCCTGGAAAATGTTGGATGGGACCCTGAGCAACTTACTTTAGTGAAAGGTGTCCCTGACCATGGCAAGGGTGTCAGAAATAAAGTGTCTTTAAGGTCCTTTCCAAGTCAAGTCATTCTATGAATGTCTTGCAGATGCGAACATGTCCATTCCTGTGTCAATGACGGGAATAAACCATCACAATGCATCTGTCCACCATCTCCTGCTGTAAGTCTGTCTCTGGCTACACAGAGATATCCCAGTCTTGCAATAATTGAAAAAAATTAATGATTACAGTATTTTACATCATGAACAATAAGCAATAATTAGGGCTAATTAATTGATTGATATAGTGATCTTTATTCATGTACTTCACACATTGGGGAAGGAGAGGCTGCATTACAATGCAAAACTTGTCATAATGTACATACACCATGCACTTTTCTACCTTGCAAGGCAATTAACTCTCAGTAAGATGGCAATCTCTGGTTTGGTTTAACTTTTTCCTGAGCAAAAGGTTCACAGTTCCAAAAAACACCCATTAAATTATGAAACTCTGCTGATAAGCTATATATAAAAAAATTTCTAAAATGCAAAGGGAAAATATTGTTTTCATCAGCAATTTTAATTAGCAACTGAGCTTTGTATGTTGTGAGCAGTATTTAGCAATAGTAGCAGCATAACTGAATGATGCACAGTGAAAAATGCTTGTACTGGCTCTTACCAAAAACAGTTGGAGCAAGATGGCCCTGGTAAATTCATTGAATGCTTTTCACTAAGATTTCCATGGTTCTTTTACTTTCTCTTGAACTCTGCAAAATAAGAAAAGTCTGAATAATTATGATACATTCTTTATCATATTATGATTAAATAGTATTGGGATAGTTTTTAGGACTGGGTTTAAGTTGATGTCTTGGGGATAGGTAGCCATAATAACCTTTCTAGCATTTAGTATTTTCTGGAGTATTGATAGCATATTGCTACAGTTAATTGTTAGTCTTGATTTTAAGGTTACAGACTTCAAAAGGCCAGATTGCCTGTGAACTAAGAAAAAATCTCTTTGATTTGAAAATGAATGCTCATATCTAGAAAGACTCAAATGCGTTTATCCAGGTAATTAAAGAGGGAATTCAGACTGGGTTTAAGACTGTTGACTTAGAGTTAATAATACAGAATAGTATTCCAAAAGACTTTAAATGCAAATATCAGCCCTTTGATGGGAAATTGCTATTGTTAATTTTTGTCCTGCATGATGTCAGTTACTTAGAAACCTGATTCAACAAGTGTGTAATAAGGTCAATTGGCTTGACTAAAAAAAATTAAAAGACACCAATAAAGATTACATTCTAAACCAAAGTAAAAAGAAAGAAGAAGAAGAAAATGACCTTCAACATTTTGTTAGTGAAATTGCCAGTCTCATAACCAAGGAATTAAAAATATAAACATGAAAGCACCAGTATTTCTCTCAGTATACTAATAATAACCTGCTTCCTTCATGTCTTTTCTTCTATGCATTTATGTAGGCATAATACTCTAAGTCATGGAGACATACTTATAAAGCAGTACAGTTTTGCATGGCACTTCAGTGCATAAAACTAAAAAGCACTTTTCTGCATTCTCAAAATTTTTTTCTCAAATACAGACTAGAAAGTAAAACATATCACTTAATCACTTTGCCTCTGTAGGTGGTTAGTACTCTGAAATCTTTCTCTTTGTTACACACTGTAAAAATAAACATTATTTAGTGTGATAATATTAAAGGAAATATTGGTGAATGTGAAGCAGAGAGTTGATACAGCAGATAGTGAAAGTTGTATTACACCAATGAGTCACTCTATTCTGAAAATGTGCTATTCAATACTTCTGATAATAAGTGAATGCTATTATGATGCATCACATACCTCATATGTTATCATATTTTTTATCATATTATCATATTACCATACATGCTGTCATATTAAAGTATTAACATCTGAAGTACATATTTCAACAACTTTTTTTTCTGAAAGTTAAATCTACAAATCTTTTTCAGCCCACAGGTCAACAATGTCACTTTTTGGCTTTTACTTTACCTTCTCAAAGAACTGACATTTTGTGAGTCAGCATGGACATTTTAGGTCAATGCTTCTAGAGCTGTTGCCTTGAAAATGTTATCTTTTTATTACCTTGTTTAAAAAAATATTTTTTTCAATATACAAAGATTCTACTTAAATAAGATACAGAAGTGTAAGATTTCCAGCCTTTTGCCATTTTGATCAGACACCAGGATGGTTGGAACTCATTAAGGAAGAAAAATATGAAATGCTGCTAGTATTGATATTGACTACAGATCTACAGAAAGTGGACATATATCTAGGAATATTTTCTTTTTTAATCTTCAGTATTTCAGTTAGGGAAAGCAATGTTCCTGCTGAAAAAAAAAGAAAGTAAACAAGATGAGCTTAACAAACTTATTGTGGCAATATTGCAAGTAAGCAGCAGGAATAATGAGCAAAAATAGAAGCAAAAGGTGCCCCAAGGGACTAAATTAGAGCCAAAAAAGGTGCAATCTCATTTTCAGTTATTTGCAGGTCTCATTTTAATGAGTTCCAAGTGCTGGTATGCTATGAGTATGAAGTCCTCAGACATAACTATATCCATAAAGAGAGCAAAGAAATGGCTCAGAATGCCCATGTTTTTAAAGAATCTCTATATTTAGAGCTTTGCTGATCCCTGATATTCTTCTACAGTTAGCCAGCTCTCAGGCAGTCTGACAGCAAACCCTGAGCCACAGGATGGTGATGGGGAATTAATTCTTTTTCGTTGCAACAGACCTGCAACTGACTTCTTTCAGCAGATCTCTTTGTGACTGGGGTTAGGATTTCATCACAAGACCTTCTTGATTATGTTTGCTGAATCCTTCATAGTTTCTAACACAACAGGAGAGGTGTGAGCCTCACACTGTCACTGGACCTCTGGGAGGGATTTATCTTGCATAATGGAAGGATTTACCTTGCATAAATGCAAAGGAGAGCACTCTCCTTTGTAGAGTTAATGATAATTTGTGTAGAAAAAGAAAGGGGGAAAAAAAAAGATAATGTTCTTTAAACAATAGTCGTGAAAATAGCTACAGAGAACCCATAGGGAGTAAAAGATTAAGTTCCCCAAAGGATCAGGAGCTATTAAGCCATTGTCATTACTTATCCAAATAACAAAGGTGTAAGGTTAGAACAATATAGTTTTTATTTCTTCCTAAGCACAGGAAATAGTACTTTAGAGAAAATAATGTAGAACAGTATGTCAACAAAACATCACACTCCATAAAATAGGGCTTATCATCTCTGCAATTGGTCACTATATTTCAAGGCTCTGTTCACATGGAAGACAGGGTGTTATTCATCAAAGGATAAACCAGCCTCCTTTACTTAGGAATTCTGATACCTTAAGGTCACCAACACCTTAAGGTGTTTGTGTTTGCTTTATATTTAATATATTACATTGGTTTCTTGGAATTATAGTGACCAATTAATGTACTTCTCTATAGATTTTCACTTTTAAACAGGCAAAATTTATTTCTACAAGCTTCATTTTATCTTAGCAACAATACATAAGGGTGATTGGTCTCACTAATCTTTGAACAATAAAAGCTAGATTATAAATGTTTTCTTTTTATTCAGTCCTTTACAATTCAAAGGAGAAAATGTCTGAAATTATTAATTTGAATCATTGAATAAATTAATTATATAATTACATTTTCAGGCTCCGATATAGAGTGTGATTTCTGCTGAAACTTAAATATATGGTTTTTAAATTCTGCCACTTTTTTCAAGCAATTCCTTTAGTGTTGGGATATTCTAAAGAAATGACAATTGAAGAGGAAGACCAGTTTCTTTAAGACATGACTTCTAAATCAGGAAATATTAGCAGATTATTGTTCTGAATTCTAAGAAATTGAAGAGTCAAAATATTTGTATATCACTAGCTTTGCTAGATGTGGACCACTCGCAAGAGTGATTAACCTCAGTTTTTGCAAAACTGCTCAGTACTTCTGCAGATGCTGGCAAAAACAACGTTGAGAATTGAACAAAAACAGGACACCAGAAATAAAGAAATTATTTCCCAACTTGAAAAAAAGAAGTTAATTCACAAAAAACAGCAGAAATTTTTGATACTAAAATTCTGAATTTCAAACTTAGAAGAATTTTTTCCTTCTATCACTTTCATATTAGTAGTATTACTGTATTAATGATCTAATTTCAAATTAAATGTAATGGTATACTATCTATAAATATCAGGTAGCTTAATGGAAATGGCTTCTTTTTTAAATTTCACTGATGGAAATTAGGTGTTTAATTGCATTTTAGAATCTGAATAAATTATGTACATTTACAGTCATCATAAAAGCAATCATATATGTACTGACAGTCAGTGAATAATGCTACATCTAAAACACAGTCTGAATACCTCTTGAATCATAGAAAAGCTTGGCAAGATGTACTCTAGTTTTAAAATACCTGATAAACTTGCTACAAAACTTTTTTACAACCACTTTGAACAGAATATTACAAATATGTATTTGGAAATAATCTAGAATTTTGTGAGATGGATGCAATAATTACTGAAATATATTTTTTCTCTTGTTTATGATTCAATAGTGCATTACAGTGATTGTCCAAATTAGGAAAATAATTCAACAACTATGTCATAGACCCGAGACTCTGCACTAATTGTGGCTTCTCAGGTAGTTCATCCAACAATACAACAGATTTCCCAACTGAAATGGATTCAGTGTAAGTACATACCCTTTTTAAAACTTTATGGTTTAATGCAAATCCTTCATATTTCCCATGGAAAGAATTGGGCTAATTTTCAAAAATAGCCAAAAAACAAAAATGGGGAACTAAAAAATTGACGTTTTGACCTTTTTTATAATAAAGAATTTGGTGATCCTCTGTGACTTACCAAACACAAATTAAGATTCCATGCAGGAGTACATAGAAACTGTTCTCATTAAATGCCGTTACGGATTCTTTCAGAAAAACTACTTGTTTTAGCAGCCTTAGAGCAAGTGAAATGCTAAAAATACTTGCAAATGCACATGAAGTGTTCACTAAGATGATGTTACCACTCTTAGCCTTTTAATTTCTTTACTGACATTGTTTAAAAGGATGAAGGAGTAGAGTCATGCCATTGGATTCAAGGGTAGTAAATCACATGTTTACAAATTTTACACACAATGTGCTCACTTGAATACCCAGAATGACTTGGACATCTGTGCTGTATTCCAAAGATTAATTTCACTATGCTCTGTGATAAGTGAAGTCATTCTGTAAATTTGCCACTACCAGCACCATCAAGTCTGCTAAGTTTATCATTAGTTTTGAATTATTTGGGTCCTGTTTTAAACCAAAACTTTTAAAATATTTTCACATGGGCATGTTAGTATTTCATTGTGAGATTTCATTCTTGTAAAGATTATTTTCCTGTTTAATCTCTCAGCATCACATGCAATATGCTGGTTGTGATTCATTGTCTATGAGCTTCCAAGATTACACTATATGATGTCATTCTGAAAAGGTGCTGGAAACTAACTTTGTTTTGTTTCCCCTTGTTCTGTCAGCATTTATATTATTTTTGAAAATGTGTCTTTTTGAAAAAAGCCACTCCATTTTTGTGCGGAAATGTGATATCCTTTGCCACACATACACAACAATCCATGGTAATTATAGAGTGTTTACTCTAGACTTTAGAATAACCAAAGTTTTAGGGCACTTCTGTTAACAATAGAAAGCAAATGATATTTGAAGTTCATAAAAGCAAAATCTCTTAAAAGTGTTAGTTTTACTTTTTAAGAGTGTTATTTTTCTAAAGACTTCTGACTACTTTTTCGAGAAGATTTACTCACATGGGCTTTTTTATCACTTCATTTCAAGAAAAGCCATCATCTGTATTCCTTTAAAAGCAGCAACCTAAGATGCACTGGTGGAGCTGAGCTTTTCAGAGAGTAGCTGTTTCACAGTGCACCAGACATGTTGACTATTTAAAAAACTTGCTGCTTCAGATTTATGCCTTACAATAGGAACGGATATTAGACAAGACATTAAAGAAAATCAACCAATTTTAAACTGTAAATCTAGAGCACAATCCTATGTGCACTTGCTATTTATTTATTTATTTTGCAGTAAGATGCATTGTGATGAAATGTGAAATTGATGGCTAGACACTTTTCTCCCCATTAATCACACAGCATTGGCCTGTGCCATCTAGGAGCCCCCATAATTCACTTGATCAAGAGAATCAGGTGCTGTGCAAATAAAAACAGTGGTGCAACATAGCTCAGGCAGGGGGAAGGGCTGTGAATAAGTCTCCTATTCCAGTGGGCTGGGACTCCACAAGAATTGGTACAGCTCTTTGCCACAACCTTGTCAATTTTCACAATAATCTGATCCAAGCTTACACTGCTATCCCATTCCATTAATGATCTTGGCAGTTAAACCCCTGGCTGAGGGAAAAAATTGCACACACTGAGGTCCTTCGAAAAATATTTCTCAGTATCTTACAACTTCAATCTTCAGTCATTCTGTTCAGTTTATAAAACTATTGTCATCTTTATGTGTTTCTTTTATGTAATGTCTATATCACATTTTGTTTATATACTGTATTCTATATTAATATTTTCAAGCAATTTTTTTCTTAATTCAGTGCTTTGCATTTTTTGGGGAAACAGACTGAACTTGAATTTTTCTTGGTTAAACATCTCTGAGGATTAACAATCAGGAGTAAAGGCACTTAATGGAAGTCCCATGAATTAAATCCCTGTAATCAGTCATGAAAAAGTAGTACTTTTATACCAGATATTATTGCTGAGAATAAAACAAAATGTCAGAATCGTGAGTTCTGCTTTAGAGCTGAAGTAGAAATTTGTATGAAACCCTGCATTGTGACAGAATAAGATTAAACAAGTCTTTTTTGTTGAAGATCTATTGCCAGAAACTGTAGCTCTCCAGTTCTGTTAAAATATAGAGCAATAATACTGATAACCAAATCCAAGACTCAAATACTGCTTGAATGTTCCAGGAGAAACGTAGGGTCCACATGCTGTTTTATAACTTCGCTGAAACAGATTGAAAATCTTCAGTATGTCACACCTAGACCAGACGGTGATAGTGTGACAATCAAAACCCATCCTCAGACAGGGAAGTGTAGATCGGTGCCACCTGATAAATAAATGTGTTACTTCCAATTCTATTACAGAAGTAGTGAAAATGTGTCACGTTAGCTTAACATTGATTCATTGAATGGCTATGAGCAACACTGGCAGATTGCTTTAATTAACAGATGTACGAAGGCTGCTGATGTTTTTCAAAGTGAAATTTCCTTGCCTCTTGCTGCAATCTATCAGGCTGTCATTCTCAGGTGACAGAATGACAAGATATCAGACCAACTGCTAGATAAGTTTTTCATTCTCAGTACTGTGTCTAAATATCTGTGTTAACAATATGTTCTTCTTCACTACCATATTTTAGTCTTTAGTCTTAAAGAAAAAAAAGGCAGAAACTTCCTGTCAAAAAAAGTCAACAGTTGGATCTTTTGACTTTTCCCACAAGATGAAGTAGACTGATTATAATATTCTTTTGCTCAAACATTTATTTCATTTAAGCAGCAAGTTGCTTATATGTATGAATTACATGTATGCTGGCCTGGTTCCTGATTTCCACTCACCTGACCTTGTAAAAAACAACAGACATGCATGATATCCAGTCTAACATAGACATCCACCTTAAACTCAAATTTCAGATGTCTAGTAAGGGTTCCTTTAATGCTATATCTTTATAAGTAATTCAAGTATTTACAAAAATATCTAGTTCACTGAAATGCTTACATCAGGCAGACAGAAATCCTTCTGCAGGACTTAAAAGTCACCTTGGTACAAATGCTGGAACACCCAATCCTTCAGTAGCTTGTATCTGTTCTGAAATTTGAGCAGCTGGACTTAAATTTTAGGCTCAGTTCCAATTCTGTTCAGAAGCATGAATTAACAAATTCTGATGTTTTGTATATTTGTTTGTGTGTGTATATGTATCTGGGAGAAAGGAAGCTCTGTCTCCTCAGCTTATAAACCATTTCAAAGGATGAGGTAATAATATCTCCTTCAGGCCAGCTGTCATGAGGTCATTGTCATTTTGAGGAAAAAACAGAAGAAGAAAGAATTACAAGTTTTGTTGCATGTGACATACTCATTGTTGAGGCTCAAAGAGTTGGCCTCAGACATGTGTAGACAGGGTGCTGTTCATGCAGAGCTGTGTCCCAGACCATGTCATCCATGAGAAGAATGCCTTGGAGCAGATTGAGCGAAACTTTAAACAAACATCCTGTTTCATTCTGCATCTTAGAATTGTTTACAAGCCCAAGGCCTTGAAAAAGATCATATCAGACCTTCATGTTTCTCTGTCTCTCTCCCCATCTATCTATTTATCTAGCAAAGACTTGCAGTCTGCAAACAAATATGATTGCTGATGAGGGCACAGCTTACAGGAGCAGTATGCCGAGCAAGCAATGAACAAGAGGGAAATCTAGTCCACTAGTCACAATAATTTGGGTATTGGTCACTGAGGACTTGCCTAAAGTCAGTTAAATTTGAGAATGATATATATGGACATAGACATATTCAATTTAATTTCTCTTGGTGGTGTTGATGAAAAGCTATGGCTGAAAATAATTTGTTATTGGGAAAATTCTCTGCATACAAATGAAATTTTGTGTTTTGGTGAACAGCCAAGAATACTAGAAAAATTGTTTGTATTGTCCCACAGGCCTTGAGCCATTCCAGTTACACCACACTGGAAGGTGACCATGAAACTTAGAGGTTTTGGCAGTTTTCCTGAGCTCTATTAACTTTCATATGGAAAATGACTGCAGCAAAAGAACAGGTATAGAAATGTGTCTGAATGGAAACCAAGTGTTAAAGAATTCAATGTTACACCAATAAACACAAATGCTGGAAGATATGTATTTGATTAGCATTGTTATAACCTCTCCTATGACTGATGTATCATTGAATTATATGGAAATAGGTATTCAATGGAAAAAAATGCATAATAGCAATATAAAATGGATTGTCTTTCTTTCTAGCTAATGAAAGACTTTTCATAACTAGTGTTAAAAAAAATAAATAAAAGTTGTGGAAGCAACAGTAATTTCCAGGAAAATTAGAGTTGTATGCACATAAACCTAAGTAATTCCTGAGAAAACCAGACTCTTCTATAACACAAATAGTTTTGTCAATAAGAAAATGGATCTGAAGACCATTTACCTGCTTTATTAACCAATGATGAAGTATAGATGAGAAATTAAAACTATAATAAATTGAAAGATTTTTAGCTGAGTACCATCACATAACACATTCACCAGATTTAATTTTCTTAAGATGGCATGTTTTAAGTATTTTTTCTCATGACACCAAAGTTAACACATTTTATGATACTCTGTAAAAAGAGGATCCAAGAAGTATTTTAAAAGACAGAAAACTGAGGGTTCTTTTTATCTTGCATATTTTCACATGTAAATACCAAGGAATTTGTACCATCAAATCATTATTTTTTAAATTTTATTTTCAAATATTTTTAATCCTCAGATTATGAAAATCAATATTTTAGCCCTATGTGTGTGCTAATTTGTTTTAACATATTTGGTGTGATAGAAAAAGACAAAGTTTGGGTAAACTGTCATTCAACTTAAAATGAGATGAAAAGCAAGAGATTTGGGTGCAACTTTTTTTGTTAATGTTAAAATTTAAAGACAGAATTTGTGTTTTAGGACAGAATTTCAAAAAGAAACAGATAAGGAAAAGACGGAAAAGAGGAAGAAGGAGGAAGCTGGAGGAAAGAAAATAAAAGAACAAGAGACTTAACTTCACCTCAAGACTGCAGTGTGGATAGCATTTCTCTCCACTTAGGATCCTAGAGGGTCTGAGATTTGGGTCAGGACCCTAAAATCAATGGCAAATGGTATGTCTGGATTCCTGGTTTGTCCTCAGTATCACACACAGTTAAATATACCTTGACCTATTTCTTGGCCTCATTTATTTGAAAAATTAATAAGCTAACCAAAAAAAGAAAAATATTTTTGTAGTTTAATTTTAATAATTACTCCACAATGCAAGATAAAAAATTCATCTAGTTGACAGTCAAAATAAAGAAAACAAAATTATGTTTCCATTTATGAGTTAATCTTCTTATCTTGCACTTGATCACACTGTTCGACTCCTTCATTAAGTCCAACCAGAGACAACACCAAAGTGCCTCACAGAGTAAAACAGATCAATGACTCAAGGTCCCATACTGGGAGAAACCTGACCCCAAACACTTTCATTTGGTATCCTGCTGAAATCTTTACGATTTTTCTTTGCCTTTTCTTTTCCCTTAACTTAATTACTGGCTTGTTTCTGCATTATTTATTCTTCTAGCTTATGTGAACATGGGAAATGGGGCATGTGTCATTGCAGCATTAAAAAAGAATGTTTTCTTAGAAAGAACTTTTTAAAGACAGGAGTGCCATAACTGCATATTTTTGTCAGTAAAAGACAAAATTTCTTTGTGTTTTTTCACTGATCTCTGGTTTGTATCTCATAGGTATTGAATTTGGATTCATATAATTTGCTTTGCTGGATGAAATCATGATTTATTTTAATGAGTAATCATCCTGGCAGGTCTCATCTACTCATATTTACATACATTACATCATGCCCTAATTTAAATAATTTCATCTACTCTCCTTGTTTGTATAGGAATTAGAAGCCTTTCAGCTTGATTTTAAGGACTTTCTATAATCATATTCCTACTAATTTTGGAACCTTGTTTTTTATTTTCCTATGCACTTGAATTTATCTGATCACAGACTTTCCCCTTAAGTCATTGTGTACTTATTTTGCATTAAATTCTTGGGAGGTAATTGTGTCTTAAAACTGTCACCTTATAGATTTAAAGAATTTATCTCTAAATCCTTAAAAGAGTTAAGGATTTGCACCTTTTCCTTCAAGACCTATTGTAATATCTTCAAAGAATATTTCTGTCAATGCTGCTCAATGGTGAGTAAATTATAACTGATGTGGGATGTCATTCCCAGATATTCTCCAGTTGAACAATGCTGTCATCACAGACCAGTCAACACACACTTTCATACTTTTTTTTGAAAAACACTGATAGTATAATTTTGCCTTTGTAGAGAGAACACAGCAGGAGGGCATGGGGAAATTTCTGTATATGTTCAGCACAGTTACACTGCAGTGAGGTACAGGAGTTATGTATAAAATAGCTGTAAACTATTTTAGATATATGAGGAAATAAGCCATGCATCATCCTCTGATTAAAGGAATACAAGCATTGCTTGTGTACAGTGTCAGTTTCTCATGTTCCCAGATAGAGATCAGAAAATCTTTGAGGATATGTGATAAAGTTTCTGTTCATTATTACTTCTGCTATGTTCAGTTCATCAAATTATTGCTTTAATATGTAGTAACTGAATGTCTTAAGAACAGAAAGTGGGAAAAAATAAATCAATCTGAAAGAGTGTATTATTCCTCCAAAGGAAACCCGTAAAGAACTCTCCAAGTTTCTTAAAAGCACATAGAGAGTAAATCCAAGTGTCATCTTGCTAAAATTAGCAACTGTTGTCATAATGTCTGTAAATGACATACACATCCTTGCTGGCCATTGCAATATAGGAACACTTGTCAGAGACTGAAATGGTTAATGGCTTAAACATTTTACAATCACCAAAAGACTTCTGTCTGCTGTAGCAAACTGCAAAGAAACAGCTGTTCATCTATTGGAGCCCACCCTCCCTGAGTATGCCTATTGATTTGGACCTCAAAAGCACCCTGAGATAAGATAAGGTGGTCCTGTAGTTCAGCTATCCCAGGTTAAAGAGAAGAAAGCATCCACAAGTGTAAGATGGAACTGCTAACCTTGACCACTGCAGGAAACCCCAGGTGCTTTAGGAGACTGGTGCCAATGGCTCAAGCAATTGGTTGGTGTTTGCTAGTGATGCACACAGTGGCCTCCCAGGTGCAGAAGGCTCTGCCTACCTGAAGAGACAAACTGGTATTTCAGATAAGGGAAAAGGCTGATAAAATGCCTGATAAGACATCATCCCATGGTACTGGAGCCATTTTCACCTTGACTCTGTACAACAGAAACCCAATGAAAGAGCAGTTTTGTGGGCTCTTCTCCCAGTCCCATCCCACCCCACTTCATGGATAGTCTGCAGCCACTGAGAAGACCAGAAGGAGAGGCTCATTGGGATGACATCAGAATCTATGGAGTAGTGATATCTTTTTTCTACTTAATCTGTATCTTTTTCACTCTCTTTCTTTCCTCTTCCCCTACTCTGCCCCTTTCCCCATCTCTCTCTCTCTGTCTCTCTCCTCCTCATTTACTGTTAAATAAAATCTGTGCTATTTACTTCAGCATATGGTCTCATTTGAACCTTAAATCAGGTGCAGGAATGTCTCTAATAATTTTAATAATCGGATCTTAACAACACCTATCTTATTTCAGATCTCTTTCCTTCTGCTGACAAAGATAATCTTAAGAAAGTTCTTTGTGTTATTTCACAATAGAGCAAGGGTGAACATAATTTACTTCACTTGTTGTTAAAATATATGCAAAAAGAGTAATGGAAGCATCTAAACTAAATGAGAATATCCATAGTACAAAGTCCTATAATGAAAAAAAAAAATTAAAAAGGAATAAAGCTGGAAAGTTCTGTATTTGGGGATGTTCACTGAGTCTCTAAAATATGGACTATTCCCATATAAATTGATCTTGCCTTAACCTCTTTCCCTATTTTTCCATTCCCCTCACTCATGTTATTCAATACACAGAAGAACACAATGGATATTTTCATACAAAAATATCAGCTCTTCTCTGAAGAGATGAAAACAACCCTAGTATCTCATAAGAGTGCTTTGTTTACTTGTACTCTTATTTTTAATCACTAATAGTTTTAAATTACATGGAGATATCCAATTATGAATAGCAATAGACATAATGACATCCCTGGGCCTTTAAAGAAAGTCTCCTAAGTTGTCCTCCTTTTGTAAACAACGAAAAAAAAAAGAAAATAATTAGAGGAAATGATCCATTATTCCATAAAGTTCACAGGGGCAAAAATTTCAGCCCTTTCTGCATCCCTAAAATAAACAAATAAAAGTGAATTGAACACAGGGGAGGAACTTCATTACATTTCCTAATAACAGCATATTTGAGAGCCCATTAAGAGCAATACCCAAATACTCTCCCCTTTCAAGATGTCATTTCAGAGAAAAGACAGAGGAATGAAAAAAGGATAAAGCTTTTGGAAAGATGGCATTTTCCTTTTTTATTGGCATGACTCCTTTTATTAATGTGTGTTAATGCTGTCCAAGAGGACATTATCCATCAGTTCTTTTACTTAAAGAACCATGACCACTGCTAAATACATTTACACTTCCATAATATAATGAGCTTTGATTCTACACATACATACACCAGTACTTATTTTTCACTAAATGCAAAAATGTCTGCTTTCAAAACATAGGGGCAGACATGGATTCTGCTCAGAAATGCAGGTTTAGATGTACAGAGGGAATGAAGCAGGCTGCAAGCTGAGGCAGGCATCTCTGTACAGCCTCTTTCTCAACTGCTACTAACTCTGTGGGAGCCTTTGGGTGTTTTATTGTTATCATACTCAACAGTTCTGTGATTATCTCATATGTAAGTCTCAACTAAATGCAGAAATTGTGATTCTGTCACATCTCTTTCACAAGAGATAGTGACAAAGAGATCTTGTCTGTGATCAGATGCTGCAGAAAAATTCAGTGTTATACTTTCTTTAAGAGCATGGCAACAGTGAAAGGAGGAATCCTTTCCTGGATTGGAGAGTTTCCAATCATCTCTCCTTCCTGTATCTCAGTACTTCAGTATTTTGGTACTCTAACATAAATCTTGTGACTATTTACTCATTTAGGTGCTGTGAGCATTAGATTAGTCTGGTAGATGCTCTAGTTCCCTTCCATTAAAGTATTATCAGTGCATCTAAATATTTATTGTGTATGAGCAAACCTCTCTATCCTGCAGGTTGGGACACTAATTTGGAATGAGACACACCTGTGTTCTAGTTTGTGGGGATGGTTTATACATTAAACTGCCTTCCCCCATCACTCTTACAGCCGTGGATTTTCCTGTCTACCTCCTCTACCATGTTGCATTGCATTTATGAATGGCACAGATTTTGACATATGTGTATTTTTGACATATGTGTACCACATATAGTTTTAAAATATCAAGAATTGCTTGTAAAACTTCTTAATGCTGCAATGTTGATGTTGACCAGATGTTTCTAAAATTCACTGCACTGGAGGGTACTCCAAGAATAAAATACTTTCATTATTGTTGAGATTGTTATATTCTGCATTCCAGGGAAGATAAGTTGTATTCAACCTTGACTTGTCCTTATAATTTGTTCTTAGCTTATTTATTCTAAAAACTGTTTACATTTTATAGTATTTTCAAATTAACAGTAAGTTTAAGCAAACCATATTTAAATTACCAACACTTTGTTTTCATATAATGAAAAAAAGCCTAATGCAATTCCTCTGGGTGATATAATTTATAAGGTCTTGAGGATACATTTGGTAACATTCTATGGGGACAAATTGCACTGTAAATTTATAGAACTTTAATCATAGACAGAAATTCAAATATTATTCCCAGGAGTAATTAGTTATTTCATTCATGGCTATGAGAAGGTGACAGAGTTGGGTCAAACTTACTGCAGATTTGCTCAGAATCCCCATGGGAAATAAAGACAATAATGGTTTCTATAGCAACTAAATGCATCAACATTATGTTTATTAATTACACATATGAACAGCAGAAACTGCAGGAAAAAAGCCCATGATGAGTCAGGACCTCACACTAGGACCAAGAAGCTATTACTGTAACGAGGACTGTGAGTTGCTTTGTTCTAAATTAGTAAGTATGAAACAATAGCAGTAAAGCAGAAGCAGCTAATCAGATACCTGCTGTCTGCATGTGTGACTTTATGTCACTCCTGGAGGATTAGATAAAGTTACTGTAACATATGAATGCTGTCATCTGGGTTGTTTGATTTGGTTTGCCTTCCCCTCTGTCCCCCCTTAATTATCTTCCTGTTAGGGACATTTCATCATAATATTTGGGACTGTGGATGTGCCTTTGCTGTCCATAGGGCACGATTTGGTACTACAGGACTCAGTCTTTACCTCAGGTATTTTGCTTTTTTTTAATGGGAACTATTGACCATGAAACCCCTGATATATTAGCACTATACAATGAATAGTAACTATCAGTACCTGGCCTTGTAGGTCTATTCATACTCTTGTCTTTTGCCAGTGATATTAAATGCTTTCTGCAGTATGCCACATTTACTATTTCCTATTTTCTCTTACCTATTACTCCTATAATTTTGTCTCTATTAGAGAACAAGCAATCAATTTTTCTGGTAACATCATTTCTTTGTATACTTGATCTACTTTCTACTTGTATAATCATTATGTTCTCTTACAAGCCTTTTCCCATCCAACCTTTCCCTTTCTGTAATTATCTTTTTAATATTGTCCCTTAAATTACAAGAAAAAACTTTCAGGAAATGCTGGAAGTGGAGCTATTGTGAAAGAGCAATAACATTTTTGATTTTCTTTGCTGCTTTTTAATTTTTTTGGGAGATTGGGATAAAGAAAATGCTTGGAACTTTAAAGATCTTAATGATGGATTTCAGCACAATCAAACAGCATGACTAGAATTAAATGACAGCTGACACTAGCGATAATAATTGCAGCAAAGAAAGCCAAACTGCAGCATGCCTATGAACTGAATGACCCATGGCTGCTGGTAGTGGTTTTCCCAAGGAAGAAAGATGAGGTACAGCAGGATGAATTCTAATAGGAGTAGGAGCTCTGCCAAAGTGATTTCTGTGTTAAGCTTCTCCTCTGCCCTCCTGATTTGGAGCTGTTCTGTTTGACAGACTGCAAGCAGATGCACTTGATACGGTTTCTCAGGGCTGGGGTTGTGGCAGGCTGGTCCCTTACCCTTTACCTGTTCCATCCTTGGTAACTGCCTTAACCAGGATCATTACCAGCAAGGCTGTCTGCAACCATTTGCAGGAGAAATCTGGGGCTGGCTGGGGAGCATTTACAGCTCATTTGAAGACAGATGTAAGCTCATGCTGACCATAAATCAAGCTCACCTTCCAAACCAGGGTAAATCTGTAGCCACAGCTAGCATCGTGCCAAAGCCAAGGTATTACGTCCTGCTTGCTGTGCCTTATATTGTGCCAGCCTGCTGATATGGGGGATGGAGCACAAGCACAACCAATACAAGACTGTTTAGAGGCACATACTTTAGTCCAGGTACTACTTTAAAATCATCTAAAACAGTAAAGGGACCAGAATGGAGGTGAAAATTTTTCTTGGTACACCTCCAAGTTTTGAACTGTTTCTGTTGCTAACTAAACTGTCATGCAACTAGAGCCCATCACATTTGCTACAGCTGTGTGGGCGTTAAGAGTCAAAGAAAAAAGCTCTGACAGAGCCTCATGATATTATTGCCAGCTTTTGAGGAAAGCTAATAAAAACAACAGCTGGGGCTGGCAAACAAAATCTAAAATCTAGTATGGAATAACACTGAAAAAAGGAAAAAGTTTTTGTTTGGTTTTTTTCCCAATTTATTTTCTTTTTTTCTAAGACTCATTGCAGCCTGCTTCTGGTAGATAAAATACTCAGAATTACAGCATTTAGAGTGACAGCTATGGGTAGATGATAGGTTCCAGTATGTACCAGTTAGTTCTTTACCAGTTGCTGTCAATGAACTATAAACAGCCTTCAGCTTAGCCAAGCACACCATATTTTACCTTGAATAAAATGCACTAGAAATGCATAGAAATAAATTGTAAGATTACATATCCCTGTTGAAAACTCATACACTTGGCTACCTGATCAGCTCATAATTTTTATGTAAGAAACTTATCTGTACAGGAACTCTGGAAACAAGATGAAAAAAATCCCTATCTCTCGTTTTGCTCACAGCCTGACTCTTCAGACAAGCATGGATTGCTTGCCTCAGAAAAATGTGCATCAGTTCACAGAGAATGTCTTTTAAAAACTCACACAGAAGAGCAGAGAATAAATAATAAATGATAATAGCATATACTCAAAGATCTTTAGATCTCAAAATGCTTTATGTAGCTATCTTCATGACAAAGAGACATTGGGACAAAGAGAGGAGGAGAAATTTACTCTGTATCACACAGCAGATCATTAGCAAGACCAGAAATAGTAGCATGTATCCTGAGACCAAATCCACTGCCCTATCATCAAGACCAATTCTGCCTTCCATTGTTGGCAGATAATGAATGTGAGGGAGATAAAGCACTGATAGTACTAAGCTACAGTTACTCAAATATAGCCCAGTTGTTTTGCATTTGAGGTCTAGAGAAAAGCATGCTTAATAAATTCCAAGATTTTCTAGTTGATCCTTCATTTGTTTAGTTTGACCAAAAAAAAAAAAGCCAAAACCAAACCAAACCAAAAAAAAACCCTGGTATTCAGAGCTTGGTTGTTATGTTTTCGAATTTCTTTCAAAAAGCATCATCTCTTTAAAATTTTGAAGAAATCAAACCAGTTGGAGAAATTTGTGCCAATAAATATGTGTAAAAAAAAAGTGACAAATATAGCTTTGTGTGATCAGGATCTAACATGCCGACACTATTGAATTTAAGAGTTGTTGCTTTTCCCATAAGTCTGGGAGGTTTTTTACTATTTTAGAAGACATCTATTTTTTAAAAATACATTTTTCTCAAGGAGGCTACATTACAGAGGTCAGCTAAATTTGTTTTTCATGGCAGAAGTAACCCAGTGGCCCCAAAAAATATTATACTGGTAGATGTTGCCTAAATGAATCAAAAACTACATAGGACAGTGGCAAAATTCTGGAGATTTTCAGTACCATTCATATAAGACTTATGTAGAAGTGTTAATAAAGCTATTGTCCCCACAGAGTCTTATTAAAACCACCCTAGAGATATAAAGAAGCACACTGTGACCATGAGTAGATAACTAGCTCTAATAGTAACGGGAAATGTCACTAAATGTCATCAGAGCCTGACATAACCTAAATGATGGCACTATGTTTAGTATAATGGAAGCATATAATGAGGATATGGCATTTCCTTTAAGGACAGTAGCAGATTCAGAGCAGTAAATTAATTCAGTAGGAATGACCAGCTGAGTAGGAAAGTAACTGGTTGTGTTGCCAAAACCCCTTTAGATTCTTAGCAAACCTACAAACATAAAACCTTTGAAGGAAAAAAAAAAGCAATCACCTTTATGAGGTGCAACAAGAGGTTGAAGCACAGATGGTGAGAAAAGCATTCTAATAAAGCCTGTTTCCTTCACAGTTTCTCAACAGGTACATAACTAAAGTTCCTAGCAAATAGAGTGAATTTAAATTTCTTCAGAAGAACCACAGAAACCCCAGTAATTATATAAATCCCATGGAAGTCTTCTATTTCAGGTGGAAGTCTTCTATTTCAAGTGGGAAACCATGGAATCCATGTTATTCCAGAAATTCATTTATCCTTTTGAGTTCACTGTCTGAATAGTGAAATCAAGACTACCAAGCAGGGTCTTAAGACTAGCTGTAGCCCACCTTTAAAGTAGAAGCCTTATGTTTGAAGAGATAGAAGTGAAAGATGCCTTTGTCATAAGGTAATTTACAGTTTGCTGTGGGTTTATTTTTTGCTTGAGTGGTTGGTTTGTTTTGTACCTTTAAAAGCTGTGATAAAGGGGGAGTGTTTCTGAACAAAGAGAAGTGACAATATTAATTACAGTAAAAAATAAACAGAATGGAAATGTAAAGAATAATTTAGCAGTGGGGAAGCTTTTTAATAGTTATGCTGT
This sequence comes from Haemorhous mexicanus, assembly GCF_027477595.1. Classification (NCBI taxonomy): domain Eukaryota; kingdom Metazoa; phylum Chordata; class Aves; order Passeriformes; family Fringillidae; genus Haemorhous; species Haemorhous mexicanus. Next base: position 60,124,008 of record NC_082345.1, on the reverse strand, counting down.
TTGCTCCCAATCATCAAATTATAAATAAATGGATTTTCAAATGTCCTTAGAATTGTTCAGTATTTATCAGGGATAACAACCAAAAGAAATCAGTAGTATTCACAGTTCTTTATCTTGAATTTTACTTTTCAATAGTCAAGCTGGTATTAGAAACAAGAGAAGATGTTTTACCAAACTACAGTTATGAGATGGTGGGTCAAATGTGTTCTTGGAGCAATTCTTCTGAAATCCCTGACTCAACACTAGGAAAGACTTTAGATTTATATGCCCAGCTTTTGGAGGGACAGACAAAGGTCTCTGTGGTCTTATGCACCAAAGAGCAGGACTAAAGCCGTTTAATCTATGCTTTTAGGGAGACAGCAAATGAAAATTGTGGGGAGATTGGAAACATGTCAGGTTTTTGTTAGGTGTTAGTGTTGAAAATTTTTATCTCCATGTTAAAAAGATGAAGTCGGACAATAAAATTATAAAAATTAAGAAAAATAAAACTTAGTTTTTCAAATTCCTTATCTATTTGCATATTCTAGGCTGTATGGCTACTGGGCAGAATACAATTGCAGCACCCAGATCTGTAGAACTTCCAGTGTTTTTAATAAGAGTGGGAACAAGCACTATGTCAGCAGCTGAGACCATTTCTGAGAGAAAATCTGTAATTTCCTTCAGCCCTTGAAAAGTATTTGGCAACTGAGATTGTAAAGCTTTTGTGATGCTTTTGTACCCAGAAGGTTACTTTATCTCCTCACTCTGTAAAATAAACGATAGTTATGACTTGTTCCATTAAAAATATATATATAACAGGAAAGAAAGCCTATTGCCTTTTGGTATTTGTTGTCCCAACTTAGAATAAACCCCAGCTTCTTTTAAGTTGCTAAGAAAGGATGTTGGGGATACATGGTTGATGTTCTGGAAAAGACAGAGTTCTGCTGTAATGCTTTTCAGGGGATGATGAGATGGCAAGCACCACACAAAATTTGTAACAGTACATACTTAGCAGTAAATGTGCAGCTCTGGAGATTCAGGGATCATCTCTATTGTTTCCTAGGCAGGAAACACTGCAAAATTATCTCGCTTCCAAAACATTCATTTATCCAGGGCTGAATGAAAACAGAAGATAGTACCTAAACTGAGTGACCTTAAACCTATGGTAACCTATGGTATGGACATGAAAACTGCAACATCTTTTGTTTGCCATGATTTTGTCACTTGCCTAGATTGCTACGCATACAGACAAGATTTATCTTTGATCAGACCCCACTTTTGTAATTGCAATCATACCAGAGAAAAAAAGCAGATTTAATCCAACAGTTCTTCATGTTTTCTGGAGTCTTTACTGAAGGTGTTGTGGTAAAAATATCATTTTAAGGGTGGGATTAAAAAAGAATGATTTCATGGAACAAAAGAAAAGAAAGCAAGAATTCAGCTTCATGCAAAGAATCACACAGCAATTTTGCTGTAGTACACAAGGGAAGCCCATTACACGAGATTTTATCTGGAGGTCATAGTATATAATTGTTGATTGTACATTCCTTGTAATCACAGCTTTGGAAATAACCTCCTGAAATCCAGTAATTCAGAGCCCTCTCCATCCACTGAACAGAAGAGTTAATGCCATCCTGAGATAAAGGATAAAAGAGACCTAGATTTGTTATGATCAATTTAGGTACCTTAGGACATGAAATATTGAAAGTAAGCGTTTGGATTTGGGTGGGATATCTAAAAACCTGGCAGAAGAAAAAGTGATCTTTAAGCAGAATGCCTCAATTTCACCCAGCTGCAGGGATGGTGTGGAGTCACTTTACAGGGTCATCCAACCCACAAAGTTAGGACTGGATTTTATTTTAATAAATATGTAGTTTATACACAGTAGTTATGCAGAGGCATCAAAACTTTCTGATACTGAAGATGAGCACTGTCAGCTCAGGTGCATCTCTCTCAATATTCACAGTTACCCAGGCTAAAGAGTGAAGCTCCACATGAGAGATGGGTTACTACCATCACAGATTAGGGTCTCTCTGGGTGTATTAAGGCAAACTAAGTTAGGTATCATGAGAAGCTTTTGAACATATGAGACGGCATCTAGAACTTTTAGATACCTGCAGCATTAAATGATGTAAGTATCCAGTTCTTGTCTAGAGTTTAGCAGAATGTCAGGTAATAGGGTCCCAATGGAGATAGGGTTAGTCAGAGTAATCTGTGTAGAAACAACATTCAGCATTATGAGTATCATCATACTGGGTTATAAATCACGATAAAGATTGCAAATTTCAGTAGCCAATTTTCTACAGAAAAAACTATTTTCAGGAGCTCTAAAATATGTATTTAGAACATAATATAGTATTGTAGACTGAAAGAAAAAGACAAAAAAAGAACATAATCTGTCACCCAAGGCATATCTACTTTTGTTTAAAAATTAATCCCTGTTATTGCTATTAGTGTCTTTTTCTCTTAAACTGAGACAGCTAGGTCTGATTATTCATCTTCCTTTAAAAATATGGGTTTCAGGCTAGTTTTACTTAACAACTAACATGTTAAGTGTTAAAGAAAAAGAGATTTGTAAATGACTGTCACTTTCCTGTTGTAGTGTCACTGACCCACGTCTGATTACAAGGCGCATTTGTCACAGTGGTTTGAAAGGTCAAGAGAAATTTTTTGCTTTACAAAAACAAGTCACTAGGCAAGACTAAGTTTAGATACACAGAAAATAAAACCAGCTGCTAACATTTCCCTTCAACAAAGGGAAGTCTTTTCATCATTTTGTCTACTCTCATGTTTTTCTTAGGTATACTGGTTGACTAAAAAAGGTCAACATTTATCCAGTCTTACTACAGATTGATATTAGAAATGACAGCACTTTCTTGCATTTAGCAAAAGAAATTTCCAGGCATAAGTAAAGATGCTGTTAATTTACAAAAATGTTGACATTTTTAACAGAGACCATTGCATAGACTTACAAGAATAAATATACATTTACACATAACAGATTTGTGTCATAACACAGTACTTGCCCAGCTAAATTTGCTCTTCATCTATGAGTTTACCTCTTTGTGTGTTCTTCCTATCATTACACTATAAATAAACTTAAAAGCATTGTGGTCTAGAGGAAGTTTCCTTAGAAACTCACCATTAAATAATATTGGTGTTTTTTTCCCAGTGTGTGATTATTTACTTTTACATGAATCACAGCTACGTTTATCTTTTCTGCTAGCATTTTTGTTATAACCATTTACAAATGACACTATTTCTAAATGGTTATTTGATATGCAGGAAGTCTTTATATTTTATCTTTCATAACAGAAATCTTTGAGCAGAAAATGGTTTCCTTCCAATTTGATAGAATTAAAGACCAATGGCAAAAGTTTCCTCCTGTAGAACTTTGAGAGGAGGCAGTACGTTAACTGACGTTTGCATACATGACTGTGAGAAACTCACATTTATTGCTATCAGTTTTCAAACCAGCAGATTTCTCACATACTTAATGTGTGAGTAGTCACAGATAATTCCATAAAAATTCTCACCTGCCTAGAAACAACTGTGTACTTAAGAGCTTTACAGATGGTAATGAGGAATCAAGTTGCATCACATCATCTCCCATCCACCTTAAGAGTAGAAATATGGACATCTCTTGCCTGTACCATTACATTTTCCTGGGTTTTGTTTGTTTTGTTTTTTTTTTTTTTTTAACAGTCCACCCAGGGATCTCATTATTCAGAAAAATGTCCACTCTTTCCTATTTCAGCATTTTTTGAAATGTGATTATTTTAATCCTGTATTTTTCAGTAGCAGTGGGAGGAAAGAAAATCTCAGAAGGGACTAAGTATTAATTTTTCTGCAGCTTATTTTCTGCACGCACTATTTTATGGCATTCTTAACCACAAACCCTATCAAAGAACAATAAGTGACTGAAATGCAGCATAGTCAGTGAAATTTTATGAGAATTTTCAACATTTTGAGTGACAGGAGCCACAATCCTGAGGTTTTGTTTCCTTAGTGTTTGGGTCATTTTTTTTGTATGGGGAATAATAAATGAACTGAATGGACCATTCATAGCATGAATGGACTTCAGTGCTGTTTCAAGTCATATACACACTGAAGTGCTCCATTGAATTGGCAATGACTTCATTTTAAGTTATTGTGAAATGTTTGTAAGTTAAAAACAGAGAAGGAAGCTTGGATCTTTGTACAGTGAAATACCAAATTTCAATACTGCAATTTATACTCCAGAGGAGTAGATGTTTCTGAAATTACCTGCAATAATTTTGTCCTTTCTCTTTTGTAAATGTGGTTGCTTCTCTCTAGTTCTTTCTTCTCTAGTATCATTTGCAGGCTAGCTTGAGACCTTGATATCAGTAGGGTCAACTTCACTTTACAGTAACATCTGTAAGATCAAGATGAAACCCAAGGCAGACTTCTCTACTTTCCCCACATGAATTAATCAAAACAACTGTGACATGAAAAATGTTGTGCTGTTTTTTGCTTTTTCTCCTCTACAGCTGCTTGTAGTTACAACAACTTGTTAGTGGACCTTAGGGATCTGAATACTGCATACTAGAGTTGGTTTATGCCAATTATTATGTTGAGTGATGAAACCGCCTAGTATAATTTCATTTGTAGATATGAACAGCAGGTGAATGTTATAGTTTCTGCTTTCCAATTATAAATCACACAGACTGAAATCTCAGTTCTCGTAGCAAGGGCTGTAAAAGCAGTGGAGTGTGAGGAGACTACTGTTTCTTGTGCAAAGGAGTCTGAAATTTGGTTTATTGATGTGTCTTTTTCCCCCACCTCCCTGTCATAGTTAGCTTTTAAGATCAAAATTGAAAAATTATTGGATGAAGGAACTGAATGGAAAGAAAATAAAACATCTAACTGCAAGGACTGTATTTAGGACTATAAACCATAAATAGGTCCAACAGTGATACATTCAAGTGATTGAGTACTGTGAGGTTCGCATCGGGTTTTCTATATATGAGCTTTCTCAAGAAAAAAAAAGTGAAAGGATATGGTAATGGTAACAGGACTCTCTTTCCAATCAATTTCTGGCATAGACTAAGCCTGTATCTAAATATTTGTAATTTTGAGAGCCTCCTTAAAATGCATCTGTGAAGACCTGTGTGACACCTGAGTCTGCAGTCTAGACTGATGTGGATGGACAAAGGCTAAGATTCTTCACAGACAAAATAGAAAGTCTTTGGTGGTAATGGAATGTAACTAACAACATCAAAAGGCTGGATTCAGTTATTGAAGGAAAATCTTCAGAATCAGAATATTTTTGTCTGAAATAGGTAGCTAGCCATATTTGTAGTCTAGTTTTGGGCTCCCCAATGCAAGACAGACTGCACTTACTGAAGTGAGCTCCCCACATACCACAAGGGAGTCGGAGGATGGAAGGCACAGTGCAGAAGCTAAAGCCCACTTATTTAGGTAAACCTGAACAATAAAAGAATGAAGGTGGACATAGTGCTCTCCACAGTCACTTAAAGGAAGGCTGTAGAGGAGATGAGGTGTCATTTATATGTACAGAGAAAGGAACAAAAAAAGCTAAGTTCACCAGTTGCAAAAAAATAAAGGAAATTCTGTAAATATTAAAAAAAAAAATTGATCACCATCAAGGGCCCAAACATAGTTGCACAGAGATTCTGCATTCTTAGACACACTCAAATGACTGGGCAAAGTCTGGCTATGTGATTGAAGTTACCCTTTGAATATGGGAGCAGAAGGGAGGAAAGGCTGGATTTGAGAAGTGTCTTCTGACCTAAATCACTGTTAGTCTCATATTCTCACTCTGTTAGTTTATGATTCTATTCTTCAAGTTCATGGTTTGTATTTCTCCCATTTTTGAAATTCGGGGGAGGGACTGGGGAGGGGTAACTTATTCTAGTCATGAACACATATGGTAATTTCTCCTAATGATATAGTAACTTATTCTTCTTGTCCATGCAGTTTTGTCTAGTAAGGGTTATGAAAATTGTCACTGAGTGGGTGTAAGTCACATCATATAAGTTACCTCATGTGTATGCATCTCATAGGCAACTATTTTTAGAAGACTTTTTAATCCTATTGACAAGGACCAATTTGAATTTGACTCTGTTCCCACCAACAAGTATGAGAAAAGAAAGAACAATATTCAGCTCTTACCTAGTTTTTCAGAGTTATAACAATCTGAGGTGTACATTCACTGACTGCATAAGAGTCACATACTAATGAAGTCCCAAGACAGATCTACCAACTAAGGCATACAGAATTCATTATGTCTCATACTTATCTGTGGTGCATTATGCAGCTTCAAAAAGAGATGTGCAGATTTTTGAAGCAAGTAGAGTAAGACTGTTTGTCTCCCACTTTGTCTAGCCTTTTGTTTACACAATAATAAATGTGCAGAACAGTTCAAAGGTCAAAATTGACTGGAAAAAATCTCTGTAGAAGATTTGTTGCCATTAAAAAACGAACAAACATAGGAAGAATTTAACAGGATCTGAAATTTTTTAGTCTTATCAACTCACATAATTTTTAACCAACTTGCATAAAGCAGCGAAATTACATATCACAAAATCTGGGATTTTTTTACAAGAGGGAATTAGTAATACATTGTAAAGGTTCCATCAAAATTTTGTAGCTGCATAATTGATACCATCTGGTGTTTCAGGAAAGACTGATCTGATTTGGGATGAACTATGAAAATCACAAGTCAATATCAAGAAAACATATTTCTAGGTTACCAAAACCATAAATATAAGACACTGAACTTTTCAGATCACTATATGAAGTCTTGTGCATGTAATGATGTATTTGCTTGATTTAAAAGTTTTTTTTACATTGGAATATCAGAAAATTACACTTCTGATTTCTTTTGCTGTACAGACACGCTCCCTTTTTAATACTTTTTTTCTTATATTCATCTGTTTTAGCTCAGGAAATATTTGTGGTCCATCTGGTTTCTCTCTATAAGTCTGGAAATTTGAATTTTTATGCAGCATGAAGCTCTACTTTTTTTTTTTTTTTTTTTTTTTTTAAGGAGATAAAATATTTACAGTGACTCCACTGACTGGACTCCACATTGCTTGCACAAAAGCTATCTGGTTTCTCTGCAATTATGATTCAATGATTCTGCTTCCAGATGTAATAACTTTTGCTGCTCTGTTTTTAAATTCATAATTAGATTTCAAAACTTTTGCATGTTATTACCAAAAGTCTGTGAATAACTGCCCCGATGAAATGGCTGGAAGGAATCTCAAGTGAATTAGGAATTGGCCCTTTGTCATGTTCTGGTAAGCCATTGCCAACAGCCAGTTCTACCCTCACTCTCCACTGCAGCTAGTGACTTTTGGTTCATCAGCACCTGAATGAATGAGAGTGAGATGAATAAGGTTATGTGCCCCATTGGGAAAAATCTGGGCCTTTTAGTAGGGTTACTAGTCAACTACATTATATCACTGTAGTCAGAGCTTGGGAAACTGAGAAAGAAGTGAAGTTTTGGTTTCACTTCCAGCATTTTGTATACCACGTATCTAGAGTTTGCTAAAACTATCAGATCAGAAATAGCATATTTTGGAATCTCTTTGTATGGGTCTAAATGACTATACACAGCAAAAAAGAAGCCCTCAGGATCACAGTCACTTTTAGAGAATCCCCAAGTGCCTTGTAGTTTAATACTGTCCTATTCTAACTAGATGAGCTTACCCATCACTAGACAGACACAAGAGTCATCTGCTTTTGATCATGTCAGCTGGGATTTTCCAGTCGCATCTCAGCAGGAATGTGGGCTGCTCAGCTTACAAAGTGCGAGGAGAACGGATCCTTTCCAGAGAAACCTAACAGGCCCAGGGGATGAGACTAGTGTGGTAGAGGCTTGATTCATACAAATCTGACAAGTCTAATTCCCCAGACATGTCAAAGAGCTGGAAAGCAGGCAGCAGTGAACAGATCCAGGACTGTAACTGGGAACGGCAAAAGGCAAGCGCCAGGTGTTTTCTAGACATAGCGGTCGCTTTTACTGTTCTTGTAATCAAATTTATGTCTGCTAGCTTTTGAAGAAAATACTGAATGCTCTTATGGCACAGAAGATATAATGGTGGGAGAGAAATATGTTGCCAAAAGAAGGATGTAAAATGTGGGCAAAATGTAAAATTTTGCATTGAAACCATAATAGTTGAGGGAAACTGCTTTCTAGTCCCCCTGGTACAAAAATAAGTAAGGTTTGATGCCACATTCATTGATGTTATTTTGTTAAAGCCACTAGAAGGTGAGAATCAAACAGGATATAAACACTCTTTTTATGACAGCAAAGAAATTGAGAGTAACAAAGAAAAATGAAAAGGACAGTGGCTCTTTTTCATCTACATTTGCTGTTTGCTGTTCTTTTTCTATTTCATTTTGGTTTTGTGTTTTATTTTTAACTCACCGTATTTACTTATTTCTAAGTGGCTTCAAATATATTAATATATATTAAAGCGTAACACTAGCATTGGGCTAATTTTTGATTTTGTATCTAGTCTTTTTGTGGGGGGAGGGTGAAGGGGGAGAAAGATTTAATTAAGTGTATGTTGTGGGGATTCAAGTGATCTGTAATTAATTTCTGGTACTGAAAATTTTATATTCTCTATAATGATAATCGGCAAAATTATTACTGTATTTCCTGAAACATTTGTAACATGTTTGAGGGAAAAAAAATCTCAGATTTCAGCTGAAGAGCCTAATCCTTGATGCAAAAATACCTATGCTTGAGTGACCTAGCTAATGATGGATACAAGGGAAAATTCTCAATGTCCCCAAACATAACTGCTAAACAAATATGTGTCTACAAGGTATTTATCACACCTCCCTTGAAAATGGAACAAATGGTTCTGTAGCTGAATAAAGCTGTTTCACTGCTCCACTGCTCTTATCCAAGATACGGCCTCTATTCTTGAGTGTTCACCAAAAAAATCTTGAAAAATTCTCAAGGAAAAAAGAGCATTTTATTGGGTGAACTTCTTTATGTTTTGTTGCACTTTTCTCCTGTCTATATAATGAAATATATAGAAAATATATAAAGAAAACAAGAACCATGTTTCGAGTATGGACAACTACAAGAATTGTCAACATTTGGGCTGTTTTATTGTCAATGACAAATATGATTTTAACAGTAAGTTCCTTTGCAAGTCTGGGGTGTCTGACTAACATTTAAGTAGCTTCTTCCATTGAATTGCACTACCATTAATCATCTCCACTAATTCAATAAAAACAATGTCAATACGATAAAACACTTTTTCTATTGAATTAATGAGGGTGGTTGGTTACTAATCGGATATGACTGCATTAGGGAAATGTTTAAAGTAACATGATAGATTAACAAGGAAACATTTAATAAAGATTTAATATAATTTTTAACTCATTCCAAACCCTATAAGAAGGAAGGAAATTCATATTATGAAGATAACCACTGCATAAACTTGCTGAATATCATCATTATATTTCCCTTGACAGTGTGTAAACTAAGGCATATGACTGGCCCTTTCTTGATTTTCTGTTTTCTTGTTTATAAAATGTGAAAAATTGCACACACCCCTTTTCAGTGCTATAAGATTTCCCAGTAGAAATACTGAACATGAACCATAGATTATTCATATGTAGAGAGGTTTTATCTTTCTATGAGAAAAGATGCTGTAAACACACCTCAAATATAAATTGTTTCTCTAGGCTTAGGCAACTCACTTATGGCCATTCAGAATTTGCTTAAATTTGAATTTTCTATTGGTTTTAGTTAATGGAATATCTGAGTAGCATTATCTCTGCAATTCAGGCTGTTCACCTTAAGCTGAGCCTTAAGCTCAGTTTCTTCAGCTACAAAGTAGTTGCAGCAATACTTGTCTCTGTCCATATTGACTTCAGAATTAGTGACCTCATGACCAGAAATGAATTTGACTATGAGACTGAGTTAAAAATAATAAGCTCATTTGTTTATTGAAAGGAAAAATGGTAACTTCCTGAGGATGTCTGAACACTGCAAAGTAGCATAGCTACTGTCAGATGAGAGCAGAGTAATATAGTTAATTGTCTGTGGAAGAGCTTTACCTTTCCTTTTGTGCCTACATGTGCCTAGTGTGTCAGCCAAGTCAATGAGGAGGTGCTGAAGGGACAGCAATTCCAGCTCTAGAACACTGAATGCATTTAACATTGGCCATGGACTGATACCAGCCATGATGGGGTAAATAAGATCTCTCTGGCATTACCTCTTGAGAAAAACCCTCATCCATGCAAGTGGTTCTCTACCTGAGTTTGATTTCAGTTTTGCTGTATGCAATAAATGTAATAACGTAATAAATCCTGACTTAATGTGGTATGAAGTTAATAGCGGTGCTAAATAAAATTACCTTCTTATTGGAGAGAAATCAAAAAATGTATAATTTTGCAATGTGTCACTCAAATTTTCTATCCATCTCTGGCTTCAACCTCCCTGTGGCACACAAAGCACACCTTGTTGTGATGGCATACCACGTACCTATGAAAATATAGATATATGAAACAGGTAATTTTCTTCAAATTAATATATCATAGCATGTTTGCTGCAAAAATACTAAAAAAAATTATTAAAGTACTTTACAGTTTTTCACTTATAGTCCTTCCTAAAATTGTGGAAGTAGTAAAATTAACATACCCCAAATTTGTATTGTTTTCAGGATTTTGGGGTAGCAAGGGTTTTTTTTGACTAATTTTTGTTTAAACAGAAAACCAAAGGAAAGTTATTAATTTTTTACAAAATCTCAGTCCAGTATTGGAGATTGATTTACTTTATTATTTTGAGCCCTGATAAACCTCATAAAGTAAAGTTATTATAAAGAGCATCAAATCTGAAAAGTGTTTTAGACTAATAAGAAGAAGGATGCTAAAGAAGGAAAGAGCACTGATTATAATGATATGTAATAGAATGTTACACTTATATAGAAGACAATTCTACTGTTTTGGAAGCTTAGTATAATTCAAAATGCAAAAGATGCAAAACAATTAAGTGCTAATGAATTGCATTACTTCTGTCATAGTACTATCCAGTAAAATATTAATTGTTCTGATGATTTATAGTTGTTTAAGAAGACTGAATTTCTGGTCTCACATGTACTGTGACTTTTGATGGAAAATGATATCCAGGGTTTTCATTTGCTAAATAAATAAAAAGAGATGAGCAGAGAGGGCATTAAAGAGTGTGAAATTGTGATACAATGCCTTTGTTGTAATCTGAATTCTATTTTAAAATCAATGTTTTGATATGGCCAAGCACTGTTTATAAGACACATGTTTGTAAAAATCCTCCTACTAAAAACTTCTAAAAATAACCAGAAAAGAATTATAATATTTCTCAACGATTGAATCCACCTTTGTTTTGTTTTGCTTCTTTTTTATTTTCTTAACATATAGGCATATATTAAAAACTTTTAAACACTCTTAAGCATTTCCCAACCCCGATAGGCCATATGGTGCACAAATCTTCTCAGGCTTTATTCCCATTAGTAAGTAATACCACCATGGAAAAATACCCCATTAAAGTTAGTGTTAAATATTTGTTTTGGTATACTCACAATGATTTGTGTTTTTATTAAACAAATCACAAGTAATGGGCAATATTAAAGGTATGCATTTTGCATTTATCTGTAATTATTAGTCTTCCATGAAAATAATCATGCTAAAGAATTTATGTAGATGTATTACTATCAAGTTTTAAGCTTCATTCCACATGCTTTGCAAAAGATTAATTGGAGTCTTAGAAAAGTACTTCCTTTTACAGCATGTATGAAGATCTGCAAATTTTCTTAGAATTCCTAATAATTTGCTGTTTTCAACATTTATCAAAGCTCCAGCAACTGCTACTTCTCTTTTGGTGCTTTTTCACCATTCCTCTACTTTTATCTTAGTAGAAGTTGCCAATTAAAGTTGGACAGCTGTAAATGGTGTTCCAGAAAGGAATACCTTCTTTATAAAATTTAAATAACCTGGAGACCTCAGTTAGAAAAGAGATCAGTACTTAAACATGTACGTTCCCCTGTTTAGTGCCACTTTGAGAGCTTTAAAAAGTCTTGATAACACTTAAAGGCAGAATGATCTTGAATGTTTTACAACACAACTGATATTTAATTGGCCTCAAATCTGTGCTAGAAAGACATGTTTGTATACCCAGAGCACTACTCTATCCAAGAGTGAGCATATTAGGGTTTATATTGCCATTTCATTTCTCAGTGGTACATCTTATGGAATGCTGTGTTTGGGGCAGGGGGAAAGCAATCAACTGGAAAGGACTCTGGTGAGAGCACAGCACGAAAATGTAATTCAAGGACAGCAACAAAAAATGTTAAGATGACACTTTGCTGTTGCTGCTCTTTGAAACACTATTGTTGAGATTTTAACATTCATATTTGTATGCACATGTCAACATCTGTTTCTAGATATTTTCAAACTCTTCATGACTTATGTAGATGTCTACTTTCCTACAAGTGGGAATATGTATTACCTGCCTGCCCTAAAATTTCACACAATAGCATGTAGACAGGTACAAAGTTGCAATAGATAAAACTTCCACTTCCAAAATACAAAGGGCTTTTAATCTTTAAAAATACCCCAAAGACATAGACAGGAGAATACCCAGTGGAATATTTTGCACTCCAATTTTTCAGCTTAAGAATTAGGAATGTGAGCTACCTTAGTTGTTTGATATATTCTGGGACAACAATCTAGTGGGTTACATCCTTGACTTTCATCACCAAAACCATAGTTTAAAGCTGTTACATAGTTCCCAGAAGGAGCTGGATGTCCCCTCACCCCTTAGGATTCCACTAATGTTATCTCTGTGAAAAAAATGGTTTGTATGTGTGAATCAGATTCATCGTTTGGGGTTTAATCCTGCTAGGATTTCTTCATTTTCTATGGCTCTTAAGGTTATCACATGTGCTAGCAATATGCAAGAAAGCATCTAGGAAGAAGAAAGTGGGAATATTTGAGATGTGGAATTTCATTCTATGAAGGCATTAGCGTAATTAAAATAATAAACACTTCATTTCTATAAAGATGCGTAAAGTGGCTGTAGGCAATAATGGAATGTTGCTCCAAAATTAAAACAAGTCTGGCTTGTCCTCATGAATATTTCTATCCTCCAACAAACTGAATTGGACATTTCTGCATTGTTGACTTAGCTGTTGTCAAATCTCTGAGTGTGTGGCAAGGGAGGACATCAGAAACAAAAAAAAAAAAGAAAATACAGCTTTTTTTTCCCCTGACAAAATTAACTTTTCTTTCTACTCTAAAAGTTGCTAGACTTTTAGAAAGAGATTGTAAAATGAAAAAAAAATATTAATTTGGATCAAAATAATAGATGGAAGTCCTTATCCTCTGTTCCTCCAACCGAAAATGTTAAACTAAGATTTTTCTTTCCTCAAAGAATCACAGAATCAATTAGTTAGGACCTCTGAGATCATTGAGTCCAACCGATGACCTAACACAACCTTGTCAACTAGACCAAGGCACTGAATGCCATGTGCAGTCTTTTCTTAAACTCTTCCAGGGACAATACCTCTACAGTTTCCCAGGGCAGTCCATTCCAATGTTTAATTACCCTTCCTGCAAAAAAAATTCTTCCTGATGTCCAACCTAAATCTCCCCTGGCACAGCTTTAAGACTGTGTCCTCTTGTCCTGTAATTCATTGCCTGGGGGAAGAGGCTGACCCCCACCTGGCTACAACCTCCTTTCAGGCAGTTGTAGTGAGGGATAAGGTCTCCCCTGAGCCTCCTTTTCTCCAGACTAAAGATTTCTCCTTTAAACCTTAGATTTTATTGCATGGAGCTTGTCATATACAAAATCATTCCTCCAGAATATGCTCTGTCTTATTTCAGCTGAGTAACATGCTTTTTTTCTCTGTTAATTTACCTAGGAATATTTATTATCTCCAGCAAGGACTTAATATATGATCTTAATTATAAAATACTCTTAGATAAAACCTGTCAAGCTCACAATAAATGAATGCAACTCCCAGTGTCTCTGATTAGCAAAGTAAATATAATTAAAATTACTATAGTCCCTAAATTTAATTATCAATTCATGAACATTCCTTTATGTCTTTCAGCATAATTTAAAAAAAAAACCCACAATTTTAATACATATTTTAAAGATTCCTTTGACTATATAAAATACCTGTTTAGGTATAAAAGCATCAAATTTACCTCTTAAAAGTAAACTACTATAATCAGACTTTTGCTGAATTGCAGGCTATAAAAAAATATATATCTATAGACAGAATTCATCAAAGCTGTACTTAGAGCTGGAGCTAAGGAGACAGTGAAGACTAATTTAAAGTACTGCTGGAGAAGTTATTCACCCGTTTCTTTTTATCCTTGAAGTTTCCTAATAAATATTTGGTCCTGGCTGATTAACAGGATTGGAGAACAAACAAAAGAACCTTGTGCAATCACTATGATTGCAAGAGGAAGATCTAAATGTGACCTAATGCAGCAAGATTAAGTAGGTAGGGTTTGGGGCCCTTTGTAGGAGAACGAAAATGTCTGTTTCTTTGCAAATAGCTGATGAAAAGAATCACTGGGATGTTTCACAAATGGCCTTTCTAGAAGAAATATCTCATTCAGCACTTTCCATTGGCTATGGACTGTTGACTGTGTCTTGGGGTCAGAATCTGGCTTTCACTTCCCATCTTTCTGTGACTGAATTTCTCAGGGCTCTTCATGTGGCAAAACTATTTGCCTAATCTCAGCTAATGTCCGTGGTCCCCCTCGCCACACAATGCTTCCTTTTTGAGGTGCATCTAAACAGTTGTACTCACTGAACTTCAGACATGTACATTACAGAACTTACATGCTATAAAATTTGCAAAATATAGATATTTTGAAATCTCTTATGCTATGCAAGTGTCAAATAATGTTCATCATATTTTTAGATGGACAGAATAGAAGTAAATTTTTTTTTTTGCATTATGAATTAAAAGAACACAAGCTATAAGCACTAGGCTATCTCTTACAGTTCTTCCTGTTTGCTTTCTATGTAAGTCTGCCTGTCTTATCATCTTACCTTCTCCCTGAACAGGAAGATAAAAATATCAGTAATATCATCCAAGAAGGCATATGTTTTCTGAGACAAAAAGTTCTTTCCATACTTGACTCCTCTTCTGAGTTTAACCTTGTAAGTGGGATGCACTTAAGGCTTTTTGAGGGCAGTCTACAAGATGTTTAAGTTGTTCTGCTCTTCAGACTTCTTTGTGATAGTTCCCTGAATAGTCCTCTTTGCATCATACCTTACAGCAGCACACAGAACTCTCTCTCCATCTGTGAGCATGTCACTCTGACTATTCAGATATCTGACTTTTTCAGAATCCTTCAGTGAAAATACATTTCAGGTGGCAGCAGGCGTTTTGCCAAAGCTATTCAGCATGTTAAACATTGTTAGGATGTCTGATCTAGCAGTGTGAAGTCACTTCCTTCAGATCTGAGAGAGCCTGGTTTAAATCCTTTCTTTGCAGTATACATAGTAGATAGCTCTTGACCTAAGCTTGACCCAAGCTTGACCTAAACTTGATAGGGCTCAGATGAGAATTGCCATGTTCAGCACCAAAACTCAATTCAGTTATCACCGAGTAAATAAAATTGTCTCAGTGCCTGGTGGCATTTTCCAGACTATGCCTGTGATCATCTATATTTGGAGACATTGAATACCTATGACCCTTAAACCTTGGTGGGACTGTAACATAGGTATTTCTCTGTATCTTCCAAGCAAGAGATAAACTAGTACTCATCCTTAAGGTGCTTCTAACTGAGTTGGCAGCACAAACTGTAACAGGTCAGTGCCCACATTTTATACAGTGCTTCAGTGCTCGGGTGCACATCCGAGATACCAGAGTGCTGTGACAAATCTCTCACTCTGCTGCAACTCTCAAGATGGTATGGATTTCAGTAGTTTCCAATATGTAAGAGACATATACCACCACTCATAAATGTTTTAATGGAACACTACCACCAGTCCACAGTGCCTCATTGTGCTCTAGCTCCCCAACAGCAAAATGGTGAAGAAGAACTTTGTTTATTTATGTGCGGTGAGGATGCATCACATAAGCCTTTGCAGTGTGGAGATATTTAGGCAATGCTAATAAAATCCCTCTGGAAAACCTAAGTTATTTGCTTGAATATTTTTGTCACTGATGATTGAGTCTGTAATGCCTTTGTTTTCAGATACATTTTTCCATCTAGAAAACAAGCTACTGATGTAGAGGTAGGTTATTGTCTTTCTCAGTATTATGTCCCTGAATTTTGAGGCACTTGGAAAAAAATGTCTCTTTCTGTAAATGTTATTTACAATTTCTTGGTTTTTTCTCATCTCATGGATCATTTCTATGTAAAAAAGGCACTTCCAGGAATTTCATTAAGGTATTGGGAAGTCCAGTGTACTGATGCTGAACTCTATTCCCAGAATTATCAGCAATCTGTCAGTGGCAAGGTTTCCTGGAATAACACCAGAACCCTTGCCTGTTATAGCCAAAGAATGGTGTTAGTCTTTCTCTAGCAAATTGTAATTAAGTGTAGTTTGCTCTCAAAGAGACAATTGTTTAGAAACCCCAGAGACATAGGCACATTACTAAATCTTAGGTAGCTAGACTGATCCTTAAGCTGCGACCGCTGAATAACAGGACTATCTGGTACATCGGCAAATTTACACAGTGGTGGAATTTGAGTACAGGGAAGGGTGAAATGAGAATTAAGGGAAGGCTACATCTCTCCCAGATGACAAAAAATTTGAAATTTATATTATATATATATATTAATTCTATGCATGAATTGATGATAAATAAAGCAAGTAAAAAACCTCAAGGTTTTCTATCTTTTTTTTTATTGCAAATTAGAATGAGTAGCTCAAACTGGAGTCTTTTGTGGAATGAAATTACCAATAAAAACTATCTGTGAAGAAAAAAAAAATAATTTATGAGCAATTTAAAGACATGTTCATGAACATGAGATAGTAAATGTGAAACAAAATATTTTGACATTAGTGAAGTTAAATATTTTAACACCAGTGATATGAATAAGAAAGTAGCAAGACTTCTCTTTGACACTAATTTTGTCATCAATATGATACCTTTCTGCAAAACTGATTACAAAAAAGCAGCATTTTCTGCAGGATTTTTTTTTCTTCTGCCTTGTATGGCTCAATATAAAAAAGTCTGGAAATAATCATAAAACCTACTGTCTTTGTCTTATTAATTCCTGGGAAAAAGACATTGCTCATATATGTTATTTCCTAAACTGTTTCAACCTTGAGAATGCTCGGGAAGCTTCTTCAAAAAAGCAAAAATCAAGAATAATTGAGGGGATGACAGGAGAAGAAAAAAAAAGGTGGATCCATGCTTCAGTAGCTTTAGAGGCGGTCATTTCTCAATGTTATTCTCAGCCTTTTCACATATTTGCTCTCTTTGGCAATAAGCTGTCAAAGAAGGGATTTTCATCTAAGTAATAGTCTTGACTGTTTCCAATTGATCCAAATTTATATATTGAAGAACTGAGTGTCTTTTCACACTCTCTACTCAAAATGGTTTTTAATTAGCTCTTAGTGGGCATCATAGCAGAACAAAGGCTAAAATAAAAGTAATCATTTTGATTTTTCTCTTTTATGTTATAGTGAATGAACTTTGCTTGAGAGATCTTTGTCTCTAAACATTAAAAAGTACACTGTGATTTATGCCAAGTGGAACCCTGTCTGAAGGATAAGAGATCTCTTACCTCTGTGATTGCCTTTGTTTTG
Source organism: Haemorhous mexicanus (assembly GCF_027477595.1). Taxonomy (NCBI): domain Eukaryota; kingdom Metazoa; phylum Chordata; class Aves; order Passeriformes; family Fringillidae; genus Haemorhous; species Haemorhous mexicanus. The sequence continues at coordinate 60,106,253 of NC_082345.1, read as the reverse complement.
CATAAGGCAATTAAATAGATGCATGCCAAAATGCAGATGATGTGCAATGAGAACACTAATTGTACAGGTTGCATTTGTTTTCATTCTTTTGCAGTACAAATTAATTTTTGAATGTAGATTCCTTACACCTTTAACTGTGGTGATGACTCTCACATGGCAGAGTATAATCACAAGAATAAACACAATCTGTGCACTAGCTGACTTCCCTTTTTTCCCCTTACAACATCTAAAAGAAGTGACATTTTGACTGTTTAGGTATACCCTCATATTCCCAGTTTTCTATGACTAGTGACAGTCTGTAGGAGTGAAGTATTACCCACTTCAGAGGAAGATCAAGTTAAGAATCACTTAAGCAAGATGAATGTAGACAAGTGCATATGATCAGATAAAGTGAATCCAAGACTGCTGAAGGGGTTGCTCATGCCATTGCGAGCCTAACTTTTCATCATTTTCAAGAATTTAAGATGATTGGAAAGGTTCCTGATGGACAAAAAAAGGCTGACATCAAGCTTACTCTAAAGATAATAAAATAGATATCTGATATCAAGCAGCCTATCTTCAGTCTCTAGGAATGATAACCAAATCTCAGAAGCTGTGGCCAAACTACCAACAGACCACAAAAATGGGAACAGCCAGCATGACCAAGAACAAGTCATACCTTACCAACCTGATTGCCACTTACGTGAGGTGACCAGCTGTACAGATGAGGGGCAGCAGTGAATGAAATTTACCATGAATTTAGCAAGACTTTTGGCACAGTCTCCTATAGTATTGGTACAGTTAAATTGGAGAGACAAAGCTCCTTGATTACTTATGTCTTTCTGTGTTGTCTATCTTTCCAGCAGAAAGAAAGAAAACTACTCTTTCAGCTGGAGAAGTTGAAGTCTTTGAGGACTAGGACAGAGAACATGAAGGGGGCCTTATTTGTAGGGGGTCTTGTCCACTTCTTCTTCCCTGTCACCTGATGCCCACTCCAGTATCACTCTCTTTAATCTGTATCCATAAACTCAGTTGGCTCATTACCCTTCTGCAGACAGGAGAATGAATCCTATGAGTCTACATTTCTATATATAATAGTATACAATCTGTTCTTTTTCAACTTCAGGTTGTGCAACTCTTCTCACACTGATATGTGATGAGGAGTTAATGCCCATTCTCTTTCTTCTCTACATGTTAAAACTTTCTTTGTTAATTCTCTTTCTAAATCTCTCTTACTGCAATGAATAATTTTTGTCACCTGGCTTTATCTTAGAACCTATTGCAAACCTTCTTTGACAATGACATAACCTACTAGTCAATGTATGACAGAAGTGCTGTAAGCCCTCAGGAAAACTGCAGATGTGTGTGTGTGTGTTTGACCATCCCAAGCAGACCACTAGGGTCTTCTACCACTTGGTTACCCTGTGTGCCTTGGAATCCTTATGTCCATTCAGAATGCAGGTGTTTCAGGTAAAAATATCTGTAAAATAAAGAGGAGCTTCTGCAGTTCTGAGTCTCCTTTGAAGTATCACAGAACAAGAATCTCAGGCCCAGCTAGCTATAGCTAATTTTTAAAACCCCCTGAGTGATTACTTGAAATAAATGTATATTTGTTCATTCCAGTTTAATCCTTTGTTGTTAGAATTTTGTTGGGAGATTATAATTGTTTAAATGTTCTCATGTCTAGGTTGCTGAAATGGAAAATACTCCAAGAAGTGAACATATCTTGGTATCTTGATAGGAATATAATCTAATTCCATGGTAATTTTAAATTATAGTTCCAATCAGAACATCTCTATGGTTCTGTATAAATGGGATTCACTCTATACTGAAGTATTCAACTACAGAACATGTGAATACTTTTTCAGGTTGCTAAGACTTAAATTACAATTGTGCTAAAAATAGTAGTCCAGTTGGTTTCCATGACAAACAATCTCATAACATGGTAGAATGAATCATGCCCGTGAATCTGTTTGCTTAAGTGTCTATATCTCTATTTATATATATAGATATAGATGCATATATACAAAATCCCAAGCCAGAACTCAACAGAGAGAGAAAGTAGAAGAATAAAAATGGGGAAAGTGTAAAATCATTATTAGAAATATAAAAAATAAGTAATGAAATTAGAAGCAGTTTAAGTTCTTTCACTCTTAAAGCTGAAGTCATATTGCTGCTATGCTGATGCTCCTGTGACGCATTGGTAAATTCATGCAATACTCAGCAGTCATTTACTGCTCAGCCTCTTGTATATGGCACAAGTTGCCCAACCTGGATCTTCCTTACCCACTGAAATAGTTTTGTTTTCAAAGGAAACCAGGATTGATGTAGAATGTAGTGTAGAATTACACTATTTTTCTCCATGAGTCAACGTTCTCAAAAATGTCCTGACAATGTGTGCATCCTGGCCAGAAAACCAATCATATCCAGGGCTGCACAAAATGAAGAGTGACAAGAAGGTCAAAAGAGATGATTCTCCCTCCCTATTCTCCTCCTGTGAGACTCTGCCTGGAGTCCTGCATCCCTGTCCGGGGCTCCCAGCATGAGAAAAATGACCTCTTGGAGCCAGTCCAGAGCAGGGCCACAAAGATGATCTGAAGCACCCCTCCCATGAAGACAAGCTGAGACAGTTGGGGTTGTTCAGCCTGGAGGAGAGAAGATTCTGGTGATGCCTTTTTCTCTGGTCCTAGAATTATGAGCCAGACATAGCTAAGGGGGTTTTACCTTGTTTGATAAGGATCAAACAAGGTAAAAGGATCCTTGATAAGGATGCTTAGGTGCACAACCTGTCAAGGTGGAAAACACTGGAGAACGCACACAGTGTGTGACGTGTATATAATATTTATAGACTTTGCAAATGAGTGTCTCTGACAAAGATTCTCCTGCAAGAAGTGTAATAGACAAAGTATTGTACCCCTAGTCTGGCAACTTCTACAGCCTGACCCCCTCAGCATGGGGCTTGTATTCTCTTTAAAAAATATGTGCTAGAGAGCTGGCTTCAACCTTGGTTTCTAGGGGGGTCCAGATAGCATAGGGCTTCAGGCCTTCAACTGAGAGACTTGTAGAATATCTTGTCCTTCTGCCTAGGGAAATACCAGAACTACTGTAGCTGATAAGTTACAGTATCAGGCTGCAAATATGTAGACTAAGAATACAAGGAATTTATATAAGGCATATAAAAGAAAAGGCAAAAAAATCACCACAGCATCACTGGAGGGATCTTAGAGCAGCCTTCCAGTACCTGAAGGGTGCCTACAAGAGAGCTGGAGATGGGCTTTTGCGAGGGCACGTAATGATAGGACAAGGGGAAGTGGCTTTAAGCTGAAGGAAGGTAAGTTTAGGTTAGCTATTGGGAAAAACTTCTTTGTGCAACTGATGAGGCAACGCTGGAATGGGCTGCCCAGACTGTGGATTCCCCATCCTTGGAAGTGTGCAAGGCCATGTTGGGTGGGGTCCTGAGTGACCTGGCCTAGTGAAAGTTCCCTGCCCATGGCAGCAATGTTGGACTTTGAGGTTCCTTCCAACCTAACCCAAACCATTCCATGATTCTGTGCTCTCTTGTGAGCAGTACTCTGTGCTTGAGCACTTGGGTTTAAGAAATGTAATGAGCTGCAAAGGAATAAGTATGGCAGGAACCATATTGATTGATACCCCTGAGCCTGCAAATGATATTCTAGTTCTAATAACATCCAGTGATATGCATCACTTTTGGTTTATATTTTTTCCAAAGTGACTAATATTTTTTTAAGAACACCTTTGGGTTTAAAGAGACTCTGAGAATAACAGTTTTCATGCAGCATATTTACCTGTCTGCTGAAATTTAAGCATGTATTTGAGAACTATGGTTAAGCGAAGTATGTTTTTTAATTTAATTTCATTGAAGTTCTAGTACTGTAGAAGAAGAAAAATGCAACAACAAATTAAATTTAAATGACAAACACATGTCTCTGCAATGTAAAAGGATAAAATATGTGGGGGCTTCATGATTGCAAGTAATTGGGAATATGATTTTAATATGATTACAAGTAATTTAGTGCATTCCAAATTGTGCAATAATAGAAGATTATCAGACAAATTAATCTGAAATATTCCAGTTCCTTTGGTTTTTGCAATAAATTGAGATAATTTAAATCCTTAATTGAACATGTAAGAAACTTATTTTATTTGACCTTCATTAGATTTGAAAAAGATGTATCAGTCATGGGGTACAAAAAGCATGATGCATTCAAAGTGTCATCATAATTCTACCAACCTTCTGAAAGTTTTAAAAATATCAAAAACCACATTGTTTAAGTATTCTGGAAACAGCTCTTTACAAATTCTTGTCTGCTGTTCTACCTGTTCCTCACATAAAATACATGAGATGGTGCTGAATATTAAAGAATCTAACCATAAAGGCTTTAAAAAACCCCCGTACCTGGATTTCAGTATATGAAATCTTGAGGCAGTAGAGGACTATACTAGGCTATAGGCTTTGTATAGTTTATTGACTGGTTTGATGGAAGACAATTTATACTATTGCTATTTGTGTTGCTGTTTTAATAAATAAATTAATAACAGTGTTAATGTGTTAATGTTAGCATATTTTAAAGAAAAAGTTTAATTTTATTGCTTTGGTAATTTTAGCTTCTGTTACTATTGCTTTTTCATAATATTGCAAGTCATGGTTTCAATGGTTTAAGTCATCTGCTTCTTGAAGCTGCTATTTTCAAGCTCTCTTAGTTTTTTTTTCTATTTACCATTTTTATTATAAAACATTTCTGATGAGAAACTCACATTCATTCATGCAGTTCTTTCTCATAACTGTTAGAAGTTATCATATACCTCTGACGTGATAATGCTTTAAATATGCAAGGCTTTTTTCAAAGTTAAAAGTAAGCACAGATCATCATAGTCAGCTTTAACTCATGAATGGTCTGAAGGTCATAAAATCGAGAGATACGGACAGGGTAGATGATAGAAAAGGCCTAAAATAATAAAACATGCAATGAGATCTCAGCAACAAGAGATACCGGTAGGCAAATACTGTCTTCATTATAATTTCTGGCTGCTTGAGTAAGTTCCTTTTTTTTTTTAATGTTAAAATATGCTATAATATCCATCATCATTTTTATTTAGATAGATAAGATCCAAAGGTGGATAATCTTGCTGTACTTATCAATAGCCCCTTCCTCTTCTAGCTAATTAAAATGTGTGGGTTTTTTTAAAGTAAATAAAATAGATGAAAAGCAGTTTTCAAAATCAAATTTGAATCAAGGAACCATTATGGGAAGGTTTAACATCTGGGTAGGTTGTGCAAAATTGGAGAAAAAGAGCAAACAAAATTTTCAGATTTTACAGAAAAGTACTTTGCATTTCTTCAGTGAGTTGCAGTATTGACATGGGTGATTTCACTAACTTTTCTTGAGCCTTATGAAATAAAAGAGCATTCAGTTATGAGGAGCTGAGAAGATACAAAAACTGAACTCAGAAGGAAAACAAAAAATAAAAAAGTGATGTAAAGACAGAAAGGGGACATATAAAAAAAAAATCAAGAATTTGCCTTGGAGAAGATGAAATGGAAAGATACAATGAACCTGATGCGGTGAGATCAAGGGCTGGGACAGCACCTGGAGTACTCAGCAAATCCATTTTATTTGAGCTACTAAGTATTGGGAACAAAGTGGAGGATATTTTGCTAAGTAAGAGAAGATGAATGAAACTTCATTTTCAAATCAAAGAGAAAAAAGTTAGTTTTAAAACTATTCTGAAATAGAAAGCGAAAGGTTTATATATTCACAGTGTTCAAGAGCTGAAAATATTTTCTGAGATCACAGGTCAGTATTTTCAGAATCTTAGCGTTCCATACTATTAGAAAAATAAGGTCTTAGACTACTTCTATGTTTAATATGTTAGTGACACTTAAATTTGTCATAACAGACACTGAAGGCATCTATAACAGAAATCTATATCAGAATGGGCCAACCTAGTTAATTTAGTCAATGGAGTTTGGGATGATACATCTCTTAATGAAGCTGACATTTAAATGTATTTGATGAATCATAAACCACACAGAATAAATATTTTCTTCTCCAACTACAAAGAGACCAAAGGGTAGCCTTTGGAATGACTAAGGGATTCATGGATTCAGAGTAGCTTTTGAAATTAATCACACATCTCAGTAAAATGCTGAAATGAATCTAAATATTGGATACTGACTTTAAAACCACATTTATTTTTAGTGCATTTAATCAATGAGAAAACTAAAATAATTCTGTTACCAGGCATATATTTGGTAACATATACCAAAATCCCTTTGGTAAAAAATAGCTGAAAAGATTTAAATCCACATAAAGAAAGGAGGAGTAAAGAATTTAGAAGTTCCAAAAATTGTAAATACCTAAATTAAAAAAAACAAAAAAAACCAAAAAAAAGGCTAAAAATTTTATTATACTCTAACTCTTCTTTTTTTTTTCCCCATTAATGTATTGCTTTTCATTATTTCTATATATAGCATAGCATGACCCTAAGAAAACAGCTTAATAGCATAGCATGACCCTAAGAAAACAGCTTACCATTCAATATGTTTAACTTGCCAAGCTCTGGTTACATGGTACTTGTGACTACCTTTTTTAATTTAGCATAGATATCAATTGGAAAGAACATAGAAGAATACTTTTGACAGCAGATTTTGAATAACACATTCTTTTGCAATGCAGACATGTAACATAACTGAATAGCCCTCTGCTTAGCTGTGATCATACCACAGTTCCCAGAAAAAGAAGAATAACAATATAAAAGCATAATATTTCAATGCGCACTTGAACAGAATGACCTGTGAAATATATTTGCATTATCTGGAGAATAAATACCCTTAAATGGAAGAACAAGTTAAAGAGTTAGTTTTAAAGCACTTACTAAACACCTAGTATGGTTATCCATCTTCTCTCCACTGACTCTAGTATCATCTACTTGGCTTAGTAGGGGCAAATAAATTGATAGATATCGTGAGTGGGTGAGTAGCAAGTAGAAAAAATAGGCAAGATGAATCTGTCTTGGAATGGCAGGGCTAAATTTCTGGGATTATAATGAAATAAATAATCCCAAATGAAGTAAAATATCTATCATTAGATATCGCTTTCTGTTTTTCTACCTCTGCATAATTTAGCAAATGTATCTGTAATTCTAATATATCTTGTTCATGTGTTTTCTCAAACTGGTCAGAATTAGAAATGCAAGATACTCAAAATTTCAGCAATTACAAGTGTATTTTGTCCAGACTACTGTTTTTAGGAAGACATAGAGAGAGTGTGAAATCATGGGTTTATTCGTACCCTGTGGGATGTTTGTTTAAGAATTGTTACCAGTAAGAGAATTAGACTTAAGTGTTCTGTAAATTAATTTGTATTTCCTTTTTCAAATGCTGATAACAACTTCATACCTATTTGCTGAACAGAATAAAAAATAAGCAAAGGGAATGATCCTGTTCACTTGTTAACACCTCTCTGTGAAAACTGAGAGGATTTTCTTTGGAATGCACTTGAATGGTTAATAAGGACTCAGATCTTGTGCTATGTCCCTTATAGTCTAAGAACGTTATTTACTGGGTTAGTAAAACCTGACTGCCTGGATCAAGGTGACTCATTTTGTGACACTCTCTGGCTGAACAGAAAAGGGGAAGTAACCTGAGCTGTTAGAAAAATATCTAGTCATGAGAGAATTTTTCTGTTCCATTTCAGAAAAGGTCTCATTGCCGTCTTCAACAAGCTCTTTATCCAAATGTTATCGTACTCATAGGAGTGAGGCTGCCTTAATTGAAAAAGATGAGAGACACAGAAAAAACTTACATCCAATGCTGTGATATTTGCTTTGCTACTTTCACTGTATACAATGCATGCCCATGACATTATTGAGGCCCATGACTGGATTCTATCTTGCAGCACTTCTCCCTTTTAAAAACCACACTTCAAGAATTTTCTGTACATCTCAAATCTTCAACAAATGTCTGTCTTCTAAAGCTTAGAGATGCATAGCAAAAAATTCACAGAAAATATATTGTATGGCATCTCATGGTTATCTGTAAAATATGTCTGCATTCTCTGCCCTATAGAATTATTCAATATCAGTCCTTTATTCCAGTGCCAGCACTGCAAACAAAGAACTGACCTATTAAAGTCAATAGAGTCAAACATGGTAAGAGATGATGTGACAGGAGAATCACATCCTTGATCATTGTCTGCCTCCTTCACAAAGAAAGACCATTTTAGGTTTTAATCTAAATTCATTATTGCCTCTGGATTTTGGATGTTGTACACAGTCAACTCAAGTGTATTAATAGTGAGTGATCTTCCAGTGGGACACACCTCTTGTATTGTATCCATGAAAAAATATTGCTGAGAGCACTGATTATGTTTCATTCCCCTCCTATCAACCTAATGTTATTTATTGTCATCACTTGTAATGGTACTATTGTTCTCTAAATATCATGTCCTTTTCCATCCAGTGTGTGCTATTTTCCTACTTACGAAGATGTTCCTGTCTAGCAAATCTTTCTTATTATATTGTTTAGAGTTCTGTGCAGGCCCATTTCTGTCCCTGCTGTTGAGCACTTTCACTCGTAGCTGAGATTAGCAAGAGACTCAACATATTCAGCAAAACTCTTTGCCTTGCAAGATTGATCCTTTTGTTGTTTCCTTGTAGGAGTGATCCTTTTGTTTCCTTTCTTCTTAATCCTGTCATTTCTGTACTTTTATAGAATGGAGAAGGGTCAACTCCTCCTCCATCTCCTTTTCACTACTCTTTCATTTGCAGAGGAAAGTTTTGCAAAAGACAGAAAAATATCTGTATAATGCAGGAGCAATGCTCTCCTATTGCACACGAGCCAGGACTTCCCTGTCCCTAGGTTCCAGTCTAAAGGGAATCATGGCATACTACCATTTTGAAAAATGTCCTGGAGATCAATGCAGACCAGGTACAAGTATTGAGAAGAAAATGTGCTAGTCTGAGTTGGGAAGGGACTGTTTATTTTTGACAGGCAGCATACCAAAACTTTGCTCTTGGCTTTCTGTGATCGCAGGCATGTGCTTGCCTACCTACTTACTTCTGAGAGATGGACCAAAGAGCCTTCTGATTTGTTTCACTTATGACATTTTTTAAAATTCACATTTTAAACAAAATATTTCTGATTCCAAATAGAGATTTGATGTTATTTACTGGCAGAATAAATAGGCTCATGTAACAGGATTTTGAGCCGGCAAAAATCCCCCTACCCCCAAAAATCCCAAAAGATTCTGAAATGTGATCAGGGATTAATAAATTTTGACATTATGTGTAAAATGGGATTTCATGTTCTGTATCCAACATATCTCATCTTTTATTTAGAAAATCTTGATGAAGCCTGAGGTTTTCTTCATTTCTCTCTAGGAAAATTTATCTTTGGTTTGTAAGGAAAGCATACTCCATAAAGGCAATAAAAAATTGAATTATTTTGTTGTGTACTCAAACAAGTGAATATGTTATGCTTTCATTGAATTTCCAAAATGTTCTCAGCAGTTTTATCATCCATATAAAATGCCTGGTGCTACACATTGTATGGAAAATTTCCAGATGGAGGAGTACTAAGTGAAAGATTATGAGTGTTTTAGTAATCCTGGTTCTGGAAGGCAGATTTGAAGAAGTTCGGTTTTGCGTTGCAGGAAACAGGTACAACATTTTGAAACTGAATCAGCTGCATACTAATCAGGACTCTTTCAAATAAATCCTTCCAGGCTTATGTCTACATAAGGATTTTTATTTCAAATAAATCCTACCAGGCTTATGTCTACCAGGTTTATATCTACAAACTTCACCATATCATTGTATGCATTGTGCTGTTAAACTTCTGGATCAAATTTTAGAGTAGAAGGGCGTCAGGCCAATGTCTTGGTACATATTTGAATTGCTTACTAATTTCTTACAAAGGTAAAAAAGAACCCAAGGTTATATGATAATTCTACAGTCTCTTTACTAGATATTCAGATGCTTGTGCTTGCTCTTATTGAAGAAGTACTTCTTTATGTAGTAGCTCAAGCTAAATGAGTGGATTGTCAGTGTCAACTGCTTTTCTTTGCTGTTTTAAATACTTTCATGTAGCTAAGCATCTGAGTGACACAGAAAATCTATTTTAAAATCTACAGCGACTGCACAGTTAGATATTTACACAATGTTCTGCTGCTCTGCATATTTATCTTTGACCTTCTGTAGTTACCAAGTACATAATTCTCCATCTCATTTGAAATAAAACAGCCAGATGGAAAGATGATGAGTCTAAGTCACATGTATGATCTAGCTGTGGACCCTGTGAGGGACAGAATGGCCTATCTTTGTAGAAGCATTTTCATTTCTGATTTGTTTCAGTTAGTATTTACCTGAAAATTGTAAAAAACCTTCTGAGTTTCAGTTTGTGCCCATTGCCTCTGGTCCTCTAGTGCCTCTGGGTACTGCTGAGAGGAGCCTGGCTCTCCTCTCTGCACCCTCTCATCAGGTGTTTAAATACCTTGATGTGGTTACCCTTAGCCTCCTTCTCTTTACCAGGTGAACAGTCCCTGCTCTCTCAGCTTTTTCTCACAGGGATGTCCTTTCAACATCTTTGTGGCCCTTCATTGGACCCTCTCCAGTGCATCCATGTCCAGAACTGGGCACACCACTCCTGGTGTGGCCTCACCAGTGCTGAGGTGAAGGGAAGGATCACACACCTCAGCCAGACAATGAGACTTTGCCAAATGCAGTCCAGGACACCATTTACCTTCTCTGCAGCAAGAGTACATTGCTGGCTAATGTTCAACCAGGTGTCCACCAAGACTTGCAGGTCTTTTTCTGCAAAGCTGCTTTCCAGCTCAGTGCTGTGCTCTTGTTTCTCCCCCAGTCCCATCATACAGCAAGAATTTCTGGGTTTTGATACTCACAATAAAATTTATCACACATTTACATTAAAGAACAAAAGTTACAGAATAGTTCTAAGTTCCTGAATCTTGTGCAAAAATCCCTTTAAAATACGTCTAATGGATGGAAAAAGCTTAGCAGTTGAATTTTATTCCCAAATTGTACAAGATTATCCAAAACTTACTTATATTTGTACACAAGTTCTACCCAGCAATGGTAGTAATATTTGTCATACCATTATGTAAATTTTCTTTTCAGGAAGTTCAAGGATGTACAAAAAAAGTAATAATTTTACATTGAAAAAGTAGTTGAAACTTCTCTTAGATTTTGATGGATGTTTTAGTGAAATAAAGATTTTGTTATATCCAGACCTATATGAACACCCTTAATACTTATTATGGGGTTTCCATCCCGAAGCTCACTGTGAATTGCTGAATATCAGCTATTTTCCATGCTAAACGTGATATAAAAGATTTTACTATTCATCTTTTTAAAGATGTGCTGGTGTTCCTGAACTGATAATTTTTAACGCTTTCCTGAGCTATTTTGAACCAGCCCTCTAAGCTGAAGGATAGTGGGGATACCAGTGTGGGCCTTATACTAAAATTTTGCAATGAGGAAAGCAGTGGTTTCTTACGGCATCTGCCCAATTGAACTAAATGTCTGGTTGTTGGTTTAGATTGTAAACATTTGTGGACATGAGCATATTCACATATATTAGGTCTGAAATGGGACTTTTGAGAACTACAATAATAATAGTAATAATAGAACTGATAATTTTCATGTCTATTAAATTAAATGGTAACTGTGATGATAAGGAGGATTAAAATTTCCCACTAAAATTATGCAATTATATTGAAGAGAGACAAGAGGATTTCTGTAGTCTGACTACAATGAATAAAACTTCGAAATATGAAAGAATTGTGATTGGAGGTCAGAAAAAGCCTTTGACAATATTCTAGGGAATTAAGCGCTTTCCATTTTTAAGAACAGATTGTGGTATGGTGATTTCTGTAGATATAAAAAATAAAATTATTAGAAATCTTTTTTTTCAGTTTTGTATCCCAACAAGCACGTTGCTTTTAATGTTCTATTGGTTGAGATAATGTGCAGTAAGTTAAATTGACTGTATAAAATGTGATGTTTAGATCTTATGTAAGAGAAGTGGGAAACATCTAAAATTATTTTACTGTGTTTGCCACAAGAGGATTTTTAAAATAAGGAAGATGTGTGAAAATGAAAGAGTAAGTACAATGCAGTAAATGTAATATTACTTATGTGTTATTTTAAAAAGTATCAGAAAAAGTATTAGTAAACTGGTGCAATGCATCATTTAGTGCTTAGATTTTTAAAATACATTTGAATATTCTTTTTACAGGGTCCTGTGAATGTTGATAAAAATGGAACAGATATTAAGCTGTTTAACCAAAGGAAACTTAAAAATGATGTCAGAATTTATCTGTCTTTGTCATTACTATTACTGTCTAATTGTGTTGTGTCAAATCACCAGAAGAATATTTAATGAATGAATTAGTTTGCTGGATGCTATATAAACACTGAAAAACTTGGCATTTTCCATACTCTAGTTGGAAGGCAAAGAAACTGATATGTAGGTCAGTGATCTTTGCTGGGGAAGTGAGAGAATTCTGAGCTTCTGAACCATAAAGCACAAGACTCTTGTGAGTCACAAACAATTCATTCAGTCAAAGAGAGGTTGCAATTAAAGAAGAATGAGTTGACATGTGTGCTCATTCACATCATAAAGATATGAAATTATTTCCATTCCTTCAAGGGAGAGATAAACAGAATCGGACTGAGCAGGCTGTGAGGACAATTGTGGTAGCCCAGCCATCAGTGAAAGCAAAAGAACTATTTTGTGATGTGTTAAGAGGAGAAATTGTAGGGTAAACATTTTGAGTCTACATACAAAAGAGGACTGGAGCATCAACCCAAGGCCTCACTGCTCATCAGCTGGTCCAGGCTGAGATTTCCCAGCTAATATGCATTCACACACATCCCCCACTGCCCACCTGGTCTGGGAAAGATACAGGCACTCTTTTTCCCCAGCAGCTGGCACCTAGAACACACGCTGTATCCTCAGATCTTATTTCAGCCATTGGCACTGATCCCCTCATCTACCCACACCTGCCCTCCAGTAGCTGGTTTTGGGACCTGCATTGTTCTCCCCCCACAGGTGGAGGTAAAAGAACCCTCTCCTTCCAGTCATTGACACTGAGACCCCACTTGCCCTCACAGGGACACCACAGGTCAGGGACACCCCCATCCTGGTCTGGCTCCAGGATCTGGCAGCAATTTTCACTTGCACGCATACAGGTCCCACTCGTCGCCAGCACCAAGTCTTTGCAACATGCACTCACAGAGGATAGAGTGGGATGATGCTAGCAGATATTACAGGAAGTTATTTTTTGAAAGAAGATAGGACAGAGGGCAGTGATCAGGTGCAGGAATCAGTCAGACAAGCAAACTCACTGGCTGTGTTTTACACAGAACTGTACCTTTTGTACCTTTATGTCTATCCCCCTATTTGTTCTTCCTGGCTCCTTCTTATCCCTGTGCATTCCTTATAGATTTGTACAGCTCCATATAGATTCCCACACCCCTCCCAGTCTGGGATCCTCCTGGTTTACAGTCTTACCAGTTACAAACTTCAGGCTGAGCTTCCTGAAAGTTGCACCCTTAATTTCTTGAAAGTCCATCAATTAATATGACTTGTGGCTCTCTATGTCCTCCTTGTTTATGGCTTTCTGTTTTACTTCTCTCTTTCTGCATTGGAAAATGTCCTTGATCAAGTACTTTAAAAGAGCAGACTCTTTCCTTCCACATATCCTTACTGAAATGTTCTATGAAAGGAGCTATTTGGCTCCTGTGTCCCACTGGGACTCAGGATTGAGATTCAGCAGAAGAACTTGTACCTCTCTTGGCCAAAATCAAGAGGTGATCCAAAACACTTCCATGTCCCTTGAGGGTCTGAAACTTCACAAGTAGTTGACAAATATCTTCACAAGTAGTTGACAAACATCAGGGTTCTGTGCACCTCTGTGCACCATTTTCCAAAATCTGAGGTATTTTAAAAATCTGGTTAATAACTTGGAACAAAGCAATATCCCAATACAGTAATAGATGATATAAAAAGTCTCTAAAGTGAGCCAGAAATTATAGTAACAGTGTATATGACAGACTGAAGATGTCATATACAAACATACAAATTCCAGCCAACCCTTTCTCAGTAGATTCAAGGAGTCTTGCTGCCCTTTCCCCAGGGCCCACATTCAGATGTCTATCCTATCTTTGCAATGAAGGTGCTGCAGATTGAAACCAGGAGGAAGATGATTGCCTCTAGCACAAATGTATCCCAAACCCTACATCAATATTACTACAAGCAAAAATTAACACAGATTTCATTACTGTTTTGCATATATTGACAGAGTCAATATTGCTGTGCATTTGCTTCTTCAGTTTGGTACTTTATATTTTTTGACAGGCAGGAGGGAAAAACAGAGAGAGTTGGAATAAAACTTAGACGATAATTTACATTTTCCTAAACACTTTCCCTGTTTGAAGCACGGTATTGAAACTGCCACAATATGATACTACCATGCAAGGTATTATTGATGGCATTGTTAATCATTTTGTTTTAAAGTAGGTTCTGCAAGAGGTAATAAGTATCATGTGAAACTTGCCACTGCCTGATGTCAAAAAATAATATTTTTGCTAAGAAATATTAATATGTATGAACTGCCTTGAGGTAATGCATTTCTTACTGTGAAGAGCTGTTATGTTATCACTACTGAATTCTCTTCCAGGTGTAGGTAAATTTAAAACCATGGAAGTAATTGTTATGTCATCTTCTAATCTTCACTCAAGTCTCCATAATTACATGGCCTGCTGCCTGAGATGAGCCAAAAATGTCAGTTTTTAGTTTCAAGCTTATTTTCACAAATCTGCAATTTTTGAATAAAATATTTGTGACTCAAATATTGTAATTGTATAGTTCCTTCACTCTGAAATGCATAGGTCCTTCACTCTAAAGTGCATAACAGATAACAGGGCAGTCTCCCATCACCTCATTCAAAGTATAAATTATGGGTGTTGCCCCTCTTCAGTGCTCATTTTATACCAACACATTTCTATTTGATCAAATTGAAGGATTTTAAATAAAAGAGAGTTTTATGGCTTGGTTTGCTGTCTTTCTGTTCACAAAAGAAAGGGACTGGATCATAGTAGCATGGGAGTTTCCAGAGGGTCAGAGCTTGTCTTAGCAGCTGATACTGGAGAGCTCAACAGGCCCTTTCTTTTTCTTTTTCTTTTTCTTTTTCTTTTTCTTTTTCTTTTTCTTTTTCTTTTTCTTTTTCTTTTTCTTTTTCTTTTTCTTTTTCTTTTTCTTTTTCTTTTTCTTTTTCTTTTTCTTTTTCTTTTTCTTTTTCTTTTTCTTTCTTTTTCTTTTTCTTCTTCTTTTTCTTTTTCTTTCTTTTTCTTCTTCTTTTTCTTTTTCTTCATTTTCTTTTCCTCTTTTTATTTTCTTTTTCACACTAAGTATAAAGTCATAGTTTCTCATACCGACTTACACTTAATTAAACAAACATTCAGCTCAGATTCAGAGGACTAAAATATCTAGAGCTGATTCTCATGGAAGGATCTTATCTAGTCGGAAGTAGAAGTGTTTACTATGGCTCCCAACAAGAAACAACTGCTAAGGGAACATACAGGATGAAATGAATCTAATAAAAATAAACACACTTCCTAGAGATATTGACTTGTAACAGAATCAGGCAACATGAATATTTGTAAGGGTTTGCAAGAGAACGGGAAAATACGGCAGATCTAATTTGGTAGGTTTATATTTTGCAGAACCAGAAGGTTAGGATTCTATTTGAAATAAATAATTCACTGTTAAATTGTTAGGAATTACATTTGCAGCCAGACCCACTGCCTAACTTGGGGTCTTTAGCATTGGCTGAGCATATTCTACACATCTGGTCATCAGAAGGGCATGATTTGTAGACTATGTTTGACTATTAAACTCTCCCCCCAAAAAGGCTGCAACAAGAAAACCTTGAAAGATAAACTAGACACTGTAGGTGCAGCATATACAATCATACTTCCAGGTTTTTACTGCATGCAACAGGAACTTTTACCTAACAAAATTAACAAATCTAGTCCATGATATGTGCATTATGTAATACACTAAAAACTTCATTATGCCAGCTGGTACGCTAAGATAAAACAAGTTTTATACAAAAGACAGATAGGGGTTTTAAAAATTAATGCAGATAAAAATGAGGAATTTTATTCTTCATAATTGCTCAAAAATGCAAAAATTATGTCTACCAAGATCTGGGAAAAAAATCTTTCCTGAATATAAGAAGTATCCTAATGTTCTAGGCTCTCTCACTGTGCTCTATCAGTTGTATTTGGCACAGGTCATATTTTGGATGGATGTACTTCAGCTTTTGTTTTAGTGGCCCATTATACTTCTGCTCTCACAAGTAAAGAATAGTGCCCATTCTTCAGTCAGTGTCTCTGTCTCAAGTCACATTTAGTTGTCTGACAACAGAGTTCCCTTGCTTTACATTTGCAAATACACAATATCATAGATGGACCAACTCTTATTAGCCCTGGAGAGCTGGTTAGCAGTGCTTCTCACCCTCAAGCACCACATCCCATCACGTGACTTCCTAGCTGTTCATGCATTTTCTTGCAGAACACTGTCAGGAGCCACAGAACACAGTACTCAGTCACATTGGAAATTAAGTCCTCTGTTGAGCATAAGAGTAAATAGAACTCTGGGGACATAGTGAAAACCTAGACTTATGAAAAACCTGGTTCCATAGTCTGGGTGATTCTGGTCCATTTTCTCCTTCTGGACCTTTCTCTTCTGTTTTACAAGTGCATTAATTGTTTCTGCAAAAGATGGCTGAGCACTCATACTAAAATCAATTCCATGAGGAGACTGCTGCTACCTTCAGACCTGTCAGGCATGGTGGGTATTGCTGTGACTCTTCAGTTAGGTACTGCAGGTTTGTACTGCAATTGTTTGCCAAGAGACAGGACAACTAGTACAAAATAAAGGATCTCTCCTGGGAATCTGAGATATCTGAGATGTGTAAGAGAAGAATTTATTTACAGCTCAAATCTGTGTTACAATTTGCCATAGTCTACGGTGCTTGAGAGTGTGGCTAGGGGCTTGCGTGTGTCTGGACACACAAAATATGTTGGTACTGTTTGCACAGTCCTCCTAACTGTGCATTCAATGTCAAAGTCTTTTGTGGGAGCTGTTTTGGGGATAATTTTAAGAGAAGTATATGAGATGTGTAGTCACAAAGTGAAATAAAGGGCAGATACACAGCTACTTAATAATAATAAGGCCAGGTCTCTCCTGTGGCTCCTCTGCTTGGCTTAGGAATCACACTAAAAGATGTCAGTGCAGAAGCACATCACAGTGCTTCTTGTTCCTAAGAAGCAATTCTGTAAGATACTAAATAAGTGCCTGCCATTTTAAAAGAAATGGCAATTGGAAATGAAAATAAAATGTATACGATAAAGATCAAGCTGAAGAACATCTTAAAGTGCTGTTTTATATAGAAGAAACCATGGAGAAAGCCATAGGTCAAAATCAATCAGTTTTAAAAAGATTGCTACTGGCATATTTGAGGGATTACATAACCACAAGCCATTAAATTCAGAAAATTATTATGATGTATTTTTGGTGGCTGCATGCCACAAATTCTCAACCATTTCAAAGCTGAAATACAAGGGAAACATCATGTTTTATTACTTCCAGTGATCCACACCTTGAAACCATCAATTTGATCATTGCAGAGGCGACTGAGAATTGGTTCCAGAAGACAAATATAGGTCACTGCAATCTGCTGCTATGAAGGCAAATGCCAGGATGTGTTTTTACTCTTATTGTGCTTCTTGTTTGAGAAAGTCATACCTCTGATGTAAGTCAAAACTTGCTAGTCCTGCAGAATTTGCAGAAGTGCTTTTTTAGCTTAAACCAATACTTCAGTTGGTCCAGTTTGCTATTTTGAAAAATAAGTAGCATCCAATGTTTCTGAGGAAGGTGACGAAAATTCTGTAATGCACAACTGACCAGAGTGAAAATATGTTCCTTACCTTGGGCAGCCTAGTGTTTGACTTATGCTCTAAAGAAAAAATATCTGTATGCTCTGTATTTTTTACTTTTTTTTTTGTATGCAGCAGTGGGAAGTTTTTTGCACATTTATACTTTTCAAATGCATTTTTGAATAAAGCTTTTATGTCCTAATTTTTTTTTTCCTGAACACTGGTCAAGGTTTCATTAAGGACAAGTCCCTTTTTCCATCCTAGATTCTATTCACAGAGAAGAGTACCTTAAAATCTTGAACACAACAAAAATATATGTATCTTCATGTAATCTCAGTTTCCCATGAAGGCTGGAATATGAGGATGTGCAGTGTCCTTTTTTAATACTCACATTTTCTGTGATACTAATTTAAGTTTCTGTTTTAGATTTCATAGTGTGATCTGGCAGACAGATTGGAGCAGGCAGTATCCAGATCATAGAGCTGCCAAAACACTCTTCAGTTGTGTGAAAGAAGCCACTTTTCAGGCAAAGTCAGCCCATCACAGGAAGCACATTGAGCAAGATAGTGCAAGTTCCAGCTTGAACAAAATTATATTTCTACGTTGGAAACAATATTTTGTCTTAATTTAGGTGTTTGCTTATTATTGAATTCACCAAAATGTGGCATAGTTTAAACTTCTCAGGCTCTAAAGCAGCAATTGTGCCTATCTAAAGACCATAGAAAAAAGGGCCCCATGACTACCAGATTAAGGACAAGATGAACATTTGCAATGCTGCACAGAAGCAGGGAGAAGAACACAGGGAACACAAAGAAGCTTTTCAGTCACTCATCCTCACACTGCACTCAAGGGAAGTCCAAGACTCTACAGAGATTCTACATCCTGTAGAAAAAGGCACATCCAGACTACACTTAAAGAGGGAGGCAGAGATTTTTTCCCCATTCATCCCAGGCAGGGCTCCAGAATGAGAGAAGATCCTTGAAGAGGCAGTGTCCTGCCCCTGTCCCTCTCCATTGTTCCTCAGCTGACACAGAGCTCTGCTAAATGGCACATGGAAAAACTATGTGAAGTGAAAGAGTCTAATCCTGCAATAGTTTAGGGAAACTATTAGGAAAACAGGAAATATGTTTCGCAGAATTTTCAAGTGTAATTTTCACAGAGACATGCGTGTAACAAATGGCTTTGTGGAAGAAAACTTATTTCCCAAGTCAGAGAAACAGAAAGATTGTAGTATGCATCTGTGTTATCTGTTATTATCTGTCATCTGTTCAGAAAAATGTGCTTCAGGAGGGCTGGCATAGAAGATTAAAGACAGACACAAATAACAAATAGTAATTTTTTTTCATATGGTGGTGGTTTGGGCTTTTCACTATAGCAGCTATAGAGAAAATATACATTATATAATATATAATTTTCTCTAAAGGAGCTAGTGTGTTTTGGATTTGTGCTGGAAATGGTGTTGATACTACAGGGATGTTTCAGCTAATTCTAAGAAGTGCCTACAGAGAATCAAGGCTTTTTATGCTGCTTGCCCTGACCCACCAGCACGGAGGCTGGGGATGCACAAAGATTTGGGAAAGAGCCAGGACAGCTGACCCAGACTGTATTCCAGACAATGGGGTGTCATGCTCAGAGCTGGGGGAGGGAGAGGGAAGTAGAGGATGTTCCTAAGCAGCCGTCCTGCACAATGGAGCCCTGCTTTCCTGCGGATGGCTGAACACCTGCCTGCCCATGGGAAGGGGTGAATGAATTCCCACTTTTGCTTTGGTTGCATGCACAGCTTTGCTTTACCTATTAAACTGTTTTTATCTCAACCTACAACTTTTCTAACGATATTACCCTTCCAATTGCCTCCCCCATTACACTGCAGGGAAGAAAGTGAGTGGCTGTGTGAGGCTTCATTTCTGACAGGGGTTATGAGGGTCATAAATTTGGCAGTAAAATCATGAGAATACTGAGGAAAGTTTTAAACCTGTGAGTTTTAAAATCCTTTTGAAGAAACTTGAAGGGACCTTTTGCAAATTGTGTGTAAATTCAGCTACCATCCATGTCTGTAAGCCAGAGAGCTCACTGGAGAAGTGAATGGAAATATTTGAAAAACAGTGATCATTATATAGTATTAGCTTTTTCTACTAAACTGCCACATAGCTTGTCTGATATTGTACACGTCTATATGTGAACAATTTGCACTTGGAGTATTTGACTGAGCTAAATGCCCAGTGGCTTACTTCTTAAAATAAGAAAGGGCAATCTTTTTCCTTAGTTATTTTGCCCCTAAATTCTGTGAAATGGTTATGATATAAAACCAATGATGATTGTATGCCCAAAACCAAAATCAAACAAACAAACATCTCATCCCCAAAAAAATCATTAGATTTTTCCTTAATATATGTTGATGGACAAAGTTACTAAAAAAATACACATTCTGAAATGAAGAGAATTTTATTTTGAAGACTCAGAGTATTTCAAATTCTTTTGATCAAAGGGAAAAAAGGTCATTTGTGATTCTAAAGAACTGGTGATAGCAATTACAGGAAACATAATATATGCTTCTTCTCCTGAGAAAATTATAGCTTCTTTCAAAAGCATTAGAGTAAAATAGAAAACTGTCAGGAAATTCTGTACACAGTGTTCCCACTAAATTACATATTATATAGGAGCAACTGAGATGAGCTCCTGGATAAATTCAAGTAGATGGCGAGATGTCTTAGCCACTGATTGGATGAACTTTATTGAACTTTGTTCAATAAATTCTGCTAAAGGATCTTTTCATTTTCTCTGCAATTCCACAAAGAATATGAACCTACTTAAATAAAATATACCACTTAAAGAAGCTGTATGTCTTTTGTAAAACAGAATTGGAAACACATCCATTTTATATTTGACTTAGTTTCACATGTACATAAATGTGGTAATAGCTCACCTACATGAACTTCCTACCCATAGGAAGAGCTCTGCTTTTGAATTCCATGCATATATAATATATATACATGTGTGTGTGTGTGTGTGTGTGTGTGTGTGTGCGTGAGTGTGTGTATGTATATGTATACAAGAAACTACTTGTAAACAATTTTTTTGGGGGTTGGGGGTGTGAGGGAAGTGGTGGTGAAATAAATGTGCCCTGTGTACATATTTAGGTAGTTTCAGGAAATTGTTGGTCAGTTTACAGCTAATTAACGAAAGACACAGAGGCTGTATGATACCAAGACAGGGCAATGACATTAAAACCCTTATTCTGTATTAGCCTCATAGAACAGCTGCATTGTCACAAAACAGCATTGAAAGTCAATCATTTATTTAGGCAATCTGATGAAAACTAGGGCGTAAAGAGCAAAATGGTGAATGAAAGTATCATGGCAAGATATGCAGGTCTTACAGCACAAGCTTCTGTAACAAAGAAAGCCATTCAGCCTCCTTAAACCAGCTGAAATGTGATCAAAGTAGTTTTTGAGACCAAGACATGGCTTATAACAACTCTTTCTTGTCTTTCTATCAAATTAGCAATTGATAGATTCCTACCCTGGCAGACAGGCTTATGTTACAAGGAATTGTAAAATCAACAACAATGATGCAATCCCTCAAAACCAATCCAAAACAAACCAAATGAAAAAAGAAAACCACAAAGAAATTTACTAGATGTCATTATACCTCATGATTTAGAAATCTGTAAATTTTCATTTCTAGTTTTTGGAAGGAACATCTTTTGAAAGCTCAGCTTCACTGAGTTATTTTAAGACCTTGTTTCCTAGTTGCATTTCTTCTAATATGGTACAAAGTTTGCACCATATCACAAGAAGTCAAAAAAGGTAAGGGCATAGAGCTGCCATTATGTGCAATAATTATTACCATTCCTGTACTTTCTCAACCAGGCAAGGAATATTGGGATTAACATTCAATTAGAGAAAGTACAGTTCTGGGTTTGAATTAGGCAGCATGTGTTTTATATTTCTTCACTATGTAAAATTTGTTGGTTTATAAAAACTAATTTTAGTTTAATAATTAGTAGCCACATATTTTCAAAGCTAAAGAAGTTCTTTTTATCTTAATGAGGAACATTGCAAAGAAATATTCTACAATGCAGAAAGAGGATATATACATGCAAACCTATTTTTATTGTATTCTAGGCTAATATATATATCATCTTAACATGTCTCTTAAACAAACACAAATCAAAGTCTACAACCTTCATGATTTTTTTCATGGTTAGCCAAATGAATCTTCACATAGAATATGCAGATTTTTCTTGTAGACCTGCACATAAATTAGTTCAATTTCTATTGAAGTATTACTTCATCAATCAGTAACACCCGAGGGGCCAGTTATTACTGTTGCAGAAATTCATCTTTAAAGCAGAGTAATGTTTCATCATTATATTTGTGTCATGATTACTCTGACAGGTTAATTTCAAAGATAAGTTATTGAACATTCAGGAGTATTTGTCAAACAGACAAATGAAAACATTGTGTATATTCATTTTCTGAAAATAGAAGGCAGAACTATTGAAGAGTTGACAAGGACTGAAGTCAAAAATATTTGCCGCATTCTGTGTCAGGAATTTCTTAACAATCAACAATGGAAAGAAATAAGAAGCCAAAGGGAGTCTTCCAAAATTCTGTGGAATTCTCATGGTCCAGATAATACTTGTGCTGTTCTGGGTCCCTGAGTTATAAAAGTATTGCTAAAACCAGAACAGAGCTACTTTTTCTTTTGAAGCATTCAGAAATACATTTTTCTTTCACACTTGTCACATAAGTAGAATGGTCTTCAAACCCTTTACCTAGAGGTTTTCTACATAAAATCTTATTAATATAACATCTGACATGTCATTGTACTGTACTGTCAGCAAGCTCAGTTAAATGCAGTGATTCTGTGAAGTAGGCATCAGGATGGGAGGAAATAAATACCCAGGGACATTGTTGAGTCACCACCCAGAGATATTTAGAAGACATGTAGATGTGGCCCTTGGGTACATGATTTAGTGGTGGACTTGGCAGTGCTGGGTCAACATCATGGACTCAATGACCTTGAAGGTCTTTTCTAGCTTATATGATTCCATGGTTCTATTCTATGGTTATTCATTTTCCAAGAATTCAGAAAATACCCTTTGAATAGGTCAGCTCAAAACTACTTATAAGAGCAAATTTTCTATGAAGTGCCACAAGGTTATGCCATAAAAATCAGATCTTGTCCCAGACATGTCACAATGGAAGCTTCTAAACTCTTGAACCAGATTTGAAAAAATCTGGTCAATATTTATAACTGCTTCTGCTTCTGGTGATGAATGATTGCATGGAAAAAGAATGACAATTACTGAAAATAATCCTCCCCACAAATTTATGAGGGTACATATTTATGTCTTTAACACTACTATCTAGCTTGTAATTCATTAAACTTGGGATTCCATATGATTTAGCACTGAATTAATTTTTCAGTTATGGTGTGTAACAAATCTGTTAAACTTCCATTTAAGCTAGCTACTCACTACAAATGAAAGACAAAAAAAGGCCTCAGGAAGGATGTTATTAGGAACTGTTCTTAGCATAGTGTTGCAAGTTTTCTTGTAATTGAACAGCTTTCAAAATGAACAGGTCTGTAAATCTTAAGGAACGGGTTTGTGATCACTAGGTACTGCCAGTACCTAAAACAGAACTGCTACATGCATTCCCAAACAAAGCATTACATCTTTTGAATCAATTTCGTTGCCTTTGTGGTTTAGAATATATCCATATTTCTTGATATCTTAATTAAAATGAGTCTGTCTAGAAGCTCGAGATTGCACATGACAATAAAGATGACTGAAAAAAGTTGTGTATAGAAAATAAAAATAGATTATTAAATGCAGGCTACATCTATCCCCCAGCAGTTAGAGCTTTATCTTTTATTCCCTCATCCTGAAATCCTGATTCCACTGACTGTAGTGAAGCCTATTTCTCCCAGCTGGTGTCTCTGAAGCAGTTACTGACTTAAAATATACAAACACACATTCACTAAGCACACCTGGAAACTTTTTTTTTTTCCTAAGACTCTGTCCGTAAACATCTCTTTTGGCAGGAGTTTGGAAAGTGTTTGTGCATGACTGCATGCTTCAAATTCAGGATTGTTTCTTGGTTGGATAGTCAGGGCAATTTTGTGAAAGAAAACAGAGGAAGGCTTAACAGAGCTGGATAAGCTCCAGCAAATACATTTGATGTGTAGGACTTTTTTCCGTTATTCTTTTCAAAACTTTAACTTCTGTTAATCTTTACAATACTGCATTTTCAATTGCCCTTTCCACAGACAATATGAAATATAAGGATTCTGACATTTTGATCTGATGTTTGATCCACGTTACTTGTTTTAGGCTAGATCAAGCAGCACTGTCTATCCAGGTGCCAGGACAGCAAGATCTGTGGGTTTCTACACCTACAGAGGTTGTCCTTTCAGTCATCCATGATTCATGCAAAGTGAGGAGTGGAGGCTTTTGCTGTGAACTACAAATGAATTTGCAAAAATTCACTTTTTTCCCAAGAATTTTGACATGTGATAAAATGACCACAAGTCCTTTAAAATGTCCTTTTTCAAATTAATCAAGTATGATATAACACTGTCTTGTATTCTTTCCACCAATGCCGTGATGAAGACAGGAAAACATTTATCAGTGTCATATCTTTCTTCACAAAAAAAAGACATAAGAAAAAAAAATGCTCCATTTGTGAAACAAGACCTTAAGCAGGAGAGTATATCGATACAGGAGGTATTTCATGCTCTGTGACCACCGCTTACTTTCTCTATGTGCTGTAATCAGCAAAAAGTGTCACAAAACATTTTGTTCCTGCTTGGAAGAGCAGAAAAGTGGCCCACATGGCACATTACTGCAACATGCCCTAACCAGTCTTACATGAGGAAGCAGTTACTTTTATTATTATTCTTAATTTTTTTTAATTAGTTGTGTCCATAACAGGAGACCTAATAAGGAACTGGGTCCTCTTATCCCTAGCTTTATACCTATAATGAGAAAATAGTCCTACCCTGTAACAGAAAGGTCAGGATTTAACAATATAGCTGTTCCAATAATTTTGCCCTAATTCCATGGTAACAAGATAGTCAACTGCTTTTTGTGTTTGCTGCACCTTCACAGAAAGCAAGATGATTGACTTTAGCAAAGAATAATTGGAAGATGAGCGCTTCTTTTTTCATGTAATGTGGTACAGTCCTTTCTTATTTGGATCAACATTCAATTTAAAATAGATTTTTCTGTAGCATTTGCAGGTCAGTGAGCAAAAGCTTTTCTCCTTGAAATACAGGAGCAACTTTTCAATTTCCTGTGATGTATAAAGATCTACATGGCAAAACAACTACTTTGGCAGCACATAAAAATTGCATTTGAGGCAATTTTTGGCAGAGTAAGAAAGGAAAAGTGAAGTGGTCTAAATTCAGGAAAACTGATGGAAAAGTTCGGAAGGATACAAATGTGAGTTGGAGTTGTATGGTGATGTATGGTCTGAATATAATATTGCTATATAAAATTGTTTAAATATTGTAAAGTCTTTGGACCTGTATTGGGCAATGTTTAATGATATCTTGTAAAGAATTAATTCCTTGAAAGTCTGCACACATGCAGGAGGGTGAGCAGACAGTAGACTACTACATTCTCTTTGCAAGCAGAACCACTGGCTTTAATGCCATGGGCTCCCCCAAGTTATTTGTAAAGGTTTAATCAGGCTCATAAAAACATGAGGCTTTAGGTCAACAACAGCACATTCTCTGAGAGAGGGGAATAAAGGTGATGTCATTTGTTAGGCATTGGGGAACTGCAGAAAATCAGACACATTTTTGTTAGCTCATGAATATTACAAATACTATAAAGGATCAAATCTGAGCTGCTGCACAGCAGAAGCAAAAAAATGGGAGACTACTGGGTAAGACTTAGCAGGAGGTAGGATTTCTTAACTCTTTCTCTCTGTGTCTCCAAACACATATTTAAATAAAGAAACCAGGCTATGGTAATAAGTCTTACCTCATCCTCCCTATGGTATTGGCTCAGGACCTGACAGCACACTCCATCCACAAATACAGAAGATGAACTGTACCAAGAGGTGTTTCTTTGCCAACATTTCTTCCACCTCTTGTCTCATACACTTCATACGTCTCATTTCACCCCTCATCTCATGCACTTACTCCTTCAGCAATATAGCAGTGCTCTGACTATGCTAAAGACTTCCTGCCAAACTGCTTCCTTTTGTTCTCTTCATAGTGGAAGAAGAAGCTGTCATTCAGTTTTTCCTAAGACAAAAAATACATTCAGCCAGTATCTGATTCACAAATAACCTCTCTTTTTTCCTCTTGTTCACGAGATTGAGTGTCATCTTAAAAGTCCAACATGACCCAGCAATGTGTACTCACAGCCCAGAAAGCCAGCTCTGGGCATCAAAAGAAATGTGACACAAAAGTAAAAGGAGCTGATTCCCCCATCTCTCATGAAACCCCACCTGGTGTCCCATGTCCAGCTCTTGTGGCCCCAACATAAGAAGCACTTGGATCTGCTGAAGTCCAGAGGAGGAACATGAACATGATCAGAGGGCTGGAGCACCTCTCCTGTGAAGACAGGCTGAGACAGCCAGAGCTCTTCAGCTTGGAGAAGGCTCTGGGCAGATTTTACAGCACCTTCCAGGACCTGAAGTGGCCATTCAGGAAAGCCAGTGAGGGACTGGGTCAATACAAAGGACTGGCACAGTACAAGGACTTGTAGTGATAGGACAAGAGGAAATGGCTTCAATCAGAAAGAGAGTAAATTTAGAGGAAATATAAGGAAGACATTCTTTACTGTGAGGGCAATGCAACACTGGAACAGGTTCCCCAGAGAAGAAGTGTGCAAGGCCAGGCTGGATGGGGCTTTGAACAAACTGTGGAAGCTGTTGGTAACAGGGGTGCCCTGAAAACAGAAGATTTTTAAAGTCCCTTCCAACTCAAACTCAAACTTTATAATTTTTTTTACATTTTCTTTTAAGAATGAGTTTTAAGGGCTGTTATATTCATACAGCCATTAAATGGTTACAGTTACATAGTTGAATTTGTCCCATGCACTGAGGAAAAAGTATTTATGCTTTCTTCTGACTGAGAACAGAAAACTCACAGAAAAATTCTAGGAAAGATAAAAGCTTATCAAACATGTATATTTATTTAGAGGAGTAAGGAGAAGGTGGATTCACTGAAATAGTGAAGGAAAGCCTCAGAGGAACAATGTCCTTATGCCAATGTCAACTCTCAAAGTATTCAATGTTTAGATTAAAAAAATAATTTTAATTAGGTCACCTGATTCCTCATTTTTTCCAAATGGCTGTGAGCTCACTTTTTATGAAATATAATGTTTAATATTAATCTTAATTTATTATGTGTAAAGTAGTCAATAATGCATATCATATAGATGTCTTCTCTGTGCTTCATTTAAGGCACTGCAGTGTGTGGAATAGATCATTACTTGAGGTAAACAGCAAATCACTTTGATTTAAACTAGCTGAAAGTGTGGCTTGGTAACTGTAAATCAGGGACTCATTAGGTCAAATAAAATCAGAGGTGAATTCAGGGTACTTAAAAAAATCTCTATCTCCAATTTCAGCCAAACAGAAGTTCAAGTATTTCAGGTACTGTGATACTAAACAGAGGTAAAGATGCAGGATGATTATTAATCAATAACAACATTTTGTCTTGGAAACTAGTGATTCATAGAAAGATTTAGGGGTCATTGTAGCTAATCAGCATGAGCTTTTAGCACAATACTGCAGTGAAAGAGCCTAAGGAAATCTTTGTATAGACATATATATAGTGGATAATATAAAGGGAAAAAAAAGCAATTTGGCCTCTATGCATTCCAGAGGCAAAATTCCTACTGGAATACTGTCTCCCATTTCAATGTCTTCGCAGCAAGCAAGATATGGTAAGATTGAACACAGTTTAAACAAGAGGTACGTGGAGGTCAAGCACTGGACATAAACCCTATGATGTAAAACTGAGGTTACTGATATCCAAGAAGTCCCATCATTACTCCATGTGCACCGTTGGGTGCTCCTGCTCAAGGAAAAACGTGTTGGGGTATGACAGAGTGGCAGTCCTGGCAGTATGACCACAAAACACCAGAAATCAAGATCTTGAGGGATGGAAGAAATGAGATCTTGAGGGATGGAAGAGAGTAGTAGAGCACAGATTCTGGATTTCAAAAAAAAAAAAAAAAAATTATGGATGTGCAAGGATCTCAAACACAGGAGGAAGTTACGATGACCCAATGAGCATGATTTGTTTTCAAACATGAGATAAGCCATCTAACCACATAGTGAAACTAAATGCTTTAACATGTGATGATATCAGCCAGGTGCATCCCAGGAAAAAACAAATAAAAAACAAAAAACCCCTCACAAAACTACTTTTTCTTGTGCAACTTGTTGCCTGATTTTGAAATCTAGAGAGACTGTAGAAGACAGTCTTTCAAATATGTCACTAATTTCATAGTTATATCAAGCTTCTAAAAAAAAGAAAAAGTGTGAAATAAAATACCCCTTTCTACAAAATAGTGTCAAACTTAAAGTGAAACTAATATTTTCATAATCTATTTTCATAACAGTTAGATCGAAATAAAAATAGAATATAATATATATATACATTATATATTACATTACATACACATAGTATTTGTGGAAAATATCTGTAACAATTTAAATATTTTCCCAATAGATAAACAACTAATCACAAAGAGGCTTTCAAATATTTTCTCCACGTATTTTCTTGAAATATTTTTACTTGGGCTTCTTTCAGAACAGAGAGTTAGAGTCCATGATCATCCCTCACTCAGGGACTGATGACATTATTCTCTCAGCATTACCATTCAGGTTACCAAAGACAACAGCCTGTCTGGGCAGCTGGAATGTCAGTGAATGGACCAAGCTCAGTCAGGATGAATGTAGTCTTTGATCTAGAGGAAGGTGTCCCTGCTTACAGCAGGGTTTGAAACTAGATGGTCTTTAAGGTCCCCTCCAACCCAAATTATTCTATGACTGTATGATCTTGGACTTCTGTGCCAACAGTTGTGAACTTCTAAAATGTATTAGGAATTGCTTGTTCTTAAATAATTTGTTCTTTTGATGACAAGCTATTCAAACTCACTCACTGGAACATTCAAAGTGAGTTTTAACTGACAGGAGCAAAACTTAAAACAAATTCATCTTTCTGTTTGACCTCAACATAATGCTCAAACAATGAGAGATGACAGAGTGTGAGTAATGAAGCTATAATTCACACCTTGTGCATGAGTAGGTACAACAGTGGAGCCTAAGTGTTGTTAAATTCACAAAGTGTAAAATATTATGCCATAACTCAACAACAAGCCAACTCTTAATTTAAACAAATAAATAGAATTGGAACAAGGTAAAAAAAAAATCAAGCTGCAAAACTGATAATACAGCTTGGTAATTATGTGTAATATTACATCAAAAAAAGAAGCGTTTCTAGGTATTCTTTACTTGTATGGAAGAGATAAACAACATTTTCCTGTAGGTTTTCAGAGGATTCAGAAGTGCTTATCTACAAGCTACCAGACCAGGTGAGCTCTGAGTGACATGTGCTGTGTTTGTGCTTGTCAGCTGCTGTGAGGTGCATGGATAAGTGTTCCAGCAGCAGCTGGGGCAGAGCTACCCCAACCAGGAGAGCTAAAACATTTGTGCAGAGATAGGAGAACAACAAGGGGGAGATTTTAAAATTCTCGGTTCTGAAAATATAAGTGACAAGTGATGTGGGTAACACAGGGGTGTACCTAACAGTTTTTATATATAGCATCTAAGTTACTGATGCTGATTGGAACTCAGTAGTCAGTGTCCATGGATCTTTTCAATAACTATTTGTGAATTTGGCCTTCACCACAAAGGGAGGATAAAAAGCTGTAGGAATTCCATGCATGTCTGGTGTTTTTAACCTATCTTCACAGTTTGTTAAACTACTGCCTTTTCATTAGTCAAGTTCAGAATAATAATTTCACTGAAAGTTTTGTGTAAGATTCATTGTTTTCTGGCAATGTGTATTTATTATTACAATAAGCTTTTAATGCACTTTTCTTTCAAACACTAGACATTTAAGATTTAAGAAACTTATTTTGCTTTTTCATCCTTGTAATAATGAAAAAACAGCAAAGGAAGTCAGATCTGGATTCAGAATAATAAATAAAGGCTCTCAAACACAGGCGAATTCAGCCAATCAATTAGCCAGTCAGGATGATATTTTCTCAAACTGGAATAAAAGCAGTTAGAAGTAGTTAGTCTGGACCTAACACAGATTCTCTCATTATCTTTTTCAGTGTATGCAAAGTTCATAATTAGGGAGTTTTGATTTAGAATTTAATTAAAGTTTTTGTGAAGAATTAAAATATTTAGTTTGTACTTAGATGCTGAAGTTACTATTTCACATTTCCTTTCCTGTGCACCCAAACTAAATCTAGGGTCAGTTACATCAAGGTGTTTTTCATTGTCACCTTTGAAAAATCATAAATTCTGAGGTTTTAATTTAATTTCTTTTTTTATCTTCATTTCATGTGTGCTTGACTTTTCATAAGAAACAGACTTTTCAACTACCCCATAGTACTCATTTAAAAATAAAATGCATTTAAAGGCATTTAATTTTTGTTGTTCATGACATAACCCTGCAAAAATCTTCACTGAAGAACAAAATTTGCATCAAACTTCTTACAGCTATAGAAAAAACAAATTATTCAAAAACAACACTGATAGGACTCTCAGGACTCTTAATACAGCTAGAATTCAAAAGACAGAATTTGAAAATTATTAATTTTTCAATAAACATGTCTGCTAAAATTGCAAATGTTCCATGTAGTTCTGAGCAGTGAAAGAACTAAATGGAAAGGTTTTGATGAAGGGTGGAGGGGGCTTCTGTTTTTCATAGAAAGCAAGTTCAGAAGAAATGTATTTCTAAAAGAAAAATAATTGAATATCATTATGTATGCAGAAGAATTATGGTCTGTGCTCCTTCTTCAACTTAAATAATCAAATTGTTATATATAAATAATAATAGACCACTAACAAATAATGACTACGTTATTTAGTATGCAACTAAGCTGTTAAATAGGTGGAAAGGATATTTTAACCTCCCTATTCTTACTTACATATTAGAACACATTGCTCATAACAGTAACATACTTAGGAGACACATTCATTGCATATCAACTTTTATAAAATAATCATTAATGTATGTTTATTTAAAATGTGACCAATACAAGTTTTATACCCGCAATATAAAATAGGTAACACAATCAACAGTTCAAAGAAAACACGAATTTCAGGTTTCATTGTAATCTGTGGGCAGCTGGTTTGGCAAAAATGGCCTAGAGATAATAATGTAACATCCTTTGTCTTTTGTAAAGTATTTTTAGAAACAAATAAAAAGGCAACCAGTGGTTCTAACACTTCAGACTGCTAAACAATTATATGCAATATTATCAGTTAAAATCTGCATAATTGAACACTTAGAACAAGTGTTCCAAGACAAGAGCTGGAAGCTTCACTCTTTTCTTCAAAAGAACATGACAAATGAATAGTCATGGAAATTAAGTACTTCCCACTGCACCAAGAACACAATATAGTGGAAGACAAGTCAGATAAAAAGCAAAATGCTTAGTCTTCAGTCTAACAGTAACTCAGCCTCTGATCTGAAATAAGAGCTCGAATAAGAAAACTTCAAAAAACAAGGAGCAAGTGTGCTCTACTCTTAAACAGCAGTACAACACTCGGAATAAACTCTTTGGATGGCCAGAATTCCCATAGTGTTTCTTGTCATTTACACTAAGAAGAACTACTGGATCTTTGGGGACCAAGAATGGAATGCAACATTGCAAAGTACATGACATATCAATGACCTTATTTTTTAATATTTAATATAGATTTTAGAACCATGGAATCATTTAGGTTGGAAAAGACTGTTGAGTTAAACCATTAACCCAACACTGTCTAGTCCAGCACTAAACCATGTCCAGTGCCACATCTACACATCTTTTAAGTATCTCCATGGATGGTGAATCAATCACTTACTTGGGGAGCCTGTTCCAGTGTTTGACAACCCTTCTAAAGAAGAAATTCTTTCCCAATATCCAATTTAAATATCTCTTGGTTCAACTTAAGGCCATCTCTTCTTGTCCTGTCACTTATTTGGGAGAACTAACCAACCCACACCTCACAACAACCTCCTTTTAGGCAGTTGTAGAGAGCAATAAATCACCTTTGAGCTTCCTTTTCTCCAGGCTAAACGGCCTGGGGTCCTTCAGCTGCTCCTCATAGGTGTTGTTATCCAGATCCTTCACCAGCTTTTTTGCCCTTCTCTGGCTGTAATTGCCCTTCTTTGGGCATTAAATTTGGATTTTAAACCTAAATATTTAAATAATATATTTGCTTTTTCTTTGATTTTGTTTCCTTCCAGTCTCTATATCTAGTCTTTTCAAGTGAATTTCCTAAATGGCATGTTTTGTCTTTCACAAAACATCAATATAGGGATAGTAAACGTAATTTTCCTGATTTATTAGAGATGCTCAAAAGTTATGAAATGCAAATGTATGCATTTGTGCATCCCTTTTAATTTATAGAATTATGGACAAATTCAATGGCTATCATAAGTGTCTACTTTATATCTAATTCTCTCACACACAAAAGACCCCTCAGAGAAACATTAATAGGGGCTGGTTTGTAGTGTAATACATGAACATGTAGAACCCCCCTACTAGTAATTAGCAATTTCCAATATTTTAAGACCTTACATCAACTCACATGAACAGAAGAGCAGCTTTCCAGCAAGGACAAGGACTGGTATATGAAAATAGCACAGAAGAGTGCACAGAATTACAAAAGTATCTGTGGGAGTTAGTGGACTTTCCCTAGACATTAGAAACCATTTTTAGCTGATGATAATTTTAGAGAAAAGGTGACAAGACCATGAATACAGCAGATTAGATAAATAATTGACAACAATTAGAATGTCACCGTGGTAACAAATTTTAGAAAATAATAATTTAGCAGGATTTAAAGATGAAGATTAGATTATCTGTTTTAGTCTTTTTATTCTTGAAGTATCATTGGCTTTGCATATATTGGGTTTAAAAAAAAGATGCTATGATTATTTTAAATTCTATTGAAACTTTTCCTATTTGATGCTTTTAAATGGCTCCATGAAATGGATATGCCTTAGTGATCATAATGAAATTACTCTTTTTAATAGTTTTACCATAGATCTTTAATAGCTAGTTAGAAGTGTTAGATGCATTCACTGTTTGTAACTAACATTGTTAATTGTTTTTACTTCAATCAATGATTTCTGATTTCTTTCTTTGCCACAAGTGTGCACTGTTGGCTTGTGGCCATCTCATAGTCCACCTAGGGTCTCCCCTCAGAGCTGCTCTGCAGCCTCTAGAAATCCAAATGTGAATTGGTGCATGGGGTTATTCCTCCCAAGTACAGGAGATCCATGCATCTTGTCCACATAAGAAAGAAACATACTTCTGCAGCTTTTAACTTAATAACCTATAGGCTGTTCATTCAAGTACACTTTTGAGATTTAAGAAAAGCAATGTAATTTCCACAAAGAGAAAAGGAAGCTATCTTTAAAACTGGAAATTTATTTTT
Organism: Haemorhous mexicanus; assembly: GCF_027477595.1. Taxonomy (NCBI): domain Eukaryota; kingdom Metazoa; phylum Chordata; class Aves; order Passeriformes; family Fringillidae; genus Haemorhous; species Haemorhous mexicanus. The sequence goes on along the minus strand of NC_082345.1, from coordinate 60,072,645 downwards.
TCATGAGCTTTGTGAGGTTCCTGTTTTTCTATTTCTCTGACCTGTTGAGATTCCTCTGGATGGAACATCCATCTAGCCTATCTGCCCCTCCTTCCAGTTTTTTTGCAAAGCTCTTGAGTGTAAATTGTCCCTTTATCCTGATTATGGATGAAGACATAGGCCAGTACTTGCCCCTAGGGTACACCAATGGTGACTGGTTTCCAGGCGAAGTTCATGCTGCTAACTACAGCCCTTTAAGCCCAGCAGTGCAGCCAGTTTTCAATTTGCCTCACTGTCCACTTGTCTAGCCTGTATTTTATCAGTTTGTCCATGGAGATATTAAAGTAGAGAGTGATGAAAGCCTTGCTCAAGTCAAGATAAATATCTCCTTATCCACCGACTCAGTCATTTCATTATAAAAGGCTATCAGCTTGGTAAGGCAGTATTTTCCTTTTAGAAAGTCTATTTTGTTGCTCAACTTCCACTTTCTTGTCCTTCTCACACTTGAGTTTTGTCAGGACATCCTCATTCATCTGCAGGCCTCCTGTCTCCTTGGCTTTATTTTCTGCTCATAGGAATGGGCCATTCTTAAGCTGGAACAATGTAGATGAGGTGATCCCTCCTGTCTCCAGGATGATCTTCCATAGATTCCTGCAAGAAGAACCTTGACCAGGTCAAAGTCTTCTGCCCTGTTGTCCAGAATTGTGATTCCATTTGCCTTGTTCCCTTCTCTCAGGATCCTGGATGCCACCATCTCATGATCACAGCAGCCAAAGCTGCCTTCAAACCTTTATATTCCTCAAAAGATCATTTTTGTATGTAAATATAATATCCAAAAGAGCACCTACCCTACATCCATATCCAAATCCATCCCTGTAAGGCTTCACTGCAGTACTCCAGGTGTGTGAGCTACCCCAACACATCTCTGTGATCCTAACTATATCTGCTCTGAACCTTTATGTTGACCTCTCGTTCCTCTCTGAGTATCCCATTCTCCCATTAGTCTACAGGCATGTCAGAGAAGCCCTGAGTGATGCTGGTTTTTCAGGAAAATACTAAGAGCTTCTCCTTATGCTGTTCTCTTAGCACCTCTTCATTTGTGTGCATAGTCTTGGAGTAGAACTTCTTCCCTGTTTTGCTGTCTATAAGGCATTTCATGCCGACATCACCTTTCTTCCCTTGCTTGAAAACCTGGTACACTATTTTTTCATTTGTTTGTGAGTTGTCAGCTCCCTCATCCCATCACCCTCATGTTAAAGGTTTCCTAACCAGATTGTCCAGTCTCTTAGCATTGCTTTTCTTAAACGCAGGGTATATGCAAACTTAAAAATAGTGGCCATAAATGGCATAATTATTGTATCCTGGAACACACTCAAGTTATTCCTGATTTTTTCCTAATCCTTCCCAAGATCTTAGCCTTATCTGAGTAGTAGATAAATAGTAAATGTCAGATGAGGATACAAAACAAATGAAACTAAATGTATTTGTTGACCTAAACTGAGTCAGGCATTAGCAATTTTTAGTTTTTCAAATAGAACATATTTTAATAACAGATGTAAGAGAAGATCATGAGGTTACATTACAGTCATATACAAAGAGTTCTTTCTAGGTTTTTTTTTGTCTTAGAATATTAACTATGAGTTTCTCTCTTCCTCAAAATGATGGCATGTATTAGCCAGCCGGGTTTCAAGTATTAATGCTAAATATGTTTAAATGTTGATATGTTTTTCCTCCTGGCCTGGCAGTGCTCTTAAAACAACTATGGTTTAAACTTCCCCATATGAAAACATCACAATACAAAAATCCCCATATTTAAATCAAGACAAATTCTACCCTCCTTCAAATTAGGGAAGGCGGCATACTTCATATTTTTGCTATTCAGAGAAGAGTACAAGTTATAATGCAGGTCTCAAGTCCAACCGTCAATCCAAAGCAGGGTCAGATAGAGTTTCTCAGACTTCTATCCACTCAAATCTTGACATCCAAGAACAGAAATTACAGTCTTCCTGGAACCCGGCTTCCAAGGATTCCCCCTTTTCTTGAGGTTCCTTTGTGAGGTTCCTGTTTTTCCATTTTGCCAAACTCTTGAGATTCCTCTGGACAACACATCCATCTAGTCTTTCTGACCCTAATTCTAGTTTTCTAGTTTGCTTTTTGTGCAAAGCTCCTGAGTAAAAAATATTCCTTATCCAGATCATTGAGGAAGACATTAGAGAGTACTTGCTTGTAAGGTAATTTAATTTCCTTTCAGGGAGGAAAAGCAAATCTTGCAGAAAGAGACATGGCATGGATACAGAAAAAAAAAAGAAAATCTTCTCAGAGCTTCTTCTTTCTGGAAGAGAAACGAAATCTTGCGATCTCACTGGAGATCAGTTGGGAATGCTTTGGTCCACGTCCCTGAACTTCATGACATTCCATGCCTTTTGATGGCTTTCACTTCGGCAAAAATTTTTTTTGTTTTTTTTCAGTATCCGTGCCATGTCACTCATTATTCTCCTCAAAGTTCTGTCTTCCTCCTTGATTTTTTCCCATACATTTGCAGCATTGCAAGGTTATTTTGGCAAAAAAGTAACTGCCAAAAGTGCGGTTAATTTTGTCAAGATTCAGTCCTTTGCACTGCACCTCATCTCCTCCCAGACCATTTTCTTATAGTCACTAAAGTTCCATATTTTCTTTTATTTTCTTCAATTGCATCTCCTCTGACCGTATCTCCATAACAGAGTGTTTGTAAGCCCTTCTTTTCTGTTTTCAGGATTTCAATGGGGATCAGTTTTGGCAAGCTTTGGTACATATCCCTGCCCTTCATGGCATCCCATGCCTTTTGATGGCTTTCACTTTGGCAAAGAGGTTTTTTTTTGGTTTTTTTTCAGTATCTATGCCAGGTCTCTCATATCTTCCCCTCAAAGTTGTGTCTTCCTTCTAATTTTTTTTTTTTTTTTTGCCTGCTTTTGCAGCATCTGTTTGTTTAGTTTTGGCTTGTTTTGTTCCTTTGCACTGCACCTCATTTCCTTCCAGACCATTTGTAATCTTTTAAATATTTTACTGGGTTTAGAAATAATTATATATTTTTTTAAGTCATGATAATTATTGTTTCGAAGGATGTAAAATATTGAAGTTTGTGCAATTAGGAAACAAACTAATACATCTGAAATACCAACGATAACTCATGAAAACATGAATTTTAAAATTTTTTTACTATTAGATTGCTACTATTTTTTATATTTTATAACATGGAAGAGACTGAGATGCTTTCAGTTTTTGAAATTATAGTTTAATAAGTTGAGCTCTCACTAAAAGAGTGTAATTTAAACTTCGTTGAGACATGCAAGTAATTGCTAGATTTTAGTGTGTATTACAGAATATATAGATTACTTGAATGAGAAAGGTTATGTTAAATTTCACAATCATTTTGCCTGTATTTATTTAGGATTAGATTTCTGATAATAATCTTGTCATTTACATTAGAAAGAGAAGACTGAGCTGGGTTCTTTCTTTTTTCCCCCCAGAGTTTGTCCTTAGGTGTCACTTACTTGATCAGAGTAGAGTATAATGATGAAAAAGTCTCACGAACACAGCAGTTTTATCTGTGCGTAAGACTTCTCCCATTATTAAGCTCCATACCTGCTTTTTCTTCCTGTTTATTCTTCAGAAGAATGTGCAGACATAGTAGTGGGAAACTCGTGGCACTAGAGTGAGGTCAATGAGGAGGACTCAGTCTTCCCTTTGAAAAATTAAGATTTTTTTTCTGGCTGTGAGGACTTCAATTGCCATCCATGATTTTGTAATCTGAGAGATTGTTACCATGTACATTACACAGACTATATTTGCAGCCTGTCTGGAAACTAAACTTGGGCCAAAATGCAGGCACTCACTCACTACAGAAGAAATTCAGAAATCAACTGGTGACTGTGACTGGCGATAAGAGTCAGGTCCCCAGAGAAAAAGGAAGCTAAGTACAAGGAATACCTCTTTTAAAGATCTAGTAATCAAAAGGAGAAACAGTCAATATGGAGAAAAAAACAGACTGTGTATAAAAAGCAAAGAAATTCCTTTAAATATTTTACTACAAAATGATATGTTAACTTATATATCAGGGCATAAATGTACCATAAACTGGGAAAATAAACTGGGAAGTGCACCATGAACTGGGAAAAGAAACTATTATGATCAGGCTGGTTTTAATCACTTCTTGTTCCTGAATCTTTACCATCTACTACTAGCCATTGGATCAGTGGCAGGAGAGTGAGCTGACAAGGTAATTGCTCTTGTCTATGGTAGTTGAGCAATGACCTTCCAGACCTGACACTGGCAAGGAGAAGTTAAGTACATGCCTCTAAGCCTGCTTGTTTTGCTTTGCTCTAGAAATTTACTTCAGGGCTCTAAAATTAAATGAGAAGAGTTAGATTTATCTTTAAGCCATAATTTTGTGGTTTTTTCATACTATTCAGTAACTTTTTGCTCAATTCCAGGATACATGCTTGTCCTCTGGAGCTGTGTCCATGTCTGTGAGAGAGAAAAGCTTAAAAAAAATTGAGTTCTTGAAGGCATGTGTTACGGAATACAAAAAAGTATTGCTTTAAGGGTAATTATTCCTCCTTATTTTCCAAGCAGAAGTAAATCACAAATCTGTTCTACATATGAAAGGCATAGCAGTATGAAATTTAGTTGAAAGTTTAAAGTTGTGTGAAATTCTTTTAAACTTTTTGAGATGTGCATGTATAAAAAAACCCAGAGAAATCAAATGAACACAATTATTTAGAGTATTCTTTCTGAGTGCCTTGGAAATGCTGTTTATTTTTTGGATGTATATGTATTACTTTCTGTCAGCTAATACTTTAAAAATAAGAAGAAAGGACTTTTTACCACTAAAAGAGCCTGAATTGCACTTGACAAATAGGCTCCATTCAAATATTCTTTATAAGAGATAATTGGAAGAAGTCATTTTAAGTCCCAGTAGCTGTATCAAACTGAGGGCTACTTACAAAAATATCCTTTCCCTGTAGCTGAAGCAATGAACAGTAGTATATACGTGACAGTTGGAGCTAAGATGAAGTGTGCTTCTACTTCAACTATAACACAAGTGGGAATAGTAGTTACAAGCTCTGTACTATATGCCAAAAGTAAGGTAACTTGAAGAGCTATGCTGAATACTGATAAAACATATTCTCAGTACAAAAATAAGACACAAAGCATGCAGGAGGAGGCTTACTATGGCAAAAAAAAGCAGAAAGAAGAAAATGTGTTTTTCTGTTTCTCATCTAATTATTTCATTTTATAGTGAAGAGGTTAATTGAACACACCCTATTGATATTCAGATTTTAAACTTTAGGAGCTTTAACTTAGACATGTAACTTATGGATAGATTTTAGGACATAACTGAAAATATTATCTTTAATTCCCTGAATAACCAGGAGAGACAGGTGCCTTGGAAGATCTTTACAGAGACAGTCTTTCTGCCTAAGTGCTCAACCATACACAAGCACAACCTTTTTTCTATAGATTTTCAAAGGCATCTTCATCTCTCCAGTGACTATTGACATTTTATTTGAGTGTGCTGATTTTCTCCACTATCATCTACATTTTAGGCATAAGAGCATTGACAGAGCCACGCAGGTTAGTCAAAAAAAACTCACCATGCATCGTTAATGGAACTGGAGCAAATACAGTGGTGCAGAGGCATACAATTTGTACCTATCCCAGGAATTAACAAAATTATATGCTTATTAACTAAATGGTAATATTAGCTTCAAAAACTTTGGACCTAAATATGTCAACTCAACTGAAACATGACCATGAACTTGTTCAGTGTTCTCTTGTGATGCTCCAAATACATAAATGGCTATTGTTACTATATTCCTTGGTACTTTTACCAGAGAGGTAATAATTTTTCTCTCATGGCTTAAGAGCTGCAAGGAAAGAAATTACAAAAGGACGAATCAAATTAATTTATTCTCTAGAACTGCACAAGAAGAAGGCATTACTGCATGCAAAAGTACAAGACTCAGGGTTGCCCACATTTTCTGAGATGGTATATTGGGCTTGTCTCCTTGGATTGGATTTGCAAATAAGACTTTTCTGATAATGTTTTTAGCTTATTTGAAACACATGACATATGACAAAGACTAAGTTTTACTCTTTCAGGAAACACACAGATGTAGAATCAGACTGGCCTAATGGCATCCCTAACTGGGATATTTTCTGGTGTTCCTATTATATGAGAAAAGGATTCTCCAAGCAAGTTTATGTTACTGAGACAGGATGCCTTCTTACTCAAAGATGCTTTAATGAGACAGAAGTTTTTGAACAGAAATTAGAAGTGAGAGAACATTAATTATTTTCAGAACAGAAATTAATTTTGAGAGTAATGAACTGTACAAGCTAAAGTGAATTTTTGAGCATGGGTACAGTCTTGTCTGTGAATAAACGTTTGGCTTAGCTTAAAGTTGCATCAGATCAACACAACTTAAAAACACTACATTCATTACTAAAAAATTCATGGAGTTGTGCAGCCTGGGAAAAAAAACGACAGTAGAAAACTGATTCATAGAATTACATAGCTTATGTAGTTTTTCTACCCTGCAAAAAAATTTTTCAGGTGGGTTAATTCTTCAACTTTAGCTTTTGCTTGAAACATTTTGTGGAGTTTTGTCTACATGGTATTTAACATGATTCTTAAGCAAGCACCTGGTTGGCAATTATGTCTTCATTCTGAAACAGTTGCTTTGGATTTAAAGATATTTAAACTGTTAATTGCTAGGATCACTTTCATTATACTTTCCATGTTAATGGCAAAATAGATAGTATAAATATTTTAGAAATGGACTGTATGATAAATCAAAGGTAGCTATTAAGGAACAGTTGTTTAAATCCATAAAGATACTTTCTCCAGCTGCGCCATCTCTTTCAAAGTTTGGAGAGGAATTCTGCATTTGGAAAATTAACATGATGAGTTCTTTGGGTAGAAAGAGATCTGTCTGGCTTAGACGCCTGTCACCAAAATTTCAAGTGCTTAGGACTTGGTTATTAACCTAGGCTGTTAGGTTGTTAACCCAATAGCAGGGTTAACAACCTGTTAACCCAACAGCAGGGTTAACTTCTCAAGGCACAAATTCCATATGCTTATGAGTACAGGAAACAAGGGGAAATATGTCTCCATTCTCTTGGAGTTCAGTCTGAAAAGACTTTGAGGAACAATCTTATGAAGGGAAATGCTGCTGTTTCAGGGACGTTGCCTGCCTTCTGCTCTCGAGGTACACAGTGGAGTCATCCAAGTGCAGTTCAGCCAAAGGTCATGAGACATCTTCACTGAAAGCCACTTTGTAGCCCAAAATGCAAGAACCATATTGACAGCAGAGACATCTGTGGTGATGACACCTAACTGAATATACCTCAGGTTTTTTCCTGGAAAATATATTAATTTCCTATCAGAACAGTATTAGTAAAAAATAAAAGTCTTTTAGGCATACAGAGTACAAGTGAGTGCCTTCCCAAACTTTCCCCTTCCTTGCCTGCTGACTGCCTTCAACATATTAGAAACTAGAATTTCTTTCTGGGTAAGACTATGTTCTGTAGGTAAGATATTCTTCTGTTGGTCAGAGGAGATTGAAACTGCATTCACAAAACAATTTATTTGCCTGAATGGCTACCCTTCTTAGTCCCCTTTTGCTGTGGGGGTGTTGGATGACTGAATCTTTCATTGAAGAAAAAAAATTCCATAAAATCCCCAAGTCATCAAACCTCCAAACCAAAATAACAATAAATACCCTAACCCACCTTCCAACAACAAGGTCACCATCACAAAACCATGTGTACCTCTTTTAATATGAAGATTACATCTCAGAAAGCATGGTATTGGTGCATAATGTATTTCTTTTTTCCAGTACTGTTATGTCTTGAGGTAATTCTACCATCATATTGACAAGTGGGCTTAGTGGGGGGGGTCTATTACAATAACTTTATTCTACTTCAAAACCTTCAGATTTGATTTCAGTTGTAGAAAATCCTTATGGTAACCTACCAGGAGAATTTCAAAAGCCGTTAAGAACGTATTAAGGCTGATGGAGTTGAAGAGTAAACTTTTCACTACACCTAATGAAAGCACAAATAAACCAACACAGACTGCAAAATCCCAACCTGAATTAATAGCATAGGTTTCTTCTCAAACTTAATATGAAAGAAAATATAAACTCACTGTGAAGAACTAGAAGTGGAGAATTATTTTTTGTTTGTGAAACCAATGGTTTTATTCTGCCATTTGCCAACCTCACAAGCTTAACTTCTTTCTCACTTTATCGCCTCAACTCTCTCGTAATTTTCAGCAAGTGTATGTAGACTTGACAATTTTCTCTGCATCTGAGAAGTCAGACAAAATATTATTTTGTCTGTTATAAAAGTGGGAGTGCAGTTTATCACACATCTATCTGAAAGCTAAACATATATAGAGGAGGAAATAATTTGATAAAGGAAAGAATTTGATAATTTGATTCAGTATCAGCTCTAAGTACAGTGAATTTGGTTTTTATTCCCATATAGAACACAGAAGATTAGTTTGGTCATCCATGGATTGACAGAATTGCCTAACAAAATACATATGTTAACTGCATTAAAATATATATAAATAGATATATAAAATATATAGTTATAAATAAATTAATAAAATATAAAACTATTTAAAAATATATGCTAGCTGCTTGCTTTCTAAATAATACCAACTGAGTGAAACACTTTTTTAAACCTGTTGGCTATGTTGACACATAAGCCCTTTGTGCTGCTGTTTTGTAACTTCAGACAGATTTTGTGTCACAGTGTTTACCCATTCCATTATGCTGGACTAATTGTTTTTGTTCTTTTCATCCTAGTTCTGATTCCAGGCTAGACAAGGCTAGACATTTTGTGGTCACTTGTAACTTATTTATGTAGGAAATTAATGAATCTCTCAGTTAATATTTTATGGAAAGATATATATGTTACATAATGACAAAACTTAAAATAAATTTGTTTCTTTGGTTCTGAGCTGTATTATAGCTCTGAAAAGCAAGAATATTATTCACTCTGGTTTTCTCACTCTAATTTTGTCACCATTATTTCACTTACTTGAAAGTTTTAACTTCTAGTACACAACTCTGCTGTTCATATTGTACCTATAAGGTACATAGCTGACAGCAAGTCTTCTTGAAACTGGGTGTTGGTTTTAAATTGTGGGGGAAAGGAAAGGAGAAAAAATAAATGTTAACATGACAACTATAAATCTTCCTACTCTATTCATTAATATCATCTTTATCATATAAAATTATTAAGGGCACTACACAGAATAATATTATCTGCAAAGAATAGTCTTGCGGCAGTATTGGCTGGTATTGAACAGATAAATAATTGCCCAACCCCTGAATTGCCCAATCTTTTGTTTACCTAAGTAAATCAGTTTTAAAGTTACAGATGTCTAAATCTGCTGTAGAAAGGAAAAAGAAGAAGATGAGTTTGTAGAAGAGAATGTGAGGAGCAGCCAGCACAGAAATGTCTTTTCCTGAGCACCGTGTTGTAAGACATTGCTACAGTCATAAGGTTTCAGAGGGAATAGCTTCCTTTCACATGACACGTTTGGGCATCACAAAAAAGCACACCCTTAATTTTTTGTAAAACCTATCCCTGACCTCTTGAAGTTTTACTGAGGTTGTTGGAATGCAATCAAGAAAAGGAAATAATTAATGTGTTTTCGTGCCAGTTCTATTGCGCAAGAAATGTTTATCGCAGGCTTCCTGAGTGACAAAAACATAGATTAGGATTATGTACCAGTGGAATGCAAGCTACCCCTTGCTACTGCATATTTTTTGTCAACACTCAACAGACTAATAGATGTTCACAGTGCACATGAACCTATTTCCAGTTCACTGAAACCAGAATTCTATGCTTGAGAAATACCCTCAATGGTAGCTCTGCATGAGCCCATCAAAAGAGAGGTGACTGCCAAAGTTGCCCTGGTGTAGCTTTTGCCCAAAGTTTAAATGCTCCTTTGCCTGCAGTCAGGCACAGCCCTGACTTCCCTGACTGCTGCTTGTCTCCAGTGCAGCCATCATACTTGAATGGATGATACTAAAGCAAAAGTCAGATGCTTTTGCTGACAAACTATCAAAAAAACAACACAGTTTTCTGTAAGGTCCTTAGTCACTAGCTGGGGTTAAACCATGACATCCTGTCTGCAGGATATTGCTGCCTTATGGTTTTCAATACAATTTGCTTATCTTGTGGGTATAAATACATTCAGTAATATGACCTTTTATTTTTTTTACTGAAGTTCTTTAAGAGTCTAATTATGAGACTCTGACAGGAGTTCTACTTAGCAGAAGAGTCTATCAAATATGATATGCCATAATTTGTCAGAATCAAGGAGGAACTTGAATTTGACTTTTCAGCCTTTCAAATATCAGTCTCATAATATCATTATGGGTTTCTTCAATATTACTCTTAAATATTACATCATGAATACTCTGAATTTAATATATTTAGTCATATTATTTTGCAATATTTCCAATTTCCTGCCAGCAAAATGTCTATAATCTGTAAAACTCAAATCAGTCTGTCTTTTCTGCTAAATTTTGTTTCTTTGCTTACAATTTTATACTTCAAATTTGTGTTTTCTATTACCTGAATTTAGAAATAATGATAATAAAACTGCAGTATGTACTTTCTTCCCTGAAAATTGTATTTCATAAAAATATTTCATTGCAATTATTGCATATAGGCCTACAATTCCTGCATGCATTGTTCTAAAATAATTTTCTAGAGCAGTTCTTCATTTCAACAGGTTTCATTTTTTCCTCCCTCTTCTATATTTAGTTGGGGAAAGAAGGTTGCAGTACTTTCTTTTTGTTTTAATCCCAATATTTGTCACACACAAATGGCTTTATTCCAGTGTAATGCATTAGAGAAAAATGCCATCTGCATTGTGCAGTTCATCTAATTATGAAGACTAAATCTGTAGTGTGCAAACTAACAAAGGCCCTTGTTGCTTTTGCAAATATTTCTTATGTTTTCTATATTAACAGACGCTTCCGTCAGAGAATGAACACACTTTTGGATCACTTTTGCAAGCCCAGAATTAGATTTCAGTACTTTTACCTCATGGCATGGAATACTCCAAGCAGGTTATCTGCTACCACACGAATTTTTCAGAATTATATTCAAGTTTTTAAATCATATATTAGAGCAGTCTCTTCAGTCTCTCTGCAAATTTCTTTCCCAGCATTGTCACTTTCACCTGAGAGTATCCTTTTATGGTGATCCCGGACCATATTGGTTACATATATAGAAACAAAGCATTTGGCAAGTATGCATTAGAGTTTGAGACAATTTAGTCATTGTGAATACTGATAGTAAGTTTAGATAAAGATTTAGAGAGAGAGAGACTGAATAGTAGATGTCCCCAGTAATTATAGAGCGGCCTCAAGAACTTGTTTGCAAGCATCAGTTAGAAACATCCTTTATCTGATGCCTGAAATGTGGATGCCAGTGTTTATCTGAAAGATTTCTAGATATGCTATTTCTTATCTTGTACTACACTATATCCTCAGGTGGAAGATAATGAGAAATGTGAGCCAGGGTTTACAATTAAATTTACTGAGCCCTCACAACTGAGTTCTTATTATAACAAAAAATAAAGTAATAAATACTAGCAGCCAGAAAGAAAACAAAGATCTGAATCTGTGAGAGAAATTATGAGCATTCCTTGTATTCACCATCACTTCTATATTTGGAGGAGTGATCTTTAGAAATTTCTGTTGCTCTGTGTATAGATTTAATTCTCATGTAAACCACAACACTAGTGGGAAAATTTAATTTGAGTGTTAGCCATGGTATGCAAGCAGAAATGGGAGATTGAAAGTGCTCCCTGATAGTCTAGCATAAATTCACATTATTTCAGCTGAGACTTTATGTTTATTTCAGAAACCTAAGAACAACTCATGCGAATAAGCAATTCTGAAGTAAAACTAAAATGTTCCAGAAAGCATAGCACTTCCATGTGACCATCTAAAATATCCAGTTTCCTGAGTTAGTCAGATGATGCAAGGTCTGCCTTCTTCTAAAACATATTGACCTCCACACTCATACTGGATCATATTCATACTGAGACAGGCTTGCAGAAGGCAAAGGGTTAGCATCAGTGCTACTTACAGATTTAAAACTGTGGCATAATCACATGAATATGAAACATCAAATCATGCATGCATTTTTGATAGGGACCTTAAACATCTGTGAGATCCAGTAATTATCTATCTATCTATCTATCTATCTATCTATCTATCTATCTATCTATCTATCTATCTATCTCTCTTTTTGCCTTATGCAAAATTGCCTTTTATAGCAACTGGAAAATGCTCAAAGGAAATGGGGAGTGATTCCAAATCATAGAAGTTTTTATTGGCTTAACATTTGCTTTCTTACCCTCCATTTACCCTGAGAAAATATAAGTCAAACTCAGCAAATTGAATTGCTTCATTAGAAGTGGCTGATAGTCCAGTCCTACAATTCAAGACCCAACAACTTGAAGAAATGGACTAGAAGGAAAATCATGGAGTTCAAAAAGAGGAAATATGAAGTCCTGCATCTCAAGAGTAATGATTCCACTAACAGGTGCAGGCTGAGGAAGCTTGTTTGGGAAGTAGCTCTGCAGGAAAGGATCAGGATTTGAGTGGAAAACAAGTTGACCACAAGTCAGCCATATGATCCGGTGGAAAAGATCAGCTGCTGCCTGTTAGGCTACAATAGGTTGCCAGCAGGTTGAGGGAGATGATCCTTCCCCTCAGCTCAGTCCTGGCAAGAAATCTGGGATGGTACATCCAGTCTGGGCTCTGAGTACAAGAAATACATGGATGCATCGAAGCAAGTCCAGTGAAAGGCCATGGAGGTCTCCTAATGGAACACCTCATCTAGGGAGCGGCTGAGAGAGCGGAAGGAGACAAGGCTCTGAGACAATTTTATCCATGTATATAAAAGCTTGATAGGGGACTAAAAATTAAAGAGCCAGAGTCCTCTCAGTAGTGCTCAGTGAAAGAACAGGTATAAGACACAAAATGAAATACAAAATAAGTCCACTTTTTTAGTTTGAGTGTGATCAAACCCTGGAATAATTATCCAAGGAAGTGGTGGAGTCTTTATTTTCAGAAATGTTCAAGAGCAGATCAACACCGTACTGAAGAGGCTGCTCTAGCTAACCGTGTTTTGAGGAAGGATATTGGAATACATGATCTCCAGACGTCCTTCCCACCCTCAACTACCCTGTGATTCTTTGATTTTAAGGTTCTTAAGTCTATTATTTCACGAAAGTTTTACTGAAGTTTTAATGCATTATTCACTCTTCCTGTACTTATTTTTCTGATTGTTTCTGTTCTGTGAGTAGTTCACTGAATGAGTTTGCTCTCAGAACAGATGAATGTAAGTCTTAAAATAAGAATTGCAGTAGAAGTCTATGAGTAGCAGTTATTGATGATGAGCTATTAATCTGCTTTTTAAATTTCTTAATTCACTTAAAAACACTTCTATGACCGCAATATATTGTTAATAATAGAAGTGAACACCACTGACATTAGCTTCCCAAAGTAAATGAATATCCATAATCTTTTTTTACAAAATTCTCTGAATTCTAGAAATGCTCAAATTTTGTACTGTTTTCCTAAATGGAAGGTCTTTGTTTTGTATGAAATCTTCTTCCACAAATGGAGGAAAGAATGAGTCAATTAATTCTTTAGTACTTCATCATGTTGTGGTATGTAGAAAGGAGTGTTAATGAAAAACAAGGTACATATCTGTATGCATACATCCAAACCAATAAAGGGAAAAAAACAACAAAATAGATAATTCACCTTAAATATCTTGTATGTCTTTCAAGAGACACTGTGAAGAATATTTTCAAGGTATACTGCCCCTTGTTAGGAAACACTAATGTTTCCAGGGAAGATACAGACTCTCCAGGAAGGAAATTAGAAATTATTACAATTTGCTTTCCTCTACTTTTTTTTAAAGTCCTTCCACAGGAACAGAGTAAAGATAAATAAAATGTTATTTTGAATCCACTGAAGAGACTTTGTGGCATTTCCTCTTTTAACCTTCCTGATCTCCTGTACTATGATCTGTGTTGAAGCTGAGGAAAGGAACATTTCTTAAATTTGCTTTAATAACCACTATTTAAAGTGAGCTTCTCACAAACATTTTGCAAATGCAGATCTGTCATATTCAAATTTAAAGATAAAAGGTTACTGCATTAATCCAGTCTAAGACTTTGGAAAAAAATAAATCCAGTGAACTCATTCAAGACACTACGCTGCATAACATCTGCATTAAATGCATTAATTAAATATTTGACACCAATGGCATTATAAGATTAAGATGAATATGTAAGCAGAAGCAGCCATGGTTGTTTAAAGTTTTACACCGTCTAAAATTGCAAGGTCATTTCCATAGTGATGAAATCAAAGTGAAAAAAACCATGAACACTCCATTTTTTTTACAGTTTGTGTCTATATTTTATTAATATGCACTCAAATTTTATTATCTTTCCTTTGCTAAAAGCAACTTTCTGTATTTCTTTCCACAAAATGGAAAAGGATATGATACTTATCTAAAATGCCAAAGTGATTTATATAGTAAGTTGTGAGTTATACAATAAGTTTTGAAAGTTACAAGTGCCATTCCTAAGCATGCTGGTTTCATATAATGTTTGTATTTCCTAAAAGAAAAGTGAATCACTTGAGAGAAATTATTTGCATATTTCAAGAAATATTTGATTATACACTATCTGAAAAGCACAATATATATTTTAATATATCTTGAATCAAAGAGATAAATCATAGTTTGTAGTGTTGAATCTCCATATGTTTACCTAGAATTAATTTATGCCTATGATTGAGAAAATTTGAGTTCTATTTTCAAGGCAGAAAGAGGGAAGTGATCTTTTTGCATCACTCACCCAAAACTGTGCAGGTATTCTGTATATATATATATTAGGACTTAGACTAGCTAAACTGGAAACCACAGTTATACATATTTAACAGATGTCAAAATGGAGAAGAGACTTACAGAAACTGAACAATAAGTCTATGCTAAACCAGGATATTGGCCCCCAGGATTAATTCAAAGCCCCATTTCAAACATATCTCAGAAGCAATTTACAAATCTGATCTCTTTTATGACCAACTGTCTCACATGTATTCTTATTTCAAGCTATCCAAAATTTCTTACATTTGTTATATGAAAGGATTAGGTAGTGAGATCATTGTTTGGCTTACTTTCCATCTAAACCAAAAAACCTATACAAGTTCAGTTCAAAATTTACTGTAAAACTGTATGAAGGATCATAGCTCACACATTTTGCTCTCTATACACACAGAGAAATGTGCCTTTGCTAAATTAAAGAAAATTTCAGAAGCACATGAAATTCAAGGGTATAATGTCCAACTCATTTAATAAATTCTATTCTTTTTCTTGTTAACTATAAATATTGGCTTGTAGGAAAATAGATTCCAATGGATGAAGAAGATTTATTTTTGTAATTTTAAAAATTTTGACATTATTAAAGAAGAAATTAATAGAAATAACACCAGTACCTAGGTTATACATAAAGAAAAATGAGTCTGTTTATTATATATGTTAGAACAGAATAATATTTTCATTATTTAAATTAACACTACTTTATTGTAATATTCACCACTTCTTGATGCATGTTTGAAAAAAAATCACTTTTAATATAACAGATTGTTTCCTAGGTAGCTTTAGATGTAATCTCTGAAATGCCCCTTCTCGCCTTGCTCCAGTTCTACCTGATCTACATGGTCTGCAGTCCAGCAGATTTTTTTTCTGGGACTCAGCTGATCTCCACACTTCTTCTCGGGGTCCAAATTTACCATGTTATACTGCAGGTTTTAGAATTATTTCCCCTGAACTAATTTTTAAAATAAATTGAATTTATGCGTATTAGTCTTCAGTTAAGACAATTTGGGAAGAGCATCTTCTTCCACGTCTAAAATACAATTAAACATATACCTCCATAACCTGTTATTTGTTTTTATCAGCTAAAGTTTTTGAACTACCACCTAGAACTTGATTGTATGATTGGACCTGATCTAGTGGAAGGACAGTTGAAATTAGATGATCTTTATGGTCCTCTCCCACTCAAATCCTTCTGTGTTTCTATGATTTTCTTGCTTAATTCAAATTTTTTACATTTTTTTCTTGAGGTGAACTCCTTTAGTTGGAGTCTGAAGAAGCATTTTTGAAGGAGGAAATAACTGAAACAACCCTGCTTGCCCAACTTTAGCAGCTTTCTAGGGAAGGTTACCTCTACTCCCTCTGTCCCATTTTAATTCATTTGCTTCTTTCTTGAGGTCTACTGACCTAGAAATCTGGGGCATTAGCAGAAGAACACTGGGTAAAATACTCATTTAATCTGTGCAGGCAAGGATAAGTGTTGTGCATAGGCTGCAGAGTCAAATCACAGCTCAAGTTTAAATAGAGAGAATATTCCAGTGTGAAAAACCTGAGTTATAAAGGTAAATTTCATTTCCCCCAGACATGTCATTCTTTATCAAAGCTTGCAAGTTAGAGTGTCCCTTGATACAAAGAGACATTCGGAGAAGTTCTTGATGTGAAACAGCTGCTTTTGAATCTTTTACACATTATTCATAGTGAAAGTAGTATTTTGAATACCTAGCTACTAAATGTCTAGTCCTTCTGAGAAAATGAAGGAACATAATTCTTCCCAAAGGTCGTTTCTGTTCTCCCTATGGATAGAAGAGTATGAAAAGTTGCTGCTGGAAACTAGATTGTCTAATTTGTCTGAAAACAGGTAAAAATGGCAAAAGAAGTATCACCCAATGTGATTAGGAAAACCTGGGTTAAAAAAAGGTGTATTTCTCCTATAAATTCCAAGCTACAAAAGCAACCTGTGGACACAGGAAAAAAACAAGGTTTTAAAGTGTCTTTATCTATGAATCACAGGAGACTGTGGAAGACAAACTCTTCTGCTGAGAGCAAGATAAGTTTCTCATCCATGTATTTTATCCTAATTTCTAGAACTAATTCAGAACTACTATATGTCCTCTGAAGTCTTCTCAGTGCAGGGCAAATAGGTAGCACTCTCTCTATCAGTATATGAAAATTGTTCCTATAAACAACTGGAAACATCTTCTGCTAATTTTTTCTTAATCCAGTTTGCTTTCCTTCTGTTTTCATGAGTAATTCCTTCCTGGGGAAAAAAAAAAAAGGCTCCTAGTGTTTCTAGTGTTTTAAGGTTCAGAGTATTTGAACTTATTTGGTCCAAAAGTCAGAATTTTAATGTTGCTTTAGAAGGAAAGTTAAATGAGACTCAGATTGACTCTGCTCTTTGGTATCTCTGTGCAGGAGATATTGCTAGATGGAGCAGAAATACATTTAAAATGCATGAGTTGATCATTCAAAGAGAAGGTCAGAGGGGATTGGCTTATGTCTTATCCAGTTAAATGTATAGATCTCTTCCATTTTCTCTACTCCGGGTATAAATTATGTTTCTGTGTCTTGATATTGCAAGGAAGCATGAAAAGGAGTAGAAATTATATTTCCATTCTACAAAGAAAAAAAAAATTTAATAAAACTGAACAGAATGTCATAAAATTCAGGTTCAGATAACCTACATGATTGGTACCACCTAATTATTATGAGTTGTATTTAGAAAGCTGGTAAATGTTTGCAGTGTTAGCTCTTCACACTAAGTGTTTACTGATCAATTTTCAATAATTATTATTGATTTGATAAATCTAATAATGGAATTAGAATTCTCAGATCTCATTTTCCATAAAGTTCTTCAACGTATGAAAAGCAAGGAAATGGTTGAGCTCAAATTTCTCCAGGAGTGATTTCTGTCTTTTCCAGAATTGTACTTGACATAAAAGTAAGGAAAACATTAAAAAAAAAAAAAAGATTTTAAAAGCTTTTTTATTTTCAGTTATCCACTTTTTCCAAGATACAGAAAGCATCCTCTAATAGAAACCAGATAATTTCTCAGAATCTTGAAAAAGATGTATTTCTTTTCACATTACTTTCAAATCTCTCAGACATGTCATCTCTAGTACTATTATGACTTCAGTTAATTCAAAATTTAAATATTTTCCTCCTGAAAAGTGTTAGGACAGTGAGCAGAGAGGATGAAATTGCATGAAGCTCTATTTTACTACGAAGCATGGGAGCCATCCTCCAAAAGCAGATCAAAAGCCAGTATCATCCTAACCTAGATAAATACCATGGCCCCTCTGTCTACCTATGGATTCAGGCAATCCACATGCCTTCACTCTTCCACATAAAAAACAAACCTACTTCCACAACTTTTTAACGTATAAGCTATTGACTGTTTATTCAAGCAAATTTTGGTAATTAAGAAATGCAGATTTAATTCCTACAGAGAGATGGGGAAGCACCTTTAAGAATAGAGCACATAATTCTTTACGGCTTTTGCTTTTAGCTCCTTTCACCCCAATTCTACTGCCTTCAAATGTTGTGAGAATGATTACAATAAATGTAATAAGTTACTCGGGTGCTGTCACGAGGGTGCCTTATATGCAGCATACTAAAATGGATAGGTTAAGACTAAAGATTCCACTACTTCCTAATGATATAATTAGAAAGCTTTTAAATTTAAATACAACGCCACTCAGTGCCTATCTCTGGCTTTGTGTGTGACCTAAAAGACACTTAACTGTGGAGATCATTAAGAACTCGTTGAATAAAAAGCAAATAATAAGAAACAAATCAGTGCTGTAAATATGAATGTATATTCCTCTGCCATTTGTCTTCATGACAATGAAGAACGAATTTTGACGAATTTTGTGTTTCTCCTCTAGCAGCCAGAAACTATTGTCTCTTGTTATGCTGATAGCTTCTAAATCCTCAGCAAGTGAAATCATCTGTTCTCTCAGTCCATATGATAATGCACTGTGATAATTATGGCCTATAAGTAACTGTACTGTCACTGTAGCAGCAGAGACCGGGGCAGATCCAGGCAAATTAATCTCTTGTATTGAAAAAAAAATAAAAAAGGAAAAAAAGAAAAGTTATTTATGTATTTATTTTTAAACTCCCAGAATATCAACAGCTGTGCTTTTGCTACCTATAAGGCTGAAAAAAAAAATTACATGGCAGAAGTTCCACTGCCAATGCTTTCAATAATTCTGTTTCGAAGTCAAAGACAACTGCTGCAAATGTAGCGCATCTCACTCCCTTGTTCTTGCTGAGCTGTAATATAACACTGCATAAAATCTTTATGTCACAGTGGATCATACAGGACTATGATTTCCAGCTTTCAAGCCTTTTTTTTCTTGTGAGATAGCTATAAAGCACATATGTTCTGAAAAAGAAGGTGGCTGCAGGAAGGACATCTTTTTTATAATTGAGCAAAAATGCAGGGAGCAAAATCTACTGGCAGACTGTGTGTATCATACTGGGGATTTCAAAGTTCAAAGTTAGTGCCTCATTAGTGGCCTGATTTTGTAGATATTTTGGGAGTAACTGGTTGTAGCAGGTTTTCTTGGGTTGGTGCAATTTTATTCATAGCAGCTCATATGATTATGTGCTTTGTATTTGTAACTGAAGCAGTGTGGATAACAAATAAATGTTTTTTCTGAACAGTGCACAGCATCAAGGCTTTCTCTGTTTCATACTCTACACATTCCACCCTCTCTGCCTGTGAGTGGTCTTGGGGTGGGCAAGAGCTTGGAGGTGGCATGGAATTATAGGTATTTTTAACATAGGATAGTTAGACACAACAGCATTCTGGATCCTTGCCAAAAAATTCATTTTGATGTGGGCTAAAGGGGAGAAGTCTAGACCAGGAATGAATGCCACATATACAGAATGAAAACTGCATCACATGTACCACAGTCGAGAGAGGATTTAGCAGGAAAAGAGTAATGATACACAATGATTTTGCAAAAAGGGCTAGTACCATTCACAGAGGGATAAATGGGGGAAGTAAGGTGATGCTTGGATTTAGCATGTGTGACACTACTGTTGGAATCATGTATACAGCTGTGGAGTTCCCACTGTTAAAAAGAAACAGAAAATGTCATTATTAAAAAAGAATTTTATTATTGCAAGAGAATATCTTGCAATACAACAACAAGACCCAGTGACACAATTAGGTGCATAAGGATTTTCACAAGAAAGAGTAGCCATGTGCTACAAGAGATTTTTATCTAGCCAAGATACATAGACAAGATCAAAACATTACCTAGGAAAAAAAAATGTCAGATAAATTCAAGGAGCACTCAAAACAGTTACTTGTTGGATCACATCACAGAGAATATTTTTCATATCTTAGTGTCTTCAGGTCAAAACTAGATTTCTTTCTGGATGATGTACTCCCATCAAACATGTATTGCTTGTTTAAAACAGGAGTAAGTGAAATTTTATATCCTGTGACCTAGTTGCATTTCCCTTTGCAAAATAAAATAAGCATCAAAATTGTCCTGCTGGAGATAGACTAAGAGAAGACTGTCACATCAGTTCTGAATAACAAAATTATTTTTGCTTCTTGTATTGCAAAGCTACTCACCAGCCTTCCCAAGATTATTTTCAGTGTCATCTCTGAAACTTGCTATAGAATCTATTTGAGATATTATCACAATTTTTTCTTTTCTATTTGTATGTACTGAAAAGATTTTTTTAAAGAAACTGCCCCATACATGTTGGCTTTTTACTGACTTATGTGTTATATTTAGAATTCCTTCTTTCATTGGTTTGACCATAACTACCTCTTATGCAGCATGAACTGATCTTAACTTTCAGATTTAGTCAAATGTCACTATTTTTTTTACTATAATGACTCTGGCGCTGATAAGACTCAAGAGCCATAAAGATGAAATCTTATTTAATTCCTTGATTTTGTCTCTTGTCCTAATATATGTGCATCTTTTAAATGACATGATAATTCACCGTAGCAGCAATTCATTGGTTTGAGTTTTTTAAGTTCTTTCACATTGAAGTGAGAATGTCTGTTTGAAAATTGCCTGCAAAGGATTAGTGCATTCCTAATACTTTACAGAAACTTTCCCTTAATGACAAAATCTTCTAAGTTAGTTGTTTCAGTGTCATAACAATCACAAGTGGAATTCAGATTTAGATAAATATAGATGTCCATAGGTACAGCACCATGTACCTGGAGTACCTGTCACTAAAAAGGCCATGCATCTCCTGTAGGTCTTTGGTTGTCTGCCAGCCATGACACTAAATGCATATGCTTATGTACCTGAATCATTCATTGTGCTTTCATTCATAATTTATTTTAATGTACACTGGCTCAGTGTTGTGTTTTAGATTTTTCACCAAGACTGTGTTGGTAAGGACACCAGTGTTTTAGTTATTGCTGAGTAAAGGGTTTATGTTTCTCACTCTGCCACCAGCAGTATGGAGAAAGGCAAGAAGCTGGGAGGGAACGCAGCTGGGACAGCTGGTCCAAGCTGCCCAAAGGGATAATCCATACCTATGGCATAATGTGCAAAAAACTGGGGTGGGACGTGGGGTTTGCAAGGGGTAATTTTTTCAAAATAGCTATTACTCAGAGACTGGCTGGGAATTGGTCTGGTGGTGGGAGACGATCTTTTACATCATTTGGGTTTTATTCCTCCTTTACTTATTAAGCTGTCTTTACCTTGACCTTTGACTTTTTCTCACATTTGCTTTCCCCCTGCTACAGGGGCAAATGAGCAAGCAAGTAGAGGGTGTTTAGGTGGCAGCAAGGGTAACATACCACATAAAGTCACATAGAAAAACTACTAACTGACATTGAAGAGTCTGGCAGTTTGAACCCTCTTGATAAAAGGAGTGCTCTCAGTGCCCTAGTAATTGCACCTCCAAAAGGTGAGGGCTCCTGGAGTTGGGGTGATCCTGCTAAAGGAAGGGGAATTAGCCAGGTCTTAACCCACTGTAATGCCACATCATTTAAATGTTAGGGGTTTACCTGCACTCTGGGTTAAACACACAAGAGAAATACTGACCAGGTATTCTCAAGAGGTCTAAACTACTTTACTGGCAAAATAATCAAGTAGCTTTGAAAAAGGTTTAGTATAACATCAAATCAACATAAAACACTAAGCATTACTTTGGCCCATTCAACTTACCAAACTTTAAACCTGTTCAATGTTAATTTAGAAAACCTTAAACCCATTTGATGTGCTGTTAGCCAAAATGTTCCAAGAAAAGGGAATTAGAAGAAAGACAGAAAAGATATAGAAAACCACACATGTAGCTAATATCTCCTTGGATCCAGCAATATTCAAATAGAAAGCCCAAGCAGAGGGTGGGCCAAGGAACATGGCACCTCATACTCAGCCTTAAAACCCCCTGGGCCTCCATGGCCCTCCCCCTAGGTGGGACTTCTGGTCATTCTGCCACTCAGGAGCTGGGTTAGGCTAGAATGGGACACCGCCTCTGGTGTGCCAGGGATTGTCAGCTCTGCCAGGCTGGGGTACAGACTCTGGGCTGGGGGGTGGACTGGGTGCCAGAGCAAGGGCTGGCTGCTCTCTCCCACACACACACATGCATCCCAAAATGTCTTGAGCCATCAATTTTTCCAATCTCTGACACCCAGGTACCTCCATGACAGGAAAAAGGCAACTACAGCACCACATTTTGTTACCTACAAGCAGCCAAAATTCTGGTAAAGAAATCGCTAGGGAACTCCAATTTTCATTTTTATGTCTCTGAAAACTCAATAGAAACTTAAATGAGATTCTGAATTGGCAATAATCTGTCAAACAGAGGTGTTGGAACAAAATAATTTTAGGTAAAATACTAGTATTTTGCACCAATATTTTAAAAAGTGCTCAGAGTGGAGGTTTATCTCAAGTTTGTCATTATCTCAATTGACTTCCAACTAGAATGAACCTGACTGTAATGGAAACCTGAGAACCTAACTCATATAAAGACATCAAAATTACAAACATCTAAATCTTGATAAAATAAATCCCATCCAAAATCTGAGCTTATCTGTCTTCATTACCTCACACAAAATTAGCAGAACTCGTGTGACTCTTGGGTGTCCAAAATCAAGTGAGATAAATCTCACCATTACTAAAGAAAGAGCACAGAAATATTCTTTCACATCACAGTGATATAGTAAAAACTCCAAAATGTCTCTGACTATCAAATAAAATGGTGAAAAAAACCACAGTTTGCATGGTATATATACTACATATAGATATACACACTGCCTGGTACAGAAAAAAGTCAAAGAACACCAGCCCAGAAAGACTTTTTGACATTTTGGCCTCAGAGTCAAAATCTTCGTGGCCATCTCTTTATCATCTTTTGGTTTTGCCTGGAGGGTCTCTCTATTACCTATAGATGAAAATTGAGCATATACTCAATCAATGAATGCAGAAATGCAATGCCTTAGCAATTCTGATTTTATGCTGTGTCTAGTTAAAATTCACAGTTCAACAGTATACTTAATTATAAAGAAAGAAAAAAGAAAATGCATGCCAAAAATCAGTTTAATTTTAGCAAAATACCCAGTAGATCCTAATATGACCTCATTATCATAGTTTCATAAAGCTCAAATCACAGGAGGCTGAGATCAGTAACAAAAGCCAAACATGGAAAGCAGTCTGGGTTAGTCTAATTTGAATTTACTCTCTGATGCAAAGGGTATCTTAAAAAAGCTTGTAATATCTGCTGCTTTTTAAAGTTTTGCTTTAAATTTAAAATGATCCTTGAATATTGCGTTATCAGGTATTTTAAGAAACTGCTCATCATTCCAAAGGTTTTAATGAACAAACTTTAAAGATCTAATCCTGACAATAGCCATATTCCCTTAAATCATTCTGTTAATGTCATTCCCATTTTTACTAACAGCCATTTATAAGTAACCACCACTAGGTATGTCCAATCTGAATTGCCTAATGAAAAAATACAACCCAACTATACAAATTTGTATAATTGCACGTATCAGTAAAATGAAAATTAAGGTAGCAAAATTTTTTTTTCACAAAAAGTTGGTAAATAATTCAGTGTAATATGAAGGTATTCTTAGCACAGACACTTTAGTTGTCACTGTCCTTAAACAGAGTGTTATGTCCAACTCTCAGCAGTCCTGCAGATATGAATGACCTCAAACTCCGACTGTTCTGCAGAACTAATCTGTGGATCTTATAACTTATTCATACAGGTATAATTACAACAGTTATAATGATAGTTATTAACCATCATTTGATATCTTTGTAGGTGTGTGGATGAGTGTTGCCTTCAAATGTCAGTGAACAGTTCAGATTTTTCTACAAATAGGACCCTGTAAACACCTTATACCCTGCCTCCCATGTGTCCAATCCCATCTGTTTACGGCCCAGGGGTCCAAGCTTTAGCATGGCCCAACTCAGTAACCTGTTTATACCTCTGAAAAAATGTTTAAGTTGTGAAATAAGAAAGTTTATACATGGCATCACACAAGGGAAGAAGGGTAAAGATAGAAAGACAGCATTGGAGTAGAGATCATTAGCTTTCCAAGGACTAAAGAAGAAAAGGAAAAGACATTTAATATTGTTTTTTTGGGACAAGGAGCATAATTCTGCTTACACTAGCCACTCCTTCCATCCTGGCTATCTTTTGTGTGAACTAGCTAATAGAGATGCTTTACATTTTCAAAATGCACATGTTCTTCCTGCAGAGTATCCTTATACATGGCCAAAAAAAGCACCTGAAGAAAATGATCTTGATAATAAGGGCTAACAAAGTACCTTTTTTAGGGTATGAAATGATAAAAAGTTATGTGAGTCCTTTAATCAAACTTTAGACATCTGTAATATAGACATCTTCACTAGACAAACCTGAGATAATTGTTTCCTCTTGAGTCAAGGAAGAAAAATAGCAATTTCAGGGTACAATTCAATTGATCTATTTTAAACATCAATCTTAGGTGAAATCAATACTGCCTTAGAAGTACCTCCTTTTCTCACTATTGACAAAAATGGGAGCCCTAGAGGATTACCATGAATGTAGATGCACCCTTTGAAGACATGTTTTGGATTAGATGGCCTCCACTCAGTATATGTGAATCTGTATGGTTTGTTAAAATCAGCACATGATTAGTTCAGCTCTCTGTAAGGACAGAGAGAGATTCAGTGTGAAGCTCAGACAGATAATCTTCATTTTAATAGACATTTCCTTTTCTTAAAGCTTCCTTAAACAACTGAATTTAGTAATAGGCTCAGTAGTTGGAGAAACACATCTTTTTACCCATTAGTACCTCAGGAAATTGCATATTTTCAATCAATCCATACCAAGAAGGCATACTGTATTTTTTAGTTCCAGTGCTTGCCTTGATTTTATCTTATCACCCTTTCATTCATGACAGCACCTAATTTTTCAGGCTTTGCTTCCTCACTTAGCATCCCTTTACTGTTACTGGAGTACTGAACACCATTACTCAACATTAACCAGATAAGGGGATGCATCATGTAGCAGGTTTTCTGATCAAGTAGCTATTCACTGAAGGCAATCATAATCTGGCTAAATACGTAATGTATCACAGAGACCTTGAATAAATATGCACTGCAGCACTATAAATCTTACCCACATGTTTAGACATACTCAAGAGTTTCCTTGATCACTTAACTCTGACTCTGGTAAACAACATATGGTAACTGTGATAGAGTATATTTTCTGTAATTGAATCCTTTAATGTTATTTCCTATGGGATCAGACACTTCAGGTCAAGTTTGGAGGTGACACACACTCAATGCTGTAAATTACACCCTCAGATCAATGTAAAGAAAAGTTCTAAGAAGTAAAAGATCTCAGAATTTGGCCCCATGGTTATTGTCCTCTGATTATTTTAAGCATGTGTTGTAAAACAATGAATGCCACTGTACCTTGCAGGATGTGGGCTGTTTTGATGTCATTACCCTGGGAAACCTCTTCAGAAGAGGTTTTTTCTTGATGGCTCAATGGACAGGCTGGAGGGAAAAGAACAGGGTTACACTGACTGTGCATGGTTTTCCCCTGTGTCTGCCTTTTCTTCCACCATACAGTGAGAAAGGCTTAGTGTTTCAGGTCCTAACTTTGCACACTTAAATACTTCACTTGCCAAAACATCTTATGAAAATTGAGTCTGATTTTTTTTTTCTTTGAGTGTGTTCAGACTATTTAGACTGAAGGCAGTATAACTTGGCCCTGGCCTGATCCTGAATAATATCCCGTGTGGTGTTATGTGAGAAGCCTCTGGTCATAAAAAACCAACACAGCAAGTTATAGATCACACCAAAAAGCCTGGTTGGGTTTCTCAGTTGATGAAGGTGGAGTTACATAGGAGACCATGGAACTGCAAACTGCACAGATACCTGGAGGAGGGCATTAAGGACCTTTTGTGCAGTACAGTCTGGCAAGGCCAACAGCAGCTATGTGACCATGAATAATGTGAGAAGAACAAGGTAACTACTTGACCAAGACTTTCTGTGGGAACCTTTGAGGCAGCCTAGTAAGGACAGTAACCCCAATCTGTCATTCACACACATGTAAAACCTTCTGACATTTTCTCTGGAAAAAGAAGTTGCTTTCATAACAATAAAAGGCATCCTGTGAATACATTATTCAGCACTATCACTGTGCCATGTCCATTCCAGGCCTAAAGGCATCCTCATATACTCATCACTTTCTGGCACAGACTTCTTGAGAGCATGCTAATGACACTGCTTTGTTAACACTAGTCATTTTCCTGACTAACAACTCTGTGACCTTGTTTTTTTTGCTATCCCACAATACAGAATCACTGAGGTTGTCAGGAATCTCAGGAGATCATCTAGGAAAACCCCCCCTGGTCAGAGATGGGTCACCTGGAGCCAGCTCTTCAGGGCCTCACTGTTCTCTCTTCCACTCATTATCTCCTCTTTTTTAGTGAGGATGTTAGGGAAGATGATTTGAAAAACCTTGCTAAGGTCAAAACAATCTCCGTAGGCTGCTCTTCCCTTGCCCATCAAGCCTCTCCTTTCTCCATAGAAGGCTATCAGGTTTATCAGGCAGGATTTCCCATGCAGAAATCCATGCTGACATCTTCCAATAGCTTCCAGCCCTGCAAGTGGTTTGCAGGGCTATATGCTCCTTCACTTTCTCAGTGATCAAAGTCAACTGGCCTGTAGTTCATCTATTCCTCCTTCTTGCTTTCTTCCAGTCTTGGGGAGCTTCCTCAGTCTTCCCAAGATAAGAGTGGTTTTGCAATGATATTGGCCATCTCCATTTGCACTTATGGATTAATTCCTTCAGGTCCCATGGACTTCCATCTGTAAAATTTCTTTAAATGTTTCCTTTCTTCATCTTTGTTGAAAGTAGTGCTTCATTTCTCCAAAAAGTGTCTTCTTTTTGCCTTTTTTCTTCATGCACTCTGTAAAAAGATTCTTTTATAACAAAATTGATACTGTAAATAAAAGAAATGACGGACCTTCCTAATTTCTTTACTGGAATTTATTGTTTCTCCACAGAAGCAATAAATTCTGTCCACATTCAGCCATCAGAAAATCCTAGACAGAAATGGAGGAGAGTACTGAACTGACATGAAGGAACAACATGATTACAAAGCTTCCCTCCTCTTTCATCTCTTTTGCAGCTTTCGGCTTTGCTGTTTTATGTTTCTGTTGACTTAAATGTTTTTAAATAACTGTTTGATAATTTGGTCAAGGCCCACAGCCTTTGGTGTAGTTCTTTTCTTGAAATTTCAATTTAGCTACTGACACTCAGAAAAGATCAATTTTTTCAGTCTACAATATATGTATATACACATATAGTATATATATATATATAAGCATTTGACAGCATAGGCAGTATTCATTTGCTAAATGAATGTTTTTTTTCTGTTGCTTTGTTTGTTGTTTGTTTTTTCAGAAAAATAGCTAAGCTACAAACACTAAATGAAATTTAGAAAGAGAGAAGTCATAAGTGCTTTGTCTCCTTGAGCTTAGGTCATTCTGATCTTGAATTCATTTGGCTAAATGATGTAACCCATTTTATAAGAATGTCCTACAGATGCTGCAACATGGTTTACTGCTTCACAATAAAATGAAATAATGGATGCTTTTTGATTCATTATCTCTTGAGAACAGTTTTCACGAGGCTATGATGAAAATTCTTCCTTTTCTATTCTGTCTGAAGAAAATTTGGAGCTGGAACAGATAAAAGCTTTTGTTCTCTATTGATTTGACTGCTTTGGAATGTATTCTTTTGGAAAAATATTTTCAGAGCCCAAAATTCTTCTTTTAAACACCTTGAAATATTCTGAACTGTTTCAACATACTAAATAACAGTGACTATAGTGCTAAAATTTAATGTAACACATTGCATAAGATAGTAAGTTTTACTTTGAAGCAAAATTCATCACCAATTCTGGAATAACTACATTGAGAGATATGAAGTGTGAAAGCGTAAAGGAAGAAAACAGCTAGATTGGCTAAAATGTTTCACTTTACTGATGTTTGAAAATTTTACTAGCTCTTCCAACAAATCAAAACTTACTGTTAAACATCTGCATTATATTTTGATATCCTAATGTGATTTAATTAAAAAAGAGATATAACCTCCTGCAGGAGTGCTGCTTGTAACTGCTAATGAGCAAGAGGCAATAAAATATCCTTTATAAATCAATATGTGAGAAATTAAATATGAGTGCTTGGACTTGGTTGGCCCCATATCTAATGGAACTATGAAAGATATGATTAATTAGAAAGGTGTTTTAGAAAGGTTAATTAGTTTACTTTTTAAATTATCTGCTGAGATAATGTGTTGGCTAAGAAAAAATTCCTGCATCACAAATTAGCCAATGACTTTTCTGAAGATTCAGAATAAACATATTCTGGACAGCAGGTAAACCTGTTTATTATCTGGTAATGTTTTTCATTGGTGACATTTATTACATCACTTGTTTTTAGTTATTATTGTAAGGTCAATGTAAACAATAAGAATTTCAGATTTAGATTATCATTTTAAGTTCTCTTAGAATTCATTCAATTTAGGGGGTGGTTTTGGGTTTTTTTTTTTTTTGGTTTGGTTTTTTTGTTGTTTTTGTTTTGGGGTTTTTTTTTTTGCTTTTTATATAGATTTTAGGGAAATCATAAACCTTGACTAATATCTCAATTGGATTTAACCAGTAAGACATATAAAATAAATATGTAATTTGAGTATAAAATCAGAGGAAACACATGAAAAAAAAAGGTAAAGAATTAAAATACTGTAAAATATTGATTAGCTTGAGAGGGAGTTTTCTTATCTCAAATAAAGATAATTTTCAGGAATTCTTTAAAAAGTAAAAGGTAGTTGTGAGGAGCAGTGTACCCTAAACATAAGGAGAAGTGTGAGAGAAAGGAAATGAGTGTGTATGTTTGAAAGCATCTGTGAAGGAGATGTCATCACTGTCAAAATCTGAGAGTAGTAAAGATGAAATTATATTTCATTATACACTAGCCCTACTTTCAAGGGCTAGTGAAAACCCTCGGAAACAAAGATAAGTAGTTCCTGTTTGTAAGACAAACATCTAGGGAGTTTATGCAAGGAGAGGGATCTTGTGGACAAAGGCAATGAACAAGCAGTGTTGTCCTCAGTAGAGACAGACACATTTACAACTGTGCAAGTCAAGGAAAGCCTATATAGTAGATGATTTGCAATGCTGGTAAGAATCTAAACTGCAGCTACTTGGACAGAAGGATATAAACAACAAGACTTATTCAAAACTTGGGTGAACAATTCTGTTAAGTACTCATAGTCAAAGCTAATATTTCTGTTATAAATTTAAGCAATAGTAAGTCAGTGCTGTTGTCTGCAGAGGAAAATTAATTAAGAAAATGATCTGAAGAATGAGAAATATTCAGATGGCTATGCCATATGTCAATTACTGAATGAGGATTTCTGAACATTCACAAGATTTTAGGAAAACATCAGAGTACTAAAATGTGACCTTTAAATATGCAGATAAATATGTGCATACAAATCTCATTTTCATTGAACAGTGGCATAAATCTTGCATTTGATTCATTGCAACTCACTAAAGGAATAAACAAAAATTAGCTACAGACACATACATAAAACAATGCACCTTATTTATTATTTATAGCTTCTGAGAAATGTATTGATCACTAGCTTAATAGATAAGAAACAAATAAATCTGCAGAGCAAAATGGCAGAAGCAGAGGGTCATCATAAAATGAACTCTGCAGAAGTTTCCTATTTTTTAGAGCTGATTCAAATATTTAAGAGATTTGATTTAGACAAAAATTGAAAGTGCATTGGATCATTGTAAACTAGGCTGCTCCTGGCAAGGTCTTATCACACAAAGATTTTCTTCCTTACATTGAAATAAAATCTTAACCCAATTCTTCTATACCTTCTTTACAACATTTGCTGAAAACATGGATGTATTTTTTGTTCATTTCTCTTGTATTTACCATCAACACAATTTAACAATGCCATTTCCTTAATCTGAGTATTTTTTAAAAAATTTTATATTTTCATTTGTGTCTTTGATTTCTTGCTATCAGTTTCCAATATTCACCTCAGAGTATGTTATATCCATTCATCACTCTCTCTACATTTTCAATTTTCCTCTCATCTTCTTGCAGTCTAGGACCAAAGCTCTCAAATTCAATCTCCATAGCAATATATGCTGTTTAAATTGCATTCCACCATTTACTAATACTCATAAAGGGTTGGTGTGGGATTTTTTTTTTTTTTTTTTTTTTTTTTTTTTTTACTTATAGTCTAAAATTACCAGATAAGTCCAGTGTGAGGATCATCTTTCAGTGAGGGGACACTAAAGAAGTTATTTTTTCTCAGTTAAAAGTTAGAAATCAAGATTCAAAGTTATCTGAAAATTAAGATTTAGGTTTTGGAGCGTATCTATCATGCTTGTCTCTTTCATCATAACATTAATAAAAAAAGTGGAAAAATTATAAAATAGAAGTAAGCAGGATCATCAGCAGTTCAAGCAATATTTTAGATGTTGATTTTATAAATATTACTGGAATATGGATTTTTTGATTATGTAAAAAATTCTTCACAAATGCTGTGGTTTAACCTTAACCAGGCACTAGTGTCCACACAGCTGCTTGCTCACTCCCCACCAGCAGGATCAGGGAGAGAATCTGAAGCTTAAAAATATTCAGCGAGTTTAGATAAAGACACTCTAATAGGGAAAACAAAAGCCATGCATGCAAATAAAACAAAACAAGGAATTAATCTGCTTCCCATGGGCATGCAGATGTTCAGCTGTCCCTGGGATAGCAGGGCCCTATAACAAGTAACAGTGACTTGGGAAGACAAACACCATATATACAAATGTCCCCCTCCTCCTCCTCTTCCTCCCATTTTTATATACTGAGCATGACATCACATGGTCTGGAATATCCCTCTTGTCAGTTTGGGTCACCTGTCCTGGCTGTGTCTCCTCTTAACCTGCCATGTACCCCCCAACTCCCTTGCCAGTGTGGCTGTACAAAAAGCAGAAAATTCCTTGCTCTGTGTAAGCCCTGCTCAGCAATAACAAAAACATCTCTGTCATCAATCTGTAAAATCTGGAAATAAAACAAATCCAAAACACCGCCTCATACCAATCACTGTGAAGGAAACTGACTACTGCAGCCAAAACCAGTGCAAGGAAAATATCTACCTACTTATGAAAAACATGGCTGTGAGAAAAGAGCTGACAAAGGAGTTGGAAGCCCAAAACCATCCACCCCATCAGGCTTTCCATACCAAAGAATGGAAAAGACCAGAGAGGTGAGATTTAACAAGAATATATACGCGCGAAAAGCAATCTGAAACCTGCCAGTTGGCTTTTCAGTGAAGGTAGTGTTCACAGAGTTTTGTCTGCACAAAATTGGGCAATAAAACATGTCTAAAAATGAGGAATATTCAGGAGGACTGAGGGGACTATTAGACTTCACAATTTCCTAAAAACTTTGCTGCTGAGTGATTCTACATCATTGTCATTCTTGAAATTCAAGCTACAACACTGTAGCTTGAACTGAATGCTTTGTCTCTCATGATCTAGGTCTCTGTGTGTCTTGTTTTGTAGTGGTTTTCTGCAATCTGGAGGGTTTGAAAATGTTCAACTAAAAAAGAAAGGAACTTTGTAGACAAGAAAGAGAAGTGAAAATTTTCATCTCTATTATTTGCATTTTCCCCTAATGTAAATTATTGGGAAAATCCATATGACAGAACAAATTGTTTTAAGGCCATTAGATTTTTTTTCTTTTACTTTTTTTACTTAATAATGTTATCAAAAATGTTCCCAACTTACAAAATCATTCCCTTAGGATATCTTCCTTAGTTCTTTGCTGAGAAAGTATATATTTTAAACAACAGGACAGCTTTTTTATTTAAGCATATAATTTATATCCATCAGATTTTCTTTATTTCTAGATTGTGTGTTTGGGGGTTTTATTAGTTTGTTTTGAGATGATTTAGGTTTTAACTGTGGTCCTGTGCTATATGAAAAACCTGTTTCTTATCCCAACCCATAATGAGCTCACAGGTGAATATTCCTTGAGGAATTTTTGAATTTCCTTTCAAAAATGAAATATTTATTGTCTAAGTAATTACTTTCTACTGTTCATACATTGACATTGGGTACTGCCCACTGGGCACAATTCAGGCTAAATATTCATGCAAATAATTTTTTCAATATGGGATGAAAATAACAGTGACTTTTTCCTTTTTGAAAGGTTAATTAATGAATTTCAGTGTCTCTTCAGTTGTTGACTTTAAGGGAAACACATGGTGAACACGAGTTTGGTAGACACATATGGCAAACTTCTATTTTTGGTTCCCATGTGTTGAGTTTGGTCTGCTATCAGTGAGATAGGCAAAGGAAAATAGTCCCTAAAAAATCAGGCAAGTGCTCCATTATACTTCATTATAAGCTTGAAAATGTGCTTTGTCCTGACTTCTAACTGCATTGCTCATTAATGGGTTTACTGTGGTCTTACCGGTAAGATCGTGTAATTGCTGGTGGGATGCCAAATGATAGCTAGAAGGACTCATAACTCTTATTACCTTTCATATGTGAATGTTCCCAGTTTAAGGACTACAAGAATGCAGGACAATGATGTATAAAAAAATGTCCTTTTTTAGTTTTCTTACATCCAACTCCCTTGTTCTGATTATTCAAAGAAGATTAATTAACTCTATACTGGAAAAGAATATCTGTGAGTTGAAGATTTGACTTCCATTTATGATGACTCATAGAAATGTCTTTCTGGATTTCTTAATTAATATGAATAGAGTAATTCTAATCTGAATATTAGATGTTGCTTATGAAGAAATAGATGACTTTAACTGATTTTCAAGCTAAATAAACTGCAATTAATGTAATAATATAATACAGACATTTAGTATAAGCTACTTTGGGAGTACTACAGTGCAGGTATTAATAAATGTAGTGCCTAAGCATCACACTGTGCAGTACATAAAACTGAGCAGGTACATGCAAACTTTAAAGATTTGGTCCCATAGAATCTTACATTTTTATTCAAGAAGTAGTTTTCAGTTGAGCCTTTCCAGAGAAAAGAAATTTCTTTACCTGTTCAAATGAAAATCTGTAAAATCTGGAAATAAAACAATGAATTGAAATTTTTTGAAGGTATTATGACAAAAAAGACACAATGCCAAAACATTCAGTGTACAGTGCAAGAATAATGGAAAGTCACAGAGCACAAATTACCTCAAGGATATTATTTATGATGTATCTATTTTGTCAGGGAATTGAACTCATGACCCAGGTTTTGGAAAGTGCTGGGCTTGCCTACTGAGTCACAGAAAAATCTCATTTACTGTCACTAGTAGTCATTTTAAACTCAGCTGGGAAAGCTTTCAGACAAAGGGCCTTCACCTTGAAAGATTAAACTGAGGATACTATTAAATGAAAAAATCAATGACAACTAGTTAAATAAAAGAGAATCTCTCAAATGAAGATAAATAATTGGCTGAATTTGTCCCTCGTGTATCTCTGTTTCTTTCATTAGAGACACACCAGGACTAGGTTTGTCTCTGTATGCAGCAGAACACAGAAGACAAGCAAATAAAAAAATGTACTGTATAATACAAAATGACAAGCAGTCACCTAGGGAAGTGTTGAGGTTAAAACTTGCTTCATAGTTGCAGATTTCTAAAGAATATCTGAATTATCACTATTTTAATCTGAAAAACATGAAGCAAGCCTTGTACAGCAAGGGCTATATGTTATATCGTAAGTTCTTGGAGTTTCAAGTCAAGGAAAATGAGAAGCCAATCCTAATTTATTTTTTAAAAATCACAGAAATCTGAAACAATAAAGACCATTCTAATAGTGAGCACAGTCAATTGAGTTCTAGGTTATTAGAAGTTAAAACCCCAAACCTTTTATATATATATGTGTGTGTGTGTGTGCGTGTGTGTGTGTGCGTGTGTGTGTGTGTGTATGTATATATATGTGTATATATATATATATATATATATATATATATATATATATATATATATATAAATACAAAATAAGCATATTCAAAAAAGAAAGGGAAGAGCAACAGCTAGCAGGGTAAACTGCTTACAGTATGCAGAAAGACTGAATAGCTATGAGAAACAGCATATAATAGACTTGTATCTCAAAATATATTATGTAATAAAGTGGAATAAAGATTCAACTCTTTTTTTTCTTCAAGCAATATTATGCTTCACAAATCCTTTAGTAGTCTCAGAGTCAAAAACTGTGAATAAATGTGATCTAGTTCATACATCATAGTGTGATTTTCAGAAAGCTTTTGATAAGGTTGCTTGCCACATTCTGAGAGACATAAAACTGTTGTGGGAAAAGAGATATATCCTTTTATGCATTAATGGTTCTTTAAAATAGAGAAAAAATACAAATAAGTGGCAATTTTTCAGCTGAGGATAACATGGGGGAAATTTTTATCCTCAGGACAGTGAACGTGATACTTAAACTCTTCAATGTAGTCATAAAATATCAAGGAAAAGGTGGTAATTATCGGGGTAGTAAAATTTGCAAATGATAAATAATTACTGAAGATCATTAACTTGAAGTAAACTGTGAAGAACTAAAAAAGAATTTCATGTCATTATCTGATCAAACAAATCTGGAAGAAAAGAAAATTCCTATCAGCTAACATAAAATATTTTACAAAAGAGAAAAAACCCACCCTAATTGTTACTGTCAGTCAGAAAAATCCAGGCTGAGGTGAATAATTCTTAAAGGATGGCTTTTGAGTGCTATTTAGCAGCAACAGTGGCAAACAAAAAGCTGGGAATTGTTAGGAACAGAATAGGAAGCAAACCAGAAAATATGATTAGGTTACCGTGTAAATGGATGGCGTGTTGATGTTCTGGATGCATTTCAGTGTAAAATTCTAGTTGTCCAGTCTCCAAAGAGATATAGTAGAATTAGAAAAGAGACAGAAGAGGATGATGGGCTGAGGAAGACATTACCAGCTCTTCAGCTTGGAACAGAACCGTGGGTAGCAGTCTATAGACACTGAGTTCACTACTCTTCACAGCTTACAAAATGAAAAGTAAACCCTTGAAGGTATCACATGGTGGTCTAAAGTAAATGAAAGAATATTTTTTTCACACAGTTTATTTACAATATGAAGTTCCAGATGAAATATGTCAAAAGGCTCTTATGCAGAACTAATAAAAGAAATGTCCATCTGAGGCTTGTCTTGATAAAAGGTTCACAGAGTCCTTAAAACATTGACAATGGTGATTTGGGAGACAATCACAGAGAAGGTTCAACATATACCTCTGGTGTGTCTTAGGCTTCAGGGCTCAGATCCCTTCAGTCTAACTCTAGGCCTCTGAGTTGGCTTAAGTGCCTTTAGATGTTCCTGTACACGAAAAAAAACCCAAAACTTTTATACTGAATTCTGCAAGCTGGAAATTGCTTAGGTCATACTTTCACAGTGTGAAATAATTGGTCAATATAACACCTTCATAGGTGTTACGTCTACCTTCTCTCCCAATATTCTGCTACTTATTTCTACCCCCACAGTGAGGCAGATATCAGCTGAGCCTACACAGACACATTTAATTTGTGGTTAGAAATGAAATCAAGTTAGTGATTCATCCCAAGAGGGCCTGGGTTTCTTTTTGTTTTTTTTTTTCTTTTTATTTTTCCTTGATGGTTGCAGCAATTCCACAGCCTTGTTCACAATTCATCTCATGAAAGGCTAGTGCCAGAGCAGGTGAGAGGGAAGGAAGTTAGTTACAGCACAGTGCTGGAAAGAGACAGGTTGGGAATATCTTTGTTCAGTACTGCCATCCACTTTACAGTATAAAACCATAGCCTCCAACACCTCAGCTGGATAAGATGAATCATTAATTCAAAGCTTTTACAAAGTATTCACCATATTCAGATGTAGGATTCATTCAAGCTAGACTTCAAAAATGTGTGGCCTGACCCCTTATAGGTGCTCTCCTGTAAGTGTTTAACTGAAAAAATTGAAGTTAAAGGGGTCTGTAATTATATTCTTGGAGTTGGCCGTTCCTGTGATTTAATGGTTTTGATGTACAGATAACACATGGAAGCATTACAATGCAGCACAGAAAAGTGTTATTCATATGGAAAAGACCAGACCGTGTCTCATTTGTAAGAGATATCAGATGTACCATTGCTAGTATTGTTCTTTTGGTGAATGTAGACAGTCTGTGTCAAATGGAAATCATGGCGTGGTACAAGTCTCTGGACTTCAGTTTTCTTTTAAAAATTTTCATATTTGTTTTTGTTTCTGAGTACTAGATGGTTAGAGGGAAAATTATTCTCCTGACACCCTTTGAGCTTTATGTGTAAATTTTATGCAAGATTGTTTTCTTATTTATGTCTACATTCTGTGAACACTGGGGATTTTCAAGAACAGGGTTCGATTTATCTGCAAATTATAAGAATTCAGATACCCAAATACCCAAGCATAAAAAAAAATCTGAGTCTATATGACCTTGCCATTAGAGAAAATAGACGAATTATGAACAATTATCTACTAGACATAGTCAGTTCATAGTCAGGTATTGTCACAATTTATGGGACTTCCTTTTCTTTTAGAGAAAAAAAAAGCTTTATTCTATTCCTGTTCAACATGATTCTTCCACTGCATCATGTCACCTTATGTTTGCTTCCACTGCAGACTGATGTGATAATATCAGGCATGAGCCAATGGCAAGCGATGAGCAAGAGAGGTGAAAGCTCTCTCTCATGTTGGGAACTACTTCTATTATTCAGTACTGAAAAACTTCATCTGATCATAATTGTCTGCTTGTCCTGACATCTCCATGAATTTAATATAAACAAAGCAATATGTACCTGAATTTTTTTTCAAAGTTGAAATTCACACTTAGATATTCATGCGAGCTGTATTTTTCAAAAGCTGGTAATTATTAATGACTGATTCACATAAGATAGTCTGGATTTTAGAGTTTTGAACTCTTCTGGTAAATTTTTATACCACTTTCTGAATTGCTATAAATTGATGAAGTAGTTTCCCCACTTGTTTTCAAGACATACATATTCTACAATGGATCTGATAGATTTAATTTTCCTCTCAGTAGGATTTTACATTGGCAACTAAAAAAGTGCTTCTAGGAGTATCAACATCGTCCTCAAATAAAAATATTAGAAATAAATTATATACATTCAGAAATCAACCAATGAACAATTTAAAAAGAGAACAAATTTTACAGCTTGTTGATGTAATTGGACATTCAGGCAAGCCTCCAGGATGCTGAGTATTTTCCTTATTTTATGCAAAAATTAAGCTTTCAAGACCTAATGAACTATTTAAATATGCCTGTGCTAAAGGATACTTGACTATAGAGGTACTTCAAATTTAGGGATATTTTCATTTTTTGCTGTAAAGCTTTCTAAGCACCTCACAAAGGTTTCTAGATTTCAGAAAAGAAGAGAAAGTGAATGTCTCATGAACTGCAAGGGAAAGCAGATAACTGATAGCTTCAATGCACATTGAACTACGAGACCAGATAGATTTTATTAATCTGAAAGAAACAAACTATATTTTAATACTGTCAAACATATCATTTTGTGATAATTAAGAGGCTTCATTTACGATAATTGGAATATGAGCTAAAGCTGCAGTGGTTTTATAGGTTTGGCAGCAGTGCAGAATGTCTCATCTGTTGTACTGTGTTTACAAAGGTCACTACAAATGTTAACCTTCCTGACCTTTAAAAACTCAGACCTTTGCCAAACACTAAGAAATGTTCAGTGACCAATTTATTCTTCAAGAATTTCAATATACTGAATGTAGTCCTGCAAGGTTAGCTTATCTAAAAGTACACTTACATAAGTATGAAAGGTACTAGATCTGTAAGATTAGGACTTCTAATGTAAAGAAACGTTGGCACGTGGTGCTGAATTCTTGGTTTAGAATTGAAATTATGACGACTTAGAGATCATGTAAACTTGGACTGCAGTGTCTCCCTAGGATTTCAGTGACAGGGACAATGATGTAAAAGATAACCAGATAATAAATAGTTATTAAAAACAGACTTCTCTCTATGTCATGGCCCAGTGCTCTATTCTTTTTCATTCTTCTCACAGCAGAAACCATAGATGTACTGAAATCACAACGCAAGCATTATATAGCAATTGCAATACTCAATCAGAACATTAAGATGATTACTATTACTGGTCTCTATATGCCAACTATCATGATGTTGAGCATCCACAGTCAGGGGGAAAGAATATCTGGGTTGAGCAAATTCAAGACTCTTGCTCTCTTCAAAGTTCATTTTGTTTGTTTGTTGCTCTGTTTTTGTACTCAGTCACACAAACACTTGCCCCATACTGCTCTGGCTAGCTCAGATTCCCTTTATGTTGAGTTTTCTTTCCAACAGCTATGGTTACTCCCTGTACTTTTCCCTGAGCTTCAGGACCCGTCTTCTCTGAACCATCTTCCACTGTTGTGGTGTGTGGGTAACTCATAGTCCAGCTACCTTTCATTGCTCTTTGTTGCACAGCAAAGAATGCAAACAGCATTCATTTTGCAAACAGCAAAAAACATAACTGTTAATGCAATGGGCTCTAGGTCTGACTTCAGACCAAGAAAATAGCTTATATACCACTGACTTCAAACAGAGAGAAACAATTTTTGAAAAAGAAGTCAAACCATCATTTGTTCACTTCAATTTTACTGATTTTCATTTTCCTGTTTTAGAGGAATTTGGAGGTTTTGTGTTTGGGTTTATTTATTTTGTCTTTCATGTTTTGTGTTGACTAAAGACAGACCTACTGAAATGCAACAGAATAGATTGTGCTCACAAAAGGCTACAGCTTCATGCGTAAAATCCGTTTCTTAATGTAGTGAGGTAAGTAAAGTACCCAGAAAATGAAGATTGGAACTTTAACCTATAGGAAGATGAGTAGTGTGGAAGACTGTATGCCTTAAGAGATAAAAATCTTTCCAAAAACAAAGTCATTATGAAGAGTCTTTGGGTAATTAAAGTACTTCAAATTTGAAAACACAGTAAGAGATTTTGTGATCTGTGATCTGCAGTAAGTGTTATATGATTTTAGTGCTACTCCTCACAGATGGATTGCCTCTCTAGTTGGAAAATATCTGTATGATCACATTGTGGAACAGATCTTTAGTTTGCACAGATTGGAGACTTCATTTTTATTAGCTATGACTCTAGCCCAAAGGATAAGCTTTGATAAAAAAGCAAGTGGTCAGCAACAAAAGATGAACAGACAAATGTAGGCTTCAAGGGATTAGTACAAGAAAACTAAAGGTGCTCACCTGAAGGCTTCAAAACTATCCTGCGTAAGTTGCTGAAAGGCTATGAATCATATTACATTAAAAAAATGCTCAGTATACCTTTGATCATTTACACTGTACATTCAATACAGATGAATAATTTAAATGCTGAGCCTGTAAAAGATAGGCACAACATTCAGCAGTAATTTTTTCTTATACTGCCTTCAAGTAGTGCAAGAACACCCTTTTACTCAGGTAAAAAACTCCAATAGTTCTAGGCTAGCCTTGTACCCATGCCTCATCATGACTTGCAGTGCCAACCTTGCTACAGTTCTAGCACTCCTCTACGCCTGTAAACAAGCTGGACATTTTTAGATCCCAGGTACCAGACAGGATTCACCCGAGACTGTGGAAAGAGATGGACAATATGAGATGGACAATGTAATTGTGAGAATGTCGTTAACTATGGATGGAGCACTCTCATTTAGAAGGGGTCTGGCAGATTGAAATACTACTGCATTAGAAATGGATGATAAGGAACTATGAGTTGATACATTTCACTTCACTCCTTGGAAAGGCCAAGCAGCCCATCCTCTTGGAATCCATTTCCAAGTAAATACAGCATAAGATAATCAGGAGTAACCATCAAGGATGGTTGACTGGCTGGGTGGATGAAGGATGAGTAGTGGTCCCCAAGGGTTTTCACACCACTTCCCTCCATGCTGTTATTTGAAAACTGGACATATGCACTGGATGAGCTGACTAGTTTGTAAGTTGCAGTGGTGGTGGCACTTCCAGGCTCAAGCAGCCATAATCATAGGCTGGATGTTCATCTGGTGGTCTGGGAAGAGTATATAACTTGAAGAATTAGAGCCAAGAGCCACAATACTCAACATCTTTAAAGGAAGTCTAGGTGACCACACACAATACTTTCGGAAAAAATTTGCAGATGACTCTAATGTAAAAGGTGACTGACCATTCAGTTCAGAGGGACCTCGATAAATTTGAGGATTGGGCTGGATGAAATCTAAGTTCAGTCAGAAAAAAACACCATACCTCTTGAGTAAACATCTGCTACATCTGTTTGCAGACTTTAGTGATATCCTGACTCCAAATAGGGAAATTCACAATATGCTCTAGATATTTTCTTCCATCCCTTCCCCATCCTAAAGTGATTTTACTTTTTAAGAAATGTAAAAGTACAAAGCCTTGCATTTTAACAAGATTTTCTGTACGTATCTGCAGTTTCAGAGATAAGATCTTGAAGGCCAAGGTGCATATTTACATGAAACTAGGTGCAGCTGTGGTGGTTTATTAATGTAACACTGGACAAAGAGGCTGATTGCTGCAATGTCTGCTGTCTTATTGCTACACCTGTCCAGACCAGACATTTCTCTACACTGTAATAAGTTTTGCCTAGATTGCCTGCAAATAATGTGGACAATGCAACCAGCAAACACATTGAATAGGGCTTATCATAACCTGCGTCAGTTCTCTTCCAACATCTCAACTCATCTAGGTGAGGGCAGAAACTCTCAGAGAAAAAATGCATTACAGCAAGTACCCTTGTTTGATTGATCTGTGTGGCCTGGACAAGAAAAAAAGGTGTTTTTCTGGGCTGTGGATGCACATTTCTGAGTCATGTTGAACTTCTTGTCAACCAACATTGCCAAATCCCGCTCCTCAATCAACTCTTGGGCCAGTCCATATTTGTGCTTGGGATTGTTCTGAGGTGCAGGACTTGTACTTGGCCTTGTTGATCAAAGATTCACGAGGGCTGATCTTGTCAGTGACAACCAATGGGAAGAAGGTGGTTTGTGACTCTGCCTTCCTATGTCCTCTGTTACCAGGACCTCCCTTCTATTTAGCTGCAGGCCCACATTTTCCTTAGTTTTCTTTTTGTTACTAATGTATTTGAAGAAAGCCTTTCTTGTCCTTAACATTCGTGGCCAGATTTAATTCCAGATAGGCTTTGTCTTTCTGGTTTTATTTCACTCACACGTGAAGATTATTATAAATTCTGAATTTGAATTAGAAAAATTTATATCGACAAGTTGTTTACATATGGAATGAACGCATATGCGCTGCTTTCAACAGACAGGTATTTGAAACCCAAAAATTTATCATGTGCTATTTCTCCAGTTATTTAAAAATATTACAAGTTCACTTAGACATAGGTGATTAAGGTAGAGCTATATTTTAAAATATATTTTATATTATAAAATATATTTATTTTATATTTATTTATATTAATTTACTTATATATTTATTAATATATCTTTTGGTTAGTTTTTTGAACTAGAAAATATTCTGCCATACCTACATGGTCCATAAACTTTTCCTTTTTGGGTAGTAGTATCATAGAGTCCATCTGTACAGGAATAAATGGAAAGACAATCACCAAAACCCAGTGAGACTATGATAAAAATCATCAATTAGCTGAAATTTTTGTGTTCAGTTTTACAAACTTGTAATGATAAATAAGATGATCAGTACTTCCAAAATGAGGCTGGAATGACCTTTATATTTCTGGATTAAATGGATTAATTTGTACCACTGTGCTCTGGCTTTCCCTCATAGTTGAGCAGCCTTGTTACAGCTTCTATTTAAGTAGGTCACAATTTATTTAAAAAAAAATAAATCTAGATTTAGAAACATTGGTAAGTAATTGGGTTTTTCAGGAATGCTAAGCTGCTGTCACAAGTGAGTTGACAAAATCAGCAATTAAAAAAATTCAACTTACTGCTGTCTACATGTGGACATAGTAATATACTCATGTATCTTTAGACAGCATTTTAGGCTCCTGTATTTGTAAAACTTGGCCTTAATGATGCTATTGAAATGCTATTATTGGATTACAGCCTGGATCATGTTTACCTTGAAAGAACCACTCAAAACTTATGGAAAACATAATTACCACAGAAACCAACATTATGACTTCAAGAGAATAATTATAAAGAGCAGATAAATTCCTGAGAAAGCAAGATCCTATTTTGATGTAAATGTTACAACTTATAATGAGTGAAAGGGAAAATGACCTGGAAAAACTGTGGAAAGAAAAAATTGTTTTTATTGGTTGTCTCTCAGAGTATGCTGTGACCTGTCTTATGATCTTTAGCTCCTTTGTTCTTTTCCTGTGGGTTCTATAAAAGAAAAAGCCCCAGTATTTATTTTGGGAAACTGAAACCAGGAGCTTTTATTTTTTTTTTTTCTTCCTCCTGTCACAGCAAGCTCAGCCCTTGTGTACAGATCAGGGATTTAATTTATTCAACAAGTTATATCATCCTTCAAGAGATAGAGTGTTTCCTCACTGAATACTGGTTTTGTTCCTAGAGTATCACACCAGTGATTCAAACATGGCTGCCAGATCAACGAAAGAAAAGGCACTGACCTCAAAAAGACACTTGAGTTATTGGAACAAAGAAAGTCCACTGATTGTTAAGAATTCAGGCCCCAGACTAGGTTTGCAAGAGAAGATCTGAGTGGTTTCTATTGCTGTGCTGCCCTGAGCAAGGGGAAAGGTTTGGAATGACTTCCATGCAGTCTCAGTCCGAGCTGAGAGAAAACAGACTGGTGGGTCAGGCAGTCAGCCTGATGGCTTCCATGGCATTAGCACAAAGAGCACTGTTTCATCTCATGAGTTATGTCTCTGATATCTCTGGAATGCTGAGGTAATACATTTTTAGGGAAATGCTTGTCTCAGTATAAAATCCTTTGATATTTTTTTTATATATATTTTTTCCCCAGTGTTGGTAGAACTCAGCTACCTTTAGTGAGGAAGAGAAAGCTCCTGTACTCAGAACATTTTTCTTTACTTATACCAGATTCAGGTAAAATGAATATAGAGAACAGTCAGAAAAAAAATGTTTCCAGAACCTTTGTGTTTCTGACAAAAAAATTGAGTTGGATATGCTTATTTATGCTTTTTAATTGAATGGATTTTTTTTAAATTACTGTCTTGAGTGAAATTGACCTAAATTTAAAATAATTTTGTTCTGACAGCCTATATCCACCAATAAATATATTCAAAACTCCAGTTTTCACTTTATTTATGCATTTTATATATAGAGGAATAGTTATATTAAATGGAAGAATGGTAATATTTGCTCTAGAAGAATTTTTATGTACTTTGGGTTTTTTGAGCTTCTACCTATACAATACAAATCTAATTTACAACAGCCCAAGTCAAAATGCCACAATATCAGGGGTTGTCAAAATTTCCTTTGGCTTTTTTCTTTTTTTATCTGGGTTTTTCTTTGGTTTTTTTACTGTTTGTGTTGTTTCAGTTGTTAAACTCTGATTTATAGAGGCAGTGCAGTAAATCACTGAACTACTCTGAAAAATTACCCTATTTTACATTCCTTAAGACTCCATTTCAAAAAGTAAATTCAAAAACATTTTACTTTCCAAACTGAGTGACTGGTTGACAGCCTGTTCTGCTGAGTTTGAAGTCTTTTAAGCAGATCACAGGTGAGGATACATTTATCATAATGGAAAATGCATAGGAAAACAGAAAAAGAAACAAGAAGGCAAACTATGCATTGCTAAAAGTCTGTAATACCAGCCAAGGTTACCCATCTTCTTTTCATTAGTGTTAACCATGATTTCCAGTTATCTAAAGTACATAGCCGAGGCACATCAAAGCCAAAAAGAAAACAAAGCAAACATGTAGAGACTACTGTTCAAAAGTGATGTCTAGAGCTTCAGGTATTTGAAGCAATTAGCTCAGTAATGTTTCACTGTTACCTAACTACATAAAATCAGTGAGTAAACTACTTTGATTTGCAGCTGCTGTCTGTATCAAACAAAATATACTTGCAAAGAGGAAAACACTACTTTTTGGTTGTTTGGGTTTTTAAAGGAATTAAATATGCAAATAATCTCAAGTTTGA
Organism: Haemorhous mexicanus; assembly: GCF_027477595.1. Lineage (NCBI taxonomy): Eukaryota > Metazoa > Chordata > Aves > Passeriformes > Fringillidae > Haemorhous > Haemorhous mexicanus. Next base: position 60,028,034 of record NC_082345.1, on the reverse strand, counting down.
AGCAGGCACTGACATTACTCCAGGATGTTTAATTACATTGAACTGAGTTTTTGAGCATTAAGAAAGCATACTCCTAATTTCATAGACAATAAATAAACCAGAAACATTATTGATGTTGTCAGAATAACATCTTTGGGTTATTTTCTTGACTAAACTGTGGTGTCCATGGCTGAACCACAGTTACCACAGACAGTTCTGGTCTAATAACTGCAATCTTTTTTACCAACTTCAAAACTTCTCCAACTCCTCTCTGTTTTTCTCTACCACAATCTCATCCCAAAAAACAGCCCTTTCAGTTTACCCCCACTTTGGTCCCAGTTTTGCTTGCTACATCCATATCTATGCTGTTTTTTCTGATATTCTGATACCCATTCTGTTCCTTCTGGCAGTAACAGAATAGGTACTTCCCAGTTCTGGCATTTCTGGTATGGTTGCATAGGTCCTCCTGGCCTTACTCAGCATTATTGCTGTGGTTACAAAGGAGTTGGTTACTTTGGTTATTCTCTGGTAGGGTTGTATAAAGAGTATGGCTAGAGTAAATAGTTTGCAGAACCAGGTGGTAAAGACAGTGCCTAATTTTTTATGAGCAAATGATATATTAGAAGGATTCCACAAGAGGGGCTGTAGCAGTCTGTGCAGTTTTCTATAGACACTGAAAATAGTAAACTCCAAATAAAACAAATGTAGTACTCGATCATTATTTGTTTCGAAACATTTTATCCCATGTTTTTTTCTTAATTCCATGCTACACATTTTGCCAAGATCCAACCTGAAGGGGGAATCCTGGTAGGCAAAAGAGTAGTCTGCAATGCCCCATATGCCTATTTACTGAATCAAACAAAAAAGCAGACAAACAAACAAAAAATCACAGAACCACAGAATATTCTGAGAGGGAAGGGACCCATAAAGAGCCTCGAGTGGAACCCTTGAGTAAACCTGCTACATTGTTGGTATTATAAGTTTCATTGTAAAACTGTTTCAACAGCCAAGCCTTTCAAGTGACCAGGTGGGATCAATCTGCTCCAGAACAAAGCTCTGTTAATAATAGTTTAGCTTCATCAGCACTTCCCACAATAAAGTTACTTTTACTTATTTGAAGTCTTTCCTGCCTCCTGATCTGTATAACTTTCAGTATTTACTTAAAAATTGACCTAAAATAGTTTAGTAGCTTATCCATAGTTTTTACAGCAGCCAAAAGCATTAATGTGCACTAATTTATTGAATTAAAGGAATGAAATTATAACATTTTTGAGTTAGCATGTTCCAGCATATTTATTTTCAAATTGAAATTGAAAGAAAAACCCAACCAAAACCAGATACATCCATAGGTATTCTTGTTAAAAAATAAAGCCCATAGGAAAGAAAAATCCTAGAAATTACTGTGATGATGATAGATAAGATAGATTACACAGATGCTAAGATCTGATGAAAATACCTTTGTATACCCTACATCAAACTGTCAAAAGATGTTTCATGACACCTCTCTTAGTCTTCAAAAGCTGAAGCTTGTAGCCACTGCCTACAATCATTCCTACAAGCACAAGCCAGTATTTTAGGGTGTTCCCTTTCCCTATTTTATTTTTTTAGCACATCCTCATACTTGTTGTCTTTCCCCATCACCTCCTGAACACTGGCTGTGGCCACCCTGGACATTAAAAGGGCAAGTGCCTTACTATGCATCTCCTAAATAATTTTTGTCTTCAACTTTTGCAATAAAATAATGTTTCTATAATTAAAAAATTGGGTTTTGGGGGCATAATACATATGAATAATCAGAAACTAATTGGACAATAATTGTATTAATTTTTCTTCATTTTTGGATGAGGTGGTGGACCCTTGAGCTGGGCAGTTAAAGCCAGGTGGAGTTTTGCAGTCATCTAATATATTTCACAAAACTTTGCTGAGCATGATAGTTTGCGCTTGGATGAGCAATATCTTCCAGAAATACATGCAGACTTCACATGAAGGCTTTAAAATATGACATTATGTGTAGCTGTCTGTGCTAGTCTCTGAATAAACTGATAAAGAGAAGGGTACTTTGACAGTACTGAACACTGAGTATTCTTATTCCAACAACTCTCAAATTAACTTTTGATGTGGCTCTTTGCTTGTCCCCAGCAAGTCTCACATTTTCAATAAGTTGAATAAATCTACATGCTAGCTGTAGAAATACATTTTTGAAGAATCACCTGTAGACTCTAGAGACTGCTCTCAATCTTAATATAATTGTCAGCAGAGTTCCTTATTGAGTAATGTTTAAAGGATTTCTGAAAATACATCAGAGGCCCAAAAACCTCTCAGGAAACAAAAGTGGGAAAAAGAAATTCTGAGCAAAAAACTGGAGATAATGGAAGTTGCTATTTATAAGGCCCATTATTTAAAAAGAAAAGAGGAAGAAAAAAAGTGGGCTGCAAAAGATATTGTAGCATTACATATTAATAAACATTAATAAAGAACATTATACTTGATTAATGAAAATTCAATTTATTGTAAAGATCAAAGTTTCATGTACAGTTTATCACATGTGTACTAACAAAGATGTTTTACATTTTACATGTGTTTAGATACGACCTAAATAAATATTTGTGCCTTTAAGTTCTTCATATTGTAGGGAAACTAATCAAATTTCCATTTTCCATTAATCTTAATGCAGTTACACTGATTTGCAAAGCATTCTACTACTACAAAATATTGCATAAAATATCTAATAGAAAATGTGTTCAAACAGGAATATGTATTATGACTACTAAAGCACAGCATTTAAAGTTTCAAATACGTATAAGTGAATTAATTTGCTCAAAGGTTTCTCTGAACATATTAGTGATTTATTTTGCTCTTGGAAGGAGAAAACTGTGATTTGATTGAAATGGTGTCTCTTTCTTTAAAGAAAGAAAATTGTCATGGACCAGAATATTAATCATGTTTTACCCAACAATTGTGAGTTTCAGTGGTATTTTGCCTATCACCACATTTCGAGGCTTCAAAGTGATGACAAATTATAATCAATTGATTCCAGTTGTTGTCATTTGTAACTGACACATTGCAAAAGTAGAATTAATCATTTGATTGATTGAGATTTGTTTTAACAATGGGGCTTCAAACTGGATTGTCTCTGTTTTCCTTGGACTAATTTTGGTTTACCTTATAAACTGTTTTTCATGCAAGAAGAAATAATTTAAAATTTGACATCGACTCTCCTCCACTTTTATCTATATTTCATTGTTTTCTTTTATTGACTTTCTTTTCTTAGTTTCCCTAATCTTAGTCATGTGAAACTGAACATAATATCAGTGTGAAATAGAGTAACATAACCATAAAAATTGAGGCTTTCTTTAAAGAGTTTTTACTTCACTTTCTGTAGAGAGTTTTTACCCAGAAGTTCAGTTCTTTCTTTCTTTTTGTGTTTCTGTCTTTCAATGCCTGGTGTGTCAACTGTTTCCAGCAGCTATTCCATAGCAATGTCATCTAAGTCCTTCTCAGGGAAAACAGAGGCCCTTATGTTTTTGCTTTGTTCAAAAAACAAGAGTAATTGACTTCTAAAAGCTTTCCTCTGTCAAAACCTTATCTTGTGCATGCTTTAAAATCATTGTTATGAATAATAATTTGGCTGCCTAGGCTGAGCTCAAATGAAAATCCTTGCTAGCATTCCCTTAGTGTTCTGAAGAATTCTGAGTATTATTTTAAGGATCTTTTAAGTGAAAGAGTTCCCTGCTATGCTTCACCACTGTAAATGGGGTGATTTGGCATTGATTGTCTGTGTTATAAGTTCAGACAAATTATATGATCAGATAATTAACTCCAGATAATTAACTCTGAAGAATTTGGGAAGTTCTTCCACAATAATTAGCTTCAGTGTGTTTGAAGAAAAATAGGAAATCTAAGTGTAACTTGGGGAAATGTAGCTACAGATCCAATAGAAGTAAATATTTTGTGGGGATTACACATACGAGTAACAACCAGACTTCCCCCTTCAGGTTTGTCCATTCCATTGGTCTGTAAGAATCACAGGCAATTCATTAACATTATTCAGATTTAGAAACAGCTCACCAATTTCTTATTCAGTATTGCACAGACAAAGGTATTTCTAGGGCTACCAGGTTTTTTTCACAGCAATCTGACTTCCCAAACCAGCAAATCAGAGCTATATGGCTGAAAAGTCACCCAACCTCTACCTTTTAAAAACAAAAAATAAAAACCTAACGTGAAAAAGAAGAGGAAAAAACCCAACCAATCAATCAACCAGCCAAGAAACCCAAACCCCTAAACACCAAAAGAAACTATAAACATTTTCTTAATGAAGATATTCAACCGCCAGTTTTGGACTCTTTTCTTATTGTCATTCAGTTGCTATGCTGGAGAATAAGAACTTGAGGTTTTATTCTAAACAGGTTAAGAAGAAGGAGATTAGTTGGTCTATTTAAAAATCAGCTGATAACCTATGCCAAAGCTTACCCAGTAGAATTCTGTAATATAACATGGGTGAGCTGGATTTGGGAGGACAGCCCACAGGTCCCTGGCGATAGGCCAGGCCTTGAAAGTAAAGTATAAATTGTTCTACGTGGGGAGATGAGAGAGGAGTAGAATAGAATTCTTTGTTTGGTTATATATAAAACCAATTAATTGTAAATTCTGTACATCTGTATTTGATATTCTAGTTACAAATAAAAGCTTTGTTTGTAAGAGGGGATTGTCATTTGAACTGAAACAACTTTTAATAGTTTAATTTAAGTCAGTGTCAATTCAGAAAGTTACCCATTCAATATTGAGAATTAGTACAAATACATACTTTGATGAGGAGACAATAGAGTAAAACAGAGGATCTAAAACGAAAATAATGAAAATCTCTTTATTAAAAGACCTATAGAATCATGGAATCATAAATTGATAGAATCATAGAATAGTCTGGGTTGGAAGGGGCTTTTAAAGGCCATCTAGTCCAACCCTCTGGAACGAGCCATGAAATCTTCAGATAAATCAGGTTCTCAAAGCCCTGTCAAACTTAACCCTGAACATTTCCAGGGATGGGATATTTACCCTCTTGCTGGGCAACCTGTTCCAGTGTTTCACCAGCATCATTGTAAAAAATGTCTTCCTTATATCTGGTCTGAATCTACCCTCCTTTAGTTTAAAACCACCACCCCTTGCGCTATTGAAAGCCAGCCCTACTAAAAGGTTTGTCCCCATCTCTCTTGCAAGCTCCCTTTAGGTACTGAAAGGATGCTCCTAAAGTCTCTCTGGATCCTTCTCCTCTCCAAGCTGGACAAACCCAGCTCTCTCAATCAGTCTCCACAGCAGAGGTTCTCCAACACTCTAACCGTTTTTGTGCCTCTCCACAACTTGCTCCAACAGGTCCATGCTTTTACTGCGCTGAGGACACCAGAGCTGGAGACTGTACACCAGGAGGGATCTTCCCAGAGAAAAGTACAGGGGAGAATCCTGACTCTGACGGCTGCACGCCCTCTCTAAAGCCAGGTCCTTCTCAGTTTGGCGTGTCATCCCACAGCTTGTCACAGGCAAGATTGATACTGTTCCCCTCTCCCTTCAAGTCTAGTTTAAAGGCCTGTCAGTGAGCCAAGACCCTCTTCACCCTCTGAGGAAGACAGGCCTCATTTCATGTGGACCCTTACATTAGCAAAAAACCCAAAACTGTGGTGGTGATGCAAGTCATAGAGTCATGCATTAATAGACTGAGTCTTATTCTATTTCTTCCATTGCTGCTACTTGCAACTGGCAGTATAAAGACAAAAATGTAACTGTGCTGCAAATGCTCTTACCAACCATCTCAAGGCCTTGAAATCTCTTTGGTTGCCCTTGCACTGTGTGTTGCAGCTGCGTGGCCACTCACACAAGAAGAGAAACAATGGGTAATAGTCCAAGGGCTGTACCAGACTAGGAAGTTCCCTAGCAATGTTCTGCAATGTAGGGAACATGCAGAATTCCCTAGTAGAAGGGTCTCTGACATATTGGTTCCTCTTAGAAGGGAGTCACATACAACTATAATTTTTCTTTTTTTTCCTTGTGGGAGGAGTGATTGGAAAGCAACACCATCCTGACCTTGACAACACCTCTGATGTAGAGGAAGCATCATGTACAGCATCCATTGTCTGGTCTCCCAAATCCAGCACCTCTTATCTGTTTTGCATGGGCATGTGAGAAAGCAAGTTGGGAAAGAAGGGGTTTGTCCACCACTCCAAGCATGAACTTGTCTCCATTTACTCCATTCTTTTAGCTGCTGCCTTGAACCTCGAGTGAGGAATAAACTAGAAATGTTAAATCAGTGATGAAGGTTTCTCACAGGTCAGAATCACCACAAAGATGGCTTTTCACCTAATGGAGCCAGAAGGCTAGGTGGATGATTCATTCTCTACCAATGGAATTGTCAAACAGAAAAAAATCCTAAAATATAATTAAATGAGTTCTAAAATATAATTAAATGAGAGACATGAAAGGGAAAAAAATTAGGAATAAGATTTTAAGCATACTTTCTGCCCTCACCATATAATCCAGCATCCTTCTTGTATGCGGTACAATGAAAACCAGAATGGCATCTTAGATAATGTGCTGGGACATTTTAAAGCAAAATGCCATTTCTATTTAGAAATGTTTTTAAAGCCTCAACCAGGAAGAGCAGATGAAGGGACTGCTTTGCCAAATTCTTACAGTAAATCAGAAGGCTCGGAGATGTAAATACCTTTTGGTGATACAGGGTTTCCATGGTGTGTAGATGCAACTGGTGTTACAGATTCACGACAAAAATTCAGCACGCCCAGTTAAACTTCTAGGTATGATTGCACAGCACTTTGTTTTAGCCCTCCAGAGAATTACAGAAACATTTTCTTCTATATGAATATAGGAAAGAACCTGTTATTTTATGACATGAATAAGCGATATGCACATAATTTCCAAACAGTTTTTCATTTTCCAGCCCTCATGGTGCTGGGCAGAAGGACATTCAAAGACGAAAAAGATAACCTAGTCTGCTGCCAACAACTGTGCAGTTTTAGAAACTTTCTGGAACAGGCACCTACAAAATTCCTTTTGTAATAAATCAGAGTCATTTCTAATATCTTTTTTTTTTTTAACAAAGCTAATCTCTGCTATCTCTGCAATATGTTATCATGCCACCCAGCCATCATATTAATTTTTACTCCCCTGCTTAGAAATACTTGTTTATTAAACAGTAAAGGGTTCTGAAGTGTCTTAGTGTTTAGTTCCAAGGAGTATGCTTTCCACATAGCATAACTTTACCACTCACAGAGACACCTTCTACCGGATTGTATAATATATGCTTGTAGCTTGTTGGAACTGGACAGATGCACTAATTGAGACATGTAAGTGTTCTTACAAATGATCTCTGATGAAGTGGTATCAGCTATCAGTTGAAGAGGTATCAAATCAGATGAGTGAGGCTCAATCTCCACAGCAAGTAGTCCAGAATAATGTTGTAAAATGCAATAACACCCTGGGATTTCTACTCCCACTTTCAAGCTCAAATATCTTGAAGAAGTCATGGGTGTTTTTCATTATCAATGCTGTGCGCTTAATTTCCAAACTAAATTAGGCATCATACACTTTAAAGGATTTGAGTACCAGAACCAACACCAATGAGAGGGCTGAAAACTTCATCTTTTTGAGAAACTGATTGTCAGTCACCACTGTATTGATAAGAAGTCTGTGTTTTGACGCACAGGTTTTGGTATGTGCTCAGTTTGCAAATAATATGAAAGGTTACAAGGACTCTCCTACAAACCATGCTTTAATATTCAAGACTACAAAAATGGGAAAGTCTCACTTCAGTCAGAAATATTTTCAGTTTCCACAAAGAATATGACTTCTTTTTCTGTTGTTTTATTTTCCACAATTTGGTCATCAATACTTTTACAAACTTTTTTCCTAAAAAGCTGCAGCATCCCTTTTGACTACAGCAGAACACTTAATTGGGCTTTTCCCTTTTTCAGTGCAACTACACTTAATGCTCACCCTTATCCTATATGATGTTTTATCAGTTAGAATAAGGTCTACCAGCACAATAAGTAGTGTCATCTCTAGGAAAGATTATATCACAAAGAACAGAGCATTTTTAGGTTATATTATCAGCTCAGGTATGGGACTTGCATTTGGACAATCAATTTCATTTTTTCCTTCATTAAGTGTGGATAACTTTACAAGCATGCCACAGTTGCAGTATGCCACAGTTACAGACCTAATACATGTATACCCTTCTTCCTTTTTCTATGTGTACTACCTGGTACATGTCAAATCTTTATGGCTCCACTGGGATAGGATAAACTGTCTGTTGATCAGATTTTCTCAAGTTAATTTTCTGTAAGACAATATCCTCCCTACATGATTGTATGTTCGGAACAAAAGTTTTCTGAGCAAAGATCTATATCCACAATAGTATTATCTAAAATCCTGTTAGCCTTTTCCAGAGACCTGTGCAACCTTCCCATCTTCACTCACTACTGGGCTCTGAGAGAGCCCTGAGTCTGGCTCCTCGCTTAAATGGTTATGCAATTTACAGCCAGTTTAGCTGCACAATTTCTCTTGACCCTTTAATGTGCTAGTCTGGTGAACTCAACAGAGGATCACAAGCAGAGAGCATAAATGAATAGCTGTTGATTATTCCTGGAGTTTTGGTAGAGGGCTATTTATCCCAAGCCATTTTTTTGCTTTTGTCTTTGCTTCCTAATAGCCTTCTTGACATTTTAATCAAACAAAGAGCATCCTAGTGATTAGGCTATGCATGAAACAACTCCATTTCTGCCTTTATTAAAATTCCCAAATCTATTTGTTCTTATAATTCACAGCATGTGACTAAGGGAAGCAAAATATTCTCTGCTTATGGAAACATTTGCCAAACATTGGGCCTGAAAGCCCTATTTTTATTGTGAGGAAAAAAAAAAATCACTAAAACCTCAGTTGAGATATTTATCTACAAGCCTAATTTTTTAAAGCTCTGATTAAATAACTTGAATAATTCAGACCAAACAAGAAAAATACATTAGGATATAATTCAGCTATACTCAATGTTAGTGCTTAAAAAATCCCAATGTATTTAGTAATTTTTATTACTAAAAAGAGGATTGTTAAACAAGCAGCCTATGAGAAAACACTAACAGGTGGAATGGAAAAAGCATCCACATGAGTTATTTGTCATATTCACCAGCAAACAGATAGCAAATTAGTTTATAAGTCTGGCCTCTTTCTTATATCATATTATTAAGATCTTCATATTTTGCTTCTTTAGTAGGCATTCTGTGGAGCTGATATCCTGTTGAGGCCTATCGTCATGTAAAGAAGGAACATGAATGGAAATTTCATGGAAAATTCATGTGGAAATTTCCCAGTGTCTTGGGTTTTAATGTCACAGCCTTTCTGTACTGTATGTTTTCAAAGTATTATTAGATTTTCTTCCATTATGAAGGATTTAATATACAACAAAATCTAAAAAAATTAAGAAAAAGTATTTGTCCAAAGTTAGCAAGTATAAGGTACTAAATTTGATATCTCCTTTCCCTTTGTAGGCATTCCCAAAAACTTTCAAAAAACCAAAATATACATAGAAGTATATTTATTGAGGAATTTTGAATATAATTTCACTAAATGAATTTTTCTATGTTTATAAAGAAATATTAATGTTAAATTAAGCAAGCTTACTAGCAAATATCCAAATAAAAATATATAGCACACATCTCATGTAAGCTGTGTCAAGCAGGTCTCTGCAGACCCAATGGATATTTTTGAATTAAATGTGGCAGAAGGATTGCTGTCATCATCGCAAAAGTTTCATGCTTTCTTGGTGATTTCTCATGGGCAGCTCTTCACAGCACTGACTCCTTCTTCTTCACACCACAGCCAACAAAATAACTCCAACTCTCTCCTCAAGCAGCTAACCCACTCTTTTGTAGCACTCATCTTCTTACTGGACACGGCCGTGGCCTATTAAGGGCAGGCCTGTTCCTAATCTTTGGGGATTAGTACAGCTGCAACTCCTCAGCTGTGACACTACCTTCTTCACTATCTTTATTTTCTTACATTCTATCCCCCACTAAGGATGGCTACTGTGTTGCCAGAAATATTTTGCTGTCACAGAGATGAGCACAGATGCACAGAGGTGCATGTGCTATGGAGAAGGCAATTTGGGCATGCTGTTAGTCTGTAACTGGAAAAGGCATGTCTACAGCAGGCAGGCTGGCTGGGCTGGAGATTGTCCCTGTGAGCTTTGTGCAGTGGCTGTACCAATCCATGCTTCATTCTAACTCTCCTGCTACTATCAAATATTGTATGCTGATTTTTGATTTTTTTTAACTTTGGAAAGGACTACAGGGGCTATCTCTCATATGGCCAGCTGTAGCCCATTGTTTGACTCTGTAGTAGGTCACCACAGTGAAGTTCTTCTCTGCCCAGGGCTTCTGACAGAGTCCTTTCAGCAACCATTGCTCCTGTTATGCTTCTTTGTAAAGTTCTTACAATGTCGCTTTCCTTTGTCTTCTAGTACAACTGTGATTCCTACAATCTCAACACAGCTCCAGGATCTCACACAAATGAAAGCACTACCCTCCATTCTCTGAAAGCAATGATAATATCTCAGAAATTCTTCTGAATATTGAGCTCTGAGAGGGAAGGAAAGCGCTCTAATTTAATTAAGTAATAAAATTCAATTTTCTAAAGTCCTGTAGGTTTTTTGGGTTTGTTCTTTTGGTTTTGGTTGCTTGGGGTTTGGGTTTTTTTTGTTTGGTTGGTTGGTTGGTTTTTTGTTTGTTTGTTTTGCATAAGCTTAAATCCAAAGAGACATATGTCTTTAAGTCTGGTTTCTGAGATCAATCATTTTCTGCCAAAATGCTCCTGTTTTCAAAGTTGGTTAGGATCAGATGCTTCTGAAAATAGACCTGTGCTGACCAATTATTGCTGTTATATAAGCTTTAGTACTTCTTTAAAGACTGAGCCTGTCAAGAATTTAATTTGACAAGCTGAATCATACCAGATCATATATGATGGATTTCAAACTAAATTGCATCTGACCATCTGTACACAGTAGAAGAGCACATCTTTATGGAATTCCTTTTTCTTTTTGCAAATATATTATTTAATACCGTACTTCAAGAGATTTATTTTGACATAGATTTGTCTTCTCTGTTATGGCTTTTAAAGTGCAGAAAGGCTGAACTATAAAAAACTCTTTCCTAAAAGCACAAATTTGTGGCAAATTATAAAGAATGAAAACAAGTCATTATTTGCTATTTTGTCCTGTTGGAAAAGGTTTTTTAAACACTATCTTTACCCATAGTCTATACAGCAGCAGTACACCAAATTATAAAATAGTTTGCTCAAATCCACAAACTCAAGTAATATCTTTTACAAACAGAATTTCTTTAGTGATTCTCCCCTAGATATAAAATATTTCTAGTTACAGTCTTTTCCCCCAATAAGATGATTTCATTTCTGTGGCTGCATAATACCCAGTAAAAGCTTAGGTAACACGAATTTTGATTTCAAATAAAGGAGGACTTGAAGTTACCGATAAAATTCAGGGGGACAGAGTTTGGGATGGTCTGGCAGCATTTCTAAATGTCACAACAAAAATGATGGGTTTATTTATATGTTCTGGGAATCAGTGTGTTTTAGGATCTGATTAATCCTATAGTAGATCTCTCTCTCTAGTCTCTCACGTGGTTGTATGAGAGATATGGAACAGCTATTGAAAAAACCTTTGAATCAAAGAGCTACAAAATTATTTCCTAACATTTGACTGATTCTCTCTGATTTCATTTAAACACATTTTTTCCATAACTTCACATTCTCCTGATATTGATCAAAATTAAGATTTTTTTTCCTCAAATTAACGTGCTTCTAAAAGAGTTTGCACACATTTTAATGTGCATGCTGATATGTTCTGAAGACATGAAAATAACTGCTAAACATTTTCTGAACTGTTTCTGGATCTGACAAAAATAACTCTCTAATACGCTGTACAGTTATCTATCTGCAAAAGCACAAACTCCTGCTTTTGAAATTGAAGTGGACAGATTTCCCTGGGTATAGGAGGCCCTTTTTTTTGATACAGTCCTTCCTATTCATTAGGGACTGATCCATAACTCCATTACAGTCTGCTCTGACAGCTAAACTGTTCTTTATACTCCTTTCTCAGTTGTATCTTCTCCGATTTTCTTTACATACAAATGAACATCCATGAATTTCTCTTGACCTCTTAATATTTCCCTAATTATTGTTTCACCCTGTTTCCCTTTCCCAATCCTGAGATCTGGAGTGGCTGATATTTCTACAATTTGGGAGAGAACTGTAAATTGTATGGAAAATTATCTGTAAATTCCCTCTAATGTCAATAGAGAGGAAGAAGTATTTCCAGAGTTTTGGGCCATAAAAAAATTTCTCTGTTTTTTTATGAGACATAAGAATGCTTGTTTTTGTACTTCAGCAGGTTATTGAATTCTCTGCATATCAGCAGGGTTTAAAGTGAAATGCTATGCATGGCAAATTTTAATATCAGTGATAGGATTATGCAACAAATACCAGTTAAATTGCTTGATCTTTCTCGTGGCCTTTGAACCTGTCTTTAAAGCTATCTGTTGTGCTACATTTTGGCAATTCGTTTGCATGGCAACAATATTGAATTAGACAGTGGAACTACTCAGGGAACAAGACATGAATACCATCTATCTGGGCTTCTGCAAGGTCTTGGACATGGCCTCCAGCAACGCCCTTCTCTCTAAATTGGAGAAGTATGGATTTGGTAGATGGACTGTTCCATGGATGAGGAATTTTTTGAATGTGCTCATCAAAAGGGTAGTGGTCAATGGCTCAGGGTCCACATGGAGACAGTGATGATGCTGTCCCTCAGGGCTCTGTACTGGGACTAGTACTGATTCATATCTTCATCAATGACATAGTGGGATCCAAGTGCACCCTTGGCAAGGTTGTAGATGACACCAAGCTAACCAGTGCAGTTGACAGGCATGAGGAATGGGATGCCCTGCAGAGGGACACAGACTGGTGTGACAAGTGGAGGCATGGAAAGGTCTCAAAGTTCAATAAGACCAAGTGCAAAGTGCTGCACCTGGGTCAGGGCAATCCCCTAGTATCAATCCAGGCTGAGGGATGAATGAATTGAAAGCCTGCAGAAGGACTTGGGCATGCTGGTGAATGGAAAGCTCAACACAAACTGACAGTGTGCACCAGAAAGCTGACTGTATCCTACACTGCACCTAAAGAAGCATCACCACCAGGTTGGGGGAGGTGATTTTGTCCTCCTTTGTTCCTTAGAAATCCCATCTGGAGTACGACGTCCAGTTCTGGTGCCCTCAGCACAGGAAAGACCTACTGGAGCAAGTCCAGTATAAGGACACAAAAATGATCACAGGGTTGCAGGACCTTTGCTATGAGGCCAGGCCAAGGGAGCTATGTTTGTTCAGCTGGGAGGAAGGAAGGTTCCAGGGAAATCTTTCTGCCTCCCTTCAATAATGTTAGAGGTTTTAAACTAAAGGAGGGTAAATTCAGACTACATATAAGGAAGAAATTTTACAGTAGGAGTGGTGAAACACTGGAACAGGTTGCCCAGCAAGATAGTAAATGCCCCATTCCTGGAAACATTCAAGGTTAAGTTTGATAGAGCTTTGGGAAATCTGATCTAGTTGAAGATGTTATTGCTCATTGCAGGGGAGTTGAATTAAGTGACCTTTAAAGGTCTCGCCCAACACAAACTCTTCTACGATTTTATGACTATGAACTAACATTTTTCTGAGATTCACATGCTTAAAAAAGCAAGGGGGAGAGTAAACAAAAGGGTAACCAGTGGTAACTAATGGCCTTTCCAAACACTAGTTCTGCTCTGCTAAGAAATTACTATGATGTCTAGCCAGCCACAAAATTCCACCTTTAGCCATTTTGATAGCAGAACTCAATCATTTCTAGTTCTCCATACATGAAATACAGCTCCCTGTTAACTTGAAACGAACTTGCATTTCTTCATTGACACTTGGGGAGTTAAAAGGTCTAAGTGTTATTATTACTATAGAAAAGGAAGCATAAAAGAAGTGTCTTTCTGAGATCTGCATTTGAAAGATTTAGTTCTCTGGTTTTGGTCATATTTGCATGACTTATACAACTTTAAATTCCTTAGATTTCCTGGAGGAAAAAAAAAATCACTGTAACATACAGTAAAAGAAAAAAATAAATTTATATTAAAAAATGTAGTATATAAAGAAAAAAAAGGTGAGATAAGTCACAGATTTTTTCCTGGTCCATATTTTTCTGTTATTTTTGAGCTGAGGATCTAAGTGTAGGTCTCTCAAAGCCATAAAATTTAGGAGAAAAAAAGCCCTTCTATGCTTCTACAAAGCTTCTTTTGTGCAGAAAACTCTTAAAGCACTTTAGAGTCTACCTCTATCGTAGGACAACCAGGATGACAGTTTGTACAGGCACACTGCAGGCACTGGAGTTAGGTATTTGATCCAGGAAAATCTCAAACTCTCAAAAAGGTTCTGTTGTTGAGAAGGAAACAATAAATTTGAAGATAAGCCTACACTGTGTTTTTTCAAACAACTAATTATGAGTCAATCTTGTCCTTTAAGGAAAAGAATAACATGGTGTTTAATGCACCCTCCCCAAAGAGTCGTGAAGGAAGACTCATGTTTGACTCATTTTCTCTGGTATAGCTTAACCCCACAAATTCTACCTCTCCAGGCAGTATCATAATCTCTAGGACTGATAGTTATTAGCTGTGTAGAAGGGAAAGCAGGAAGAGAGAGACTTCAGACCTTATCTAAGAGGTATTTCAGTGTACATAAAACTATAAAATGTCTGTAGGAAACGGGGAGGGGAGGAGAGGGGGAGGAGAGGAGAGGAGAGGAGAGGAGAGGAGAGGAGAGGAGAGGAGAGGAGAGGAGAGGAGAGGAGAGGAGAGGAGAGGAGAGGAGAGGAGAGGAGAGGAGAGGAGAGGAGAGGAGAGGAGAGGAGAGGAGAGGAGAGGAGAGGAGAGGAGAGGAGAGGAGAGGAGAGGAGAGGAGAGGAGAGGAGAGGAGAGGAGAGGAGAGGAGAGGAGAGGAGAGGAGAGGAGAGGAGAGGAGAGGAGAGGAGAGGAGAGGAGAGGAGAGGAGAGGAGAGGAGAGGAGAGGAGAGGAGAGGAGAGATTCCCTATTTTGCCAATAAAGGCATTTACTCAGGAAAAATATTTGTAAATTGCATGCCTATTTTAACCTTTCATAATCTTGCTAAAAGTGTGCCAATTACTGTTAACTCTGATGTATGACAACTATGGCGCTATGAAATGGAAACAGGTGAATAATAAATTTCTTATAGATGATGAAACTACCTTTTTATGAGTTCGTTGAACAGCAGTACTAAAATTGCAGAGGGAAAGGAGTACAGCATCTTCTGACAAGTGAGATTATAAAGAAGCAGCTGCCCACCTCTATATCAAGGATATTTATTGTGTAGTATACCAGAAATACTTTCTAATTCTGCTATTTTCCACAAATATGAGTCTCCTATTATTTAGCACAGTGGAAAAATACATGTCTACATGCTCTACAGTGGCATATCTATGGCGGAGAATTGAATCACAACACCAGCTACCAAAGAAAAAATGTGACTCACAATATGGTATGTGTTTACGCCTTATGAGACACTTTGATGTAGGGGCCCCCAGTGTATCAGTTTTTTAAACACAAGACAGTATTTCTGCATAGCAGTGTGACATTCAGCTATATCAGCTTTTAGGGGCACTTCAGTGTGCTGCCTGGTAGACCCACACTAAGCCAAAATTATCTTTGGCATAACTGATTAATTGTACTATATTTAGTGTTTATCTCAGTTATTCCAAAGAAGGGAGAAGCAAGTCTTGCTGCTACAGGACATAGAAAAATCCAATATTTTAAAGAAGAAATAGCCCTCAGGAGTTTTCCAAATCTACACATGAAGGAAAAAGGGAAAAAATAATCTTTTAAAAAGTTTCAGGAAGAGCAGATCTCTATTGTTTTTGTATTCTGTTTTTGTTTTTGTCTCCTAGACCAACCCATAATACTGACCCCAAATTTTCTCAGGCAAAGATTTTCAGGATGCTTTGCATCACTGCCCCGAAGCAGCACCTTTGTGTCCCTGGTGCCTCCTGGGCATTTAAACTCAGCTTCCACTCCTTGCCCCAAAGCACCCTTCACAGTGTTCTGGTCTGTCACCTGGGAAGGAGTCAGAGCCATGCCATGGCTGTGTCTGACCTTCCTGCATCCTGATTGATCCGACAACTGCAGGTTGCACTTGCTCAGTCACTTGCTTCCAGTGGGGATTGACAATGGCCAAGTTTTCCTTGCCTTCCTCTCAAGTTAAGCCTCTCTTATCCCCCTACAGAATGTATTCACCTCTGTTTAAGATTTAAATGGAAATCACAAGTTAGACTGACAGATGGGCAGAGCGATCATGTGACAGGTGGGCAAAAAATGCTATACAACTCAGTAAAAAGAGAGTCAAGAGGTAATTTGGCAATTTGCAGTTTCTGTTTGCGTGACTTTCATCATTTCACTGTCTCTTATGGCACAAATAGTGATTCTAGATGCTGGAGTCCCAGAGAACTCCTAATCTGGGCTTCTTTTGTATTACAAGATTGTTCTTTTAAGCAGACAAATTGAATTAAGTTCTTTACAAAGAAAAAGGAGAGAAAGAGAAGGTCATGTACTGTAAGACTATAAGGCTTGGAAAAATGCTTAAACAGGTTTGGAAAATTTTTAAAGAGATTACAGCTTGTTGATCAAATTTGATAAAAGCTCTGATCTGTTTGATTTGTTGACTATAAGCAGCGCTTGGGGATATCTTTATGTAATAGTCCATTTCAGGTTGTGGAAATTCAGTTTATCAGATCTTCTGGAAAATAGATTTTAAATAATCAGTTTTGAGGACCTGCCAACTCTCTCCTTTGTACTGTGTAAGCATCACTTAGTTTTGGCTCTTAGTCCATCCTCTTTCTGGCAGTCCTTTCTATGATACAAATATATTAACAACCTGTCAAAGCAAGAAAAAATAATTTTTTTTCTTTTTAAGAATAAAAACCAATTAAAAGTTATTTTATCTCTTAAAATAAAATTCTTATTTAGGCTTCTTCGTCCTCTTTGAAATTTATATCAAACCTATCAAATGTGTATCAGAAAATGAAAGAAAAAAATATTAACCAGAAAAATTTCCTATTCCATCTGCAAAACACAATGCACTAAGACATGCCACTAAGGTGTCTCCTTTTTATCGTTATCAGATGTTTTTTAGGTATTTTACGTATTCAGAATTATTTTGATGCAATGAGACAACTATAAAAAAACGCCATATTATGTCTAGAACCAGTTTCCACTGCTGAAATCAGTGAAATAGTTTACCCTGGATCAGTTGGAAACAATCTAAAATATCTTTAATGGTGCTATAGTGCCAAAATCTATTGAAATTCTGTGGGTGTTTTGTAGTTAACCTCTCTTGAAAGTATGGAAACTAATCTCATTGTTTTTGTTCTAATCCAGTGCAGAGATGTCACCCTTCTCACTTAGATTACCAACTTCTTTATCAATATGTATTCAATAAATTCCCATAAGACAGCTTAGTAACTACTTTATACATGGCCAAACTTACTTAACAATTTAAAAAACCTTCCCAGGGTCTTCAATGACTGAAGACTGGAGTTTTGACTGACAGTTTCTTTGTGTAGCTAAGTGGCTACACTTACTCACCAACCTTAAATTTTATACCCATTCAATGTTGGCTTTCCAGTGAAGCCAGTCACACCATTTCTAGTTTCGAATAATTGCAGTTGAAACTACCTGATAGGCTGTGGTTGGGAGTTTCCTCTTGCACAGCTTGTCTTCTGTGGTCATCTCTGAGACATGATTTCATAGAATCATAGAAGCATTTAGGTTGGAAAAGACCTTTAACTCTGGCTCAGTCTCGCAGTCTCTCCAATAAGGAGGCTGAGTGCCTATTCCTGGCAGAGAGTTTACACTATATAGAATACATGTGCACATATTTATACATCTGTCCACACAAAGAACAGACACACAGGGCACTCACATGACCACAGAGAACAATGGCTCATCCTGCTTCCAGCTTTGGCTGAGCAGGAATTCTGCTAGAGGGACGATTTGCAAGGTTCAGGGCAAATACTGGGCTCATCCACCCAGCCTGACCAGTTGCAGCTTCTGGATCCCAGCCTTCGCAGATGCTGGCATATCCACACACCCCCTTAATCCTGAGCCATTCCCTGCTGGCTCGTTCAGCTTAATCTTCACTAGTGATCCCACACTCACTCGCACACTCGCATTCACTCCAGTTGACACCTCAGACCCATTCACACATGTGGTCATGGGATGGAGAGCCTCTTCCTAGAAAACAACTGAAGGAATTTAACAAGGAGACATGACAGATGGCAGTGATCAGGGTCAGGGCATGGCCAGAAAGTGTACTGACCTGCTCCTGCTTACCTGCAAAATGGACTCTTCTATTCCCTTACATCCTCTATTTCCTATACTTGTTTCTTCACAGATGACATAAATATTTCCCTTTTCCCCACCTTTGTTTCCCCCTTGAAACATGCCTTAATAAATTTTGTGTGATTGCAACATATTCTTTCACCATACTGTATCCCATACCCCTCAGAAGGAAGTTCCTTTAGTTTTAAAGGTGTTACAGGAATCTGGGCCTAATGATTCATTGTGAAGGGTTTCATACATGAGCAATGGGGCTGAGGCTCTGCTAGGACTATCCTGGGAGTGCGACAGTAAAGATGCTTACTCCTAGGGAATTGTAATTTGGATTCCCTGTCTGGCATTGTGCCGGCGTTCCACACTTGGCCTATGCAGATAAACTTGATGGGTTGATGGGCCCCTGGCAACGGGCCTGGGAGCAGACACAGCACATTCTCTGCATCCTAGATTTTGAAATCCAGAACCTCTGTCTGACACTGTGTATTAGAGCACTCTGCAAAATTCCCTGAAATCCTGGTTTCCTTCGTTTGCCAGATTACACAACTAATTTGGAAGACATTGTCCTACATCCAGTCCTTGAACTTGGGTGGTCTGGTGGACAGGAAAATAGAGAATAGAGAAAACAACTAAACAAAAACCCAAAACGTTATGTCTGAACTACCTCCTTTTGGAAGGCAAAATAATTTTGGGGGAGATATTTCCCTCTCCTTCTTGCCATGCATGTCCCATTCCTCATCTAGAAAGTTCCTATGTACTTTTCATCAAATAATGCTTTTCATCTGTTAGCGTTCACCAAGTCTAGTTATGTTGTCTCCAGTTTGGCAGGTGAGGAGACTAGTAGAGAAATAAGAGAGGACACTTCTAGGATTTTATAAGCACTCCTTCCTTCTACTCCTGTGGCTCCTAAAATACAAGTAGCATATGATAGTATATATATTAGGGTGAGTTTGTTGTGGCATAGAGAGAAAGCATGGCTCTAATGTCTTCCATGAAAGATTTAGGTATTTTTTTCAGTCTAAGGATTTGATTTCATTCTGATAAAGTCCACCACCCCCATACCCTCTAACTGCTCCTTCCCACCCTGAGAAATAGGTAAGTTACTGAGGCTTCCACTTCATTTGACATTTTGTATCTTTTAAGGGTTTGTGTTTTGGGGTTTTTTAGATTTTATTGACAGAGAAGTCTGGACTAGGAGGGTTTACCGTATGTGCAAGGGCATGAAAATGGAGGGGAAAATGTTGTCACTCTTTTCTATCACAAATATGGAAAATATGTTCATTCTTTTCTCCTTTGTTGAAGATGCCACTCTTAATCACATATTCAGACAGATAAAATAGCAATTGAAGGAAAGATTTGCCACACCTCCCATCATCTAAATTAAAAAAAAAAAGGGATATATTTAATATAAACACTGTTAACTCTTCTTTCTACAGTTTAACTTTCCTGCTAAAGAATCTTAAATTGTATCTCTATTAAAAAAAAAAGGCTTCTGGGTTACAAAATGGGATTTTTTTGTAAACATCCAATTTAATCCCACTTCCCTAAGGAGCAGGAACAGAAGTCCATGTTACAGAAGTTACAGTTTCAACACTGTTTTAATGTGGATAGAAATTGCTTCAGACCATGACAAAAGACCACGCATAAAATCTGCACACTGGACGGACAGAATAAGCATATTTGAATAATTAGCTCCTTTTCTGACTTTTTGAGTACAAACTTGTCTCCTGATGCCTAGGTTTGGAAGTCTGGAATGCAGACATATACCTCTGAGCCAGTTGTCTAGACTCCTTTTATTATGAATGTTGGGAAGTGAGAACTTTTAGAGTGTAATTAATATGACCCACTTTAAATGTCTTTCCCATGATAAGAGGAATAATAACTCAGAATTGCCTTTTTATGTTGACTATAAAAATACTTCAGAAACATAGCTCAGGTGTTGGTGTTTACCTGATAAATGTACAAGTCAGATGAAACTTCTCCCAAATGTCTGTTTAATCAAACTATTTTCCACACATGTAGAACGTAAGTACTTCTTGCTTTAATAACTCAAACCATTTTTTTTTTTAAAAAGTAAATCTGATCCAAGTAAAGATGGGATCTTGTCTCTACTTATTATGCTGGAATGCATGAAACAATTTTGATATAAAATAAACTAGCTTTTCAGCAATTCATACAAAAGTGCTATTTAAAATATGCTAGCCAGGATGAACACACAGGGAAGTTTAATTAGGTGTCTCAGACTAGGAAGTTTGATGAGGTTTAAAAAAGAAGAAAGTGAATAGCAAGAGGAGATTTTAAACTCTCAAAAGTTACAGTTTACAAGTAGGTCTAACTAGAATGTCATCCCAATATGGCATAGTAACTTTAACAAAATTGGAACAGAAAGTCTGTGAAGAGGCAGATGCCAGAAGCTGAGGACTTGACAAGACATTGCGCTTTGTATTGGACATGTGTGCAAACCCCAGATTATCTTCCTTGGAATCTGCCATTTTGTAACTCTTCAGGTTAAGACAATATTTGGAACACCAAATGAAAACACCAGAAAATAAACCTGGTAAGTTCCTTGGTTTTATTCATATGAAGACAAATAAGCAAGCCAATACTTTGTTATGTAAGTCTAGAGAGTCTGGAACTATAATTCTAAAACTGAACACTTCCATTCCTACCTATTAGTTATAGTTATTAACGCTATAATGTTTTCTTTTGAATGAAATATTTTATTGCTGAGCAACACATGCAAAAACACCCCAACTATCAACAATACATCCGGGGTTCCATGCATATCAAGGTCACACTGAAGACATATTGTTTTGAAAAGGCGTGCGTGCTCTGCTTGTACAGTATTCTGTTCTGAGGCTTCATGTATCCAGAACTGAGGCGGCAAAGAATTTCAACAATTGCACTTGCTTTACAGCTGTTCTTTGGAACAGCTTTTGGAACACCTTTTAGAAAGTCCTGTATTTAAGTCCAGTCTACTCTTTGCTTATGTTACTTAAATATCAGGCTTCTGAAGTCTGCTTCTGTAGAGCACTTAATTTAATGGACTATGAATTCTCCTGAAGCGTTAAGGATTTAAGCTGCAATTATCACAGGTTGAATGCTGTTTTTCAAAATCCATTTTCCAATTGGCTGGTTGGAATTTCGATAGTGATATTACCATATTCATGCCTAAGTCCCCCCTAGAGCACTTATGTCACTGCTAGCCATTTGTTTATCATTTCTAGTTAATGCAACAGGGTTCTGTACACATATTAGATGTCTAAAATTTACACAATTTAGAGAATATTTTCTGAAAGCCAAGGCTGCAGGACCCACAGAAGTATCCTAATGTTTTCCTTTGCTTTTAATCCAAAACCTGCATCATGTTCTGGGAGAGATATAACCACTTAGATGCTGGCAGATACTACCAGTTCAGCTGTCCACCTTGCCCTTTCTCACTGCCCCACGATTTCTTTGTTTCAGGTGTCATATCCTCTACAAAGGGTCCACCATTCCACTGGCATTCAAGATGAATCCTGGAGACTATAGAAGAAATTATCACACCAATGTCTGTCAAAATATATATAAAAGGACTATGCAGAAAGACCAGTTTCCAGAGCACTCTTCCTTACCTTATCCTTGGAATCAGGTAGTGAAATGGAAACATTTCCATCGGATGTTAAATGTATGCCAACGGAGCAGATACATCTGTCAGAATACTACCAGCTCACAATAGAATGATTTTTATGATATAGTATGATATGAAAGATTATTTGAACTTGAAATCTGCTGTATCATCCTCTTGACTAAAGGAGATGAAGATCTATGACAACCAATACAAGGTCTTCATGTTCAGTAAAGATATCAGACCATGCTCTTACAGTTTCTTACATACAAGAAACTATAAGATCCAAATTTACATTTAGAAAAAATAAATCACTCCCTTATTAATAGCCATTCATTAGCTATAACTTAATTTGCATATATTAAAGTTAGTAACTTTGAATTAAGCCATATCTTTGTTTCTGATGTGAAATTCTAAGATTTTCTTTTTAACCCTTTTGAAAGCTGCAGTATTTAATATCCAAATAATGAACAGCACTTTCCTCTGTGGAGTTGACATTTTGTTGTGATTTCATGAAAGAAATTGATTTAATTAGATTCTAACTATAGTGGGGCTTTCTTTGTGAGTTAAGTATCCGACAATGTGTTAACAGTCTGGCAATGTGTCCAGCTCTAAATAGCTTCTGATAGGAGTATGTTAGCATCTCAAAGGGCCCAGTGTTTGACCAGACACCTGGGTGCAGTTCTGGAGAGATTCTGCTGTGTGACCAATAATTGCCAAACATGAAACAAAGCTTCACACATTTAGATGCAAGCCGCACTGCTCTGCTGTCAGATGGGAAGAATATGGATAGAAATCATTCCAATGTCATAGGGCATTCTTGCTGATGGTGAACTTCAGTTTAAAAGGTAACTCTATGCTTTACCTCTAGGATGCTTTTGCAATTTGTAAGGTCTTTCTTCTTTTGAAAGATGAAAATTCACTACACTGATGAAAATCTCCATTTTCCAGGGTGGAAGCCCACAATAGTGTCCCAATGTACTTAGGACATGGAAATTTAGATTAGTATCTAATTTTTTCCTTTTTTAAAAAAAAAAGTGAAAATTACTACATATTTTCCTCCTCTAAATATCTTCTAAATATCACTTGGGGGATACAAATTTGTAGAGGAAAGCTTTGTACTCATTTTTGTGTCATCTGTGCAGACAGTATGATATAGCAGCAGATATTTCTAAAAAAATAAAGTATTTCAGACATTCTATAGCAAGAACTTGATGACCTGATAATTTCCAGTTTTGGTAATATTCTTCTGCTTCCTTAAAAAAAACCTTTCACTTCAATCTCAAAAAAAGTAAAAATCACACTGCAGAAGTATACAAAATGACTCCTGTCTGCACAAACTAGTACATATCTCTACATTCATATCCATGACTATGACAATTCATTAAAAGCTAAAAAGAAGTAATGAATGTGATAGCTTTGTGTGAGAGAAATTAGGCTATTTCAGCCAATTTGCTGGTAAGACAAGGAAAAGAATTAAATCTCGTTAGTCTGGCACAGAACATTCTCTTGTTTTGTAAGAAAGCAAAAAAATTCATAAATTAATATAATCAAGACCTCTGCATCTGTTAATATTTGATTTTCAGAAATGTGTCTGTGTTTTTTCTCAAGTTCTTTTTTTTTAAACAACGTATTTACTTTTCACTCATTCACTGCTCTTTCTTGATTGCCCTTCTGAACACACCACACTGTCCTTAAAACTGGAAAGAATTGTGGTTTCTTTCCCTTCATTTGAGAAAATCACATACAGTTCTCATAAGATGCAGAAAACTTCAGAAATAGCAGATTTGCATAAATTTTCATTCAGGAGAAAATTCCTCTGAGTCTTTAAACTCCAGTTCCAAAATCACTGTGTAGTGACTGTGTAGACTTTTTATTTTGCTGTCTTTCATAGCTTTGAATTAATACTGCACAACAATTAATACGAGCAGTTATTTCTACACATAATAATAATAATAATAATAATAATAACAATAATAATAATAATAATAATAATAATAATAATAATAATAATAATAATAAAAATCTGTCAAAGTCCAATATGTGAAATCTTGTCTTAAGAAGGAATATGTGAAATTACTTTAATCTTTATTTTGAAGAGAGATATATATATTTATAATTTAAGATTATTTTGTCAGCTGCTTTTCTTTTCCTTTCTACTGAAGTCAATAAAAGAACTTTACTTGGAAGAAATTTCATTGCAGTATCAATATTAGTTGACAAATAAGTCTCATTTGTAAAGTGGCTGATGTTACTGACACACAAATCTGAAAATACTTTTCTGATCAGCTTGGAAAAAATAGATCTCTCATAAAGATTGCTCAATGTATGTTCTGGATTTTGGAAATCTGATGCAGTAGAGATTTTCTGATTTTAGTTTCAGCTTGCATGTGGTCTGGAACATGTTGCATACATAAGTAACTTGTATTGGTACTCAATAGTTACAATGCAAAAATTATTACATTCCTGAAATATTAGTTGTAAAATAGGAAAATATTTCTTATCTTCCTCTCAGAAGGAAATATGTTTGTGATACATGGGAATATTTACTCACACAGCCTAGTCTTAGTTTCATCTTATTTTAGTAGCAAAATATTTCTACAAAGTGTTTTCACCTGATTCTAAACAATCTATTTTTGGTATAAAATGGTGAAAAATTAAAGACAAAAATTACAATAAGATTTTAAAAACTGAGGAAAAAGTTTAGACAACATGGAAAAATATTTGATTTCTAGTTAAATTAAGTATTTACCTTTAACAAAAATTTAGATCTTCTTTTATTTAGTTTTGGTACTATGGAAAAACTCTGATTTTGCCCCAAATAAATAAAAATCCATGTCTTTCTAACCAAACAAACAAAAAAAAAAGTCTGTAAAAAAATTAAAATGTGTCAGTTCTATAATAGGCTAGAGAATGTAACAGCAATTTGGGTAATGGGGTCTGTTTTCAGCTCCCTGCTTTGTCCAAGAAACTTAGAGTCCAATACTCATTGTCCTATGATACTGATCAGAATCTATCTGGAAATTTCAGATCACCTGTAGTATTGGTATTTCAAGCAAGTAGAGTACTGTTTGAATTCTCCAGAGTATCTTGCAGTCTTTCAGTAGACTGGAAAACAAAAACAAAACCAATACCAATCCAAATTCAGTAGTGCTTCTGCCTTGAGACTTTTACTTTAATGTATTGGAGTATTCTATTTTTATTTGTCTGCACATACTGGCATCAGCCAAAACAGAAGAAAATAATTTTTCACTACCTATATTGTGAAACCTTCAACTCTTTTGCCACCCAGTAATCAGTACAGTCAAGAACATCCTGAATCTTTTTCCCTGCAATAAAACCCAATGTTTTCTCTGTTAAATCATCAAACAAGTAGGAAGAAGGCTTTGAACCATTTACTGGTTACTGTTGCTTAGGAAACAAGCAGCTCAGTATTAACAGATATTCATCACAGAAGGACCACATTAACTAGTGAAAGAAAAGGTGGCCTCACATGCATTTTCAACAAATCAACACTTGGATCATTCACTAAGTATAATCTTTTGGGGTGTTATTGCCACTCAATGAAAACTTCAGGAATAATAGTTAGTGCTGTTATACTACCCAATAATGCTGTGGAAAATGATACAATAAGTTACTGATTTCAATTTTAGTGAAAACAATGGCACTTGAAATACATGGTTTAAGTGCAAGGAGCATTTTTTCCCAGTTATTTTGAGATAGCTGGCACTAGGAATATTGTGTAGTCTCTGAAAAACAGGTGGATTTTTTTCAGAGCATGCAAAACTGTAGATAATTGCTTTTCAAAGTTGGTTCCAGTGCCCTCTTCCTTCGTTGAAGGGAATATTTATATAAGTAGTTTATTTTTGTTTGATTGATTAATTTCAGTGAATGCAAGACAACTCTTTACTTTTGGTCGATGGCGTGTGAGATCATGTTCAAATCTGCTCTCTGCTCATGTTAGAAGCCGTAATAAAACCAAGGCACAACCTGATAATAGGAGACTTGCCATATATGAGTATGGCTATTATGAAGGCTGCTTTAGAAGTGCCAGATTAGACTATAAATCTTTTAAAAAAAGGATTGAAAATATACACAAACCTAAGCTATTGATTTCTAAGATAACCATTACAAATTGTATGCAGAGTGTTGGGCACCATGCTCACAAGCATTGCATTCTTTTAATTCCATAGGTGTTAAGCACCGTCTTCAGTGGTCCTTATCATATGGGTGGACAATGCCACAGACAATCTTAGAGACTCGTTTCCTCTTACCAATCTCACCTGAGAAGCAAAGAAGGTTTTCTAGAAAAATGTCTTTTCAAGACTCAAAACTGCTACTGTATCCTTTCTTTGTTGTCCATTGAAGATGACTCCATATCCAGCCTTCTCTCACTCCTGTTGGAGCTGCTTGGCTTGCCATTTTGTCCATGTCCTATCTACCTGCCCTGACACAAAGTGCTTGTTAGGACACATGCTTATTCTCTGAATTTTGGTTACCTATCCTCCTTCATCTTCTTTGCTTCCTTTTTATTCTTAATCCCTCTTTTTTTTTTTTTTTAATACAGAAAAAAAAAATGAAACAAACAAAAACCCCAGAACCCCCCACCCCCCAAAAAACACAACCAACCAACTGAATAAAAAACAAACCTATGAAAAAACCCAAGAAAAACCTGCAAACCCCAAACCAGTTAAAATTTGGGGGTATTAACTGATTTGTTTATATAAATATATCCAGAAAAATACACTATCAGATGCATGATGTACTACTAAACAAAACCCAAGCAACCCAAACATCTATTTCTAAGAGACTAGAGTAACATATAAACTTTTTTGTTCCTGTTAAACAATATCAGATGAAAATTTCTAAAACAATGTGCTGTGTAGAAGAAACTCAACAGACAGGAAATGCAACAAATGGTTATAATCTGTCAAACATGAAAATAGCTACATTTAACAAAGAATGTCCAGCAACCATATTTCTCTACTGTTTAATTTAACCCTCTAGCTTTGCATTAATATATACATGTGTATAATTTGAGGAACAGGTGACTGTTTAACTTTACTTAATCTTTTGTGATTTTTTAATAGAAACCAACCTAATTAAGAAACAGTATTGGATATCAGACATTTATGCTGCTTGACTAAGCATAATTTACTGACTTAAACTACAAAATATGAAACTGTCATAGGCTGGTTTGAGCAACACTACCTGCTCTTCTGTTCTTGTCTTAAAATTAGTGTCATATTTGCTTAGTGACAATGAGGTTACAGCTACATTTCTTAATTTAGAATATATTTTTACTTGATGGTGTCATTCCTCTGCAGGTTGCAAGGGGTTGAAAGAAATCAAGGAGAAATTAGAGGCTCATTTGCACAGGGGAATTATTGTATTGTAAGGTGGACTGTGAATGCACAGTACACCATCAGTTCTATTTCTTACTCTCAAGATGGAGGATCTGACATGTATTTGTAGCAGAAGGACTTAGAGCACTCTGAATGTCGTCAGTATCTCTGGGATTCCTATCACATCAGCAGCTTGCACAAATATTCCAGTGAGATGACTAAATATCTTTCAGTAAGAATATGTTGCCACTTGCAAATAAAGACTTCACACACCTTTTCTAACCAATATCACCCTAATGAAAGCAAATATAATATCTGGAAGCAGGTGATGGAAAGTAAACATACTTAAGAAGCATTGGATACATCTGAGTTTCCTTCTAAAAATACCATGTGAAACACTCCAAATCTGCCTTGTGGCACTACTAAAGGTAGAAATGTGGATAACAATCATCCTAGACTGTTCTACAGTGTCTATGTATTGTTTTCTGCGGGGCAAACTTGAATTTTCTGAGAAATGTAGGGTTTCTGATTTAGAATTTTGAAATAACCCACCATTTTTTAAAAACAAATCTCTGTAATGCAGAATTAGAGACAGCAAACTTTTATTGCACTCACAATGGTTTTCAAAATTAATCCATCTACTCTAAAAAGTCATTAGCATACCCAATAGCTATTTGATAGCTGTCTACCTGTGATAACAGCTGACCCACTGTACTGTTATGCTAAGTATAGAAACCCAATTTTGGTTGGATAGTAGGCCTCCTGAAGCATTTGAAGACTACAGAAATTATCTCAGTATAATTAGCAGATAAGAACTGCACGATGCATCCTTTAGGCTGAATGCTAACACTTGCACATAAGCCACATAATAGCCCTCTGGTGAAAGAAAGATGCAGTAAACTTTTCTTTCTCTGTCTTTGTGCAGAGACTCTCAAATAAACATCTCTGGGGATCATTTTTTATCATTTTTCACCAAGACACAGGTTACATCCTCTTTCCATAATCTGTTCCAGTGCTTGACTACTGTCACTGTGCAGATTGTTCCTAATATCAGTTTGGAATTTCCTTTGCTGCAAATTCTCCATGCTGGCTTCTCTTGCACCTCCAAGAAGAGTTCAACTTGGTCTTTATGTCCTTACACAATGTAGCTGTATGTAGCAATACCATCCCCATAATATGTTCTTAAGACTGGACAAATCCAGTTCCCACAGACCTTGTACATTGTGTCTCATCCTCTAAACCTTCTTGACAGCTGTCCATGGAACTCAAACCTGTGTGTCAAAAACTTTCATGTACTGAGGACCCAACCTAGATACAGTACTCTTGATGTGATCAGCAATGTTCTTTAGAGGGAAATAATTGCATCCTTCCATATATTCCTCATATTCATGCTAATATAGCATGTATGTAGTTGATAACCTTCACTTTAACAACATACTGATGACTCATGTCTTGAGTTCCACCTGATTTTTTTCTGGAAAGCCCTTCCCTAACCAGTAAGTCACCAGACAATATTCTTATTCAAGTTTATTCCATCCCAAATGCAGGACTTGTCACTTGCTTTGTTAGTCACAAGGATTTTGGCCACTCATTTCTCCACCTGTCATTTTTTACAGCACGTGGTGCATCCCTGACACTGACTCTGAGAGTTTGCTTATGGTTCTGAGATGTCCAAGCCAGACCTTCATTGTTAACAACATGTAAAGACCATTTTCTAGGTGTTCTGTCACCAAGCTCAATGCCTCAGGTTTCCATAGGCTTTCTTTTGCTTGCAAAGTACTTTTAGAAATCCTTTTTTGGCATTTCAATTCACTCTATATTAGCTTCATCTGAACATTGTTTTTCTTAACTCCTTCCTAGCATATGTAGGCTCTTCCCAAGAAGCACACCCCTGCTTTCTCCTTCTGTATATATTGGTTTTTTTGGGTTTTTTTTGTACTTCAACTCAATCCATCAGTACTGCAGTGCTGTTCTACTATGGTTGCTTGAATTTCTGTACACCAAAATGGATGATTCTTATGCTTTGAAGAGCTTTTGCAGAATATCAACTAATCTCCAAGCTTCTTTCTTCTTCAGAGACATTTCCAATGATATGCTTTCAAGCCTTTCCCTGAGTAAGCTGAAATCTTCTTTCCTAAAGTCCATGGTTGTGATACTCATATTCATCTTGCTCACTTCTCTTAGGGAATTAAACTCCTCTATCTTGGGAGCATTTTTTTCATTCTGTCGAATTTGTTGTTTACCTTACAAACTATCAAAAGGAAGATTCAGTCCTTCCTTAATCATACACTGAAAGTTCAATAGCCTTCCCCTGACAGCTTACAGATCATTATCTTGTGTCGAAAAATAAACCTTGATGCTCCCCAGACATCTGCATTGCTTGTGCTCTCCAGTATTGTCCTTCTGGAATATGTCAGCATGACAAAGCCCTCTGCGGGAGCCATGGCCTGTAACAGCAAAGCTTCCTGTTGCAAAGTCTACCACAATGCCACACACTCCATGCTGCTATATACCCTGATCCTTACCCACAAGCTCCCAGAAGCTTGTTAGCCCCCCCAAAGAACAGGTCAGTTCCGTTAATCTGTTACTTTGTATAGAGAATGACTCATCCAACTCATCTTCCTGGACAGACCGTCCTAATGAGAAAGTGTGACAAAATCATCATTCCAACAGATTGATGCATGGACCTAACTGCAAAACTCTTGAAAGGATGAGCAACTTTCCATTCAAGTCACGTGATCTACGCAAATAGGATCCTATATTTTATTTCTATATTTTATTTCTGCTGAACATAAGATAAACTTTTTATATTATGCAACAGTAAACCAGATGTCCTGTTATTTTTGCTCAGCTTTGTGACATTTGTAATAAAAGTCCCAACTCCTCAGAGCGTAGTTAGTTGTGTGTGTGTGAAAGAACCTCACACCGGGACTGAGAAAATTCACTAGTTCAATTAGACTGGTGTGTTAGAAGACATGTAAGATAGTATCATGATATTATGTCATGGTTTAACTCCAGCTAGCAACCAAGTACCATGCAGATGCTCACTCACTTCCCTTTCCCCTCCCTCCCAGGAACTGGGAGAAGAATTGGGAAAAAAAGAAAATAAAACTCTTGGATTGAGGTAAGAACAGTTTAATAATAGGAAAAAAAGAGAGAAGCTACACCACAGTGTTTAGAAATGCTTGCATAAGACAAATGATTAATACACTCTAGCACAGGAAAAAAAAAAGGAATTAAGATTGTAATAATTTATTGCAGTTCACTGGGAACATTTTTAGTGGTTAAATACATTTCTGTTTCAAGATTAATTGAATTATGATTACACTAATCTATTCCATTCAGGGCTTTCCTGTGAGTCCATGACCATTTAAGAGAAAATTAATATGTTTGTTTAAAACTACCACATTAGGAGTGTAAAAGTTTATGTGCAAGTTTTCTCTTTCTCATGCAGCAAAGAATAGATAATTTCTGATAAAATTTTGACAAGAGTTAATGAAATTTTTATGAGTTTCTAATTTGAAGTATATTAATGTGTCACAGTGGAAGTGCTCTTTAAATATTAAAATTCTGAAAATGTATTCAAAAGCGTATGGTACATCTAAAAATAATTTTATCATCCAAAGTTAACGAGGAAGTTGTGTGCTATGGCACTCTAATTGTAATGTGTACTGTTCTTTTCAGCCCTACAAGAGACTTAGGCCCAACCAGCTATTGAGACAACTCCCACTAAAACCATCTGCAAAATGTGGCTTCTGAAGGGAAGGCCACAGGGAACAGCAGCAGGGAGCACTAAGCAGAAGCGTGGTAATACTGAGCCACTATTGAGGTGGTTTCCTGAGAGCTTGCAAAACTTGTATCTTTCCTTTTTTGATTTAACAAAATCACTTATCCTCCTGCCAGCCAAAAGAGAAAACTTCCAAGTGCATTGGACAACAGGGGAATAGTCTTTTAATTGATTAGTGGGAAATGCTGGATCACCTGTGAGTTACAGTTTATAGAAAATAAGAAAAAAATTAAAGCTTCAATAAGAATGCATCTGAAGACAGATTATTCTTTACCATCCTCACAGGATCAGCAGTTCTTATTCACATACATCCCTTTCAATCTTCTTGGTGCTTCTGCATTGTGCTGTAAAGAATATGCCTCACCAGAAAGGATTTGCAAATTGAGTCAGCTCTATCTGGGATTAAGACCAGTTTGCAGATAGCTCAGCAAGCTTATTTATACACATAAGGCTACTGTTGAAGAGATTTTTACAGAGGCAAACGGAAGAGGACAAAGGTGCAAATTCAATTAGTGGCTGTGAAGCGATGAGTATGTTTAGAAGCTATCCATTCTTGCAATTTTTATTGGGAAAAAAAGTGGAGGATTTATATTCTTTCTTACAGTGTTTTGGGAAGTTTGATTCTATCTAAGCAGAAAATATATTCTAGGCATACAGCCAAGACAGAGAATGACAGAAGAGACAACCAAAGGGAAAATGAAGAGAGACTGTCAGAGTGCAGAGTCCAAGAGAGGGGAATTTAATTAGGTAGCAAGCCATTATGTAAACATTTAGATGGGACTGATGAATATTCAGAATTTAGTTTCTCATCAAAAAGTGAATAGGAAGTGACAGTTAGGCTACCAACAGCTGCTGAACGGGCAGCTAGAGATATGGCAAAATCATCTAGATAGAGAAGATAAGCATTAAATTAGAAGTTAAAAAACAATAACTGGTATGGGAACTATAATTGGTTTCTTAATATTTTTTTACTGCTTTTCAGCTGGGAGCTGTTTTCCTTGGTGGAAAGACATAGTTAAATTAACATTCTCCAAAATGTTCTTTATTAAAGAAAAAATTTACAATATGTGTGGAAGAGACATTACAAAACTTGTGATCAGACACAGAAAAGAATAAGTTCATTCCAATTTAGCAACAGTGATAAGCAAACAGTTGAAGTAAAGTAGGTATTTAACTGCTTCTGCTAGCAAATGTTAGTACAAATTCAGCACTTTTAAAGATATTTGGCTTTTAAGGAGTTGGGGCATGGATTCATTGGAGCTTCCTACACGTGCCAACATACAGTTTTTTTACAACAGTAAACACTTCTATCAAATTCATCTATGCCAGTGAGAAAATCTTCTCTTAAAACATGCAATTAAACCTCAAATTTTCTAAAACATATATGTTATGAATTGAAAATAGTGAAAATACTGATGCCCATTAAAAATGAATGTGCAGTATCAATCATGGAAGAATTATTTTATCTCGCAGCGCATTGTTTGATTTATGGGGAAGAAAGCAAAATCTCTTTGCCTTCTCTCAGCTTTTTTTTTTCTTAGTGACCCCACATGTCTCATAATTTAATGAAAAGACAATGCATTATTTCCCTCCCATTTATATTTCTCCTGTCTGGTATTATAGGTTTTTAAATGTACCTTGTAATGTTATTTAACTTGGTACCCAGATGCAGGATGTCTACTTATTCTGGGATTCTTGCAAATAAATCTCTGTTTCAAGAGTGCATGATGCAAAGCCAGGTTTAACTGAAGCATCCAACATTTTTCAATTATGGAATGTCTCAATAACATTTCTATGCAGGACACAGCTGAGTAAATTGATTTCCAGAATTAAAGGAATAGATTATTGCTCCTCTACAGATGGCCTTCCACAAGTCTCGAGCAATAGAACATCTATTAGAGCAATCAAGATTTGAATAAACAAAATATATCTAAGATCTAAGAATATGGCAATTATATGCTTAATTTTGGAATTTATATGACTAATTTTGCTTCAGTTTGTTAGTCTTCCTCACAAACTGTGAAGAAACTTAATATTTAAAAGTCCTCACAGTAAATATCCCTAAATAACAATTAACCTCCACCCTGTATTGTTGTGGAACCAGTTCTCCCCCCGTATAGAACTGGTCATTTTCCTTTGCTGAACTTCTCAAAATTACTCTGTCCAATTCTCCAGCTGGTCCAGATTCCTTTAAATGATAGCAAGAACTTCAAATCAATCAGCCATAATCCCTATTCTCCATCTGATATCATCCATAAACTCAATGAGGGTGCAGTCTGTCCAGTCATCCAGCTCATACCTGAGGATGTAAAACAATATTGGCCCTGATACCAACCCCTGGGTGCACCATGAGTGAACTGGTCTCCAGCTGCCCTTTGAGTTGATCATAATCCCTTGAGTTTGACAGTTCAGCCAGTTTTCAATCCACCTCACTGTCAACTAATCCTGCCCATACACAAATACATCTCTTTTTTTTTTTTTTTTTTTTTCAACTTGTAGAACAAGGGGAACTGAAAAAATAAAGAATTTAAATATCTTTGTATATGTACTATATGACACTGCAAATTTTTAAATCTTATTTCACTTCCCAATATACTGGTTGTTTGCCACCTCACCCCTCCCCTTGTAATATCTGTAGAACAATGACAATTTCAACCATGCTTTCCTCTTTACATTGAATTTTACAACCAGTTTTTCTCAGGTTGTAGAGTGAATGTGTTTCTCTGTTTCAGAAGTTCTTTGATTCTTTGGTCTATAGCTATTCAATAAGGGAGTTCTTTTGCTACTTTAGATCAAGTATATAAGATATATAAAGACTGTTTGTGGTATACATTGTGAGTTATACATGTCAAAAGTTGTATAATGAGGAAGAGCTGTAATTTAAATCATCCTGGTTTTGAGACTATCATTTAGCAATTTCTGGCAGAAAGTCATGAGGCATTTAACATCTTGAATAGACAATGCAGCATGCTTCCTTAAAAACACACTGGTCTATGTAAACAAATATTCCACTACCAGAAAAAAAAGCACAAACCTGCCCCGTTCCTTAGATAATGAGATATCTTTCTATCAGAAATAAAATTATCTGAATAACCACAAAATCCTTTTGTGGATCCTATCATAGTTTACACTTGTCATCCCACCCTAAATAATATTTTTATCTTTCCTCTTCTCCTCATTCCTTGGCTACTTCCTACTCACTACACTGGCATACAGATATGAAGGAATTTTCACATTAGAAAACCCCTTAGAGGTTGTTCTTCATGTGCTTATGAGTAAAACATGAAATAAAAACCAGCCAGATGGGATCCTTTGATTCTGTTAATTTTGTCTCTGGTCAATTAAGTTTAGCTGGCTGAAGGATAAAGAAAATAATTATCTACCACCTAAAAAAGAAAAAATAAATAAAGAAAAATACAATAAAGAGGGTGAATTATCATTATGCTTGCAGTTTCTGATTGATTTTAAACACATATGTTAGCCTGACTTAAGACAGTTTCCTGAGAGAATGTTAAAAGGCCTTTTTCAATCCTTGGGATCACTTGTGATACTGCAGCACTGGGAAATGTCACAGAATAAATGCATAGGACTGTAAGCACAGGAAGGTACTGAATAAGCTTTATGCAGGAATCAATAACCACAAACACCAGGAATGTTTGTGCTGTAACTGCTACAGTAAGTTAATTGCTTCTAACAATTGGATAAGGAATGAAAGCAAAAGGAATACAGAGTAGGAATAGATTTAAACTCTTGGCTCTAAACAACTAAGGAGAAAAAAAAGAACTGTTGTGCAGGTGCTAAAGTTTTATGAGATGGGGGCACGTAAAACATGAATAAAAGACACTGAGGATTCTTGCAGAACGAGTTTTACTTTTTACTCTACATTTTGGACCAATATTATAAAATTATGTGTAAAGGAGAACCTGTAACAGGAACTGAAAAAACTTCTGAAGATCAGCTGATAAAATATCAGTAGACCACAGAAGACAGACAGCTTTTAGAAAAGCTATTGTGTTCAAACTTGAATGTCTAACTAGAAGGGATATGTACAGCAAAAATGATCAATTAAATTGGCAATTAAAATTAATTGGTAATACCGGGGTGTAAAAGTAATATTGAGTGAACCAAGAAAAGTAGCACATTTTGAGTCATTAAGAAAAGGAAATGGTAGAAATAGTGGGATTTTTTCTTTATTTTCCTTTTACTCATGGTTCTATTAAATCGTTGTTGTCCTATTAAGAAAAGAAGCCAGCACAGAAATCAAGGAAGACACAGAGATTTTGAAAGGTTTCTAGAAACATGTTTTATGAATGACCTTCCTTTCTCTTTGAAATGCTGACCAGATAAACTTTTTGAACAATTAGGCACTTATAGGATGACAAAGAATCAAACATTTTCAGTGAAACTTGGATGAAATATTTTTCTTGGACTTTGTTTTGAACAGGAATATTAGTGCCTTATGTTTACTTATTTATTTTTAATTTTACTGAGATACTCCAAATATGCCTCTGTCTTTATAATAATTGCAATAAAATTTCAGCATGATTCAATTTTACACGTATGTATATAAATTTGCCTTTCCTTTCAAGTTTTATTCCCAAGACATGGATAATAAATGGAGCATTTACTTTCATAATTTGAATCAACACTACAAAATAAATGAGGTGTTGTTTAATCTATAATGTTTGGTATAAAATTAATCATGACCAATATAAGAAACGAATCTCACTATTTATGTTAAGTTTTTGAGAAGAAAACCAAGAGAAGCATAACAACAGGATTAGAAATCATCAATTATTTCTTTGGTAAATGCTGTGTTGAAGAAAATTTTATTTTAAGGCTAAGATATTTATTATTAAGGACAAATTTAAATGAGAACTGACCTATGAGAACTGACTGCAGTCTTGCTGAAATCACATATAGCTAAAACTCTGTCAGTGTTTTAACCCTCTTTATAGGATACAATATCTATATAAAAGAGCTGCATGGGTTGAAACTTGGCTTTTTCCTCTATCAGGACTGTGGTAATTCTGTGGTAAAAACCATAATTTTCACTGAGGTTCTTATATCAGTTCCATCAGAAACAACAGCTATTTTCTGTTTTCTGAACTTGTTCATGATTGAGATATTAAGGAGATGTGAAATTTTACTCCTAATTTGACCCTCTTTCTGATGAGGTCAATCAGGATTGTGTATGAGTTATGTACAGAAATGAGCCCTCATGGAGTGCTTTGGAAAATCATATAATTTCTCCATCATTCATGTACTTAGCTATGCCCTAAGGTATAATGAAGTAACATAGGGGTCAAGATAATATAAACTCTGCTTAAGCTGAAGTAGCATCTTGTTTGTTTTCTAAATATATGAGAAGCCAGTTTACCATATGAAAGAGAGGGGAAAAGATGGAGAGGAATGGTGAAGAGGAAATAATATTGGTATGTAGATGGACTGAAAAGAGGTAAGTTTCTTTCCAACTTGTGTTAACTCTGAGAAAGAGTTTTGAAAGAAGTTAGAATCTGTTGAGTCTGACTCTGGCACACTCTCCGGGGGTAGCTCCCTCCACTCTCCTTGCCTAAAAGATGCATAAAGGTGAATTCACCAGAAGGTCAGTCAGGAAACTCAATATGGCATTCTACTTATGTAAAGAAATATGTCCTACAAATAGTTCAGAGTGGCTATCACTTAGTTTATGAATTTGATGAGGAAAGTTGTGACTTTACTTGTAATAGTTGCATTTTTATTTTATGGTGTAAGCAATAATTTACATACGGTATGTGTACTTGATTTATTGCCCTCTTGTTTGTCACATGAAATTTCAAGTTGCATGGAGTAGAGAATCATAAAATCATCCAATCATTTAGCTTGGAAAAGGCCTTTAAGGTCATTGAGTCCAGCTTTTAACCCAGCACTGCAAAGTCTACCACTAAACCATGCTCCTAAGGGCCACATCTATATATTTTTTTAATATCCTCAGGGATGGTCACTCAACTACCTGAACAGCCTGTTCCAGTTTTTTCATATCCAATCTAAATCTCCTTTGTTGCAACTTGAAGTAATTTTCTTTTGTCCTATTCCTTCTTACTTGGCAGAAAAAACTCACCTGGCTACAATCTCCTTTCAGGCTGTTGTAGTGAACAATAAGGGCCCCTTGAACCTCTTTTCCTCCAGGCTAAACAATCCCAGCTCCTTCAGCTGTTCCTTATAATACTTGGGCTTAAGACCCTTCATCAGCTCTGTTGCCCTTCTCTGGACTAACTCCAGCACCTCAGTGTCTTTTTTTGTAGTGAGGGATCCAGAACTGAGCACAGGATTTCAGGTGTGGCCTCACCAGCGCTGAGTACAGGGGGACAATCACTGCTCTGGTCCTGCTGGCCACACCATTTCTGATACAGAGCAGGAGCCCAGTGGCTCTTTTGGCCACCTGGGTGCACAGTGGCTCCTATTCAGTCAGCTGACAACCACTGGCCCCAGGGCTTTTCTCACTGGGCAGTTTTCCAGCCACTCTGCCCCAAGCCTATAGCATTCCATGGTTTGTTGCGACCACACTCAGCCTTGTTGAACTTTCTGTATTTGTCCTTGGCCCACTGATCCAGTCTGTCCAGATGTCTTTGCAGAGCCTTCCTAACATCTAGCAAAACAGCACCCCTGCCCAGTTTAGCATTATCTGCCAACTGGCTGAGGCTGCTCTCGATCCCCTCGTTCAGATCATCGGTAAAAGGTCTTAAACAGGACTGGCCCCAATACTGTGTGTGCACTGGGGAACACCACTCTATAACATTTCAGTTCTGACTGGAAAAGTGAAAATATGTTGCTGAAAATCTGGCAAGGAATTGCTAGATTTTGAGTAAAAATAGTAAGGATATGAGCAATCTGAAAGACAGCGTAGCAACATCGCACTTCAGAAGGCAGTTGATTCGATTGGTCATGAACTTCTGTGAGTGTGACAACATTAAGATTTTTGTCAGACTAATAAGCAAGCAAATAAAAACAAAGAAACAAGCAAAAACTCTACAACCAACCAGAGCATAAAAAATTGGCTTTCTCCTCATATCTACAGTGCTCTATATTTTATTTCTCCTTATTTGGTATAGACAGTTCCCCCCTCCTTCAAAACACATTTTATCCATCAGAAACCAAAATTTTAGTGAGATGAGTAGACAGTAGAGAATATTTTACATTCTGCTCTTGCAACCCAAGATTTCTGAACCAGCTGGCCTTAGGGCTAGTTTTGCTTCTTGGGTTTGGCTATAAAAAAAAAATCAAAGTATTCTCCGCAAGTAAAATACTGACTGTACCCCACTACAAGAATTACTCTACTTTTTTGTCTTAGAGAAACCTCTGAGTCCATGCACACAGCATCAACAAGAGACCCAATATAAGGTATTGTGATTTGCACATACAAAACATTTTCAAGAAATTCCACAGAAAAAAGTAAAATGTGGGAAACACAGACCAAATCCTCAGCCTTGAGAGAACAAAAGTGGAGATCTCTGAATGTGGTTTCAATGTGTTTTCAGATTTGATCATACCTGCTCTTAGTGACAACTGAAATTAAGAGTTTCTACAGTAGAAGAAAAAGTTGAATTACCTGAAAAAAAGAATGCAGTGAGTGGGTAGATTCTCTGCTTACTTTCCTGAAATACTTCCCCTTACTGCAATGGAGCTGTTCAATTATACAGTTCAAATGGCAGCAAAATCACAATGCAGGCAATAAAGGGAAATCCTCCTTTTCTCATGCAATAAAGACAAATCTAGGAAGGAGTTCTTGAAGTAATTTCCTTCTCTCATTCTGAACAGAAGCCTCAAATGATGACAAAGGAAATTTGCATATGGTAAGACATAGTGAAAACTAGAGTCAAAATTTCATACTTGACCTGAAATGAAGATTTAGAGTAGATCTTTTTTGGATTTAGAAATTATCCACTGTAACTTGCTATTAATTGTGTTACAGATATTTATTTTGCTTTTCCAACATTTCTATATAATGGAAAATCTAAAAAGTCCTCATATCATTATTAGGGGAATAGAAATTGAGTGAATTTGGAAGATTATTTCATTTATTTAACTTGAAATTACAAGCTTAAGCCTTGTGTTAAAAATATAAAGAACTACATAAAATATCCTATGATGTTAGCATATTGTTAAGATTTACCATATTTGAGTTTTTTTACTGTTCTTTGTGGAGCAAGGGAAGAACCATATAGCGCATAGGATTTTAATATGTGCTAGAAATGCTGTAAGTACACTGTGACATGAGGTAAATGTGCCTAAGTAAAATGAGCAGATGAAATTGTTTCATTATTGTAGGCTGTGTTTGACCAAAACTATATATACATGTAGGCCTTTTCCAAAAACTCATCCAGAGTAAGAATCAATACAAGAATAAATCCAATTTAAAAAAAATCTTTCTTTATTCTATTTCACACTTTCAGTTTGCACCTCCTGTATAACCAAACTTCCCTTTTAAAACCTGGCAGAATTTTGTGCCTTCAGTTCAATGTTGGTTTTTCAAGCATCAGAATCTGTTCTACCTCCTTCTTCTCCTTTCCTTTCTTGGACTCCAACCAGTGAGTGCTCGATCCTTTTGCATGCCAGTGTTTTTCACTCTGAGTTGTCACTGCTCCATAGTCTAAAGACACCTTGGGCAATTCCAGACCTTCAACTTGAAGTAAGATGAGACAAATATATCTTATGTTGTCCAGCACAGAGGAAGCATGAGTTTAGGGTGAGTTTAACACGTGAGTTTGTGTTTGAATTTCACTAGTTAGAATTACTAATCTCTTTTCCTTTTTTTTTTTCTTTTTCTCTTTTTTTTTTCTTTTTTAAACTTTTCGTTCTTGGTTTGGGGGTTTTGTTTGTTTGTTTGTTTGTTTGTTTGTTTGTTTTTGATTGGAAACAAAGCAACGACGACTGAATTTGGGGCAGAATAACAGCAGCAGATAACAAAACATTTTATTATTTCTGAGAAATGAAAATAAATTTATTTGGCTTGATTGAACACTTCATCAACTGCTCATTTTCAGTTTGGCTTACTACAGTCACAAATATTCCAGACATTTATTTGGTACCAAAAGAGACTTAGGGCTTTTGCCCTTCAACACTTAGGGCTTCCTACACTTGATTTATTCTTGTTCAGAAAACTGCATTTAGTCTGGCTGAAAGAGAAAATAAATAAATTTTTAAAAACAGTCAAAAAATAGATTTAACAGAATAATATAATAAGTTTCAATTTCAGACTGGCAAACTGGACTAGTACTGCCTGAAAAATGAGATGTTGAGATTTATTTCAGGTGCATTAAATCTTTAAGTCTGCTAATAATTTCAGGTTCAGATACTATTTTCCACTGACTACATACAATTCAAGATAATGGGACAGAAATTAAACTAGGGAAGATGTATATTGAGGAACTGATCCACCTATCCCAAATAAGATTAATTCAAGAAAAAATGGATAGCATTTTGAGGGGCCATAATATTAACATAGAATAGAGTTAGGATGAGCTCAGTAATCTGTGATTAGATTTCCCCAAAAGCATTTTCTTTAAAACTCTCAGGAAATCAAACTTATTTCCAGCTTTAAGTGGGAAAGATTTTGAGTATTTATTTGATGCAAATTTTATTCATTCAGCTGCAATGTTCAGTACTCTGCTAACAGAGCTTAGATATTAGTTAGGGTTGGAGCTATTAATTAATTTGAGCAATTAATTCAGAGGTAGTAATGTATTTGATGCATTTTACTCTCTTCAGTGCATGAATTTTCAATAAACAGGCTATGATTTTTCTCTAATTTATTCAGTATTTGAAATTATTACCCAATAAATATATTTTGATAATTCTTGGATGGTAAATGGCTTGGAAGGAGATAATTTGAAAAGATGTGTCTTTACCACATGGTCTAGAAAAAACATTTTCCATACAGGTCAATCTTCTCCCTAAAAATCCCTAATTCTTGACAGGAAAAGAAAAGATAGACATTAAAATCTTTTTAGGTGGTGCACATTCAGAGATTTCTGTTGCTCCCACTTTTTACCAAACTTTCTCATATAAATCTGCAAACAAACAAATAAGTCCTTGAAATTTAAATAGTAATTAAATCCCTTTTTGCTATTAAATAACTAGGGGAGAGAGAGAATTTCATGGGGCCCATGAAACTGACTTTAAATATGGCATAATATATCTCAGTATGCCAGTATAACCAGCTCTTGGAAAGTCATCTAAAACATCTCCTGTCAATGTACTTTAGTTAATTACCATATAATTATATGGTATTAAAATCTCTCTATATATAGACTGAATATTTTACCTGTTTGAAGATTTTTTTTATTTAAACACCTTTTTATTTGAACATCAAGTAACTGAATACTTTTAACTATCAGGGGTTTTTCTGCTGACTTTTTCACATATAGAAACATGAAACAGTTTATTCTGTAAAGGGATATTTTGTTTTGTCAGTACCTTTTCCTGTTCCCTCATTGTCCTAAGTTTTCCCTCTGTATTTGCAGCACAACCTGTCTGTGTTGAGAAAAACCAGGACAGAATTATTCTTGTGTCTCAACAGAGAAAGTATCCCAGACCAGATGTCTCCTCCTGAGACCTCTAATCTAGAGCTCAATGCACACATGAAAAAGTGAGTTCTCTGCAAAAAACAGTGGTCATCCTTTTTCTTTTACCAAAAGCTTAGAGGAGTGACACAGAAATCTAAATCTCTGTGGGGTGAAAATATCTTTCACAGCTTGCAGGAGCTTCTGCAGATAGAAAAATAAAATAAAGCAACAATGACACTTTCATCCATGCTTCAGAAGGAGTAATTCCTGCTGGGGTTTTGCTTTTTTTAAAAAAATAAATTATAAATCAGATATTTCTTTTTTAATAAAATATTTAATACTTTATTATTTCTGAGATTTTTTCTGCAACATTATTGACATAGACAGTATGCATTTTGCTCAGAGTTCTGCTTTCTGCTACTTTGATTAGAATTGCTTTTAATGAAGAGTTATTAAAACTCATGATTTTATAAAAAATAATCAAAAATTACACATTGCGAAACTAAGCCTTAAAGCATCTAAGGCACTTGGTGAATCTGCCTTCTGATCTAGATGTGTTGAGTCTGTTCCTGAAAAAAATAGATTAAAGGCATTTTTGAATTACATTATAGTATTAAATGTTCAAATAATAAATTGCATTTTGATATGTATTCTGATACATAATATGTACTAAATTAAAAAGTTAAGAAAATAATTCAACAATTTCACTTGTATCTTTTTTGTCATTCCTTCCTTAGATATGTGATCCAGTGAAGGAAGCAGAGAGTTGTTTTTGTTGTCATCTGACCATTTGAAGGAAAAACATTAAAATTTGTTTACTGATCTAGAAAATCCTCTACAAAATTCATAAAGGCTACATCAATTTTCTTGTTTTTTCTCCATGGGAAATAGTGGAACTCAACTACTCTGTACAGTCTTCAATACTTTTCTGCTCCCCCTAAGCACAGCTCTGAGGTAAAATCAACATGGCAGATAATCCCCCACTGTAAGAAAGCCCTTTAGATGCTGCAGATTAATGTTCAACATCTTCAACCTCTGCTCACTGCTCTGGTTAAGTAACATTTTGCTCACTTTTCTGTACTCAAACTCATGTGAAGCATTTCCTGACTTGCCTCTGTGCTACAGATCCAACAGTTACAATGGGTTAAATTGAATGAGAGGCTGTTTTGAACAAAAGAGGAGTAAAAGATTCAGGCTGTCCTTTTCTGATGACGGAAGCATATCTTCATGAAAGACCTGAATGGGATTTTTGCAAAATTCCATTATTCATTTCAGTGCACTAATACAATCACTGTACAGTATAAAGCCAGCAATCAATAGTTTAGCATACAGCTTTGATGAACAGTTTCTTCCTGCTTCCAATTTATACCCTAAAAAGGAGCCTTGCCTGTGGAGTTCACTGTGTCCAGCTAATACACCAATTAGCTACTGTGACAAGGTTCTGCATTATCAAAAATCAAAGCTTTCCATAGAGAACCATCTTATTGTGGAAAGCTGGTCAGGGAGGAAGTCAATGAAAGACCAAGGGTATATATGCTCAGTTTTAATCTCAATGTAGATTATGCACATTAAATAAGGGTATGAAGAGCATAGCCTCTGGACAAGACAGCAGTATCTTTTGAAGCAACCTACTGAAAAAAAAACACTTAAAATGTTTAAATGATTCATGCTAAACACTGCACACTGTGATTTCTTTCAAAAAAGAGATTTTTACATCCCAGGATTTTGGTTGAGAAAGTGGTCTGAGTTATTAGAAAAATGATAAGGTCTGTTGGATTTATCTCTTTTCTTATATTTTGATTATTAATTCTGTTATTATAGTATTTTTAAATGTAGCCACTCCATTTTTTAAAATACTATTATGCTTAAGCAAAAATACAATTGCAGAAATTGCAGTGCTCAGGTGGAGTGTTGACCTTGTTTGGCTGATAGAAGTCTGCCTAGCTGCTCTCTTGCTCCCCCTCCTCAAAAGGACAGGGGAAGACAATGAGGTTGAAAACATTATGCTTCACAAGGAAAACAGAGAGATTGCTCACTACTTACCATCATGGGCAAAACAGATCAACTTGGCAAAAATCAATTTAAGGTATTTTCAGTTAAAATAGACTCAGATAGTGAGAAACAAAAAAAATTTAAACACCTTCCTACCTTCCCCCCAAACTCATTCCTTTATTCCTGACTCCTCTATTTCCCTACCTCCAAAGAGTGCAGGGGGGTGGCAAAATCAGGGGCTGAGATCAGTCCATAACATTTCTCTGCTTCTTATTTCTCCTCCCAATTTTCTCTTGCACCAGCGTGAGTGCTTTCTATGGGCTACTGTTCTTCAGGATAAAGCTGCATCAGTCTGTTCTCTCCATGTGATCTAAGAAATATCCACCTACTCCAGTGTGTGTTCCTCCCTGGCCTGCAAGGATGACATCCTCTTCCTCCTTCTTCACTGACCTTGGTGCCTCAAACTCTTTTCCTCTCCCCTGTTCACTGCCCTCTGGTTTTTTATCCTTTCTTAATGTTTTTCTGGACATGGCACCAGCTTGGCTGATAGGTTAAGCAATGTCCTGTGGAGGGTGTGATGCAGAGCTGTCTGGATCTGGTCGTGTCCAGCATGGAGCAGTCCCTGGCTTCTGCTCCTTCCACTGCTAACACCTGGGCACAGACAGCCAATGTAGGGCACACAGCCATTAATGCTGCCTACCAATCTGCCCTTGCTCAAAGGGGAATATTGTAAAGCTGATGCTCTGCTCAAGGAAGATTGATATG
This sequence comes from Haemorhous mexicanus, assembly GCF_027477595.1. Classification (NCBI taxonomy): domain Eukaryota; kingdom Metazoa; phylum Chordata; class Aves; order Passeriformes; family Fringillidae; genus Haemorhous; species Haemorhous mexicanus. The sequence goes on along the minus strand of NC_082345.1, from coordinate 59,983,527 downwards.
AGCCCCAAAGGCATTACAGAGCACTCAAAATAAGCTTTTCTGATGAGCCCTCTGCCTCCTTCATTGTACGATATATAGAAAAAATCTGGCACATATTACCAGTGTATGGAAAATCAGAGCTATCTTCATGAGTTGCTACTTTTAAATTGGAAGAAACCTTTCTCCATTCCCCTGTTTGGCAGTCTTCCTCAGTTTTGTGGTATTTCTCTTCTGATGCAGAAAAAAAGTGATTAACAGGAGCAGACTATGACAATCCAAATTATTGCGTGATCACACTAAAAAAATTAGAGCATTAGAACCACTAACACAGAGGGCTTGGGCTGAAATTTGACCTTTGTCTCAGAGCTGTGCCCCAGTTAATTGGGATAAATCTAATGGGGTTAGTTACTCACTTCTGTTCTCATGGTCTGAAATCTGACCAGGTTATTATACAAATATTTTTTGTTTGGGTACCTTTGCTATGCCTTTCATTCCTGTATGTTTTGGAGTTGACTGAACATTATTTCACAAGCTGACTTCTGACTTAATGTATTCCAAACAGAAAAAATGTTTGGCAGATTACCCAAGAAATGGAATCTGCTTACCATGAAAATTGAAATCATTCTCTGGCAGATCACATATCTAATGGTGAAACGAAGGAAAACTAATTGTTAGGAAATGTGAGCGTGAAGATTTCCCATTAACTCACTCACACAACTGGAGAAGAAGGGCTGCTTTACTTGCTCAAGAATTTCTCATGTTTGGTATACCCTGAACTGGAAAGCATGTTTTGACAGTGATGAGGTAACACTTCTCAAAGGAGTCTGGACAATTTACAAAATCATTCTCTTTCCTTGATAGAAAATGGAGGTCAACTGCTATCATTCTTCTTGTATGTCTTTTAATTCCCTGGGAAGTGTGCAGTAAATTTCCTTTTGCAGTAAATTTCCTTTTTCTGCTCTTTAGTTGTTTGAAGCATTAGACTATTTTCTGGACAATGTGATGCTGGCTTATATGGACAAACAGAAGACTTTATTTTGAAGGGAGAAATACTTTCGATTACACTTGAAGCAGAAGATTTTCTTGTAGTTTCCAACAGAATAAAATGTGTGATTTATATAAGATAGTAGATCAAGGACTCATACTTTACACAAGGCATAGCCAGTTCTCATAATTTTCTCTGGTGTCTCAGATATTCTGATATGTTTATTAATTTTCTATTATTTAATGTTTGTTCACTGTAAACGTAAGGCACCCCAAATCTTTTTATTCCATGAGAACCCAAAATAGGGTCAAACATTATGTTAATGTGACAAAGAGAACAAAGTCACTGCTTTCTTTTTTTATTTTCAGGCTTTCAAAATATCAGCAATCTATTTTTCCAATGCCTTGACCTGCTTTGCACTTGCCCAAGTAGGATTAAAATTACTGGAGAAAGTAACTTCATAGAAGTGTGAAAATTTATTGAAAACACAAAGACAACCTAGGGATCTGGTTTGCATCTCTTTTATGTTAAAGCATAATATTTAAACAATTTCTAGCTCAGACATTATCAATGAATTTCTTAACTTTTCTTAAAATATATTTATCAAGTGAAACCAATAAAAATCCCTTCTGTTGGTGCACTAACCTGAGGATCAGTATACTCTGCTAATTTACTTGTTCAGCCTAAACAAAATTACTTTGCTAAATTAAATCACAAGATTTCTACGAACATAACTAGATCAGTTTCTAAATAGATTTTTTTTTTTTTTTAGATTGGTACAATTCTTTAATATACACAGGCACAGATATCTGTGTGCAGTAGAAATTTCTGGAAAATATTATTAAGAAGTATGTTTTATTCTGAATTATAATTCAGATATCTCTTTATATTTCTTGTGAATTTAACTCCTGGTTCATGCATGGTGACAAAGTGGATATTTGTTCAGATTAGAATTGATTGTGAGGCCCTGGAAAAATGCTAAGATAAAACTCTGAAATGTTAAGCCTTGTGTTTTACCTGCTTAAATAGTGTAATTGCTAGATGTGATGATTGTTTAGTAATTAAAATAATTTTTGTATAATCATAAAAAGAAAAATGAGAAAATGTATGTTCCTAGTCTAAGGTGGCTATGCTTGGGTGAAATCTATGTATACTATAGAACAATGTAAGTTTAATAATTAACATGAAAGTTATAAAATGATAGAATATAAAAGCATATACATCCCGAACCTATGTCGGAGTCAGATTTGGGTTTGTACCCCTGACACCCAGAGCTCTTCAATAAAAGCACCTACATATAATCATTTCTTGTGATTATGTGTTCCTGAACGCTAACAGAATTACATTCATGATTCTTTAATCATAAATGATTTATGATTTCAAAGGAAGGATTTTACTCCAAAATAAATCACTAACATAATTTTAAAGGCAAGCAATTGGACTTGGCACTAGGTGTTTTAGAGAATATATTAAAACTAAATTACATGTGAAATTGTGAGTGAAATGAATTCACAGATGTCTGAAAACTGAAGGTTGCCTGACAATTCCCCAAGTTTACTAACCACCTTGCCTACGACGTATGTTCTTTCTTGGAAAAAAAACCAAAACAGCTATGCCTGCCAGTCTGGGTTGAGCACACTGCTAGGGTTGTATTTGGAAACTTTTAATGAAGGTGAGAATGGAAATGTTAGGCACAGTGTCATGGTGCTCTCAGGACAACTCTGCAGACTCTTCTTATCCCTGGACACAACAGAATAATTTCTACTTATACAGTGGAAAATCCATCCTGTCTTTCAAACAGGGGTAGGAGAGAGAGCCTTGAACTCTGTGGCTATCAGTAGGGTTTGATTCACCAGAGATTAACACTGTAACATTATATTATTTGGATGAAAACAATTTACAAATGAAAAGTTTTGATCCAAAGAGAAAACTAATGATAAAAAAGTCAGAATTAATGAGATCCTTCAGAAGTCAAAATACCACTAGCATATGCTGAAAAATTATTTAAGTTGCTTGAGAAAGACATACTTTTATATCATGTTTTTCATGTTGCATTGGTTAAGTGAATGAAAATCATATCTCTGTATGGATGAATTGCTCCTTCTCTTGCCTGAAATTGTTTGGGATTACTCAAGCTTTAGGAGATCTCTTTTTTTTTCTTATTTCCACGTACTTAAAACCAGGATGAACAGAAATAATGGCAGAGACCTATAATATTCACTGCATGCCCTTTCCCAGCTGACTGCTTACTTTGAAACCATTCCCAGCACTGCTGGCTATGCCCTTTAAGCAAACTCTGAAAAAGCAGATAATGCCTACTCTTCCTGAAGAGCTACTTCCCTCTATGAGCCTTTTATTCCAATAAAGATACAAGATAAATACAAAACAAGGGGAAAACAGAAATTCAGAGCTTTACTTTCCACCTCACTACCTACAATTTTTCTTTGCTTATTTTTCAAAACACTTTTGCTTTACCTGGAAATGATTATCCAGAAATAAAAGCTAAATAAAACATTAGTAGGTCACAGAAACTGTCAGAAGCCAGTCTCTTCTCCTTCAAAAATACCTGCTGTCCAGTGTTTGCTATTGAAGTCTCAGTGCCCATGGTTTGCATGTTTGAATGCCCTGCTGGCTCTCCAGAGCAGAGCAGCAGGTGGAGCAGAAGGAGAGTGCAACTTACATAAAGGCACAAGCCAAACAAAGCTGCTTGGTCTAATTTTAAGCTTACAAGAACTGAAAGTGTTTCTTTTAAATATATATGTTAAGTTTCTGGAAGTATAAAGGATCTATTCCATTTTAAGAACTGATAAAAAAGTTCACCATTTCAAAACAAGTTATTAGTATTTTTCTTGTAAATTAAGTGTTTATGAAACATTAAATACAACACTGCTTAGACTTGTCCTTTGAATAATAGACCCTGCCATTTGCATATCTGCAATGGATTTCTATCCATTCATAGCCTTAAAAACATCTACAGGGTTGATAAATCTAATGACTTTTTATAAGACAGTTACGTAAGGGTTTTTGGCATTTTCAAGGAAATACACATGCAGAGAAAACACTGTATCCTATTACAAAAATCACACAAATTCTAAACAGTAAATTACTCATTGTTTGGTTATGTATGGCAAATTTTCCACCATGTTTGTGTTAACTCAGTTGTGCAAACACTTTCAGTATTTTTTTTTAATTTCTAAGTGATTCAGGACTTTTAACAAAAATGCATTTTCTCTATTTTCACAAAATGAAGAGTGTGTAAAAAGTTAATTGGTGCTATCCTTGAATAAAGTGTTACATCTTTTTCCAAACTAATCCGTCCTAATAAAAACTTGTTGTCTATGAAAATCATTTGGCTTTCTTTGTTATATCACTCTGTTCTTATAAATGGCTCATGACAAAGTAGAACATAGACAATACTGAGGATACTGGCTGTTATCATTATCTACATAAATTTCATCTATTTAAAATTTTTGGTTTATGCCAAGGAAAATGAAATTTTAGGGATTATGAAGCTACAGAAATATATGTATATACAAATACACCTGAACTCACATATTACTTGTTCCATTGACCCTAAAATCCATTTTGGTAACACCCTGATATGCTTGTGTACAATATAATCTTTTCATATTTTCACAGCAATGACCCAATGATCTTTCCTCATCAAAAACTTCCATTTTTAATTAAAAATATGAGTTTTAGTGTGGATTTTTACTTATTAGAGAGGTGTTACTTATGAGGTTTTGTTCTTCCCTCCAAAGGGAAGAACACAAAGCACCCATATGTTATCTTCCATCTCAGCAAAATTAATGACCTCAAAGTCTAGAAATTCCAGCACACTGCCATCTTCAAACTCGGTTCTTACAGTTGTGCTGCACAATTTGGGGGTTTTAGTGTTTTATACTGATAACACCACCATTAAATTTCTGAGCTCCTTAGGCAAGAGTGGACAGTTATCGTATAAACTTCTTTGCAAACTAAACCAACATAAACAAAAAAACCCAAAATCTCCACTATGCCCATCTCATCAATTCACAATACTTAGATCAAGCTGAGAGGAACCTCATATAGAGGTAACTGAAGGCATTGAAATGTTCACTGTTGTAGTTAAGCTTTAGAACAAAGTACTGACTAAGACAGAGAAAAATAAAATGGTTTCAAATAAAGTTGAGGATAAGGGCTGGATTTAATACCTCAGTGTCAAAACATTTTCATACAAGTTACAATAACTGGGAAAGGAGTTTTTAAGCCTAAGAAATTAATGGTTTATATTTTGAGAAAAACCCCAACATTTAAAGAAAGATATGCACAGTCAAGTCTCTGACTTCACCTTAGCTCTGGTTTCTTATGCTGTCACAAAATAAAAACATCACAGACATTACAGTATCTTCTCATAAACTATGATTTTTATTTTTAAAGGCCTGTATTATTCTCTTGTAATAAAGGCTGTACTCCTTCATTTCCCCAGCACAGGCTTTGTTTAGAAATGCAGTGCTGTGGTGATGCTTCCCAAACTAGTGTATAGATACAAACACTTTAAAATGCTATTCTTTTAGGTGTCCAGTAATAAATTTTTTCAACATACAGGAACAATTTCTTTCACATCATTAAAAGCAAAAGAACATTTTTATATGCAGACTACTTAGAAAGTAACCTATATGCAAAGGAATATTTAAGGTCAGGTGATTGCATTAATTTTATGTCACAACACAAAGGTAACTACTTCAGAATTATTCATGCTCTTGTTTTCAAATGTTCTTTCTATGCTCCCAGACATCTGATGCAATGAATCCCAATGGTTAGCTTTATTGCAACCTATTTTCTAAGGACTTTTTTTATTAAAAGAATCATAATCATTTGAACTCTGTAAAAATGTCCACAGAATTTATTTTTTCATATGAAATGTCAACCAGAAAAAAAAAATGGGCAGACAGCACAGAGATTCTATTTGAACTCTCAGTTTTAAGATTGTCCTCATTTGAGAGCTTACAGCTTATTTGCAAATATTGAAAAGGTTTGTTCTGTCCTTAAAGTGTGAATTGGCAATTTTAGGAAAGACCTTATATGTTCTTCTAACCTTTTGTTTAGTAGTAAAGCAGAATATTACCACTACATTTCAGTGCAAATGAAAATGTCAAAGAAAAATGTAAAGCATTTTCATCTCTGTAAATGAAATTACATGAATGACATGTCTCCACTTAATCTTTTTCTTGTTTGTACTTTTTGCTTGTTCAGTGATCCACACAAACATGTATTTTCTCCAAGTTAAATCACCTGGTCTAACCCTCAAGCCATTTGTTCCAATCCCAAGTGTGTTTTTACTTATACAGTATTTGAAGAACTACAGGCACAGGCTAAGGAATACACAGGGTAAATACATGCATAATATTGGGTGGTTTTGTATCACCTTGCTGAATAAATTTTCAGACAATGGAAAATATTGGCTCTAGGCAACTTGACTTTCAAGTGCTCTATATCCTTGGAACCAGAAAACACAGGATTCATGTGTATGTGTGAATGTGTGTACTCCATGTGATATCCATGCTAAGACTTTAAGCAAGTGAAAGCCAATACGTGAGTTTTGAGAGAAATACCTATTTATTTTCCTGCTGCTCTAGTTTCTGCTACTTTGTGTTTTTCATCATAGTATTCAGTCCCACAGAGCATATCACCTTTAACAGACCCCTAAGTTACTAGATAACAGCAGGTGCCAATTTAAAAACAATCAGGTCTGTGTCTTACCATGCTCCCTTCCCTTCTTTTACTGCTTCTCATGAGCAAAGGTCTAGCTAAATTATGGCAGCAGCTGGCAGGGAATGAGGAACAAGTTTCTTTAATGATGAAACTGAGACAGCAGTTTAAAACAGACCAAGGAGTTCCCTCTGAAGGTTTGAAACAAGAGCATCAGCAATGGATGCAGATCCACGAGCACCTTAGCTGAAGGTGAATGACCTTTTGGCATCCTAGGAGGAAGTTCTCTCACAATAGGGACTCTTTTATTAGTGATACATCACTGTCAGAGAAGGAAAGTGTTCAAGATGACACTTCTGTAAACCTCCTTCTGTCCACAAAAAGCAGAATTAGTCATTGTTATTTTCTGATTAGTGGTGTGCCATATATAATGACTGTTCCTCTTTGCAGGTATTCCCACCTTCTCCTTGTATTATGGCTATCTGAATTTATTCTTCTTGCAGGCTTTACAGAAGAAATTGAAACACTGAAAGCACTGCAGTGGGCAGAGAGTCAGGATGGCCAAACAGGCAGGGAGATGCTTTCTCAGAGATGCAGGGAGGAAGCTGTGTAGGAAAGCAGCAGAGGAATGACAGAAGTGAGGTTGAGTGAGACTGTAAACTGCCATTTTTTTTGCAAAAATGAAAAGAAACAGAGTATTCATCCAAGATCTGAGGCATCAGCATATGTCTACTTTCTTTGCTGCACATCTCCATTTAGATCTTCATTTCCCATACCATGATTAAGTAGTGCAACATTAGTTGTCATAAACTGGACTTTACTCACAGTTTGAAGATTTTACTTTGACTCTGAATACCTAGCTTGATTTTGAGAGGGTGATACATTAATCCACTATTTGAACCCTAATTTTTCAATGGAAATAAGTTCTGTGCTGCCCTAATATCTGACATTCTTACAAATACTAATGCATGATACCAATTTAGTTGAAAATATGAAAAGCTGTAATTCCTGGAATTCACTTGTATTAAACAGTGATAGACTTTTCAGAGTGCTACACAGATCTCTGGTTTGTACTGCCCAAGGTTACACATGCTTCCACATGACACAAGTAACTTGCCATCTCACAGCTGATGGAGATCAGGGCTCCTTCACATGGCCAATACACCATCACTCCAAACATCCCCCCTTCCTCATTCTTCCCCTCACTTTATATACTGAGCTGAATAAACATCCATCTGGGAGCAGAAATAAGACAGAAGAATAAAACAGTTTTTCTAAAATGATTTTTTTTTTCATTTTTTTAACACTAAGACTTAATTCAATGAAGTTTTTTTCAGAAGAGAGTTGAAATAAATGTTTCATTTTGTACTTCATTTTTCTAAAATCAGATTAGAGAATGTTTGAGTGGGGAAGGGCAACTAGAACTGGGAAGAGCTGAAAGAAGCTGGAAGATAAAGCTGGAGTTTACACCAAATTCATCAGGCCTAGAACTGGATGCAGATGTTTACAAAGGAAGCCCAGGTGAGCAGAAGGCTAGCAAGGTAGTAACCTTGAGGTTATTGTGCCTCCAGAGCCCAAATGTCTGTGTCTACCTATTCTTCATCTGTTAGCAAAAGGATCAAACACTCCTATTTCTTTATGCATTGCAGCACACTAATGTCAATAACCTATTGTCACTGGCTTTTATGACAATTACCTGAAGAAGCCAAAGAGTTAAAATTTTTCAGTCCAGGGGTGGACAAATTATATCCATGATTTCTCTTGTTTTGGCTGGGGTAGGGTTAGTTTTCTTCACAGTGGCTGGGATGGGGCTGTGTTTTTGATTTGTGCTGAACACAGGGTTGATAATACAGAGATGTTTTTGTTATTGCTCATCAGGGCTTACACAGAGCCAAGGTTTTTTCTGCTTTTTGTGCTTCCACTTTGGTGAGGGAGTTGGGGGTGCATGGGAGGTTGGGAGGAGATAGAGCCAGGACAGGTGACCCAAACTGACCAAAGGGATCTTTCAGACCATGTGACATCATGCTCAGTATATAAAGTGGGAGGAAGAAAAAGGAAGGGGGGGGATGTTTGGAGTGATGGTGTATTGGCCATGTGATGGAGCCCTGATCTCCTGGGGGTGACTGAACACCTGCCTGCCTGTGGGAAGCAGTGAGTCAGTTTCTTGTTTTGCTTTGCATCTGTGCATGACTTTTCCTTTCCCTCTTAAACTGTCTTTATCTCAAAAATTTCCTATCTTTTTCCCTTCCAGTTCTCTTCTGCTGGTGGGGCAGAGCAAGCAGTGGTGTGGTAGTTGGTTGCTGGCTGGGGTTAAATCAAAGCAATTATGTATTATGATGGCATAATCAAAATATACCTTTTCCCTAAAGTTTGTTCATTGAAACAGAAGGAAAATGGATGTTATATTTAGTATTAGTATGCATTTATTGCACAGCAGAGATGTCCATCAAATTTAGATATTGAACTCTCACAATCAAGCATTTTCATTCTTGTTCCAGTGTATTTTGTGGTAACACTTAATTTACATGTCCATGTCAAGCCACTTCAATGAAATTTCTGAACCATTTCTTCCATGAACCTGTGGCAGGGTTGACTTTGCAGCAGTAATGCCTTTATTCTGTAGAGTCTGTACAATTTTTGCTTTCAGAGGTTGGAATATATATATATAAGAATGCACAAGCTTGCAGGAGATTGAAAGGAAGATTTCATCATGTAACTGTGTCAAATGTCACTGACACCAAACTTTCTACAGCATATACTACCCCTTATGTTCTTAAGAATGATACAGAGATGAAATACTATTTCTGAAAAAAACATATACAAAAAATCCAGGAAAAGGTTTTTTCTGAATCAAACATAGTGCTGAAGTCAGAGGGATTTGAGCTGTGAAAGTAAATGAGCCATGAAACCTAAGCAAGCAAAGAGGAGAAAACAAAATATTAACTTTTTGCTCATTAAGGGATCAGATATTCTGTGCAGTGAATGTAGGGATAGTTCTGTGAAAATTGCAGTTTACATTCTGCAATTTAGTTCTGTATCATAATACATTTGCATACAGCAGCCAGATTAAGCCAGTACTAACAAACTTAATTAAGACAATTAGTACTTTTCTGATTGATATTGTACATACTGCATATATTTATGTTTAAATGGTGTTTGCAGCTGCCTGATATGCAGTTGTATGGCACCCTACCACTTGAAATAGATATTTTGAAGCTTCCACAATGTAGGTGATAGTATGAATCAAAGTTATTCCTGAAATTCAAATTTTTCCATAGGCACTCCTGATCTTCTGTTTAGACTGTTTGCCTGTCTTGTGTGTCAATCCCTTATATGCTCTGCTGAAGGCTGAAGAGTGCAGGCAGAAGAGAAGGTATAATAGGCCCTAAAACTCATCCCCTTAAGATAGATGCATTTCTAATTACTCCATTGACAGCTCATAAACCTGAAAAGCTTAGGAGAGTTTTAGGCTCTGAACAAAACTATTTTAGAGCAACTTTTAACTTAAGAGAAAAAAAATCCACATGCATGAGAACATAGTAAAATAATATGCATTAAAACATAGTAAAATAATTCTCATTTTAGACAATTTTGGGTATTTATAGCTAAAAGAACATGCACATACTTTTAAAGAATGAAACATCATACAAATTTATAAAGAGAGCTGAATTTTTAAGACCCTGTGAAGACTCTAAAAGGGCCTCTCTCCTGCAGACCCAATATCTTACTCCTCTTGACAGCTGCAGGAACCTGTGTTTTCAATATAATTTGACTTCTGAAGATATAAGCTGAGATTCGGAAGAACAACTAAGAACTTGTTGGAATGACATCCTCTCCTTTCAAAGACATGAAAAGACCTGCAGAAGATTTTCAACCATTACCCTGACAGCAATGAAACCAATGTTTCTTGAATATCAATAGTGATGAACACAGAGAATGGAGAAGCAAAATTCTTGAGTGACTGTTTAAAGCTCTTTCCTTATACTTTGCACAATTAACAGTAGTATGTGAAAGCTCTATTCCTGTGAACAAAGAAGTATTTAAAAATCACAAAATCACAACATCTTTCTTATGCTGCAGTGACCAAAACTTCCTCCAGCACTTGAGGTGAGGCCACACCAGTGCAAAGCAGAGCAGGACAATCCCCTCACTTTCCTGGCTGGCAATGCTGTGCCTGATCCCCCAGGACATGGGTGGGTGGCCCTCCTGGCTGCCAGGGCACTGCTGACTCAGGTTCAACTTTCCATCATCGAGGATCCCCAGGTCCCTTTCCATGGTACCACTTTCCAACCTCTCATTTCCCAGTCTGAACATATACCCAGGGTTGCTCCATCCCAGGTGCAGAATCCATCACTTTCCTTTGTTGAACTTCACATGGTTGGTGGTTGCCCAGTCCTTTGATTTATTAAGGTCTCTCTACAGAACATCCCTGTCTCTATGGGAGTCAACAGCTCTTCTTTTTTTTGTATCATCTGCCAATTTTCATAGTATCCCTTTGAGTCCCATGTCCAAGTTGTTCATGGACATGTGGACAAGGCAGCCATAAGAGTTCCAGCCTGCCACTCCCTGTAGACTGGTATTTTAGGTCCTGTATTGGCAATAAATACTGTTGGGAAGACAGGGTTAAAAGGAGAAGAATGGCAAAGAGGATGGTAAATTCACTCAAGTGGCCTTTCAACAGGGAATGTTTAATCCTGGAAAACATTAGTGTGGGAAAATTACATTTATTATGCCTTATGCTGTGTATCCTCTGTTTTGAGAAGTAGAATTCCTGTGTAGAAACAATGCTCTCTCATCTACATGCTTGAGCCAACTTTTGAGAGAGATGAAAAGCTGAGGGTGTGGTGACAAAATCTTGGTGTGCGGTGACAAACCGTGGTGTGTGGTGACAAACTGGTGTGTGGTGACAAACTGTGGTGTGTGGTGAGGCCCTTGGACAGACAGGGGCAGGCAGCAGGGCCCCCTAGGACATCCCAGCCCTGACGGTGTGTGTCCCTGCTCTGTGTGTCTCTGCAGCCCACCATGTGCTGGGGATATTCAGTCAGAGAGGTAATGAAATAAACCTACTCTGCATTTCAGCTGTGGTTCTGTGGTCACCCTGGTTACCTGCATGTGTTGACTCACACAAATGCCAAGGCTCTGCAACTTGTTGGACCAGAAAGATGAATTTAAAAAGGGGGTTTGCCCTTTCTAAATGTGTTGTGACCACTGGACTATGTGAAATTAAAAGAAATGTACTGAAACTTCAGTGCTACTTACTTTGGTGATGGCAGAATTTAGGTTCTGAGTAATAGAATAGTTCTCTGTCTCTACAACACATTCACCTGCAAGGCAGAATATAATTGTCTTCTCTCTAGTGTTATGTCTCACCTTTTGTAATTTTTCTTTGACCTAAATTTCCCTGATCACTAATTGAATGCTTACATTTTATTATCCAAAGACGTTTCTTTGTAAATGTTTTTGTTTGATTATTTTTTTTAATGCCTGCAAAAATAATATGACTTCTATCCCACCTCTGGTTTATTTCTTTTCACTTAAACACTGAAAAAATTTTATTGTATGACTAGTCTTGCTTTGTTTCTGAATGATAATTTGAGTCATATCAGCCAGACGTAATGGAGATATTAGATCTAATGCACTTTAAAATCTGCATTGAAGTCATCCAGTTTCAGCAAAATCAACTATTTCTATACAAATGTTAATCCTTTCTAGGTTATTTCTTAATCATCTTGGCATCTTTAAACCCCACGTAACTATGCAATTTTAGTATTTTTATATTCTCAGAATCCTCGATGTGCCAGATAGCACATTTGCTATATTTCTTAGCTGTCATTTCACAGAGGAAAGCATTAGTTTAATTACTCATTAATAACATATTTTAATAATCAAAATGGACAAAGGATATCTTTTAAGAGGTGAAAATTGCTAAACCTGCATCATAGCCAAATCATCAACATGGTACTTATTCTCAGGCAGGTGTGCAGTTACCTGAAAGGCAGTGATTGTATCAGATACCTCCAGGGGTAGAAATTGCTGAGACTGACAGTAGGTCACCAGGTCCAAGGTGTCTGAGGAAGAAAGCTGAACCAGTCTGCTGAGGGACTGCTAATTATTAAGGAAATAGCATCCTATATTGCTGTTTCTCTCTACCCTCAGGGAAAAGTCAGCATCAGGGCCGTGTCAGAGATAAATGGCTGTTAAGATCTGCCTGCAGAGGGATTCAGCAGGTGGAGGTCAGTCTCAGGCAGGTGATTTTGAGATGAGGTGATTTTTTATTTCCATTCTGAGAAGGCCATCCAGCAAACTGATGTCTTAAGAGATACCCTGTTTCCCTTTGCTAACTCAGCATGAATGGTGGATTATTGCACAGTTAAGTACAGGCATTTCACCTAAGGACAGCTCACAACACTGAGTGGGAAAAATTATTTTCCTCTTCTGGTAACTTAAGCTATGATATAAAAAAAAAAAAATCAGTACTTGAATTATAGAAAATCTGCAATGCACAAGTGGAAAATAAATCAATAAAATATCTTTCCTAACAAAATATGCAGTTTATTACAACACTGGATACTATATTGCTTTTTCCTGAATAGAAAGAAGGTGGATGTCTCTGTTTCATATCAGCATATTTCTATCTTGCAATAAGTTGTATCTATAAATTATTTATACCATAACTTATCAACCAAGAAATGTGCACTGGAAGCAAGCAATGTGTGTGTATATATAAACAGAATGTACACATATTTGTACTATGAAAGTAAAAGAGGAGTAGCAGATGACCAAAAGGATATATAAGGTAGGTCTTTTGCATAGCTAGTCAAACTAAAAAGGAATAACAGGAGCAATAAAAAATATTTTACATTGAAATTAACTATAATTTTATAATAGCTGTTTTTAACATACACTTAATCATTAAATTCTCTTATTCTTCTGTAGGAAGAGGATAATTGCTTTTCAGAAAACTCTCATGAGGTGTTATTAAAATGGGGCATTTAGTAGAGAACTAACAATAAAAATAAATATACAGAGTAGTTCACTGGTCATAGAGAAATTGCATAAAATTGCTCAATTATTCCTGGTCAGCAGAAAATTCAGGTAAAAAATTATACCTGTTAGGCAGACGTTTTAGGTAAAACTCAAGAAGTTACAGAAAGGGCAAATAAAAATATTGTATGTGAAGTAATATAGATTCTAAGTATGTGTCTAGGCAAGCAACAAATCAAATAGTGCTGTGGTTGAATTGCCTTTGAGCTATATTCTTGAGAAATACAACATTCTGGCATGCAGACCAATATTTCTATGCACAATCAGCCGTATCCCACAAGGAATACACAGTATTTGATGTAAAATCAGATACACTATTCTTCACAGTGGATGAATTTTCATTTATGTCCACTGACTATTTCTCTAAAGAAAAATATCTCAGAAATAAAAATGTTGCAAATAGTTAAAATATTGCTCTCAAAATGTCTCAGAGGCTTTTCTCCTCCTATTCTTTGTTCTTTAGAAATGAATAGTTAAACTATGAACAATTAACATGACTCTATTTTAGCTAAGGATTAAGAGTTAAGAAAAGCTGGACCCATAGGATTAGATCGAGAACTCATTTCTCAGATAGTTACTACTAATAATATGTAGTTTTCACTCCATAATGAAAATCAAATGGAGATTTTACTTGAACAGTCTTGAGTGATCAGAGAATATAAGAATAATTTACTGATACTTCTCTTTTCTCTTGTGTTGTTATAATTACTGAAAACACAGCACTTTAATGTTAGTTTTCAAAATTTGTATCAGCCTGATTGGAGGACTGATTTTAAGGGGAATGGGCAAAATAATCTACTTGAACATATCGACACTCACAAATAATATATTTTTTCTTAGTTTTGAAATATTTTTTCAACACCAGTGCTTACAATTTTTGTTAATATTCCATTTGCGCAATTTGGAGTCTGTCTAATGATTGAGGATAATTTCTTGCACAGTAAGAAACACATATGAATATCTTGTGTTATAAACCTTTTTGTAAACATAAATGCAGAAAATAGATCAAAGAAAATTAACATGATTCTCTTGAAGAGTAAGAAAAAAGTACTGAAATGGTAAAAAACCCCAGATTTACCATATGAATTTAAATTATAATAATTATGAAGGACTATCATGCTGATTGTTGGAGAATTACTATGAATGAAAGTGTAGAAAGTCATCATCTATCCTAAAAGACTCTTCTTGAAGTTTTCTTTTTTATCTAGTGTAATAGGCTGAATTTTAATGTCAAGAATATAGATTATTCCAGTATCATTCTCAGAGAATCAATAATTTCTCATACACTGATATAGTAATTTCTGTATTAGTACTATGCTTGCAATAGAAAATGAAGAGTGAAAGAAACTGCAAATGATGTTGGCAATGACAGACTTGAATTTCTCCATATAGTTGTTGAAATAAAGAAAGGTCTACAACTTGGAGCTACTCTGATCCTCTAGCAAGACCTGCAGAACAACTGAAATAACAGTTTTTGCTGAAAATAAAATATTTATGGACATGAATGTCCATTTAGGTTGTCCCAAAGCTTTTGGCTATGATTCCACAAATTAGTGTATTTGGTTGGGTTTTTTTCTTCTATGTCACACATACTGTCTGTTTTTGATGAAGCAGATGTACATTAGTACTGATCCTATCAACAAAGCATTTGTCAAACTACTTCTTGGTAGAATATTTTTGTATGACTCAACCAGCTTTTAAACCACTCAAACAGCACTTGGCATTCAATTTTGACAAATATGATTAAATTATAAGTCATGTTACCTTTATTTAGCCAAATTTAACAAAGTTCTTTTCTATTATTTACTATTGTTTGTAATTATTCTGAACTAGCATGTTCTGGGAATTTAATTCTTCAAGTAAGAATTTGACCAAAGCTTTCCAAGAAATAAGCAGAGATTTTTGATTCCCAATATTACACCTAATTTAAATCTCCCATTATTTTTCATGTTTGTGTAAGAACAGGCTCAAAGTAAATAAAATTGTATAGAAGTCATGCAATTTTTGTTAGTTACAGTTTAAGTTTCATATGACTGATTCTTAAGAACTTTTACTCTTTTGATTTCTGCAGAGGGTTCACTACAGTGTTACTTGAACAAGAAGCCACTGGCACAAAACCACTGAATGGTATATTTGAAATACTGGTTTCCAAACTACGTTTTTAGAGTTGTGATATGACTTTACTGGAAATCTGATTTCTCCTCTGCATTTTTTATTTTCTGGTCTCAGAGGTTAGGAAACCTTCCTTGGTGGTAAGACAAACTTCTTTGCATGGAGATTGAACGGATCTGAGCTTTGAACTACAGGAAAGATAGGTGCAACATTGAGATTGATACTTATTCCTAGACATCTGCATAATGTGGTCTGTCTTTGAAAATTTAGTGGTTTAATTGTTACTTTCATTTGTATCTCTGTTGTTTTTTATTTATTCAAATAAGAGCTCTCTGTATTTTAGAATAACACTCAACTTCCAGTGCATCAGTTGGATATTTCCCTACTTTGAGATCCACAAATTAAAAGGTTCACTACTTTAGGATATTTTTACTTTTTCTTAAGGCTAAATTTATTTATGGCAGAAAGCACTACACTGAACACATGCCAAAAATATCTGGACTTAGCCTGTAAGACAACAGTTGGGATCCTCTTCCTACAATTCTCTGTAGAAATGCTAGAACAGAGATAAATTTTTGACATATCATTCAAGAGGTGTTGCTGCAACTTCATAACTTGATTTGACTCTGTACATTTCTTGTGCATATGCATATGATTAGGATACAAGAGGAGGATGGACAACTTAAAATTCATGACATGAACTACAGCCTCTGTGCACTGACAACAAGCAATTAAAAACCCTGCAACCTTCAATTTGCTAGTGATCACATGCATCTCCAGAGACCAACAAGAGTGGAAGTCTACACAGTGAATGTGCTTTGACTGTGGATCACATAGTTTCCAATATTTTGCTATTACCTTTGCTAAAAAGTTTTACCTATGCTTTCTTTTAAGTGGAACAGAAAGACTGCACAATGTTTTAATCATTGAATGTATCCAGCTGACTTGAGAAGAATGTAACTGCTCTAGGAGTCACCCCCGATTCTGGAGGTCTTGGCCCTCAGTTACTGATCTATGAGCATCACATAGATCTCATGTGAGTACAAGTATATTTTTCAAAGTATTATAAGATAGCATATAAAAGAAAACATACTAGCAAATACAGTTTCATAATAATAAGGAAATACTCCTCTCCCATTTTATCCTAACTATGTTGTGTTATTGTACTGTGCACTTGTGCCCAGGCACTGGCCACAGGGGCTGCAGGAGGTCTCTGTGAGGAGGGGCAGGGATGGACACAGCTGGATCCAGAGGGCTCCAACCCGCTCACTGCAGGGCATGGCTGGGCCCCTCAGCCAGGATGGAAGTGCTCCAGGCAAAATACACTTCCAAAGCAAAAGAGATGAGAAAGGAATGAAGTTGAGACTGGGAATATGTGTGTGTATGTGTGCGCAGGTGTTTTAGTTTTTGCCACTATCCAAATCTATTTTAAATGGCAGCAATGTAATTTTTGTCCTAGGCTCTATTCATGGGGTTTTTTTGCCATAATGACAATTGCTAAATGATCTCCCCGTCTTTATGCTGACCCATTCACTTCCCTCACTCTGCGAGGAGGATCACATGACTGTAGCGACAGCTCTCTGATCTACAAGAAATAATTCCATCTGACTCAAGTAAGTTTGTCAACAAAAAGGCAAAAGAACTATTCTGATTTGGAATTAGTCTAGGAGATAGAGGTGAGGGGGTTTAGGCTTTATTATTTTTGGCACTAAATAAAAATTTGTAAGCCAGCTGGCAAGGATGCTTTTGCCCTGCTTAGAAGTCTTCAGTCCTTGAAGAGGGTCCCATGGTCACATAAAAATCAAGTTGTTTTGTTTCCAAGTGCTATTACTGCATAACTGGTACTATGAGATCAAGCATCTACCAAATAACAAGCCTAACTGATTTTAACTTCCCGCTGAGAGAATCTGCAGCAACAGGTGTCATGCTTTTATTTCCTATTTATACTTCTGTCCAAAATAAGAAAGCAATCATCCCCATTACTTAACACTACCTAGACACGATATTTGATGTATCTAGACCCTAACGAAAGGGTTTAGCTTCTGAAAGGAAATTTTTCTAGAGGAATCACTGTATGCAGCTTGAGGAAAATGTTTACTGAAATGCATGAAGGCCATTTGGAATTTTCATGACACTTCACTGTAAGTGGTTCTACTCTACTTGACTACCCACATTTTCCTTTTATGTAGCATAACCTGTTCAACAAAACCACACATAATCACCAAGTAGTCAGAGACTCCTAACATCACTGGCAGACCTGATTCAGTGTGTCACATTGCTGAACCTACTAAATCACTGAGCTGTGCAGCAGAGAGATTAAATCTCCCTCAACACTTTCGATAGCGTGTCCTTTCAGTGACAGCCACTATGAAGGGGCCAAGGATCCCACTGTGACAGATGTTACAGGGAGCAGCATCTCTGACATGAAGACTCAGGAGAAGACAAGAAGACAGAGAAAACAAAGGCTGAGGTCAGATCTAAATCTATTAAATTTCATTAGTCACAGCATTCTTCACTTCTTTCCTACCTTGTGGGCTGTCCACCTTATTGTGGTTGGCAGGAAAACGACAGGCATTCTGTCTAAGCCAGTTAACCTAGTTGGGATCTTAAATCTCTGTTAAAACAAAAATGCATATGATGATTGGAATGATTATGAGAGAATCTTAATTTTAATAAAATTTCACATGAATAGAGGAAACCCTTCACAGAAACATAAACAGATTAATTAAAGATACAGACTTTAGATATAAGATATAAACCTAAGAAATAGATATTAGCCCCTCAGCAAAATGTCACCACTTCTTAAGGAACAAATATATCCCCCAGTAGTTTGTTGCTTTGGTCAATCATATTTTAATTAATTCAATTTATATCAAATTATGTTCCCTATAGTAGAAAGCTGTGAAAAAGAGAAAACAGCGGGAAACCTAAATATAGGAAAATGCTAATCAAGATAAATAATAAAATGTTAATAGCAATGATTGACATAATAGGAAGCTTCTCAGTAGTCATCACATAATACACATAATTTAGATGGGTGGTGCTTCTTCAGTTACCTTTAAAGATTGCTTTGAGACTTAACAATATAAGGCTTCCAGAAAAATCTTGTGGTGGACAGCAGCCGTAGCCCTGCTCCATGGACATCTAATGTGAACGCATCTGAACACTGCAGACCTCAGGACAATTTTTGACCTAAAGTCAGTCATCTGAGAAAAACAACAGAGAGACACATAGTGAAATACTGAAACAAAGAGAATTTCAGATACAGTCAAAACTTAATCTTTCCATCTGCATCAACCTATTTCCTTTCAATCTTTAAAAGTGATCCTGAAGGACATCACCCTGGACTGCGTTTCATGTTTTAAAACTGCAGCCTATGAAGAGTTTGCTTGCTTGCTTGCAAGTGGGTGTATATTTCTACAGTGATTTTTCTCTGGTATTTTTAGCTCTGTTCCTCATAATATTTGGCTCTTATGCTTTTGTCAAGACTGTGTATCTTGCTCATGGAATTGAACCAAATTACCTTCTATGTTTTTGACAGAAAACAGAGAAGTAACAGTGAACTAGAGGTAATGTTGAGGATAATGGGTTCCAAATTACTATTAAAGTATGCAACTGATTAAAACAGGGTAATTAAATGTTCAATCTTGTGGAATTAATTGAACAGAACAGATAATACATTGTTTAGGCATTCTGAAAAATCTTATAATATGATGTATTACTGTTGTCCTGTAGTTTCCCTTGAAAAACATAGCATAGACTGATAAATAACACTATATGTATTACTCTAAAAATCTTTGGTTTTAACCATTTACATTAGTAACTTTAGAAAACCAGAGATCTCACTATTGTATCAAGTATTTTAACCTACAGTGAAAAATTAGTCCCAGGTACTAGCATTTACTCAAACACGCTTTCAAAACAAAAAAGAAACACATCTAATATGTAAAGCTAAGTCACATACATTTTTAGTGACATTGAAATATTAACAGTCTAAGTACAGATTTTGCAATTACTCAAAAAAATATAGTATTGGGGAAAATATCACTAACAATACAATTGTTACACTCACTATTTTTAATATATACTCCTTTTCTACTTTTACAGTCACACGTCTAATGTTTCTGAGTGGTTTCACCCTGGACATGTGGAGAAAGGCTTACAGCAAGCTGACCATTTCCCAAGCCTCTCATAGGGAAGATCATGATGGTGACAGTTTCTTACCTTTCTTTTTAATACAGGGCATTTTTATACATTAGAGTTGTTTTAAATTTTTTTCTCTTGTACTTACTGTTTCTCTTTTATTGGTCCACACCTCCATGTTACATCTACATTTGCTAGATATAGCTTGTCTTAATTATGTCAGATGCTTGCTCTTCATTCTCAAAATCGATTTCATATCATTCTCTATCTCAATTTTTTCATCTGACTTACATCTCAGTGGTTTCTAGTGTCATCTATGTGTCTCAGCTATCCTCTTTAAGTTTTACTCCTCAGCATTGCATTCTGGATCCTCATTTTCAAGGCCTTTGCTGAAATACCATGCTTTCATTCTGCACTGCATCCTTATTCTAGGTTACAAGTATTAAATTATATGCTGAATGTACAATTCTATGCAGCGCAATTTTTTTCTTCTAAATATATAAGTGCATTATTTTTCCTCAAAATTATATGATGAAAAATAAAACTGATCAGACCTGCTCATTATAAAATGGTCTTTATATCTAAAGAAGTTGAAACAAAATCCCTTTTAGGTCAGAGGAACTTTAGCTAAAGCCTGGCAAGCCTCATCTCTGATCCTATGACCTGTTAAAAGTGATGGCAACACTACTTTTCCTGGGCTACAGGGCTACATTAATAACTGCCAAGAACTTTTGCTCTCAGAAAATATTCCTGATATATTATTGGTGATGTCTTTGCCTTCAACCTGTCAAGATTTTTTTTGCCTCTTAAATACCTTAAATACACTCCTAGCCTACGCTGTTTGTTTTCCGAATACTAATAGTATCTCTTTCCCTTCTAACTCTATCTGAGGTGCATGAATGAAGAATTAACTTTTATCTAAATAGCTAAATCCTTGCACAAAGGTTTTTTGACAAGTTCATCTTCTGACTGCAGTTTGTCTTGGAGAAAAATCTGCCTCCAAATAGTGAATGGCTGAATTTTGGGGTAAAGCACTTGATTGTTCTCAAGAATTTAAGTGTTCAAACAAAAATTGCAGTACTTGCTTTAGCATCTTTCCAGACAGACAATTATCAGTGTGCCTAAACCATAGTCCCAGGCAGCTCAACATTGATTGAAGAGGAGCACCCTGCTGAGTTAGCAGCACTTCTGCATAAAGGGAAGATATGCACAGAGAATGTAAATCATGTTGGATTTGTGCCAAATCCAGAGCAAGGTGGCCAGTCCCAGAGACTGTGAACTCTTGCCCCCTCCTCTTGTCACTCATTCCTACTATGAAGTTTCTCTTTTCTCCCCTGATTTTTTACATAGACACTTGAGGAGCAGATATTTCCTCTGTCAAATAAGAAAAATAAAGTAAAAATGTGAATAAAATAAAAAGAGCAAGTAATTATATGGCTACTTTCCAAGTATACTGGAAGAAGAGTACTGTAATATAAAACTAAGATGAGATTGAAGCTTAATCCTCTCAACAAATGTAGGTGCTTCTTCTTATGTAACAGTGCCACAAGAGTATGTCTATTGCACTTTTTGGCCTGGATAGATCCTAAATTCTTAGGCTAAGTTCTGGGCTTCCCCTGCTTAAAACAAAACCTTGTGAGAAATTTTGGGCAGTGCTAAATCAATCTGTGCCTGATGACACACGGAGAATTTCAGTAACTGTTTTATGACCTTCTCCTTTCCATCTAAATATTTTGTTTTCCAAAGAGTAAATAAATACATTATTAATTTATAAATTCATTAGTTAAATGAGTATCCTTGAGGCTTGACATTCTGTTTAGTAAGAACAAGTGACCTTGTTTACCACAGAGACTGTGTCCTGTAACACTGAAAACTTGTGGGGTTCATGGGAAAAATGCATTTGCTGACAGACTGTGGGCCCCTGTGGGAAAGGAATACATTAGCTTAAACTGTTTTTATTAAAAATAGGTTCTCTAGAGAAAGAATGAACTCATTGAACTTTTCTTTTCTATGGGTATCACTAAAAATGAATCCATAGTTTGCATTTGGTTATATGTCTGAGATTTTTTAATGGAGGCAAACCTTATCCTGCAGGCATCCTGCATCCTGCAGTCCTTGTTTTCTCTGCAGGCATATAATTGTACTGCTCATAATTCATTAAGTCAGCACATATGGTCATATCCACATTCAAAAAAAGCTACTGACAGAAAGAGTGACACATCTGAGAGGACTGTGTGTTCTCCTCAATATGGAGTTTGAAGAGTGAGTATTGCCATTATCAGACTTCTTGCTAGATAGTTATGGAACTATGACATTAGAACTTCTGATAAAGAAAGAAAATTATCGTGAAAATTCAATCTAGGCAAAAAATAATGAAAGAAAATAAATGAGTTTCTGATGTTCATGAGATACAAAACAAAGATATGAAAATTAATTTTCCTGCCTACAAAGCAGAGTTTCCACTTATGTTCATTTATATCCTATATTTATTTAGAAACTCCCAAGCAAGTCACATTTTATGGTTTTAGTCTATACAACTTATATTCCTGTAGAATATAGGACCATTATCAGACTCCTTTACAAAGGCTACATGATTACTCAAGCTAACAATGACAAAAATAATTATCATTAGATTGCTCAGTATCCCTTCCTGAAATTCCTAACAAGTTTTTAAACAGTACCAAGAGACTGATTCTTGCAGCCAAATTGAGGGCAGAGCCAGAAATAATTGATGTTTCTTTGACAATGACAAATAAAAAATTTAAATTACAAGGGAGGATTTGAATTAATTTAAGAAGAAATTGAATGCCCTGGCAAGAGGGATCATACATTGTTGCAAGTCAAAATCAAACTGTCCTAAGAGAGACTGTTAAAGGCTAACAAAATGAACTTTGTTCTAATTTAAAGGCACCCTAATGAAATCAGCTAACAGAGGGAGTTGTATACATTTGTAATTTTGTAGAGAATTGTGGAAAAAGCTCCCTGCTTTTGTCCTTATCTTCACAACATAAGTGAATAACTGCTTCTAGTCTGGTCCATTTCACTCATTTGATTTCACAAACCCTTAGTCTGAAGCCAAGATGCCATTTTGCTTTTTCCCTTCCTTCCATGAATTTGGAACCTAAATCCATTTGCAATGCTTTAGAAAACTTTGGAGTGCAGATGTAACTACAGCCCCAAGAATAATGGGGGAGGTATATTATAAACATTTTTGTTTGGTTTTTTTTTTTTTTCATTATTTACCATGCTGAAAAGTATCTTTTTCTAATCTACGATTCCAGAAACATTGATGAATAGCTGGATGCATCTAACAGACATTGTTACTTCTCTTTTCAGAGGATGTATTTCAAACTCTGATAGAGAGGGAAGGTTTGAGATTTTTTACTTTCAGAATATAATGTCATCCTAAAGTGACAATGTGATCAGATTCATATTCTTTACTTCTACCCAGTGATGGTATTGTATACGAGAGTAGGTTAATATCTATTAGGTCCAGATTTAGGAAAATGATAAAATATTTTTGTCTGGATTGATTTCTTGCTTTGTTCCTTGTCATTAATTGTAAAACATTAGTGATTAGAGGCTTCCAGCATGATGAGCATGGTACCACATGCATACTTGGTAGGAGACTACACCTGTTCCTATTAGACCCTGTTACCCAAAGGAGTAATAAATAATTAGTTACAAACCATCTTCAACTTATTATTTATTTAACAGTGCTTATTAAATTAGAGGGCAGAAATGCATGGAATTCAGTGAAAAAAATGCATTCACATCGTTCATATCTATATTATACCTTGTCAAAAGGTAAAACTCCTTGTAAATTCAGTCATCCCCTCAAAAAGCCCCCTCAAAAGCATTGGCCAACATCTTTGGTTTGACACAAGAAAAAATTCCATGGATAGTGCTGTGATCTGTCTTCTGGCTGAATCCTCTTTGGGGGCAGCTGCCCCTGCACACCCTGGACAGGCTCAGCTGATCCTCCTTAGGCTGTATCTGGTTTTCTTTGTGCATTCAGAGCTCTCTTTCACTCTTCCCTGAGTTAGGCCAGCGATTAATGGCCAGTTCCCATTAATCCTTCCTTCTTCCCACTGAGCAGTTACCAGACTTATCCCTACCTACCTGGTAAAATTTTAAGTCATAACAAGACATGCAAAGGGAGAAAATTTGCTGCTGCATTGATTAAGGCAATTGCCCAAGGACATGAAGCAGTAAAATGGCTGATCCAGGAGAAGATTCCAGAAGGTCCCCTGAGTTTAAGTCTTGTGTTCACAGTGTCATGAGTGGTAGTAAAATCAGAAGACTGAAGCAGACTATCAATATACCCTTTAGTAGAAACTGGGAAATACAAAGCAAAACAGATCAGTAAATATTTGAAGAAGATACTCTATGGCTATCTTACATCAAAAGTGAAAGAAAAAATTATCTTCCCCTTCCTTTCTCAAGCTTTTATAATCTAGCATAAAGAAAAAATGCTCCTTAAACATCATCTGCTAGAAGTTTTATTGTATATTTAAAAGAAAGTTCACAAAAATTAATTAAAAGACATGTAAAGATGTCTAAAGACTTTAAAAATAATTGAAAACAAAAGAAAGTCTCATAAGTAATCCTTGTTGTCCTCTTCTTTTACAATTCTGATTTTCTCATGGAATTACATTTTAGTAAATCAAAACAGTGTCTTTAATTCATGAAACACAAACATTCCTGAGGTAGAGTCGAGAACCTAGAACCCACCACGAGGCAGTTGATAATGTGACCTCATTTTTTTTCCTTCATATACCCTGGATCTTGATTTTTTTTTACCCAGTAATAAAGCAGCCACAGGACATATAGGTGATCCACACCACTTTCTTGCTTCATCTCCAACTAGATTATTTTGAAATGTGATAGACACAATTCCTGCATCATTTAAAAATTATGCAGAAAATTCTCCCCTGATGGATATTGCTTTGCATAGGTTCTAGGTCTAGGCAGGCAGTGAGCATGTGCCAAATGCTACCCTTTTCTCATTCAAATCATTCTGGACAGGTATGCTAATGACCAAGTGGAGGCATTTAAAGATTTGGTTTTTTTCAGACCAAAGCTTGGCAATACTGAACTCTTAGCTGTCTCAAGTTTGGTGGCTGCAAAGAGTGTTCTGTACTAGGCTGCATCAGCCTAGGAAGTTTACAAATGTCCTGTTTTAAAGTACTTAAGAACATTTCTGACCTTATCATTGAAAAGAACAGAATACACTCATCCAGCATGTATTTTTCAGGAGCTTCCATTCACGGATTAAATTGCAATGAATTCAGTGTTCCCCAAAGAACGCTGAAAAATCTGCTCATGGACCTTGAGTGCACCTAGGAATTGTTAAGACACAATACATGGGTACTATTAAAAGTACAGGATAATAGATGTGGAAGATTAGACACGTCCAAAGAAAAGAAAAACCTTTAAAAATGTCTGCCACAGTCAGAATATTCTTGTTCATATTACTTAAAACTGCTATATAAAAATTCTGGCATTTAATCATTAAGTACAAGATTTTAAAGACGTGATAAATCTGTACCAGCAATTTGTACCAGCACTTCAGCCAGAGAGAAAACTTGGCAAAAACATCTGAGGAAAGGAAATAAACACAGATCTCAATCACAATGTTAATCACACTGTAATTATCGTTGCTCAGATTGACATAAGAATAATCATTAGATATTAAACTGCAGTCTTCTGTCTCAAAAATCTAATATGGAATATGTTTGATCAATATGCAGAATCATTATCCAGATTGACAGTACTATTTTCCCTTTTGTTTAGTTGATAAGAAAAATCTGTATCTTCATCAAAATAGCAATAACAAAAAGTTTTATATTCTTAATTAACCTAGATTTGTCAGAAAATATGAAGGAAGAAAAAATACAACTGTTCAAAGGAAGGCAGTTGAAGACAATTTGCTTTCTTCAAGAAAAATGTTTGATTCTCATTAAAGACTTGCCAGTGGAAGGTCTTTAAATAGATAGCTGTCCTTAGTGTTAAATGTGTCATATTTTTTTAGTACCTATTTCATTTCAGTTTTCAATAGCCAGTTCCCAATAATTTTCTTTCCCACTATTATGTTGAACACCTGGCAGATATCAAACTCTGCACTCCGCACAGATTCGGATACTACGCACCAGGGATGGGAGTCAAGATACTGAGGTGTCTAAATGGAGGTGTAGAAGATCCTGCTCTAGTTAAAGGATACCAAAGCAAGCATTTGTGGAATGTAGAAGAGCAATTCAACTGACAGGGCATGAGAAGCGGGAGTCAACATACTTAAATGTTGATCTCTGCATGTAGACACTACAGTCAATGGAAGCTAGAGGACAATTCAATTCTGCAGAAAGAACATTAGGAGCTCTAAACTGTTGCTTAAACTAATGCTCTTTGGGACAGATTACAAACTGAGACAGCATGAAACAGATAGCTATGGTATGGCACTCGCAGGAATCCAGGAAAACTGTCTTCTGCAGATTTAGGCCAGGAAGAATATTCCAAGAATCTTAATATTATTGGGTGTTTGTTACTTATGTTACTAACTCATTAATAGTGTCTTTGCACTCTGATACTCACTCCTGGATAAAAAGCAAGAAAAAATTTATTGGAATCTTATTGTGATGCAATACTTGCACAGAGGATCAGATCTCCAGTCATCTTCTGTGACTATCACAATTCATCACTGTTGATACATTTAAAATGCACACAAAACATCTCCTAAACTTCCACATAGAAAAACTGCCCTATGTAACTATTTCTGCAGGAAGAGTTTCTGTTGCATACCAGTATCCCACCTGGACACAATTCAATCATGTCCATAGCAGGAATGACTTAAGTGACTCCTTTGAAGGCTCCACAAAGAATGTTAATCAACACAGGCATCCAAACTAGAACTAGACAGAGAAAGAGATGCCAAGCTGTCCAAAGCTTCCATCTGAATGGCCTCTGTAACCTTTAGTGAAATATGTTATTGTGAAGGTTTGAACAGTCACCTGGTTTCAAGTTGGTCCATTTTCTCAGGCCTGTTCATTAATTAATTTATGCAGGTGACTGACTGCAATGTTCCTGGACAACCCAAAGAATTCATTGTTTATGCGCACTGGTGTGCAGAGACCTGAAACCCTGCTGCCCCACAGTGATGGCTGAAGAACGTGTACTTACAACTCCTTTATAGCTTAAGTCTCATTGCTCTTGGCAGTGTTTAACAACAAAAACTATAAAAACATACATTATTAAAGCTATATACTTTATAAAAATGGTTTGTAAAGGAAGGATAGTCCCTTTGGTATCAACCACAATAACTGATATGGCAGAGCACACAAAGTGTGCAACAGCAGCTATCTGAATGCTTAGTGAAATGACAGAAAAATAATTAATAAGACTTACAATAAAGCATTGGAATGATGCCATATCCCATTGGATTATACTTTAGATAAATGACACATAAGTAGCTACAGATATAATACATTTTGGTACTTGTTGCTAAAAAAGTTTTGTTTACTTGTGTGATCGGACAAACTGAGAGTTAGGACTGAGCTCTGAAAATATTTATGCCATCTTAATTTTCAATTTACAATTTATAATTTATTCTACTTCTCTAATTATGTCTAATAGTGTATCTTCTCTTTTAACAGACTTAGAAATCCCAAATAAAATTTGTCTTACTACTCAACATAAAATAGATTTGCATAATGTTAACAATTGGAACTAAACTCGTATGACTCACATAGTCAATAGCAGTTTGTGAAACATAAAAGCTCAAAGAAAACAAGGACTATCAATATTTTTAAGTTTATCAGATGTTCAGTTAGTGTCTACTTTTGCAAGTGTTTTTCTTCCACTATTTTCTTGCAAGTGTTTTTCTTAAACACTAATTATATGACATTTTCTAACTATAGGCTGCATATGTATAGTACATGAGAACTGACGAGGAGATTAATTTCTCTGAAGGCATAATAAGAACTTTGTTCTTGCCCCCACTGAATTCAATGGGAATTTTGCCATCAGCTTCAATGAAAGCAGGTTGAGGTTTTAGATAGTTGACACGGAACATATTTTAAAGCCACCTGTGCAAATGCGACCACTGAGCCACCTTCTGCTGCTGCTGTTCTACAGAATTTCTACTCTCCAATGGTATATTGCTTTCACCTATGAGCATTGATTAAACTCATCATCTGCATATTTTTAACCAGGAATCACACTTTTTACACTTAATCTCTGCTAGAATTAAGAACTTTGATTAAATGATCTGTTTTGAATTTTCCATGTTTTTGTCTCAGACAGTGTACATGAAAGGGATCAGATTTATATGAAGAGTGCAGATAAGAATAAAATCTGTGATGCTGTAAAAGTATGGCTGTTAAAAAGATGGGGACTGATTTTTTTGGAAATGAGGAAACATGTATTTTCAGTTTTTCCATATTTACTTTATAATTGTATTAAGTAGACTCCAAATATTGAGGTCAAGTTCACATATTTACAAAGGGATAGCAGCCATGCACATAGCTGTACCTTTCAGCTATTTGAATAAATGAGGAAAGAAAAAAAGTTTCAATTTTTTAAATGTAGGCAGACTATTGTTTATTATTACTACAAAATAATTAGAGGAATGGGTTCTTACTTGTCTATACATTTTAATGTCAGTTTAGGTAGTAGGTTTTCAGCTCTTCAGCCAAGATACTCTTTCTGGTATTCCATCCTCTATTTTCATTTGGACTGTCTGAATGCCCACTTTTGCAACAATATCATCTGTTCTCTTGTAAAAATTCTGCCTTATTTAACTGTAAAGAAAATTGCAGAAGTATTTGGAAATTACACAGCTCCAGTTTCTAATATGAAAGAGTTTTCATGAAGTTTTGATGCAAGGCCTTAGAAATCAACACCAAGGGTGGGGATGGGGTATGTAGTTTGTTGCTAATATCAAGTGATTTGGGTCTGCAGCCAATTATTAGAACAGTGGAAATCATTAGAGATTTTTTATACCATATAAAAATGGTGCTCAAATCTCAGACTTTGATAACCTTAAAAAAAAATCTAAATGACAAAATAGGTGGGATTTTAAGGCGGGCTTTTGAAATAAATAGTATGCATGCATTCTAATAAAGAGGCTGTATTATAGAATTGCATTACAAACATAGAACTCATTTCTACCCCAATGGTGAGTACTTACTGTCCCTGTGAAGAAAGCATTTATCACATATACTGAAAAATAATGCTGATAATACTGAAATTATTGAGTTTTTGTTTAAAAACACCAAAAAACTATTAAGCAGCTGCAAACAAAGGAGTAACGGACAATGAGTTGGTTCTCTGAAGTCACAGTACTGATGTTGTTGATTTAAAAGTAGGCAATAGGTGTATGTGGACATATGAGACTAATATTTATCGGCTTTGTTCTTTTGCCTCACAGTTTGTAACAGCTAAAATATTTTGAAACTGTTGGACTAAACTATATAATCTGTGCGCAGTCAATATTCAGTGCAATATTAAGGGGAAAGGCAAAGATAGCATAAACATTGATTAAGGATGATAATAAATTATAATTAATTATCTGCAAATTTCAGTTGCATCATGGAACACTGAATACTTAATAATTTCCCATAAAATAAATTATCCTCTGATTTTTCATTTCTTGGAGAGAAGTTCCAGTGAAGTTAGTATGGCTCTCTGCAATTTGAAACAGAATCAGGACCACTAATTTCAATGACATCTGACACATAATCTTACCCCCTTGTATTGTTTTTTTCTTGCTAATTTTTTTCATTCAGTACTGCACCTTGTGATAGAAAAAAAAAAAATCCAAATCAAAAAATCTTCCAAAAAAAAATACCCAAACAACAGGAAAAAACTGCAAAATCATCCAGCTGTATATTCTTCCATGTATAAATGGTGTACTTATTTATAGGTGTGACTAAAATTGTAAACTTTTAAAACCCCTAAGTGACAGGCAGACACAAAATTGGATGTGAGTGTTGTATACCCAACATCTAGTCTCTGAATTTCTGCTGGTAGAAATTCTGAGTTACAGTCCTTCTCACTTTTTGTAGTGAGTAAGGAGTTAAAAAAATTTAATAATCTGCTAAGTGAAAGGCTGCTTCTCTCAGTCAATTTAATGTTCTTAGCCATAGGCTGCAGGCTTCACAATGATTTAACCTCGGCCTTGGGAGGTACTGATAATTGTCATGTATAGCTGTGGGTTGGTTTCACCTGTGACTTCAAAGCATGGAGGTGTAAGGCAAGGCTCAGGAGGGCTTTTTCCTCTAGTTTTACACTTTTTCTGCAGTGACTTATTTTGATGTAGCTTAACGCTGATTCTGTAATGGCCTAACTATACATGATATAGGTCTAAGAAAAGTGAGGAATTGCTGAATAAGGAACATATGGGCTAAAGGAAAGAAAGGTCAATAAGTCTTGAAAAGAACACCAAGCAGACTGAACAGGTGGAAGTAATCTCCACCATCAATGCCAGGGAACTTGTGGTAAAGAATAAGGGAACCTGGTGGCTCATCCCTTAACCCCCTTCTCATTCATTTTTCTCATTTTTCTTGAAGACTAACCTCATCATCCTTACCTCCCAGAGGGATAGTAAAGTGTGAGCACAAAGGGCAGACAGTTTTTTGTACAAGAATTGTAAATATCCTGAAATGAAAGTTTTAAGAAACTTTGGATTGGAAGTACTGCTGTATTTTTGTTCGGCTGTTAAAATTTAAATTAAGATAATAAGAGGGTCTTGAATCTACATGCAAACTATGAAAGTTTTTGCCCTCAACATTGTTTTGAGTGGAAAAAACATTATAGAACTATTAACAGAGAAATATAAAGAATGAGGTGATAAATCCCACTTCTGAGAGGTGAAATTGTGTGTTATTCAGTAAAATCAGGAGCTTTGTTACAATATGATTCCATATGTCTCTCTAAGAAGCAGACTTTGCCAGATTTTAAATCTATTTAATATTACATTTACTATTTTAACCTTATTTTTACAGATTGCATTGTTAATGTGTATTCTCAATGGCTAATTCTGAAATTGAGCAAGGGGTCCACACTGTTGATTACTATGTCTGTTGCAATAGAACTTAGCAAATATTTTACACAAGAGAACTGTTTCCCAGCCCAGGCACAAGTTCAAATGATATATCACAACTCAACAACTGTGGTAACAAGGAAGCATGAACAAGCTCAAGCCATTCTGGTAAGAAAGAGAGGAAAAAATATATGAATGTAAACCTCACCCATTCATTTACCCTCTGGGCCACAGAATAATTCTTGGCCTTTATAGTTACTAATACATATTTAGTCTGTGCCTTGCAAACCATGCCTTCCCAACCATGCCTCCCAACTTTCCTTACTGTTTAAGAAACTGGATGGTAGAATAGTAGAGACTCTAAAATTGTTATGATTGAGGGAAAAGATTTTAGATTAAACTCTTCTTCTTCCTTTTTTTTTTTCTTTATTACTATGCTCTAATATTGGAGCATTATGTCCCAATCAAAGGAAAAGCTTCAGAGATGGCATTTTCATAGACTGTAGAGTCAATCAGGTCCAAAATAAATCCACAGTCTTAGTTTTAGAACTAATTGTTTAACAGAAACAAAGCAGGATGACCTTCTTTAAAGCACTGTCAGTGATGATGCCGTACTGCTTTCTTCTTTTTATAAAATACCTCACTAGCTAACTCATTTCCCCAGAAGAGAAGAGACCTAGGGTCAGTGCCAGTTTCTGTCTCAGGGAATACAGACTCTCATCTCTTATCTCCTTGGCAAATGCAATAATCAACAAGATAGTTTATTTATAACAGCAGGGAGTGTCTCTCATCTTGTTGATTCTATACAGAAAATATTTTCTGGAATAGAGGAAAAACAAAAGACAAGGAAAAAAAAGAGAGTGAGAAATGTTTCTTAAACATTCCCCATGAAATGGAGGGAGTTGTCAATATCAAGATATACATAAAAGACAGTTAATACATTTTATTCAAGGCTACTTATTATGAAACACATAAAAGATCTTTAGGGCAAAGGTTGAAGCTCAGGTATCTTCTCACCCATAGGTTCTTTGGTCTGATGAAACTTAAGTTTATTTTGCAGAGGTACAATTTCAGTAGTTGGGGCTACAGGTTAATAAATCCACACAAAGAAAGGAACCCAGCATATGGCTCTTGGTGGGGACAAGCTATAGAATAACACTTAGGTTTCATTCTGTCAAGGAACAGTGAGGTGAGGCTGGCCATGCCCTCAGCAATATATGCAGTTCCACAAGGTCTGGACACAGAGGGCAAGGATGGTCCTGGTCAGGCTGGAGATCAGCCTGCAACGTGCATCCAAGTTCTGCTCCAGGGAGAGGGTTGTAGGTAGGGCAGAGAAAACTATGATGCACATCCCAGGATCCCTGCAGGAGAAGAGCTACTTACAGAGCCCTATTATGGGGGTTGGAGCAGCACCCAGGCATTCCTACAGCACCACTGAGGCTGGTGGCCCCAGGCTGGTAGGGGCCCTAGGTGTATGGTTAGGAATGGGGGTCCCAGGAGTGACTGGCAAGGAAGAGTGTCCTAGGGTGACTGTTATCGCCATTCGTGTGTGTGTAATTTATGCTGGATATTATGTTCTGTGCCTTTAAGACTGGTGCAGTGAACGTTTTGTTTTGGCCTCTTATCAGCCACTCGGCGGGACATCCAGATAGCACCAGTGCATGTTGCTGCTTTTTGCTTCTTGCCCCTGCTTTTTGCTTTCGCTCTTGCTTCTGCTTCGCTTCTGCTTTGCTTGCTCTTGCTTTCTTTCCCCCCGCCATTAGTTAATTTAGCTAAACAGTCCAAATTCCTTTCTGGACTGTTCCCCCCACCCCGTTGGACCTGCTGACTGCTCTGGACTGGG
The DNA here is from genome assembly GCF_027477595.1 of Haemorhous mexicanus. NCBI lineage: Eukaryota > Metazoa > Chordata > Aves > Passeriformes > Fringillidae > Haemorhous > Haemorhous mexicanus. The sequence goes on along the minus strand of NC_082345.1, from coordinate 59,950,692 downwards.
ATTTGGAACACGGAGAGAGAGTTTACACCTTGTGACTGCAGCAGCTGCCTCAGCGCCGGAGGGACTGATAACAGAGCAAACCCCCAGGAGAGACTTTTTCTGAATTTGTCATCTTTTTCGGAGCAGTGGAAGAGTGGTGTCATCCGGTATTGTTCATTGTGTGTGCTGGGGGGTGCTGTGCTTATCAAATAAACAGGTTCTTTCCACTTCTCTCTGAGGAATTCTTCCCGAACCGGTTGGGGGAGGGGCGTGTGGGTTTGTTTTTTGGAGAAGCCCTTTTTGGGGATTCTCTCCCAAATTTGCCCTAAACCAGGGCAAAGAGTAAACCTGTTAATGGGACTAAAAGTCTAGGGCAGATTTCCATTAGGTCCTTGTGACTGAGATCTGCTATGTTCTTTATGAGCAGTCTAATTTCTGAGCTAAAGCAGAAAAAGGAAAACACTTGGTTGAGCAGAAATGTGTTAGGATAGCATGCTTGGATTTAGCCATCAGAAATCCACCTCACTTCAGTGAAGGCTTCTATGTTCTCTTACAAGTAAGGATAATTCCCTGAAGCAATTCCGAGCATTTCCTCCCTGCCCTGCAATATCTATGGCTGTGAAACCTGAGCCATTTTTAAATCCTCTAGAATTATGCAGGAAGGTAATGTTGTGAGAACTTAGACTGATTTACCACCTTCCCTGAACACTTATTTCTTCAGGGAGCTACTGCTGGGGATAATATCAGACTAGCTTTCTGTTGAGGAAATCCCACAAGAGAAAACCCTTCATAATCTAGCATGTATGAAATTTTACCAAGAAAGGTAGACAGTAACATGTTGTTGTCACAAAGGATTTTCTCATCTTTAAGTAAAGCATAATTTGGTATTCCTTTACATAACATTTTATGTCATTATTTAGCCCAGTTTTTCCCTTTTTTAGAGGACCTAAGATTCCCTGTTGAAAAAAATAAATGCCCAGTCACGATACTTTATTTAAGCTACTACTACAAAGAGGACACTGTAATTTGTTTAATAAAATTCAGCATTTTCATTTTTAATGTACAAAGGAACATTACCATGATAACTTTCTTGTAAATTACACATTTTTGGATAGGGTAATTTAAACAACAAGGTGTCATCACTAGAGACAGGGATGAAAATCTACCAAAAAGTATCCTGTTCTGCTGACACTTTGGAAGAGAGATTTCTGCACCTCTACCCTGTGAAATTAAGGATTCTCCTAGCACAGACAGCAGCCAGTTTATGAAACGTGCATTTCTTGTGTCGATTCACATGAAAATGGAGATCTGTGACACTTCAGCATTTTCAGCTAGTGACACCCCTGAGTAAATCAAAGCACTAAAGATGTCTTTCTTTTATCTATGTTGCTCAAGACACTCTAAAGTGTCATTCTGCAGTCAGAAAGACTGGAAGGTCTCCTCTCTTGAGATTCTCTAGTAAAAAAGAAGGACTTTACTACTGTCCCCCATAAAGAGTGAATTTCTTCCTTTCCTCTTTATTCTCCTTATACTGTTACTTTTTTCAGTTAGACTTTGTGTATGCATTGTGAACACAAAGTCAATATTATGGTGGTTAGAGCATTCAACATGTAGAGAAATATTAGACAAGAATATTAGACTGTGTAAGAAATATCTTACAGTGATTTTTCCTCTTTCATTCTCTCAATTAATAAGCATTCTCTGGCTTGCACAGGCTATCTATAATTCACAAGGTTGAAAACATTAGTTTTGGGGCTCACATGAGCACTCTCAGGCTTATATGTTAATGAGATCAGATCACTAGCACAGGACACACAGGAAAATTCTAAGCTGAGTTGGGAAATCTCCAGCAGTTTTGTAAAAAATGGACAAACAGTGTTTAATCAGACTATTTAAATTCAGGTGTGAGTAAGACTGTCTGAAACTTGAGACAAGAATTTTCTTATGCAATTCTTCATCTGGTACTGTGTGCCTGAAGGACATGAGGGGGAAAAAAAGTTGAGTAGAAATAAACTGATGGGGCATCTCTTCATCATTTCACTAAAAATGTAGAGCTTCATTATCTGGCTGTTCTTTGCACTTTGTTGTCAAGGTGGAAAATTATTTTTCTTGTGTTTTATTTTATATACTCACATTAACCTATATTAAAGATTATGTTTGCTAAAACCAGAAATATGGAAGCAGGTTAATCTGTGTAATGTGCTGTACAGTTAAATCTTTCATGATGGGGCTTTGAGTACTCTAAAACCACAAGCAAAATTTTTGTGGATCTGCTTTTCAAGAATATCTGAAGTATACTATAGCTAGATAGCAGAAAAATTTGTTGACGTAGTGTGAAGATCAGACTAGATATTCAGTTTACATCCTTTCCATACAGAACAGTGGTTCTCTGAGCATAAATATAGAGATCATTTGCTTGCCAAATTTCCCTTTTCACTCTGCTACTCTTCTGCTTCTGGTTAAAATTAGGAAGCTCTAGAGTAATTTTGGTTTCTGTGGGTTGGAAATGAGTCACTATACAGAGGTTTAATGGGAAATTTCCAAGTAGGCATTTCTAGTGAAGGGTGCACTGACTTAAAAATGATAGTCCTACTGAAGTAGCTTTGCAGTTTATTCTTTTCATCTTCTCCTTAGTGATGCTTCTTAGTGCATTTCCAGTTCTCCTGCACCACTATGCTGAAGACAGAATAAAGAAAACAACTGCCCATCTTATTATTAGAATAATCTTTAGTAGCAGTTAGCTTTTTAAGAATGAGTATGTTTCTATAGTACACTGAAAATCATAAACTCTATATCTGTTTGCCAGAGTGATTAGATGAGCTTCCAGTTTTCTTCCGACTTATAAATATTTTACATTTATAACAAATTTATACTTTTCATTACCTATATAGAAAGTATTAAAATTTTTCAGATTTTATTACATGCAGTGCTAAGCCCCAGGATTGATTGCTTCCAACTATAGCTGCTTAGGTAAATTTATGAATCACTATACAACCATATTCCAGAGCTTCAGAGAAAAAAACCCAAACTGAGACGTGTTGACTAATGACATTATGCAGAAAGACTGTTCTTACTTGCCTGAAATTTCACAGAATAATTAATAATCAATGAGAAGAAGAGAGATGGCTCCAAGGAAATTCTAGACATTAATCACTAATTGGAGAAGATGAATGAATTTTTCAATGGAAGAAGAGGTACAAAATGATAAATGCTGTGAGATGCCAATAAACATGCCTCTTCAAAACTGGTGTGGTGGCTGATAGCAGGTAACCAGTTTCATGTCTCCATATTTTCTACTAAGAACTCTTTCATGGACTCTTTGGCTTCCTGCTTAAGTGATGTCAGGAATACTTTTTGCAATACCTATTTGACATATTTAGCTTTGCTAAAACCTGTTTACACAAGAAAGTGACCCAGACTTGAGAATAACAAACCACTCAGAACATAGCTGATCCCAAAGCAAGAAGTCATCAAACGTCAGGCATTTTTTTCCATAACTTCCATTGATTTTTCTGATAAATTTCTCAGAGCAGCCTCATTAAAAACATCCCAGAGATTCCTTTGGAATTTGTGGATTTTCCTTTTGAATAATCCCTTTTTGGCTAGATCACTCAATATCTCAATAGGGATATCAGGAACACTGACTCAAGTGTCCTGTCCACTCAAAGCAATTCCTTCACAACTGTACCATTGAGTGTCCTCACCAGACAATAACCTCTGTGGAACAATGCTTTTTCTTTCCCCTGATAAAACTGCTCCATCATGCAATAAATAGTTGTAAGTTGTTTGAAAAAATAAGGGAAGAGAAGACAAAAGAAAAATGAAAAAATAATGAAAAAAAGAGGGAAACTGTAATATGGCTCTTTAATCTGCTAATTCTTAGCAAGGTAGACCAATATGGAATATGACTCAACCTGTGACTATTATTATTATTAGTTTTTTTTCTTTTATTTTTTTTCTGATATCTCAATCATTATTATATACAGTGAATATATATTGTTCTTGCCAAGTCCTTTAAATAAACTGTGAAAAAGTTTGAAATCCTTAATTTAAATTTTAAGTCACTTCAGAATGGAATGAGACTATTCTTACCTCACTCTCAGTTCAAAAAAAAAAAACCCAACAAAACCAAAAAAACTCATAGGTATATATGTTTTATATTATTACTATATAAATAATTACTTGTTGAAGAATTGAAAAATTGCAAATGAAGAATGTATGTCAGGGTCTGAAGAAAAACCTTGCATATCCAGACTTGGAGGAATTGTTCAAGAACAGTTCATCCTTCTGAAAATAATTACCTTCATAAAGTTAATTAGCTGCATAAGTGCTGGCTGCATGAGGTAGCACTGCCCAAGGGCAACTTAGCATTCATGAATCAGTGTAATTCATACACGTCCATCTCAGTGCTTTCTACCTTTTTGATGTTTTATGGCCTTGACTAGCCCCTTTCTTAGTACTGAATCATTTGTCATGCCACCACAGTGAGGAATGTGAGTTTTATTGAGCATACCTAGGACTGCTATTTTCTGGGACCTTTCTAAAACAGTTCCAGAGAGGTCTGTTTGTAAATGTTTAACAAGTATTCAAGGTCTTTTGGAGCTTGCCAAAAGTTTTTGCTATTTAAAAGAAGGACAACCAGAGAAGAAAGATAGTATTCGTTCATATAAGCACTCTGGATATGGAAGGATCTGTCATGAAACAATAATCTATCAGCCTCTTCCATATGGAACAAATTCAGACACAGTAATCAAATAAAATTATTTTTCAAAATGTACTCTTTGGCAAGAACTTGCTTTAGCTCATATAGAATGCAGTACTAACTTCTTTTGACATTAAGAGATTAAATTTAAATAAAAAATATTTAAAATAAAAAAAAATTAAAATTAGACCCTACTTGAGTCTCTTTTGTAATAAAAGCTGTATTTTCAATGGCTGAGGAGCCTAAATTTCTTGTAAAAAGCACTGGTCACTAGGCCAAGCCATTTGCAAACAGACATAGAGAAGAACAGCCCTATGGAAAGTGTCCTGAAGCAAAAGGTCAGGATTTCATGAGACAACATTAGCTGTTGAGTGGGAACATTAGCATTAAAAACTTGATTTTTTGGTATCTGTCACTGGACAAGGAACTGACACGTCCAGAAAATAGCTAATATATGTAAACTGAAGTACTTTACTTCAAAGTGAAAATGCAAAAAGGGAAGGAGATGTAAAATGAGACTGCAGAAAAAATAATAGAAATCTAAATACAAATTTAAAAATTAATATTTTTAAATAAGAAAGGTATTAAAATTCAAATATATACAGTAATTAAAATAAACAAATGTAAAAAATAAAGTATAGCCATTAAATAATAAATAGTTAATAACAAAAATTATTTGGTTTCTAAGGTGCCATTTGTGAATGCTCTTAGCAAAAGAAAATTTGTTTTAGAGTTTTTACTAACTGTTTTATAATGAAGTAACTTCAAAAATAGTGCTTTTTGAGGGTGCATTCCATATTTGAGAATGCACCCTCCTTTTTCAAAGCTCTTTCATTAAGACTTTGCATTTATAAAAATATTGTCATAAAAATGAAAAGAAAAGGAAATTCTACATGAATATAGAGTATATGAATAGGAATTATACAAATTAATAGCTTACTAAAGCAGTGTGATTGAACATTATTTGTGACATTGATAATCACACTTGATACAACAATATTCCTATACATTGCCATGGTAACACTGATTCTTTCTGTGTCTGTGTTTTCACTATCATGCCTGTTTTATATGATTTTGGGCTTCAATGGACATGATTTTTGATTATACCTTTTAATATTTTTTGCAGCACTTGACTCTGGGCAATAAATCCACGTTGATTCTGCAACTTCATCTACACTACCTTTTAACATGTGTGTCAAATACTGGAAGACAGGCAGGATCTTCTAGACACTTGAATTTCAGAATTTGATGCGTTTTCCTGGAAGTTAATACCTTCTAGATTACATTTAGATTAAAACCTGCTAGTCCTCTCTCTCAAGAGTTTAATGTAGTAAAAGTTTATCAGGACAGTAGTTCACAATATGGCTCTAAAGGTTTATGGACTATCAGTGAATAATTGCAGAATGTCTGATGTCCATCAACTTAGACTGATGGAGTTTTCCTTTGCCCAGACAGCAAACAAAATATGTCAACCTCTATTTGAATTTCCTTAATAAATATTTTAAAAAAATAATTTGGAAATAATAGCCCTCAATACTGATAGAGGACATTTCAAAAAATGTCAAAATTATGATCCATAGAAGCTTGTATTTGCAAAAATTATTTGTGCAAACTCAAACAAGAGAACAGCGCATATGAACCCTACTGTCACTTGATCAAGGCTAGACAGGGAGAGAACAGCATCACTTTGGAAATTCAGTAACTCTGAAATTAATCCCCCTAAAAATAACTTAGTACTTAATTGGAATACGATGTCACCTCAAGCTGTTAGTGATCCTACAGCAGACAGAGTAATTTATACTGTTCTGACAATCAGGATTAAATCTTGCTGGTCAAGGAATGCAAATATGAGCAACAAATATGTATCAAAAAGAGGTGTTCTTTTCTACAATAATCTAGTGTTTGGAAAATTTAGGAAGCAGGCTTCAAAAGATGAGAAGGCTCATGACTGATGGTGAATCAGAAAAGAGCTCTAACTATTAAGTCATCGGCACAGTGACATTCAGGGAGGGGGGCAAGATGCTCTTAGTCCATCCTGTTGGTCCTTGTGTAGACAGTGCAAATATAATGGGATTTGAGACACAGACTAAAACAGAAGGGGCTGTCAGGGATCTGTAGAGACCAAACCAGAGAAAACTGCAGGGCTCCAGCTCTGAAGCCCAGCAGTGCATTGCAGATGCTGTCTTTGAAGATGACTGTTACCTGGCTTATCTAATAGATCTTTTGAATTCTGTTCTCAGGTGACTAATTTATCTGACATATTCTGCAAATCACTTGTGCATCCATGTCACCTTTAAATTATTCTCTTGTACATGAGCGCTTTAAAGTAAGGCACGGTAATGCCATCTTTAATAAAGTTGTCTTGCTTCTACATCCAAAGTCAAGCACCCATTTAGACAGCCTTACATTATAAAGAATCGTACAATGTTTGGGGTTGGAAGGGACCTTAAAGATCATCTAGTTCCAGTCCCTCTGTCATGAGCAGGAGTATCTTTCACACCAGGTTGCTCAGGGCCCCATCTAAACGGGCCTCAAAAACTTCAAGGGATGGGGCCTCCACAACTTCCCTGTATAACCTGTTCCAGTGCCTCAGTACCCTCTGAGTAAAGAATTACTTCATAATATCTAATATAAATCTCCCCCCTTTTGCTTTAAAAACATTGTTAAGCCACTATCTGCCCATACAAACATCCCTTTTCCTCTGTTTTGTATGTCCCTTTTGATACTGTGTCATTGACATGTCTTATGAAAAATCCTTTCCTTAGGATTTTTCCCTCCTGAGAAGCTGAGAGGCCTCAGGAACAAACTGTAAACAATTTTTATCTGCTGCTGTGGAATGCAACAGGGGGAATCTGTGATTGGTCTCATCTGGTTGTTTGGAATTAAGGGCCAAGCACAGATCCCCTGTCCAGACTGTCTCGGTCAGAGACAAGCCTTTGTTATTCATTCCTTTGCTATTCTTAGCTTAGCCTTCTGATGAAATCTTTTCCTATATTCTTTTAGTATAGTTTTAATATATTATCTATCATAAAATAATAAACCTAGCTTGCTGATACATGGAGTCAACTTTCTCGTCTCTTCCCTCATCCTGGGACCCTTGTGGACAATACTACAATACTGGGTGGCTGCAAGGTTTCCCCAAGTGTTCTCTTTGCCAGGCTGAACAAGCCCAGCTCTCTCAGTCTGTTATCATGGGACATGTGCCCCAGCCCTCTGAACATCTCTATGCCCTCCTCTGGACCTGCCCTAGCAGGTGCACATTTTTCTTCTGCTGAGGACCCCAGACCTGGACACATCACTCCAGGTGAGGTCTCACAAGAGCAAAGCAGAGGGCAAATCACTTGATGGCACAGGAGACATCACTCCTCTTGATGTCTCAAACTTACCTCAAACCCACAAAAATCAATGACTTTTGATTAGGCCCCTAGAACAGCATGAGGAACTGAAGGGAAAGAGAGATTGCAGTTATCATAAGTGAGAAATTGTCTATGTCATTGGATATCTGGGAAAAAAAAAGATTTTAGTGCTTGACACATTTGAAGATGCTATTCTTCTGCTTAAAATTTTTTTACTTAAAAAGCGAACTTCTGTTGCTCAGTCCTGATTAAAAGGATGAAAGAAGTATATATTGGTTAACTGTCTGTCACTGTACTGTACTCTCTTGTGTTGTATTTACAAAGAAGCAAGAATTGTGTTGGTGCAGAAGAGATCAATAAGAAGTCTGTTATCAATCTACAGGCAAACTTTGAAGTTAGAAAAAAGGAGAACTATATTGCTTTCAAACATCCTTGACAGTTTAACAAAGATGCAGCAAAGAGAGAAAGAGATGGGGAGGAGCTGTAATGACTGCCCTTGGTAGCAAAGAAAAGAAGAATGACTCAGGTGCTGAAGAGTTACACGAATCATAGTTTCATCCTTCAGAGGTTGAAAAGTTCAAGGCTATTAGCTATTTTCTTCTACTGACAATGAACAAAAGAACAAAGCAAGAAACACAATATCTGTCCAAACAGACTTTCCACGTTTATTGGCCTAACAGTTTTACTTTCATCTAAGAAAGCTTGAAATAATAGTGCAAGGAGTCATGAAACATGCAATCTTTAGCCTTGAAAAACAGCTTTGTTAAGCCTTTAAAGCAAAATCTCTTGATCTTTTAAACATGCAAGCCACATAGCACAACACATTGCAGTGTAATATAAGGTTGAAGCTCACAAATGCATGTTTCTCTCAAGATCAATTTTCTCATGCAACCTTAAATAGTTCCCTCCAAGAAGTGAATATTGCAAGATGTAGAACTGTCCTTACTATTAGGATTTAATCCATTTTATCCCTTTAAAGAAAGACAAAATCCAGTAACTACTTGATTGAAATAAGGAGGTTGCTAAGAAGTTCACAAGGAAGTCCAAAGTGTTTTACTGTTTCTTACACAGTGCCTCCACGGGGTATTAGATGTTCTGGCATTTCATATGTGCTTTCTTTCCTGAAAACTGTTCTTCTGACCACCATACAATACTGACATTAGCAGCAATGCAGGTCTTTTCCTCTGGGAAATACTTTTTGTCCTACTGAAAAAGTTTCTGCGTATTTTAATCAAATACACAGCTTGTATTTCTTATGCTCTCCCCTGGCTCAATATGAACATGCCAGAAAAAGCAGGAAACTCAACATTTGTGACAGTTTCCTTACTTAGAAAGAGCACACAATATGAGCTTTGCATTTCATTATGAACATGAATTGTTAATTTAAGTCCATAACTGTGGAAAATATTAGATCTTGACAGATGAGGTTGTATTTCTAGTCTCCATGTTTGCAGAGGGATAAGAATGTAAGTCTGAGTGTGTGAGGTTGGATCCTTCAGGTTTACAGCACCATTTGGGGGAGCTGTTTCTCTGTGGTTCTTGCCTGTGAGCAATGAAGATCCATTCTGACCACTGGGGTCAGTGATAAAGAATCAGCAGCAGAGATGAGGTGAAAAGGATTAGTGTGACTGAACTGATGGAACCAGACACAATAAGGCCTGACCTTGGGAATATATATCAGTTGATTTGGATAATAGGACAATTTCAACAGAGGAAGGAGGAAGTCCTGAGTAGCGCTCAGAAAGAAAGCCTGAGTTGGAGTGGCAGCTTGATTGCTGTGGCTCTAGGACCTGTTCTGAATGAGGAAACCCTCATCAGAAAGGAGATCAAGGGACATGTGTGAGTCCAGAGCAAAAGGAGGCCCTGAAACAACATGTATGTTTTGGGGTGTTGTGGGGATACACTGTGGAGCTGGGGAGAAAAGAATTAATTTGATGTGACAGGTATGTGACAGGTATCCACTTTACGCAGGCATTTTTTCATTCCTTTTTCCCCCTCTAGGTCTACAGTTATATCAGGAGAAGGCTTCAAATTGTAGGCTTGAGAAGAAAATTGAGAAGAAATACTGCCTTTTCCTTTTGTTAGCCAAATGACTGAGACATGAGGAAAAAACCCTGAACCCATAAACTCACATCCAAAAGAAAAACATTATAAACAAAACAAAGGAAAACAAAGCAAAACAAATCTACTATCAAAAACAAAGCAGAAGAAAACAAATAAGCCCCACCCCTCCCCCAGAAGCAACAAAAACCAAGTCAAACAAACCCAAAGCAGAAGAATTGACACAAGTGAGGCTGGAGCTGTGAGTAAAAGCATCTAAGGATAAATACATTTTAACCAGGAAACAAATAGTAAGTCCTCTAAACATAAGCTGAATATGCAAGGATTGTGTCTTTATATGAAAAGAGGAAATTAAAATAATTTGTCTGTTAAAGCTACTTAATCCACCTTTCCTCTCTCCTGCTTTCTCTCTCCCAGTTTCTGCAATACCGCTAGGTCAGTACTCTTTTCTCACTGTGTTATTTCCTGTCTCTCATTGAGTCCTTTAAAGTTCCTGCAGCAGATACTGAGTGAGAATGCAGGTCATTAATCTACTACTGAATTATTGTAAAAGCACAGAGAAAATCTTCCTCTCCTTCTTTGCACTTACGTGAAAGCAAAATCTATTTTGCTTGCTACCAGGGGTCATATGGAGAAGTGCTGGGACTTGTATTTTTACTGGCAAATGGAATAAAAAACCCAGACAACAAAACCTCTTTTCCCCTCACATTAGCTTAGAATCCAAGTTCACTGATTGTTTTGTGCCACATGAATTCCACAATAAATGTTAGATCATGCGCCAAAATGAAGCACACGATTTGTGTTGCAGCGTACTTGTATGAATTTCTTGTCTCTTTACAAATTCTCTTTAGAGATTGAGAACTAGCCTGCCTGTCACCTAGAAGCAGTGCCTAAACTAAACTTAAACCTTCTTACCTTCTATGGAATCAGTTTTTCTTCACTTAAAGATATATTTTGCAACATAAATTTTGTGTTCAGGACTTAAAATGTCCAGTTGCCTTGAATGTATGCTTCTTTTTAAAACAAATATGTTCTATTTAGTTTTATAATCTACTGCCATTATCTGGCCTTATTTTTTTTCTTGAAAATTAGGTTATTTTCTTACATTACAGTTTTAAAGTTGCAGAAACTCCAAGTAATTGTGGGAAAAGTTCGTCAAAGTTTGGGTTTTATTTACTTTTATTTTTAGGTATGATTTTAGCTTCTATAATTCCCTAAATATTTACTTCTTTAAAGTGGTTATCACAGCAAGTTAATCCACAAACCACACCAGCTTCTTAGGATGCATTTTAAAACACAGAGCTAGACAGTGGTTCTTGCTGTTCATTCCTGTTTCTCTGCCAACAGGATGCAATGGCACAGCAAGGTGACTTGAGGACCAACTGATTTCTCCATCTCCAGTATATTTAGGTGAAACAATCACTGTAGTGTTTCAAGGCACTTTTCATGGAATTAAATAGAAAGACTGTATTCTGACACTGAATGATAGCTGAGTGACTATTTTTGTCAGCAGTATTCCCAGAAGTACTGAAGAAATTGTAGTGAATTCCATGTTTCAGCTTAATTGAGTCTTGAAATGGTAACCTGAGTCTAAAAGAAAAAAAAAATATGGAAACCACAGGGACCAATCTTCAGTAGTCTAAAGGAAATGGATGTCTGGAAAGAAGAAAAAATGAAAAAAACCTCATCTCTACCGTACTTAGTCAGGCAGAAATCAGTAAAAAATTTGAATGATCAAGCAATATGGGACTGGACTGTGAATCTGTATTTTTCTTCTCATATGCCAGTTAAATTATTCATGAAGATTCATCTCCTGCTAATCCCCTTCTTTTGATTTCCTGTTGTCTAAACAGGCAATACTGGATGGCTATTAATTCAACTAGTTATCACTTTCAGTAAAGAATTCCCTTCACAAACATGACAGGGATGTCACTACTTTTCCAGACTCTCAAGTCAAATTAAAGACTCACTTGTGTTCCCTTTGCTTTGCATTTTTATCTCCACATAACAGACTGCACCATATAATTAGTGGAGACTTTACGGTTTTGTTTTTTTCTTTTTAATTTTTGATAGGATGAGAGAACCAACTCGGATCTTTCTATTGTTCAGGGAACATCCCAATTGAAAAGGCAAAATGTTTTTCATGAAAGAAGAAGTTTTCATCAGTAAAACACAATGCAGGTTTTCATAGAGTCCAGGCAGTTTATTTTTTAGCAACATGTTGCAGTGAGCAGTGGTCTAGACTCTTGAGTAAATACAAATGTGGGCAAGAAGTTCAACTATTAAATGGGTTTTTGAGAAAATGTGAGTATTTGAAAGTGAAAAGAGAAGTACCCCAACTTCAGCAAAGCTTTTTCACCATACTGAGATACTTTAAGAATTCTTAATACTCCTCATGTCTTTCTCACCTCTTATCACCAGAACTGCTTTACTTGTTAATGTAATTTATGGCAATGAAGGTGATAGGGAAATTAGAAGATCTGGTGGAATACACTGGATATTTTGCTAGTGATGCTTATTTTGCTTGTGCTCATGACAGCTGTGATCAATGAACATAAGGATACAGATGTAATATCAGCACAGAAAATTTTGCCTATTTCCAACTCTGGCTGTGGCTGAAGGTCAGAAAATCTACTGCCTGAAAGAGTGCATGGAGGAAGTCCCAGGAGGAGTCTGGGATGACCATGACCTCATTCCCACTGCTGTAACAAACCTCTGAAACCAAATCTGCTGAAGGGGACATGGGACAAAAAGATCACTACAGCATAATAGCATTTCCTTTTAGGTAAGCATCAGTTAAGACAACAGAAACTTCCAGTCTTCTCTTGCACACTTGTTAATTTTCCTTTCATTATTCACTAAAGTGGTTATACAATCTACTGGTTATGCAATAAATAAACTGCAATAGACATAGGAGCCTAAAACATGATATAGGTTTCTTAGTTGAGGTCTTCACATGCCATAAACCCCTGTTTCCCTCTTCTCTTCTCTTCTCAAATCCCCTTTGGCAGAATTGGCAGTAGAAGTTCAGGAAGGGTTCATGACTGACAGAAACTGGAAGATCTGCTTTCTCATTTCTTGAAGTGAGTTCTCTAACTACTCAAAGTAATGAAAAACTCTCTCCCACACACTCATATTATAAAATTAAATAGCTGCAAATGCTTTTACTTTCAGACCCAGTCCTGTCATCTTTTGAAATATGTTCTTGCTTTTAAATCATGGTGGGTCTCAAGCTTAGGCAGCTCTTCAGTTGAACAGGAAAAGGCCTTGCAAATGTTGGGCAATTCAGATCAAATGACTGTGATGCTGAGCAAGGAATGAAGCAACCACTGAAATCCATTTGGAACTTGGCTGCCCAAACTCATAATGAGTACTTTGCAATGAAATCTTCAGGCTTTTTAGTGCCTAGCTACACTGTCCAGTCACATTTCCTACTGGTTCTCCTGAAAACACTATTTACATATATCAGATAGTGTGTTCCTCTTTTCAAGAGTACGGAATTAAAAAATAATAAATTGCTGTTACATTATTATTTTTTTCAGCGTTCATTCTCTTTTTTTTTTCTTTTTTTCTTTTTTCTTTTTTTTTTTTTTTTGAGATACTCAGTCCCATGTCTATATTAATTTGGGAAGCTTTTATCTTCTCAATGGATATAGAAAATGGAGAAAGCAATATCCTAGCAGCCTATTGTAATTGAAGTGCAAAATGATTTTTCTAAGTCCATCCTACTGCTTTTATAACTTTGGCAGTAAAAAGAAGTTATTGTTAGATTATCCTTGTTGCATACCAACAGCCCCTGTCAATTCTACTTGCAAGGACAAAACAAAAACATAAAAATAAAAGATGAAGCATCTTTCACATGTTAAAAAGGCATCTGTCTAGTTACTGAGTCTGCTAGTATAGATTACTTATTCAGTTGCTTTTAATTGTAGCTGAATGAGGAACAATTCCACAAATGATCTCAAGTAATTTCTTCCCTTATATGAAATTAGCACCAACCAATCAAATAGTGTAGTTATGATTTGTTTGAGAAAGCTAGAAGGACTGATTAAAAACCCCTTTGGCAGAATCTGCTGTAGCAAATAGTAGGGCATATACAGTTTATGTGAAATACTTCCAGGCTACAAGAATTTACACTTTTATTACCTTACCATATAACACACTTCTGCAAACTATGGGCTCCATATGAGCATATCTCCAAACTCCCACACTTAGCATCTATCTTTGTCCCATTTCATGTGTCAGACTCCTTGTGATGTCCATAAACCATCCACAAATATTTACCCTGACATGGTTAATGATGCTTAGTTGCATTTTCTTAACATACTATTGAAAGACCATATGCTCCCAAATGTTAGGGAATTTTCATTGCATGAAATATTCTATTTAAAGTATCAGAGAGAATTCTAAATAAGGCCTGGAAAAAACTGGCAAACCTGTGGACTGGATCATAACTCTCACTGAGGCTCTTCCAAAAGAAAGTTAGGCAGGTTTTCCTTGGATGTCTTAATGTTTTCTGTCTCCAAAGTTAGCTGTATGGGGGGATGGAGAGAACATACACTTAATGTACCTTGCTGTGACTGAGTGATGGGTAGAAAAGGGAGAAAGGCAAAAAGGTGTTTGAAATCTAAACTTTTCACCTTCTGCTATGTGGAAAATACAAGTTATAGCTAACTTCTTTAGCAGGAATATGCTATACCTGAAAGTGCAGTAGTAAATAGAATTGTTTGAAGCAGCTGTGCTGCAGAATGAATTTTTCCTAAAGATACTAATTTTTTTTTATGAAGAATAACATTTATTTGCACTAATAGAATTAAGTAAGATATTATTCTAAGTTTACAATAGTGAAGTTGAAAAGCATCTGCCATTATAATTGCAACTGGATTTCTAGCAATACAGAAGTTTTCAATAGTGCATATTGACTACTGGTGGAAGGCATGAGCAAGAGCTCCAACAAAGATTTTGATTTATAAGTTGCCCATTTTTTAAAGGACTGCTAACCACACATTTAGAAGTTAAAATGCAGCAGAGAGTTGATGAGATAGAAGCAAATAAAAGTATATCTTGAGTTGCTGACCATTTTAACAATTTCCTTTTCATACTAACAATAACTTCAAAATATTTGGAAAATCTACTGTAATATGAGTCCATGTCAAAAGACAGGCATTCCTGAAATGCTCTGCAGCAATCTATATTTTAATACATTCAGTGATATGAATTTTCACTTTCTAGAAGTCTGAACAGTGAACTTTCATCAAGAAACCAATTAAGCAAACAAAGAATACAAAACCAGATGGCAAACACAGGATAAGAGTGATATTAAATTTGATTCAGCAACTTGTTCTGTGTTAGTAGAAATGACCTTAAAAATGTATTTTAGTATCTAGGCTTAAAACCAATTAAGGCAGAACCTACATAAATCAGAGCACTGTGAAAATAAGATATGTAAACTGAACTAAGATTATATTTTTCTAAATAGATTTTTATGGAAATTATATTCATAGCACAATTTCTGTGCAGTTAGATCTACAATATGAGCTAAGTACAAAGTTCCAAGTGGTGCTCAAGTTTTATAAAATCTATACTTAGTTCTAACATTAGCAAAGGAAAGGAAACAATCTCTTTTTAATAGATCATATATGAGGTAAGAAGACTGACCCAAATACATTTTAACTTAAAACTGAAGAGCAAGTTACCAGTTTTAGTTTTCTCCCAGTAAATAGTTTAGCTTCCAGTTCGTTTAGGGCGAACATTTAGTCACAAAAAATGTATTTTCCGTTGGCTTTCAGTATAGATATGAATCTGAAAAAACAATAAACAAAAATATTTAGGTTTAATGGTAGTTTCCTTTTGTTTGTTTTTCTTGCTGAAATGGGAGGGAAAAAAGACCTACATATGTTATTCCATAAGAAAGAAATTACTTGATATAAATTGTCAAAAGGAAGTTGAGGATGACAAAGTCCTGCCTTTCCATGATGAGATAAACTGAGCTTTTCTCCTCTCCTTGTCTCTGAAAAAATAGCATTAAGAGTATCAAGAGTATTCACTAGGGTAGGACAATCATTTCACCCCCAATATCTGGATCTGAATTTGTCTCTTTGGGAATTTTTTTAAACATCACTAAATGGGCGGGGGGAAAAAAAAAAAAAAAAGAAGCTGTTTTCTTTGTACTGGGAAACAGTTCTCCACCTTCATTGCAGCAGAAACTAGATAACAGTTTCCTCATATCCTAATGTCCTTTGGAATCAGCTAGGTGTTTATATACCCCCTGGGTCTCACAGTAGATGAGTTTGATTGATAGAGAACTTAACAGATGACAAGATAGATCTGGTGTTGAGCAGGTAGAGAGACATCCAGATGGAGCTATCCAGAAAATGATTAGGTCTTGTAGTAAAAACACGCTATCAAAGGATGGAGCCATTTCATTTGTATAGGACTATTAAAATATTTTATAGATATTGGAATAGCTCCAGCAAAGAGAGTTCTTCTGCAGGAAACCTGAGACCCTGGTGTGTAAAACCTTCACTTGTGAGTTACAGAATCAAAGTTCAAATCTTTGTCCTGAAGCAGGAAGAAAGTGAATTTGAGATCGTTTCTCATACCTCTTAAGCAGGTATCTTAATCAAAGGCACATGATGTATTCTAAAGAAGTATTGCCTCATGCTGGAGCTAATGGAGTTAATTAATGTTTGCAGCAGCCCCATAAGCATTAAGTGGTATCATCAATCCTTAGCCAAGGCAGATTTCAGTAGCTTCCTGACTGTCATGTTGTCTGACCTGTCACTGGTTCCCTCTTCCTGAACAATGCTAAGTGTTCATAAAATGCAACTGAGAAAAAACAGATTTTTTTTTTCATATGCCCAGGAATATAGAGCTGAAACGGCTGATTACCCATGGTCAGAGAGCACTGAACAAAAATTCAATAATATATGGTATAGAAGGTTTTTATCTATGACTAAAATCATAGAAGAATAAAACCTTTTCCATCCAAGGGCAAATATCAGTTTAAAGATATAGTATTTGATCTCCAAGTTTGTCTAATAACAGGTGTCACAGAAGTAAGATTTCCCAGTATGATTCCAGAAAGGCTGATATGTGTAAGTTAGGATTTTGCAGTGCTACCACAGATGTGACATCTGAATGTAAGGCAGGTACACACTAGGATGAAAAACCTGTCAAACCTTAGACTAAATGTAGATACAGGTAGGGAAGCCAAAGAATTTGGCAACCAGAAAGAAGCTTTGTCTTTTAACAGGAGAATATAGAATCCTGCATCACATAGTTAAAACAGCACAGGATTTTACAGCTCACCAGTTAGGTTTGCAGTTACTTGCAGCAGTTAAATACTGTGAGAGAAATACCAGCAGAGATGACCAGAAAAAGAAATTTTCTGTCAAAGATGAACTTTAAAAGTATTAGCAGTCTCATTAGTTGATATTTGTTGTACTAGCAGCTAAGCTTTGATCATTTCACTGTTTTGTCTTTTATACTACTACATCTTCATTTAGAAAGTGACAAGCCTGAAATAGATCTTTCATGATTTGGAGAACTGCAGATTTTTTTTATGCAACATGCAAGTATTGTAAAAAACCTTTCTGTCATTTACAAAACCATATCAGAATAACTTTATATTGCTAGTGTCAAGGTTTATTATTCTTTGTTGTACCAACAAAAAGTAAAGGAGTACACAGACTGGAGTTTTTTATTAATAATTGACAAGTGTCAATTAACACCAGAATTTCTTTAAAATAATAATAGTTATTATAAATGCAGAATTAAAATCTTAATACTTGGTTATTTAATAAAGTTTACAAGATAGGTAAAATCTTGTAATTTTTTTTCCAACTCTTTTTGGTTTTTTCCTGTGGTCGTAAATGCTTACAAAAGTTAATCCCAGAAATGACAATACTTTTCGTTTTTTGCCTCAAACTGTAAAATACAGATTTTAGATTTCATAATTTTCAATTCTATTTTTGTTACTGTTTTCAAAGATTAAAATAATAAATGAAACAACTGACAATAACTTATACCATTTGCATCAAAAAGAATACCTTTCTTCATTTAAAAAATACAGTAAACTTAATAAAGGATTTGTAGTTCAAAATACATATTTTATAATTATTGAACTCAAAATCATGAAATATCCACAGATGGCTTAGCAAAGCACTATAAATGTTCAGTCTTTTCATAGTTTATGCAAAAAATCAGTTAATACCTACAATATCTATTTTGTGTTTGTGTATTTTGCTTGATGATCCTTCAAGAATAGCGCCACTGAGATTTGTCAAACACTTATGCTAGCAACAATAAGTAGCTATTTCTTTGTGACATTGGAGAAATAAGATTGAAATGAAGGGGTATTCTTCATTATTTACATTAAATTGTATATATGACTTGCATATTAATTTAATCTATCATAAACTGAATTTGCATTGCATTATTTCTTGATAATCTAGAAAATAAATAAAGTGTGATTGCAACACACTGTAAGAGATTAAGAGTCAGACTAATGGAATTTGGATGCATGATCAAAGTGATTGCACTTTGATAAAAAAAGGCAGTGGTAATGAAACATTGGAAAATCTACAAAATGTTTGAGAGTGTACCCAAGGAATGAACTGTAGGATCTTCCTCTTCACACTGTAGTATCAGTTATCTCTGAAGAGTGGAGGTCTGTTGGAGAAAGACCTGACTAGATGTCTACAGGAAATGCAATAGAGCAGAGAAAAGAGCTGGGAGGCCTCTGAAGTGTGTGGAAGAAAACTTCCTGACCCAGCTGGTGTGTGAGCCCCTTGGGAAAGGCTGGACCTGCTTGCTGTGGACAGGGAGGGACTCGTGGGTGGTGTGATGGCTGGAGGCCATCCTGGGCATAGTGAGAATGAAACACACATTCTTCATTAATATGAAACTTTTAATCCCTCTACAACTTTGCACCTAGAGCATGTAATCCTAGCTTTTATTTCAAGAGCTCAGATGAGCAGGTCATTATTTAAACTCCTTGGTTTGTCTATACCCATCATTTTGTAAAGCTGACTGATTTGATTTGCAATTCCCTGCATTGCCAGAGCTTTTCTATCAACCAATATTGTCTGGAAAACCTGGAAAACAAACTATGTAATAATTAAACATAAATAAACTTCGTTTTCTCTCTCTCATACAGTTTCTCACTTTAACTGAGACTTTTCAAGATAGCAATTTATATTTGTCTAGTCTACACTCTTCCTTAAAAAAATGTAGTGAGATGATGAATCATCATCAACAAAAGTCCTTTGAGTTCCTCAAAAAAATAGGCAAGAAAAAAAATTACCTAATTACCTGCCATCTTTGTCAAGGAGTTAGGAGTTTAGTTCTGCTGACAACAATGTGTGATACATTAAAAAAAATAATTTAGGATTAAGTTGCAAGTGTCATAAGCAATACCTTGGGAGGGTAGTTGTCTTTTTTCTTTCTTTTTTTTTTTAAGAAACCAGGCTCTACATGGAGTAGACTTTTTCTAAAACCCAGTTCCTAGGAGAAAATAGCAGCTAAATGTTCTTCCCTTTCCATTCACAGAAATGCTGATCTTAGTACAGGAAAAAGCAAAAATGCACCTAAAATGTCTGTGTATCCAGTAATTCTATATTTCCAAACTGGACATTTCATTATATACAGAGCACATTTAATGTTTCTAGAACAGATAAATATAAACACTTTATCACAGTACACCTTTGCTGTCTTGGACTGTGACTATGAGGAAACATAATTTTTAAAATAAAAATAAAGGAAAATGGATTTCTGGGGAGTTATCTATTACACTGTCATAAGTATACCTGTACTAACAGCATTTCAGCACTTTCTTCTAGCTATAATGCTTTTGAAATATTTGAAATCTTGTAATACTGTAATATAAATGCAGTGCATTTTCAGTTCCTAGAGAAATGTTGAAAATGTAATTGCTTTCATATAACTGAAATTCAAGATTGAAAATATTTCAAAAGCACCACTGTAGGAAGAAAATATTGAAATACTGTAGGTGAAGAACTGGAAAGAGATGAAAAATAAATCAAATTTAGAAGGGAAAAATTAGGCTTGTCAGTCAATAAGCTGGCAGAGTGAAAAAGAGAGACTTCTCAAAGCATATAGAGGATGAAAAAAGTGTTAATTGGGTACAAGAGCATGTTAATGAGGGAATACAAATAGATTTGAGCAAAACATGTAAATAACAGCAGAGCATTTGATATGGGAAATATTCCTGCGACCATGGTGGATCTTATATTGAATAGTAAATGAGAAGGCAACAAACAGCAGCGAGCCCTGGAAGACCAAAGACGCCATGGGTTAGAATTTGGTATTATTCACTGTGCTCCAAAGATCAGTATTTAACTAATAGATCTTTTCCATAAACTGGTGTACAGTATCAGATCCAGCCTTCTGTATGGAAAGAAATAGTTTATTTAAAGGAAAAATTAACTGTAAAATTATAAAACATTATATTTTAGGTAAAAAACTGAGATGCTTTTAAGTGCTGACATTTCAATATTTTGAAATGAAAAAGCTTACTATTTTTTTATTTACCATCTTCTTGAAATATATTTTAAATGTAAAATATTCTAATGGTTTTTAACCCAAACTCATAAAATACTATCAGAATTATTGGGCACTTTAAAAGTCTTCCATTAATTTTTTCTGTAGTGTTTCAGGTACATTAGAAAAGAAAATTATCAGCTTTATGGCAATTTCAGAGATAAAATCACACTGAGTTTTCCAAAGTTTTCATAAGTCATAGAATTGAGTAAGTAATGTCTCATTATAGCTTGATTCTAATAAATAACTTCATTATTTTTGAAATATTAGACTAACCTAGGCAATACCTGCTGTTTTATTTTGTTTTGTTTTGTTTTGTTTTTTTCCAGAGACAGCCAAATAGAGCCATTCAGGTTTATCATCTGTTTCCATGTTAAAGAACAGTAGAGAGGTATATAGTCCTCCAACAGTTATTGGCATGTAAAAAATCTGATTGGTTACCTAACTCAATTAGGTCTGAAATTCAGGTGTATTGGATTCTAATGTCTTGAACAAATATTATGCATATTTTAATTAATGAGTGATTGCCTATATATAATTTGAAACTGTTCTACCTGTCATCACAATTATTTTATTAATGATTTTCCATTTGTTATTGTTGCAGACAAATAATATATGTCCCAAGATCCATGACACAGGCAAAAAAACATCAACTTTATCCAGCTCCTGAAACTCAAACTGAACCTGCTGCCCACACTAAGAAAAACCCACCAGTTTCTTTAGCAGTACTTCCAACAGGAGCCCATAAACCTATAAAA
Organism: Haemorhous mexicanus; assembly: GCF_027477595.1. Classification (NCBI taxonomy): domain Eukaryota; kingdom Metazoa; phylum Chordata; class Aves; order Passeriformes; family Fringillidae; genus Haemorhous; species Haemorhous mexicanus. The sequence goes on along the minus strand of NC_082345.1, from coordinate 59,929,273 downwards.
TATTTAATACAGTGAAAATCTGTTCTATTCTCATCATAAAATATAACTCAGAATCAAACTAAAGTCATGGGTGGGAATCTGTTCAGTAATTATCCTTAATTCAATATTAGTAAACTCAATAAATATTAAACAATAAGTAACACCACATCTTTTTGATGAGTACTGTTTATGAAAAATAAACATTTAAAGTGACTGATCTTGCTATAGGAGAGTTTCTTATGCTGTTTTCTCTTCCTTTTGCTTTTCACACAAATTAATTTTAATGGCATTTGTCCATAATTGTGGTCTTTAGGGTATTTCTGGTGCATCAAAAATATGTATTTATTACTCAGCACTAAATTACATTTTGTTACTGGCCTAAATACTCAAGATTTAATTTTGATCCTAGTATCCACTATTTTATATACTGGATCCAGGAAAAGATAGATATTATCAAGAGAGTTGATGCAGAGACTAAACACTTTTAGCAATAACAAAGTAAGATAAAAATGAAGCAGTGTGAAAATTCATGGATAAAAAATAAATGCTACACAGAAGGTGAGAGGAAAACTTTTACCAGCAGTTGTTTACCTTTAGTTAGTATTTAAGGACAGAGTAGAGAATGCTGGGTGAAAGCAGCAGCAGAAAGTTTCACAATTTAATAAAAAGAGAGTGGCTGGAGGCAGAGCCTGAAGGCAGAAAGTTTGCTGTGTGGCCCAAAGGTCAATAGGGATGGATAAGGAAAAATATCTAATATAAGAAGGACACAACACTTCCCAGAGGGAATCCCAGAGAGGTTTGGTTCCTGATTATCTCTTCTCCAGTCTTATTAACTAATTGCTTTCATTTGGTAAGTAAAAGTCAAAATACTCTTGTGCTAGCTTCATAGTCAGAGCAGAAAAGTTGACATACTTCCTAAGGTTTTTAAGCTCCTTTAATTGATCTGGGAAATTTCTAAGGGATCAATTACTGTGGTATTATAAAACATTTTCAAATCATAATTGCTTAAAAACACACAGAATATTATGGGTTTACATCTTGGTAGTCTATTTTAAAGTCACTTTAGAAAGCAGAATATTTTCTCAGTTTCACAGATGGAGAACTGGCAAGATAAGTGCCTATGTGCTTTACTTATATTATTCACTTACTCAAAGAGCAAGCTGAGAAAAAAATGAAATTCCTTACTGTCCTTTGCTCCACTGTAGTATATTATTTATCCAGGTAAAGGGAGGATAGGATGGAAAGAAGACATCTGATGCTGATCTCAGATATTTTGGGAATGTTCAACCATAGACAATGTGCTCCAGCTCTCCAAACTGGCAGCCAGTATGAATGGCGCAATTGTGTCAGTTCAGTAGTCTTTCCTTCTTATCTTTGGAACCCATGGCAAGCTCTGGACACAGAATGAGGAGCACTTCTATGTGCTTTAGAGCCATAATAGGCACTATATAAGGCACTCCTTGATACAAACTATTGTAGGTATTTATGTCTGAGCTAGAATAATTAATGTCTCTTACGACATACAGTTCAATGAATGACTGAGAGTCTACTTGAGTTGAAAAAGCACTTTATCAATGTAAACATTGCCTTACTTTGCAAGTAACTTCACCGTGGTTGGCAAGGTCCTGGGCCCCCACTTCAAGAAGGGCATTGGCTGGAGCATGCCTAGAGAAGAGCAGTGAAACAGGTAAAAGCTCTGGAGCACAGGTCTTGTGAGGAGCAGCTGAGGAAGCTGGGGGTGTTAGCCTGGAGAAAAGAAGGCTCAGAGGACTTTATTGTTCTTTACAATCACCTGAAATGAGGTTGTAGCCAGGTGGTCTCTTCTCCCAGGCAACTGGTGACAAGATGAAACAACATAGCCTTCATGCTGTGCAGGGAAGGTTCAGGTCGGACATCAGGAGGAATTTCTTAATGTAGAGTGTTGTTAAACATTGGAAAAGACTTCCCAGGGAGGTGGTGGAGTTACCACCATCTCACCAACCATAGAGGTGTTCAAGAAACCATAGAGGAGAACACTTCACCAACCATAGAGGTGCTCAAGAAACTACTGGACATTGAAATTAGTGCCATGGTCTAATTAAAAAGTGGTGAACAAAGGTTGCACTCAATGATATCAGAAGTCTTTTCCAATAGAAATAAATTTGTGATTCTGTAAAGTAATTGAATACTTTGGTGCACAATTAATAGTGCTGTGGTGTCAGAAGATGAAAAGACATCAACTTGCTGTGGTGATGGAACACAACATGGATACTCTGAAGGACTGTTCCATATCTAGAAATCACCACAATTGTGAGCTTCAGTGATTCAAGAATTTCTAAATATTCAGGAGCAAACCCCACCAAGTTTCAGAATTTTCCTACTTAATTTTCTGTAATTATTTGGCAACATGAACATCTTCAATTCTTTTGAGCTATAATGTTCTATTTTGAGTTAAATTTTAGAGGCTTACAGTAACACTTTCTTTAAATTTAGACATTTTGAACATATACATTTCTTATACATGTTTGCAAGTTTTATTTGCACTTCATTTAATAAGCAAGAAATGCCCTTTTAACAGATCTTTAGAATGAAGACAGATTGATTTTATTCTTACATATTTCTGCTTTGTCCTTGTTAAAGACATTCACTCTCATCTCCTTAATGTCAAGAAAGGAGGTATTCGAACATTTCAAAAAGAAAATTCCATGAAAAGTCTATGAAATAAAAGTTTGTATTTGTATTATATAGTATGGCTGTATGATTATAAACATTAAGACATGTCATTAGGTACTGCTGTAGTTTTATTTTTCCCACTATTTTTTTCCTCTACTCATTGTAGAACTGCTATGACAATGTGCTTGAGCATGTTTCAAAACTGGTGAAGTAATCATTGAGACAGTTAAAGAAGGGAAACATTCTGTGTTTATAGTATTGTTTGCTGCTGAACAGGGTTCCTTTTTCTCTAGAAACCCTGTGAACCTCATAATAAATACAATGATACAGGAAACAAAAGGAAGAGTTAGAAGGATAGCCAAGAGTATTTTGATAAAATTTTCATGATACATTTCTTAGGAGCCTAAAACAAGTGCTATAATCTCTACTTCACCAAAGTTCCTTTTGTTTCAGGTTCCTTTTAGACATTTTTTTAGGTGACTACTCTGAGACAGTAAAGGTGAAGGGAAGCCACATTCCACTGACTATCTATGAATAGTTGGATGGTTGGAGGTTAGAAGGATATATAGAAAATATATTTAAGTTTTGGCCTTGTTTCTATAGTCTTTCCTGGCCATCTGCTTGCATTCAGCACACTAGATAGAAAACTGGTGTGGGAATAGCTTTGGCCCAAACTTCCAACCTGGTGTGGTTGCTTTTATATTCCCAGTCCCCCAGCTTCCATAAAAAGTACTGGAGAAGAGAATAATACATCTTCTATATCCCTTCTCAAAAACACCCCAGTACTTGAATAGAGAATTTGGAAGCTTCTTAGATTCAATGTTGAATAGACAAAACTCTGAAAGAGAAATTTGAGGCTATGTATATATATATATATATATATATATATATATTCTATCTAGAAATATATAGAAATAATGTTAGATATCATTATCAAGAGGATAAATATCCTCACTGTGAACTTGGAATCATCTTAAAAATCTCCCACAGCACAGTAACATGACATGAATTTACAAAGACATCAAATTTGTCCACAAATGTACATGAGAACAGTGCAGGTAAATTGTTAGAAATATACTCTTGAGGAGAAACTGTAAATGACAGCTCCAAGACAGTACTGGAATGTTTGGAAGCAGTTTTTTGGGCTTGGCTTTCCATCAGTCTTGTTGTTGCAGCACAGTGTTGAGCATCACAAAGTGGGTAAGATACAGTACAGTTGTCTTTCAGTAGACATTTAAAGTCCTTGAAGTGATTGGTCCTTGGCCAAGACATTTATAGTTTGTACACAGAAAATTAAAATTTAAGAAAAAAAAAAAAAAGAGAAAATTTTATCAAACTATATGCAGCTCAAGTTCAGTGTATGCATAAATATAAGTACTTATGAATACTAGCCTAAATATTATAGTGCTAAAAATAATGTTAAAAGAAAAAAAAAACCTGCTTTTATCAGTGTTACTCTCACTCCCACGTTTTTTCCAGTATACTAATATGCATACTGTTCTTTTATATAACTGTACCCAAATAAAGGTCATTATCGATATATCAGCCTGGGTGAAAATGTCAAACCTATGCCTAATATAGATCCATAAACTCAGCATCACAGGGAGATATGAAGATCTGTGAGGGGTTTAAATGAAAAGGGGAAATTAGCTATTTAACAACAACAACAACCAAACATTTTGTTGAAAGAAGCCTTGCATTTGTGGAAGCATTCTGACAGTGTTGGATAAAATCCACCTTATCAATGTTTCTCACCTTTTTTAATGGCAATAGGAGAGCTCACAGATTGATTTACTTCATCCCTTGGAAAGACTTGTAATTTTAAAATTTGAAATAACTTTAATCTTTATTGTAAAATATTCCCAGAAAAATGTCTCAAACAAGCCACTGTTAAACAGATTCCCAGTATTACACCCATTTTGCATAATCCCAGATAAGAAGAGGCTGGAGGTGTTCTCAGTTTTATTGGCTGGAAAGTAGGATGTTCCTAAACTAAATAGAAACAAGTAGATGAACAAAAAATATTTCTAATCTTTGGGAAAACAGAATGAACACCTGCTCTTCCTTTGTTAATATGGTAAGTAATAGTTCCAGTTTTCTGGATTTTATTTGGAAGCAATATATGAGGTCTTAGGATAACAGAAGTATTGTGGAGATTGACATTAAACCTTTGCTTTCACAAGTATTTCTTTTCATGACTGGCTATTTTGTTAACTGCCCTCCTTAAAAATAATTGTGTTAGAGCATGAACATCTGAGTGAAGAGCAAAAGAGCTGTGCTGGTTTTGGCTGGTGTAGAGTTAATATTCTTCAAAGTAGCTGGTGTGGGTTAAGTTTTGGATTTGTGCTGAAAAAAGTATTGATAATGCAGAAATATTTTCAATATTGCACAGAGTCAAGGCTCTTTCCGATTCTCACATCACCCCACCAGTGAGTAGGCTGGGGATGTACAAGAATTTGAGAGGTGACATTGGTGCAGCTGACTGTAAATTGGCCAAGAGATATTCCATACCATATGCTACCATGCTCAGCAGATAAAGCTGGAGGAAGAAAGGGGGGAATGCTGGAGTGATGGCCTTTGTCTTCCCAGGTCGCCATTACACCCAATGGAGCCTTGTCTGCCCGCGGGACGTGGTGAGTTAATTCCTCTGTTTGCTTTGCTTATGCAAGTGGCTTTTGGTTTACCTATTAAACTATATTTATCTCAACCCACATGTTTGCTCACTTTTACACTTCTGATACTCTCTCACATCCCACCAGAGCAGGAAGTGAGTGAGAGTCTGTGTGTTGCTTAGCTGCTGGCTGGGATTAAACCGCAACAGGATACAACTCTGTAGCCTACCAGAGACTGTTTTTGGGAAGGATTCTCTAAAATGAAAGAGAAAGTAGCAAAAACTAGAAAGAGGAAATGAGATTCAGATACAATAGACAAAACTGTTCTGGCTAAAGATGAGCCAAGCACCTGTGAAATGGCAGCAATCTTCAAACCTATGAGCAGCAGAGATATTTACCTTTCCTGTCTGGACACATTCTCTCAAGACACTTTGGAGTAGAACTCATTTCAAAAGAAAAAGCTTGTTCTCATCACCAGCAAATCTCTTTTTAAAAAGAGCTTGTCAACAAAAAACAGTTTTATGTTTGACTACAAAGATTGTTAGAAGCCCTGGTTACTTTTCATTCTGCAACTCAGTGATTCAGTCTAGACTGTCAGACAAAAGGAATGCTGGACTTCTCAACTTTAGAGCTGGACAACTTATGACAGAAAGTAAACAACGAAAAATTTAAGGATGAAAGTCAGTATGACACACTGCCAAATTTATCTCAATTAAACTTTATAAGACAAGTATATTTATATATAACTCTGTTGCTTCCTTGAGTCATGTTTTTTCACTTAATTAGTCACAGTGGTAGGGACCAGAATAGGTATATAGGAAGCAGTTAGATAGAGGCTGGTATCCCACATGCTTTTCCTTATGAGAGATAAAAGTGGGTGACTGAGAAAGAAATTAAATTTGCAGAATGAGCATTGGTAATCCTATGTCTTAGTCTTCAGATTGATTTCCTGAGATAAGGTTAAGTCTTTAGATTTACTAATCTTAAGAAATTGTTTTGAGTCTGGCACATTTTACAGTATTCCTGACTATGAGTTACATAGTTATATTTTGTTCTGGATGAAAACACAATTTTTTATCCCAGTTAGAGACATTCTAGTAATTCCATTTGAGGTTCTCTGGTTCGTGTCTTGTGAGAAAGGCTGAAGAAAACTTTTTTCCTAGGTCACTCTCATGGCAAACACAAACACAAATTCAGTTTCCTCTTCCACACAGTGTTGATTACAGGTGTGAGAAGCAGTTCCTCCCTCTCCATATGGGAGTCCCTCTCAGTATCCATGCTCCAGATCCAAGCTGGAGAAGGAATGGGGATGACTGCTGGGCCAAATACTGACCAATAAAAAAACTGTTTTTGCAGGCAGGGATGTACCAGCAGGTCAGTAAATAGAGCCATCTGCAAAAAGGAAACCCAAAAAAACCCCCACAAAAACCAAACAAAAAACCCTAACACCTCTGAAAACTGAATTTTAAAAAATTAAAAAAAAAAAAATCAAACCCCCAGCAATATCCTTAACCAATTCTGAGAGATTCCACTATGCCCTTCAGCAAGCTCCTTTCTCTGACACTTCTCTCTTAGAAGTTTTTTTTTCCTCTTGGATGGTTTATTCATGAACCCAGAAGAGTCTCGCTCATGGCTCTGTAGTCCCACCCTCAGAGCCAGCTGATATTTTCCAAATGAATGAATGACTTTCAGTCCAAAAATTAGGCAACGCAAAATACTCCTTGGCTTACAAAAAATGAACAGATTCTTGGTGACTGAACTGTAACTTTGCATCTAACTATTCGCTGTGCACTTCACTAATCATCTTGAAAGAGGAAAAAAAAACCAAAAAACACTGAACAGTGAAAAGCAGACTTTTTACCTTAAAGATATCAAGATTATGTGTTGACAAAACATTTTAATCTTACTCAAAATGAGAATTAAGGAAGAGAAGTAGGAACAGGGGAATTTTGACCTTGAGTACAAACTAGGAAGACTATTTATTTTGGAACTGCTGAAAGCATTTCTTATCTTTGACTTCAGAGATATTCCACCTGGGGAGCTGGAGAGCAGTACAGGCACTGTGTCTTTATCCCTTGATGTATTGTATCCAATCACTTTTTATTTCACAGTTCATTATCAAGAAACATTAACTTCTGTAAGAATGAAATAGAGTTTCCATGGAAGCTTGCTTACACTCAAAAGATAATTCAGATGAAGAATTACATTACATGATTTTTTATTCCCTGTGCATTTTGGCAGGAAATTTCAACGAAAATCTAAATAAAAGGGAACAATCAGAGACTTAAAAGCAAAAGCAAGAGTCAGAGACTGTTTTATCACCTAACTTTGCTGGTTAAAAAGATAAGTTTCAACTGTTGAATTAAAAAACTTATTTAGAAAATGCGAATTATGTTTGTTCATATGGAAATTACATTTAGCAACTGATATTCTGATTCCAGAATTTCTTGTGTGTAATACTACATAGCCCTAAAGTATTCTTATTAAAATCATTTGGATGAAATATGTTTCATCTTCAACTGAAATAAGTTTGGATCATAGCATTTAAAGACTTAAGGAGCTCTCTATGATGGTTAATACAGGACAGAATTTTAGAAGGCTTTCTTCTTTGAAGGGCTTATATCAGGCTGTATAAAAGTCCTAGGATACATACAAGAGAAAAAAAGATAAGGAAATAAAATCAATATTATGTTGGTATTCAGATAAATTAGCACAATGTAGAGTCCCAGAGCTTGACAATTGTTGCCAAGTGTCTAAAAAGTTTTTTTTAAAATTATTGGCATAATAGCACTAGGGAAGTAATGGAGTAGTCCTCACCGTTTTCCAAGTAGAAATATATTTATCTACAGATATAGATACATACTCATTGCCAAAAATAAGTGAGAACACCAAATATAGGACTGAAGCTTTTCTATTCAGCCTTATCATGAATGTACAAAAACTCGACCTCTGAATAACAAATTGAGTGTTGTTGTTTTCAAATTAAAACCCTGAGATAATTTTGTAGCAACGTACAATCTATATAATTATGATTCAATGAAGATGTGAGGTACTAGTAGTATCCTTTTATTTACTAGTGTATTTAAAGATTCTCTGAGACTTCTCTTCAGTACAATCATTATGAAAACAGACTGAACAGTGGCAGAGTCAGAAAGCATCTCCACATTTTAAACTGAGACAACATGAGACAGAGCAGGTGCTATTTTATGTTATTTTGTGGGTATGCACTCTTAAATATTGCATGGAATGTGTAATGCATTATTCTAACAATGAAGGATATGCTTCTTTGTCTGCAGAGAAGAATATGTAGAATTAAAGTAACCAGTATGAGCATAATTTCTTTATTGTTTGCAACATAATGACAAGAGAAGCAGCAGCTGCTGAATTGAGCCTTCCTTTATCCCTCACTATGAGGAGAGGGAATGAGGAGAATGCAGATGTTGGCTTGGGTTCTGTACAAAAGCAAGTGATAGCATCCAGTACAGAAACAGTATCAGAAGAGAGCTTTTGTACAATTATTATCTTTGGTGCCCCTTCAAAAGTGCATGACAGATACTGTAGAAAAACAGCTGCAGAACTTCACTCTGCAATCAGATTGGTTATTTCAGGCAATAATGCAAATATAGCTCAGCACACAGAAAGCTGCCTTGGGAAAGTAGAAACCTTCCAGGGTTAAGCACCCTCTCTTCCAAAAGGGTCCAAGTTAAAATGTTGAGTTTGACACCAATTTTCTGTAGGACTTCAGGCTACTCATGTACTTCCTCTGCTCTGACTGTAATATCTGTGAAAAAAGAGAGAATACTGACTCACCTACCTCAAAGGCAAACTAAAGATTAATTAGTTTGTGCTCGTTTAGGGCTTTGAAAATGTCAAGGCTATATAACTACTGTTAAATAAATGGCAAAAAGTCAGATTGGACAAGTACAGAGCAGGACTGCAAGGGTTTATCGCTGTATCTTAGCAATTATCTTTAACACTTTCGAGAAAAGATTTCTTATAGTAGATATAGGTAGTTAGAGGAAATGTAAGGAGCTGTTTTATAGCAGTACTTCTTCAGAGAATGTAAAAGGAAATGAGAAAGCAAGCACAAATTTTAACTTTTCTGAACTTTTAAGTTCAGCAGGGCAATATGTCAGTGTTCTATCTCAATTGGTTCATCTTTTACTGAAGTTGTATTCAAATACTATTGTATGATACATCTGGAAAGGTCCTGTCCACTTGGATGGGAAATAAAAAATAATAAAAATGTCCCTCTGACAGAGACTAGGGCCACAGGGCTGAATGTAGTTAATTTGCTTCCACTCTATTTTATACAATGAGGAACACCACCATTTTATTCCCAAATTTTTCTGAGAAAACTGAAGTAATCAATGTCCCATGATGAGTTTGAATGTGATGTATTTTATTCATAGAGGAGTGATTACTTAGAAACTGCACAAGAAGATCAAACTTCCTCCCTCATCTCATCCCAAGTAGTGCAAAAACTTTCCTAAATATTCTCATTGACTCTCACAAAAATTCCCTTAAGTTTCCCATTATTTTACCAGCAGAAGTCATGCTTTTCGTATTTTTCAGTTTCCAATGTCCATCTTTGCAGACATCAGATTATTTTAATTTGCTGGCACAGGATCACTAGTCATTTTAAAGTTGCTCTTTTCTGCCAATGCTTATTGCCCACTTCTTAATATTCTGGTATTTAGAAATACACCAATCACTTTAATCAGGGCTCTCAAGTAATTTCACCCTGCATCAGGAGGATCATATAAACCAGATGGAGACAAATTGATCCTATATTTATTGTGTTTACCTGGGTTTCAATGTACAAGCACTTTTGTCCAAGACTAAACATTACTGTGGAAAGTTACAATGCTGCAGATATTTAGAGAAAAACTGAGTGAAACTGAAATTAGAAACAGAGGTTACTGAAAAAGTTACATTTGGAATGCTGCTGGTAGGATTTTGTTTGAGACAGCAACATGAGATTTGTGAAAGAATACAAGTTCTTCAAAAATAAAAATCAAGCCATGCTTCTCCACTTAAAATTGTTGGTTGTGCAGAAATATGATCTCTGTGAGGATGAATTATGAGCTGAATTATGTGTAATAGTGACTTCCAAAGGGCATCACACCTCACATAATTCAAAATTTTGTATTTTAGATTTTTCTGTGCATAAACACAGCCCTACACACGAACAAAGACAGTGTGTAGATTTGCAATGTAAACAGACAATTCCACATGATTAACTAGATTCACATGAGAGGTAACCCAAAAGAAAATAAACTTATTTTTGCTAAATGTTCATTCTACCATTTGTTATAAGCTCACATGGTTTCTGCACACTGATATTAAAGTTCTTCATACCCACAGGTTCTCAAAATAAAACCTTACCAAGGGCGAAAATCAACAGCAACAAATCTAAGACTGGCAGGAGAGCTGAATGATAGCATAGCAAAAGTGTAGAAGTAATAACTCCATGGAGTAGAACAGGGAGAATAACACACTCCCACAAATGCACCAGATTCCACACAGCCATCACTCCAAACACTACACCCACTGACACCTACCCCATGATTATCATCTCAGCTTATATTCTTCCCAAGCATCCTGAATATTTGATTTATTTGCACTATTAATTTATCCATCCCACCCGTGTTCCCTTAGATATTTAATTGATTGCCCTTAATTGATCTGGCCATCTGTGATATCTTTGTCATTTAATTGATTATTTTCATTGATCTAAACACCTTGCAGCTTCATTGTCACCTAGATAAATCAAAAGTCACTGGCTGATATAATTTATATCTTGTAATTCTTAGTGTGCACCTGTGCTCTTTCATCTACTGAGGGAGATGGGGCAGAGGAGGACAACAAACACCTGAAGTCTCATTATGTTCCAACCTGTCTGGCCAGGAGTTGATTTCAGTGACACTTTTCCTAAATACTCAGGCATCAGGGCACTCATTCTCTTCCTGGAACACAGGCCTTATTCAAATCAAACATGAACAATAAAATAAAATTAAAAGAAAGTAATTATGCATAACAATAGGATTTGCAGCATGGTGGTAAATATCCCTTTTATCCTGACCTGCAATGCAATGAATTCCATTGAGTTCTCTTATAAGAAAACTTTAGCCCAGCAGTCAAGCACTGCTGACAAGGAAAGCATAATTTTGCTGATTTTAGCTCTCACACAACAGAGCACCACTACAAATAGTGGGTGTCATAATGGTATTCTGAATAATGAATGGCATAAAGGGTATCTTTTTCACTTATTAAGCATTTGGGTACAGAATTAAAGGCAAAGGAGATTATATTTGATATAGCAAATTATATGTAAAAGTGAAGTTTTATGTAAAATTATGTAAAATATATGTAAAATAGATTAAAATCTTGTTCTGGCTGGGACACTTAGATATAATCTATAAAATGTGACAGCTCTGGTGAAGGCAGACAAGAAATTTGTAAGCATGAACAAAGGACTTGATGGTTTCCTTTAACAAGAAACTATTTGATGTACTTAACACAGTCTCCTGGACATGTTTGTCTATTGCCTAATTATAGCAGTTCATAATCTAACAGTTAGTAAAGTAATACAGATAAAGAAGAGAAGATAATAGTAATCTTTTACCTGCTCTGCTCCATGCTTGGAGCCTCAGATCAGTAGGACCTGCAAGTAAACAAATAGAAAAAGGACACAAGCAATGCAGAAAACAGAGAGGAAGAACTGAAATAGGCTCACAGTAATGGAAAGCAATCCCACCCCAAAAAAGAAAAAACACAAGAAAGAAGGGAAAGTAGTGGGTGCAGACTTAAAGCTGTGTCAGAAAAACTGTAGATCTCAAAAGAAAGAAAAATCAGAAAAATGTGAAATAGTAAGCCTAGACTCAGAGTAGCAAATCACAGCACACATAAAATTATCTTCCATCTGATTCTTGATTCACAAATTCTGTAGCACAACTCTGACACTGGCCAGCACTGGAAACCACACTGGAAAGACGAAAGCCAGAAGAGAAAAGTGTTCTTATCTTCCTAGCTGCTAGCTCTCCCTGAAAATTCTGTATCCTGATAAGAGTAATTTCTGATTTTATACTTGTCCTCTTCATATACCATTACTGTCCTGGCAGGTATCCTGCATTCCACAGAATAATAACATACTTTTTGACAAAATTATCTTTCCTTAAACTTTGAATTTTTTGTGTGTTTGCCAGTATTTTCTAACTTGAAGATCCACAACCAAAACTTTCTAATATACCTTTTTCAGAACACTTGCACTGCCTATTTTTCTCTCTGGAATTTTCTCTTTCTACTGGTGCATAGCCAGACTGAAATGTGTTTATCTTGACCACACAAACGTACTGCCACCACAAACATCCACAACATAAAAAAAGTATGTTTTCTGACAGTGCTCTAACAAGTGCATAACAATACATGTGTTCAAGAAAAACTGTTAAATATATTAAAAAGGAAAATAAGATCAAACCCCTAATAAAATGAGAAACTTAATTTTACACTTTCTGTGTAATAAGATGGAAGAAAGAATCTACCTGAGCTATGTTCATCATTGTGACATCATATTGTTTCTCCCAGAGAAAATAAAAAAATTTAACACAGAAGTAAAAGCTGATAAATTAACGATAAAACAAAAGTCTGTCTCTACTTTTCATCCTGGATCTGTGCACTCATAAACAGCATAACCTGTATATTACAGCAGTCTCAGTGTATTCCATCCATATAAAGCTCTGTAACAACTCCTGCCTGTCTTTGGAGCGTGGTCCTTCTGCATGGGACTCCATTTCTGACTTGGCTGTCAAGTGCCGTGGGGACATTCCTGTGAAGGCATGAGAAATAGGTGGTGGCAGATGGGACAACACGTCTGAAACTGTTCAAGATGGTTACTTTAGTTTCATTTTATTCTGAAAGCATAAACCAAACCAGTCAGTTTCTTCACAATTCCACTGAATGTACATCTCCCTGCAAGCTGCTACAGCTGCCATCAAAATTCCCCTTGTTACTGGCAGTGTAACTTCTTTGATGCGTCCCGAACTGCAGCACCTAATAGGATTTGCTCTTACCAAAATCATATTGAGTTGTTGAGAAGCAAAGAGCTCTTCAAATGCCCAGTGGGCATAATCCCACAGTGCTGTGAGACCCACCTGCATGTCCAAGCCTGGTTGTGATGGGGCTGCCACCTAAGCGGTCTTCAAGAACACCAGCCTGTGGACCGCTGCTACAAAGAAAGTGGGTACTTGACCAAGCACACCTTGTCTGACCTACCTTATCCAAGGAAAAGTGAATTTCAAAAGCTGTAGTAGGGTTTCCCAGCAAATGGAAAATACACTATGTCTAGGCCCATATCATAATGGCCTAAACTGACATGTGGAACTGAGTCCTTTCCATCTAAGACCTGAATATTTTCTCAAGGTTGCCTGGACTCAGGCTTAAGTTTGGCAGTTCTGATTTGGATGTGAATACAAGGGCACACTCACATGCAACAGAAAACAGGTCATTGCATCTACTGATGTGTACATTTCATTGTGATTCAACATCCAATATGCAGCAGTTCTGGATGTGACTCCTGGCCAATGTAAAAGACATTTTCCTCTGTTAATCAATTTATAGTTCATAATTCTGATACCTACCTAGCAACGTTTACAGAAAAAAAGGAAACAAAACTCAAAAATTTCTATTTTGTCATCTGTCTTTCTTGGTTATATAATTTTTCCCTCAGACAGCAGAAAAAACCCTCTGACTGAATCATAGAAATTTATTTACCTCTATTTCACACAGCTTTAGTCTCTTGCTTTTCTCACTCACATCGTTTTCTGTCTCTCAATTCCTAGATCTCATATTAATTTTTAACACCGTGAAATGTTATTTGGTGGTGAACTGATTCTCATTATTTTAATTACAAATATGTGGGCTAATGGCTATTGGAAAAAAACTCTTTAAGAGCAGGAAAAATGGTTAACACAGTCACACTGCTACCAGTCTAGCAAAAACTACTTTGTGCCATAAGAAAAATTAAATTTCAAGGAAAGCTTTTGAGAAGGCCAATTTGGGAGGTCAGTGTTTTCAGGGAAGAATGATCTTGGAGACAGACAGCGAAGTAAACCACTCTAGATTAATCAACCCTCTGTACTCTGCCTGTTTTCTTCAGGGTCAATTTATCAGACTCATATAAGCTTCGTCTAGTTCTTTCCTTCAGGGAGAAGATCAACTATAGTGATAATTAAATCCTTAACAAAGCTTTAAACTGTCTTTGTTACAAATAAAATGGTGATTCTGTCCTACATTCTTATTCAGCAGACCAACAAGCTGTGCTCAAATCTACTCCTCCCAAAAGCAATTTTTTATTTTATATGATCAGTCAAATTTCTTAACAAGATTTACATTTTTATGAGGAAGCACAGCGATGTTTTTAAATATGGTTTTGAGTAAAAATATCTAAATTTGGATTTCTCATAACACTCTAATTTTCATAGCTATTGCTTAGAAACTGAATTTCAGATAAGAAACAAGGATGCATAAATTGCAAAATAAAATTTTTTAAAAAAAACCTCCTCTTTAGAGAAGTATTATTTCAATTCAACAGCCACCTCTAACAGAAACTGTATTTCTATTTTCTTTAACTTTACTCCGGTTATTCCATAATGTACCTATCCCAGGGACATCTGCTATACATCTTCATCTCTTTTTTTCTCCCTCTCTTCTCTGCCTATAATGTGACTTAGGCTGTCAAGATGTTGGAGCCACATACTTTATTCGCCTGTATTTCAAATAATACAGTTTTTTTTCATTTTCTTGCCCCTTAGGCTCTATAAGATGAAAGCAGGAGTGAATATTACTTAATAGAAAGGAAATAATTTACATTTGAAGCCTGTAGTGGAAATGTTACAGTGGAAGCCTTGGACTGATTAGATTGTTTCAAAGCTTTTCTGTGACTTTGATTGATTGAATTTGCCCATGGCACTCCTAGTGGTAATGATACTGTGATTATTTAAGCAGAAAGTAACTTAAAGATAGGCTGAGCATGTTAACTTTGAATTTCCTAGCTTTCAGCATTTTGCATTTTCCACAGTTTCCATTTAAGAATAATGCAGTTGGCATTGTGTGGTATTTACTACAGCTGTCATTCACTTACTTTTCTTGTTTGAATTTTGCAACGCATATTTGTGGAAAAGTGTAAGCTCTTTCCATGGGTAAGGCCCCAAACAACTCACTCAACAAGGCTTTTCAAAGGGCTTTTGGCTGTTCATATATTCTGTGTTAGACACACAAGAAAAACACAGACAAGATATTCTTAAGAGGTCAAAACAACAAAAAAGACTTTACTGGCACCTTTAGTAAATCAGAGAACTCTGGAAAAACATTTAGAGCAGCATGCAATCAACACCAAACACTTCCACAAGCATTAGATTAACCCCTTCAACTTAGCAAACTCTAAGACCTTTTGATTTTAAATTACTCAAAAATTCTGAGAAGAGGAAAATAGAACAAAGAAAAAGCAAGAAAGACAGAAAAGATATAGAACAGATATAGTTACAAACTCCCAGGATCCAGCAGGTTCAGCTGATAGAAATTCCAAAAGGAGGTAGGATTAAGACATATATTTGCCTTGGATTCAGCTTTAAATACTTCCTGGCCCTCCTGGCCTTTTCCCCCAGGTGGAACTTATAGTCATTTGGCCAGTTAGAAGCTGAGTTAGAGGCTCCAGGGCCAAGTGTGGCTCTCTGGTGTGTCCATGATTTACAGCCACTTACAGGCAGGAATACTGGCTCTAGGGAGGTGGCATGAGTGAGGCAGTGCACTGCCTTGCCAGGTCAAGGCCAGACCTGCCCCTTCACCCACATGCATGGACCCTACAATGTCCCCAGAGATCAGTCCTTTCAGCCTCTCACACCCTGCTGGGGGTGTGATATGTGTGGCCAGGCAGTTTTCATGGCACTGGCACTCCCTGTGGCAGATGGGCCTCTGTGCCTCCCTTCCCCAGAAGAAATTATCAGACAGCAGACAGCTATGGCTACTTGTGAGGAAATAGGATGAGGAGAGGTCTTGCCATCTCTGAAAAAACAGTTGAACAATCTGCAGGACCTGTCACGGCTTTACAATACAGTAAATACTGTAAATAATACTTTGTCACAGCATTACAATACTGTAAATACTGTAAATACTGTGTTTTGTCCTTTTATAATATCACACGAGTTACTCACAGTAAGAACATTTCCCCTTCTCTGACAGTACCTCTTGTACATCCATATGACATGCTCTCTGCTTCTTCTGTGGGATCCAGCAGGTGGACAGAAGGACAGGAACAGTGTACACTTTTCCTTTGGGCTAACTTCCTCACTGCCCTTGTCCTTCATTCTCTCCTTTTGCCTATAAGCTCTTTTTTTCTTAGTCATCCCAGTTCCTTCACACCATTAAGAGACAGTAACCTTTTAGTTCTGTGACACTACACTGGTTTTATTTCTATTTGTAGCACTCCTTTTATAACTGCCTTCACTTGCATCCCACACACAGACAACTCCTCTCATATTCAGCATAGTGCAAATAATAATTTCTTGTCAAGCATTTTCTACTTGAATGCATTTTTTTCCAGTGTAAAAAAAAAGGTATATAAATATCTTCAATTTTATTTGAAAAAATCTAAAGCACAAAGTTATTTTTTATTATGTCTGAAAAATACATTGTGTTTGTGAGGGCAGTTGATATTAATTTCTATATCATTGAAGAAGACAATGAGGAATACGATCAAATATTTTTATGAAGCTGCAAGATTTTGAACATGACTTTTGCACTTGGTTTTTCTACCCCTTGCCTTTAAAACACTCACAACACGTGGGTGCACTGTCCACGTGGGCAAGCAAGCCAATGACATCCTGGCCTGTATCAGGAATAGTGTGGCCAGCAGGAGCAGGGAGGTCATTCTTCTCCTGTACTTGACATTGGCACGATCACACCTTGAGTGCTGTGTCCAGTTCTGGGCCTCTCAGTTTGGGAAGGATGTTGAGATGATGGAGTGTGTCCAGAGAAGGGCAACAAAGCTGATGAAGGGTTTGGAGCCCAAGTCCTGGGAGGAGCAGCTGAGGGAGCAGGGGCTGTTTAGTCTGGAGAAGAGCAGGCTCAGGGGAGACTTTATCGCTCTCTATAATGCCCTGAAAGGAGGCTGCAGCCAGGTGAGGGTAGGTCTCCTCTCCCAGGTGACTAGCAGCAGGACAAGAAAACACAGGCTTAAGTGTGACAGGGGAGACTTAGGTTGGACATTTGGAGGAAGGTCTTCACAGAAACAAGCTGCCCAGGGAGGTGGTGGAGTCACTGTCCCTGGCAGTGTTTAAGACTGGACGTGGCACCCAGTGCCAGAGTCCAGTAGACAAGGTGCTGTTCACACATAAGGTGCACTTGATGATCTCAGAGGTCTTTTCCAACCTACTGGATTCCACGATTCTCTGATTCTGTAACACATTTGCTTCTTGAGGTGTCTTTTAGAGACTTCTGTTACTTTTGGTTTCTGAAGGAGACAGAAATATTTCCAGCTCCCCTACAAAAATGCTAGTTTTTATTTTAGTTTTCTGGTTTGTGTTTTATCAGGTATTGCAGGGGCTTCTGGCAGTTTAACTGGATAGAAGACATGCTATTGCACTATGAGGATATATGAGGTCCAAAGTAATTTAATATCAGAGGCTACAGAGACAAGTTGTTGCAAGGCCATGAGACATGGCAGTGAAGGAAAAGTATACTTTAAGGACAATTAGACGTTGGTAAGGAATTTGACTTACATTCATCTTCCTAAAATTCAAATCTAAATTTATATTACTAGTTCAGAGATTTGCTGGCCACAGTTTAAATGCACAAAACAAAGATTAAATTACTTACAAAGATACTTTGGGTTTTAGTTGACTGTTTGAAATAACAGAAAATATCAGAATGTAATAAACGATTAGAATACCCAGAATCTAAGGGGATCTATTGAGAAAAAAGATGAAATACAAAGCCATAATTATGACAAGAGAAGAACATGATCTTCTTATGAGAAGAATTCCCTTCCTGTCTTTTTACCAACCATATAAAAAAATGACCACATCTTACCCAGACTAACAGAAAGAAAAGCTTTTTTAAAGAGTAAATTTCTTGGTGAATTAGCTGCTTTTAATGGCAGAACTCTCTTATGCTTTATCCTGAAACTGGCTCTTCCAGAGAAGCTGCAAATAATGTAAAAAAATAGTTTATTGACCATGACAGTCCATTCTTTTACTATCCTGTCTCAAAGTTACAGAAGAAGCAAGGTGGGCTCTTTCCTTTCCATATATATGTATGGGAGATAGGCATCAAAGCCACGTGAATGATATATGTGAACATATCTTAGATGTGTAGAAAACTGTACCTGGATTATTTAAGGTAAAACTCACCAAAACACAAATTTAGAAGCCTGTATGTGTTAAAGAAACAAAAGACAGCATTTGATGTTTTAATGGTAAACATTTCTGCAGAGGTTAAGAGAAATCTTAACTGCTTTGTGGAGGGTTTAGCAGATACAATTCCAGAATTATGATTCTTCATTTTACATTGACAACAGCTGATTATATATCGTTAGCTTTAAATGCAGATGTGAAGATTTTCTGCATTTTGGGTTTGGTGGTACAAAGTCATAATGCCTCTTAACTCCAAAGTGGAACTTAAAATATAAATTATGAGAGTACTCAGATCCTCCAGAGCCAATGTGTTTGCCATTTGCACATTATTTAGTTTCATTCTTTGTAAATAAACATCATGAGGAGGGTTTTTTATGGGCCTATTTAAATTAAAGCCTAGGGCACAGAGTGGGACAATTTTCATTAAGTGTTTCTTCTGTGTGTTTCTTCTGTGTGTCTAAAGAGATGCTCAAACACCTCCAGTTTCATACGCGTTCATAGCTCTGCATGATGGACTGACAAAACAAGCATGTTACACTATGGATTTTAGCTCAGAAACAGAAAGCTGAGTATCTTAATATGAAATTGCTCAAAGGCCACAGATTTGTACACCAGGTTTAAAATTACTGACTTAGCAATCCTCCCAGAAAAATTAAAAAAGTAAAAATAAAAATAAAAAAAAAAATTGAAAGGACAAGACAAATCTGCTACTGCTGCTGAGACAGCAATAATGACACTTTTACATTGGTTATGTGTATTTCTGCATATCAGGAGTACTTGAACTGGCAAGTGTCAAATGCACATTATGTTTGTTGCTATTATTCCCAACGGATGTTTTCAAAATGGCACATTCATCTGCAACACTGTCTCTTCTTTCTCTTTTAAATAATACTAAAGATTTTCTTTTTTTACACTTGTAGTAGCTATTTACCTGAACTACTCAAAAGAAGCCTATACTTTTGGAGCCGTTTAAAACAACATTTCACTGCTAATAATATCACAAAAATATTGCAAGTTAGGCTGAAAGCCAGACCTCCTGCACAGCAGGAATTATGCTTGACTATGTAAAGTTATTTTTCTTGCCAATAGGAACTACACAAAAGTTTTGAGAATGATTTTCTATCAATTAGAAGTGATGAAACATCTGGTTTCTTCTAAACCCATTAACTGGGTTTCTTTTGCAGCAGAATTTTGATTTATTTTTAAGAACTAAAGGAGAAAATTTATAACCAAATTTTCAAGTGTTTGAAAAAAACATTATTCTGTACAAGTAAATGAGATACCTCACATGAAATGATATGTTTTAGGCATTTGACACTTTTGATACAAACAGGTGAAAACCAGTCCCCTGAAGCTTTACTGTGTGTAGCCTGTGGGATGATTTTATAAAACAACAATTAAAAACTCACCACACAAAAACAACCCGACACAACACTAACCAAAACCCACAAGCTCTGTTTGTGCTAAAATATATGCATGTGCTTTGTAAAGTAATGCATGCAAAACCAGACTTTATACATTTGGGATAAAGAAAAGTTAAACTGAACAGCACAGGCAGACTCACCTTCCTGGAGTATGTGAAAAAGTAGAGACAAAAATACCGTTCACATCAGAAATATTTCAAGTATAGGTAGTCATTACACATTTTAAGAGACATTGTTGGTTATTTCAGAATACAACCAGAAATAATTTACCTAAATTATTGCAAAACATATCTATTTGCATGTGGACTTCTTAAACATTTTCTTATGGTAGAAATCTGAGCAAGTTGCAAGTGATTATGAAACATTATTTATTTCTTTAGGTGATAAAAGCAGTAAATACACAAGTATCGTTATCTTCCAGTAACAGTGAAAAGAATGCAAGCTAATCTAAGAAACTATTTTGTTTTTATTTTCACTCTAGAGATCCTTCTAATCTTTGACTGTTAGTTTTCTGCTCTGCACCTGGTGAAATTGATAAGAGGCACTGTTGAGCAGGCAGATAAATAAATGTTGTGTGAAAATAGAGTAAAAACACATTCAAATTTCCAAGATGTTTGTCTTACATGTACATTTAAAAATTAATACATAACCATTCCCCTAAGAACTTATGTGATTTCACTGTGTTTAAGTAGGTTCTAAAATTGTAACACTAGAATTGCAATGAATGCATTTTGTCCACAGGAGCAGGTTTTGATGTCGGCAAAATTAGGTAAAACAAAAATAATCTCAAATACTTAACTGAAACAAAGCAAGGAAACAAAGGAGTCTGGAGTAAACAATTGTTGCAAGTTATATCCCCCATTCAAAGTCTGCCTGTGTGAGAATGTACCAAACATCTGGAGAAAAACAATAGGTGGGGAATAGAAATAAATGTATGGCCTCATGCCTGTGTTCAACAAGTGGGGTATGCAGTGCTCAAATACTCAATTAACATATGTACCCATGGAACCTGCCTGGAGATTCTGATTCTGAGCTCCTCCTGGTTGCAAGGAGTATGGATGGTGCATGTGTCAGACCCAGACTGTCATGTGTCTAGTTTCCAGCTGACCTGGACTGGCACACTGGAAGCAGAAGTGCACTGAGTCTTCTGGGTAAAATCCTCACCAGGAAAATATATCAGAGCCCCATTGTGATACTGTGTCAAACAATGTTTTGATATGAAGAAAAAGAGAGAAAAAAACCCAAGGAAACAAAACATGACAAAAAAATGCCAGTTCTTGGTGTAGTCCATGATTAGGGAAAGAAATCATCTGGGATAAATGACTGATAAAACAAACATGAGAGAAAAAGTCATTGGGGGTGGCAATTCCTGGGAAGTGGGAGTGCCAAAACAGTGGATGACTAAAGAGCTGAAAAATGCAGGAGTTCCATTCAGTAAGGAATATTTACTGATTATCCTTGTGGGCCCCCTCCAACTCAGAATATTCTGTGAATCTGTGCAAAGAGAAAGAGGAAATTAAGCCAACACTAAATAAAGCCAGTGCTTGATTCCAAGACATGTATACAATTTTAATTACTCACATACATTTTCAAGGAAAAAATAGTTTAGGTTTTTTTTCTGTTGGGTGCACATGGAAGGTATAAACCGCATTGAAATTTAGAGGATTTTCACTATTGAATTCAATCTTTAGCACTTCATATATACCTTGACAGTCATTAGCTTTACATAAACCACTATGAAGTCTTTGCCTGTCAATTTAGTAAAGATGTCCATGTTTTGATGTTTTGTTTTGTTTTAGTCTTGTCCCTACCTGCTGGAAATAAAGAGTTATTTATTTATTTTATATGAGTAATTCAGCTGGGATATTGACTAAGAGGTATTCTTGAGAAACTGTTTTTCAACCCAAATGCTCAATGATATGATTGAGCATTGCACGATTTCATGATACTCAATAATCATACTCTTTGAAGCCTTCTATGCATGATCAATATATGTAAAATGACTTCTGGAAACTTCTAATATTTCTGAGAAATGCCATAGGCTCCCCACAAATATTTAGTATCAGATTTTCTTACCATTCCCTTTCTTATAAATACATTATTTTTTTGTGTAAAGCTGTACAGCAAACAGAATTTAAATCCCTGCAGCAATCCTGTTTATATATATATATAATATTTTATAATAAGTTAACTTTGGAGGTGAATGAAATAATTTATATTAAAAGAGATGTAATAGGAGAAGGATTCTCTTTTGCTCTTGCGTTTAGAACACGTGCTCTCATATCACTGTCTTTCTTGCATTAACCCTCTCTGGACTAAAACAACAATGCTGTTATATATTAGACAGAGAATTTTAAGTTAGTTTGGAGGGATTTTTGGTGTTGGGGTCTTTTTGATAGTTGTTGCTGTTATTGAATTGGTTTGCTGATGGTGTGCTTAGTAGCATCATGGGCATGCAAGCTGATTTTTCACCAGCCAGCCACTAATAAAATTCTCTAGCATGAAAAGACCTGTACAATGACTGTAGTCTGCAATAAAATATCTCTCAATTATTTTCATAGCCTTGAATACAGGAAAGTGTCATTTCCAAGGAAAAATTTTGTCTTACAATGGTTATTTAATGCATTTTCCAATGTACATTTTTATAACCAGTCAATTCAAGTCACCTTTGTCTTCTACTCAGAGCATGAAAGTGGGAGTTTCATGGCACAATCTCTCACCGCATAAAAAAACCACACACATCTTTATTCGCTTTGTTTTGAAAATGCAACTGCAGGCAGGTAGGCATGTAATTTTGAAATTCAACATTTCCATTAAAAAGGAAAAAAATCTAGGATAAAGTTACACTAACAAAGTGACAAGCTAAAATATGTAGCGTTACATTGCAAAGCAAGTCCTCCTGTCATATCTGGCAGAGGGGCCTTGGCATCCATTCTGCTTTCGTCTGCATTTCTCATTCCATCATCAATGAAGCTTACAGCTGCCACTGAAATAATAGAGTAGAAGCATTTGTAAATCTGAACTCAAAGGTAAACTGCATCCAAAATATTTACAAACTGAAAGATATGTATAAAACTTGTAAATATACGTTTTGGTACACAGGAACAGCTATGACAGATACCTGACAAATTCTGTTAGTGATTTAACATTATAATATCAAATTGATAGAAGAACCTTATTTTTAAACAAAGTAAAAATATTTCTGTGCTCTCAAAAGGAATAGATCCTGACCACACATCCTTATTGAGACAGTTGGAAAGATGAGTAACAATCCACATGTGTGGTGACTCACCCAATCACTGGTTGCA
This sequence comes from Haemorhous mexicanus, assembly GCF_027477595.1. Taxonomy (NCBI): domain Eukaryota; kingdom Metazoa; phylum Chordata; class Aves; order Passeriformes; family Fringillidae; genus Haemorhous; species Haemorhous mexicanus. The sequence continues at coordinate 59,905,889 of NC_082345.1, read as the reverse complement.
AGCACAAGACCACAAGTGATACCACGGCTCCAGTGGACAGCCAGGGGCTTGGGCTGCCTAGATCATCTACAAGGAACATCCAATGGTACCTTTTAAATGTAAGAGTTGAGCTGCCCCTTGGGTCCCCCGGAAGTGGTGGGATCACAGGGAAGTGTACCCTACATCAATTTTGTGTGGGGCACCCTGCTAGAGGTGCAGGTTTTGGACAGGGGCAGGCAGCCTATGCTGCCAACACCAGTCAAGGGACAGGGTGTCAGGATGCAGGGGTTCAGTCTCTCAATTCAGTATTTCCACATCTAGTAAATATAAATTTTTCAAAAGTCAAGCCCTGAACCCACTAAATACCTAACAAAAATGCTGTACTATCCCAGCACACAGTATGATTGATAATATCTGAACTTTCAGGGTGGTTTCATGCTATCCAGAGTCCTGTGTTATAAATATGTATAGAAATACTATGGCCTTTGTTCAACAAAGGATTTCAATCTATATCCTGCACCGCTGCATTGTGTTTTCCAAACTGTGATGATTCATGTTTGTTAAATTTAAGCCACCTGCTTAAATGCTCTGCTGAGCAAGATTCTACACAAAAAAATCCCACAAGAATTAAATATTAACTGGTAAAACTCACTGGTCCTGAATCTCCATGCAAAGTCTTCAGCAGCTGGTAACCAGGATTTTAATGTCAACTGGGTAGCAGAATAGTCCACTCATTTTTTATCCGTTCTGTCCATCTTCTCTTGCCATGTCCTTTATTTAAGCGTTAAATCTATTTCTGCATCTTTTCAGAAGAATTTTTGCAATGATTGAAATTCCTTATAGCCCTAGTCTTTTCCAGACAGTACCTAGTGGTCAGTCTGCCTTTTCTGAGCAATGATGGTGAAAAGATAATAAGACTACAACATGGGGTAACCTTCGGCTTCTTGGATGACCCTCAGATGTTTGAGAGCAAATCCTGGCGAATTAAAGACAGCAACCCAATGACCACTGATCTTTTGCCAGGACAGCTATTTTGAAGCTTGTGTGTCTTAGCAATGGAACTTGATCTTTGATAACATTTAGATATAAAGTTCTGTTTATACCACTGTGAGATCTGGAAAAATGCCGCTCACAAATTGATATGGTTCTTTTATCTCAGGCCTAAACTGTAGGAAAATGATAGTCAACCTCCTTCTATCTCAAGCAAGTTGGACTGGAGAGTTTTACTGGGTTCAATCCTGTGGCTTACTGTGTTCCAAAGTTTTTCTGTCCATAGCTGGATATCTGAGGAAATTCTGAGTTTGTACATATTTTTCCTTGACTCATATATTTTTTTTTTATTCAGGCTTTTTTCAGTCTGGTAGAGTTGAGGTCTGGATGCTACCCAGCTGGCTGAAATTCAATCCAATTAAAGCTCCTATTGTAATAGGCAGAAGAGGGAAACATTTCCTGTTTCACTGGCAATGTACTAAACTTCTCAATCAGATCAGGGTTCATGTCCGACCAGTGTCAAAGTACCCCAGTGCTATGTGGGAGGCCTTGCTGAATGACAACATCTTCCACATTACTGCTTTGACCCTGTGATCCATTCAATCCTTGTTTTTAATGCTTGACTTCCTTCTACTGGTGGCCCGATTCAATTCCTGGGAGTTTTGTTGCTTTCACTGGATCAGGATCTGTCCAGAGAGTTCCTTCTTTCAGTCTGATATATTTGATTCCTCCTGCATGAGTATGGGGAGAGAGATAAGGTTTCACCTGGTCAATGCAATATTTGCAGTGTACTAAGGCATGTGTGCAAGGTTCAAAATGCTAACCACACTCTAAAAGCTGAAGTTATTAAAAAAAAAAAAAAAAAAAAATCTAGCCTTGACTTCCTTTCACAATGGAGGTAGTTCTCTCACAGAAAAAAATTCATCAGATTAATAAGATGGAAAAGCCAGCACTCTCTGGAACTCACTTGAAACAGAAACATACTCACCTATGACCATATCTAGACCTAGACAGAGTTCCAAATGGCTTCTTTTTGCTCTGGCTTTTGGCTGATGGGGAACTACTATATCCAAGACATATAGCCAACCGCTCTCTTTAGTTCACTTTCAGTCTCACTTTGCTTGAAACTTGATACACAGATGAGGGCATGGAACCTTGCCTTTTCAATATAAAGTACTAGTGCCAAAATTTCAGACATAAAAAAGTTCACACATAACAAATATAATATTTGCCTTCAAGTATATAATTTTTTCAGAAGTTTTAAGGCAATGTATAAAGAAGTTGGATTGCACTAGTTATTTTACTAAGTTATGAAGATACTTTTACCCTTTTTTTTTAAGGAAAATCCTGCTATCACTTTTTTAAACAGTATTATTCCTTTTTCCATTGTCCTGTACATCATGCTATGACAGAAAAATTAATTCAGCTGACTAAACAAAAGGTATTTAGTGTGATTTGAGATGTTGTAAAATACTGAAGTGTCTGCATGAGACTGGCTGATATGATTGAAGACTTCAGAGAGGTGTATTTGCTTCTTGAAGGCTGAAGAACAAAATCACTACTGTGACATTGAAAACATATATGACAAAAATTGAAACAATTCAAAAATTAGGCTTATGGATAGTTTATGCCTTCTGAAGCCTTTTTTTAAAATTCTAATAATTAAATTTTAAGGTGGAGCTGTTAAAATGGTGATGACTTGTTGAATAACAATCAGACTTGCTTCAATAATGTTTTCAGGATAAGAATTTTTTCTTTACACCATACCACAGTAATATTGCCGTTTTCTATCTTTCCACCCCAAACTGTCCCTTAATCCTATCAAACAGATAATTAATGCTGGAATCTCTGATACTGTTGTCCTGAATGTGAATTTGAAATTCTGACAAACAAAAGAGATTGAGATATTCAGTGCTGTCCTTAGAATAGAAGAGCAAGTTTTCTCAAAGTAGAGGAAAAAATCAAAGAAACAAGATCCAGAGAAAAGTGTTAGGTATATTTTGGAAATATCAACATGTGACCCCTCCTTCTATTTGCATGCCTTGCAAAATTCCTGACATTACCTTTTCCTGCTGCCCTGGTGCTTTGATTGCTTTTCTTTTTTTCCTTTAGTGTAATTATTTTTTTAAGAATTCACCAATGGTCTTACCTAAAAATTTTTTAACTTCCCAAATGGTGTTTCTTCCTAACAAAAAAAAAAAAAAAAAAAAAAAAAAGAAAGAAATGGATTTATGCTGTGTGTTTGATTAGTTGAGATCCCTTGCATAAAAACTGTATGTAGTTTTCCTATGTACAGGTATGAGCACTGTACCAAAAATACATAATGGTGAGGTACTAATGGTGGTTTACAGAACGTTAATCTTTTGTGCTACATGAAGGCGCATCTTATCTTTCTAAAAAAAACCCAACAACCTGCCATTTTCATTCCAATTTATGACTGTATTGGCAAGAAGATCAAAAACTGTAAAAGACATACATTCTATTTCTTCTTCTTTATTCCAGGCAGTCAGGATGAAGAGATAGCTGCAGAGCCATCAAAACTTGTCAGTTTGATTTGTTTGAGTTTGGCTCGGTTTTCTGATTTTTTTTATTATTTTGTTATTGCTGCTTTTTTTCTTTTTAATCCTCACATGAAGTGGCTCTAAACATCAGAGTGCAGTAGAAGAGATTTTTCTCCTCTCTTCTGAGGGAGCTGGAAATCTACAGATACTAGTCTTGCTATCTCTTCAATCTATCTTTTGACATGTGAGTTAGAGCTCTCTAGAGTCATGTAATGCTGTTTCAGCAGCAAAACCCAGTTGATTATTATTCCCCACTGCACAGTTAGTCTTCAAAGCAGGATGACTTTAAACAAGCACAAAAACCTCAACAGAAATCTAACACAGACACCTTTTGCTACCAAGTTTCATATTGGAAGAATAGGGTGCTGACAAAATATTGCAGCTGGCAACTACTCATAGGGAATACAGCTACAGTGTCTGAAGTGCACTAGTGACTATTTTTGTCTTTTGTTGTTGCTGTTTCTCATCCTGTTAGGTACTGCTAAACCTCCCAGCTGTTCTGTCACGTGATCACCTGTGCTAACAAACAATACTGCTGTAAGGCTGCGTTTTTTAAGCTGCCAACTTCAAGTGTGACTGCAGCTCATAGTATGTGGTAAATGTAAAGAGGTTCTTGGAAGCTCTAAAGGAGATTAACTGCTGCCTCCTTCCTCAGCACATTAGTCAAAAGTAATCTTACAAATATTCCAGGCAGGGTAACATCTAGCCTCTGCTCTTGTGGATGAAGCATTGGTGATAGTGTAACTTTCACTGGGTAAGCTTGATAGTGTTCGCTGTCAGAGTTTCCTGTTTATTTCTCTCATAAACCTATTTCATACCTTATCTATCTCCATAACTAATTTTTATAGCAGCAAACTCACCTAAAAAAAATGAAGAAACCACATCTATACCTTAAAGCATGTCACTGCAGTAATACATATAATACTTCTGAGAACAGAAAGCAAGCAAAGACAGTCATGACTGTAGATAAAGGAGGCCCTAACGAGGAAGATGAGACTTGGATTCTGATCTCTGTTTCTAACACAGCTTCTCTATTTTATCTAAAACCTGAACTGAACAACGTTCAGAATATTAAAAAAGTAAGCCATGTCATTGAAAAAAATCTTTAAAAGTAATCTTCATGATTTTGCTGTCCCATCATGCCCTTTGTGAGAGCTTGTTCCAGGAGTCTTTACAAAGCCAACTGCAGCAGGAGTGACAGAATGTGAGACTGAGTACCAAACTAGTCAGCAGTGTCCCATGTCGTTATGTTTTCATGGAAAACATACATTTAATTATTCACAAGGTTTGGTGACATGCAAGTGATAATAATTTTTTAGATCTTGGTTACGTCTAAATTTGGGAAATCAAGATATTATCTACTTATCTACAAGGAAATCTTGGGGAGCCTCTGGTCCACTTGTCTTGCTTGTAACCTCAGTAAAATACTGTTTTGTATCAAAAAGGAGATGTTTCTGTAATGTTCTGTTATCCTGCTACTCCCACTTTGCTGATGGCCCTTAGCCCTTCCAGCTAGTAATTCTATTGCATACCCAACATTGAATGAAAATAAAAAAGACACTCAACTTTAAAAATTAAACTGTTCTTTTATCAAGAAAAGAATTTCAAAGGTCCTAAATTTATGCACATTCTGTGAGCAAAATCTAGCTTATCTATCTAACTGTGGCCATTCCTGAGATTGTGCAACATTAATCTTCAATTTCTCATGCCTTCACATTATTTAATCTCTTCCATTGTGACCAAATAGGTCTCAGAGGAGGGAGCATTCTGTTACTTAATTGTTTCTGCAAAATCTTCCCCTTGGGAATGATATAATAAATTAAAAACTGAGGTATTGGTCCTATCATGTCTTGGCAGTCAAAGACATGATAAATTAGTATCTATGAAGAATACTGACAATCTGAAAGATAGAACAAAGTCTTGATCTTTGAATCATCATGTATTTCATTCTTTTCATTCCACGGACCTGAAAAATTAAGAAGTATTTACACTGGATGTAAGGTTGCTAAGGAGTCAACATCCTATTTGTCAAAATATTTAAAATACATTATTCAATGTAAAAAATTAAAACACTGCATATCAAACAGATATTAGAGCATTTTAGAGCCTCTGTTATTTTTTTTATATTCATAAATGATCCACTGATTGCTGTTATATATTATATGCATGTATTTAAACCAATGATACTTTAGCTTACTTTGGACTTTTTTTTAAAGCAAATGAGAAAGCACTGTAAGATGCCTTTAATTGAGTTCAAATTGGTTGACTGGACATAAAATTATGTCAATGGAAATTTTAATCTACAGCTAAGTAAGTTTTTATTTGGCTATAAATCAATTGGCTCCAATTGTTAAAAGTTAGGCATCAAAACACATGGAGGTGAAAATAAAAAGCAAATTAGCTGCTTCTGGAGTGTGAATTGACATTTTTAGCTGCTGTTTGTTCTATACTTGTTGCTAATACTAGTAAAATGAACTTATTAAAATATTATAGATGAGAAAATAGGTTTATGATCACAATAATAGAGTGATTTTAGGTGTAGTGAAGTATAGGCTTCTTAAAAGTAAGTATATTAACATCTACATAACATTGACATTGTGATCTGAACCCTTGATACTGTTTCTTACACAGTAACCATTACAGATTATGGAGAAGAGGAAGAAAATTTAACAATTACTCTTTCATCTATAATTAGGATAAATTTGCATTAGTACACAAAACAGCACTCTATCAGATTTTTCTTAAATCATACCTGCTGAAATTTTTTTAAAACTTAACTGTTATAGTTAGTTGTCCTCTGCTTTGCACATTCAGGGGTGCTTACACCTGCATAAATTAAGAGTAAGAAATAAATGATAGCAATAGGAAAACCAGAAACTCTGAAGAAAAAAGTCACTTTTCCTGTCCTTGATCAAACAGTGCTTTCTTTCTATCATGAGAGAACAAGGAAGGCCACATCACTACAAATGTAGCTGTTGTTTTCCCAAGGGGCCACACTAACACTTAGAACAGTTTCCCATATCCACTTCTGTGGAGTATCCTGTCAAGTAGGTAACCTGGAGATTCTATTGTTCTTAAAAAACCCAAAAATTTTTCAAAGTTTGGATTTTATTACAAACTGAAAATTTAGAAATATGAAAATAGTCTGAAAATAATGCTCTCCATACTGCAAAAGGATCACGGGCCTTGTTAAATTGAGCTGGTTTTAGTTGTTAGAAGGTTACTGAATTTCTGGCTACATAACATTAAAAGAAATAGCAAATAAAATAAATAATAAGAAGTGCTTTGGTAGTGTGATTTATAAGACTTCTCTTTCTTAGATTAGAAAAATTTAGACTGCAGTGTACAACGCAATTTAGTACAAATTCATTACAAAAAAAGGGGAAAGGATAGCTCAGATCTTTTTTTGACCAGTAATAGGCAGTCTTGTCAGAACCTCCCCTGCTATGCACACCTGGTTCCAAAAGCATTTCTGTCTGTGGCACACAAAAACACAGCAGCAGCCTGTTTCTCGTGGGGCCTCTGAGCAGGTAGGCTCTGGCATTCCATGCACTTCATGCTCCAAACCAGGCTAAGGTGACCTTGTCTACCTCAGGGATATATCTCTGTTCCCAGGGACTTGCTGATCTTTGGAAGACCCCATCTTGGGAGAGGAGGTCACACACTGAGGATGGTTACAAAGGCATCCCAGGACAATGCAGCATCATGTGCTCTAAAGAAAATTTTAAAATTAACTGAAATATAGATTGCTTATAAAACAGAGAACAAATTCAGGCTGCCTATGAGGATAACTGAGATGTCAGACTTCAAATTTAAGGATCAGTCTAGTTCAAAGCTACCCCCAGGACTGGGCAGCTTTGTTAAAATGTATGAGTAATGCATGAAACACATTCCTTAAAACACATAAACACATTTTTATTGTATTCTAAAAACTGCATTTCCCATGTGTATTAGAAATTCCAGTTTTTTCAGAATGATACTTGAAAAAACTGAAACTACATTTAGCTTAGGAAATTTTTTTTTATGATGTGTGTGGTCATTTTATTATTGCAAGTCCATTTTATAAATCTGTGAAAAGGTTAAAATTGATGCCTTTATGACACAATAAAAGGAATTGGGTTTTATTAAAGTGCAATTTCATTCTTTAGAAGTGTTTTGTTATTAGAACATGCATTGTAACCCATTTTATATCAATTAACACGCAAAAATGATACTGTAATTTATGACACCACGAAAGTGCACTTCCAAGCTGTAGCAATACTAGTTGCAAATTTTCAAGTATTTATTGTAATAGGTCAGCTCATGGTACTGAAATATATATTGCATTGCTCTTTCTTCTATAACAACTCTATAATTTCAGAAGTTTATAAACCAGTCATAAAACCTCTGCTCCAGCTTTGCTTGAAGTATGTAGCCGAAACTGAATTAAGAAAAGCAAAGCAGAGAAAAACTTATCAGAACTGGTCTGGCAGCCAAGATACAAAAGCTTTTTCTTAACACAATCAATAGCCCTCACTGCTGGAGGACTGTTGGAATAAAATGCTACCTGTAATTGTATATGTACAGGATCTGGCCTTGAATGTATGGTGCAGGTTATAAATACAGTCTATAGTGGCAGAGTCAATTTCTTATTTTTGGTCTTACTGTCTCTTATTTGAGAATTTACACAACATCTAAATTTACATAATTTGTGCTTTTGGTCTGAGCAGTTAACAAACATTTTTGATTTTTACTGATAGTATTTCCTTATCTACAAAAAGCACATGGAAATCCATGCAGCTGGCAAGTAGAATCACAAATGTAGGAGGTAATATCTTTTCCCATAATTGGAAATCATTCACTTTTAGGATTTTTCCAATATTTTGATTTATTTTGTTTCCCGAGCTGCTTATACCACATCTGGTATATTATACAAGCTTTTATCCCTCTCTTGTTTCTTATAGCTGTCTTAAATTTAATGCCAAATTTTGCAACATTCTTCTTATTTGATAACCTTAAAAAAAATACAATTATTATTTTTTTTGTCTTGGATCTGGAATCTTCAAAATTAAAAATTTAAATTATCTTTTCCTTCTATTTATGTATTTATTTTTTTAATATCACATATTTGCCAACCTGAACTTTTTTTTTTCCTGAATTGATCTTAAGCCTTGTTATAAAGAAATTTTTGTTAAACTAAACTCTTATGTGCTTACAGTGAAATATAAAGAAAAGGTTTCCCATATTGAGAGAAACTAGAGAACACGACCATATCCATTCACACAGGTTTCTGTGACTAAAATTAGTGATTTTTCAAATTAAATAATTGGAAATAAGATTTTACTAAAAACATAATTGTTTTCTACAGTAGTAATTTAAGGAAAAATATGTGCATCAAACTCTGAGGCTGAATACCTTCAGTTATACAACTTTAAACCCAGACTTAGTTTTTCAGGGAAAAAACAATTATTCAAATTACAGATTCAAAAGTTTTTAGAAAAAAATGTAAAAAAAAAATCTTTCTGTTCTTAAGTTGAATTATTGATTTTATATCATAATAAACAAGAAGTAGCAAGCAGATATAAAGAGTTTTCAATAGCAAAGGATTTACAAACTAGGTTATATTTTTCAGAATTTCAGTTGCAGTTGGGATCTAGACAAACCAATCCATTGTAATAGTTGGTGCTTTTGGACCAATGCTTCTCATAAAGCAAACATGTATCACGTACAGGAAAATCCACTTGGGACTCAAAAGCAAAGTTGTCTGGCAAATGACGAATTCCACACAAAGAAAATTACTGCTTAGAATGTATTTCTTTATGTTCTTAGAATGTATACTTAGAATGTATTTCTAAGTGAAAGGGTACAGCAGTTCAAGCTGAAATCTATATAAAAATAAATCATTTAGTGTTGTTGCTACCATGTGTACTTAGTATTTTTAAAGTTTAATAAGTCTATTACTATGCCTTTGAAACCTAAGTGATGCAAAGAATCTTCACATTTAGGAACAGATGGCCACATATACACCTGGTCACGGTCATATTGTTGAAATATGATTGCAAACTTCAGTGTCAAAATAGGAGTTTGCTTAATCAGTTCCATTCTGTGCTATTTGCTTAAATTTTCACTTTAACAACACTTTAAATTGTTGACTTCCTCTGTGTTTAATGTCATAATCTTGCAAATTTTTTTCTCCAAGTATCAGAGAACCAATGGAAGTAGTTTCATTGGTTTCTACTCTAAGCTTTGCTGTATCTAAAAATTTATTATGGTTTTCAAAATAATAGACACATATTGCACAGTTAAATTTTATTGAATTACATTAAATTGGCATGTTTACTGCCCTAGAACTTAGCAAAAACCCACTTCACTTATTGGAAAAGGCACATTTATAAACACAGTAAGCCAACAGTATTGTGGTGTATAAACCTTCAGAGAACAAGAAATCATTACACTGTCTATTTCAAGGTCAGCTTCTGGTCACCCACTTCATATTGACAAAGGTTAATCCTCTCTTCAGACTTATATGATGGAGCATGGAGTTGGTAGGGGCTTCTGGCTCCCAAGGTATTTTTCTATAATCCATAGGATGCTTTCAATAAGCATATTTGATTTCATGTTATAAGAGGTTAGGATGTTTGCACTTGAGACACTGTCAATATGTTACTCTGAAACCTACTAGTTTGTTGCTCAGAAATTTTGATAAAAAAAGAATCACTCACTGTAAAGCTTTGCAAGGTCTGCAATAAGAATATTTGACAGGAACCATGAATTGGAGGGTATTGTGACTTTGAGAGTATTCTAATTTTTATGGAAAAACGATCCTCAAGCCAAATGTCCCAGATTTTCTAGCGTACAATTCAAAAAAAAAAAAAAAAAGAAAAAAAAAAAAAAACAGAGGCAAGAGAGAGGTGAATTTGAATCCCAAAAGGGCCATCTGTGGACGCACTAGCCAGACACACTCATCTGAGTGGGATTTCAGTATATATAGCTGCTATAAAACTGGATCATTTGATAACTTTGTATGCATCCCAGCCTGGTATTTACTACTTCAGACATTTGAGAAGCTGCATGGATGGAATGCAGCCAGACATGTATTTAAGCAGATTTATCTCCTTCCCATTTGTGATGTGATCCTTCTTCTGGTATTCTTCAGGGAAAGGGATTTAAATATATAAGGAGAGAGATTCAATTGTCCAAAAACAGCACAGACAAATAGGGAAATGACATTGGCAAATTATTCTGACTTGACCAGTAGAGTGAAAAAATATTCACAGTTTTTCTTACAACTGATGAATTTAGTTATTGATGAAGAAACCTACTTATAATCTTCCCTTTAAGTGTTACCAAGTTGCTCACCCTATAATGAGATTCTTAACTTTCAAGGAAGAAAGGAGACATTTTTTACAAACTACTTTCGTGTATGGAAATCGAAGTGCATCAAATCAGTTCAGCTTCTTCCTCATTTATTACCTATATAAATTTAGGTGATATTTTTCCTGCCCCAAAACATTTTAATTTGGCTAGCATCATGATAGAGATTGCAACATGCTGAACAATTTAAAACTTAAATTATATAGATATTAAAATACTCCTTCAAGGCATGAATAATAAGTACAAATTTTGTGCACCTTAGAACATAAATGTAAATCTCTCATTTTATTATATCTTTAACTGAGAAGTTATTTTGTTTCATGCTAATATATTACAATATTTTAGTTAAAAATGCTAGAAAAATATAATGCCAAATTTTTCCAGTTAATTAGCAAGCAGAAAACTTGATGAACAGCATGCATTTTTATGTTACCCATGAATAGTTCTATCCACTGTGCACGCTTATTTCTATCTTCTAAAAAAATCTATGAGCAGAAACCAGCTGCATACAGAGTTATTGACAGGATTAAAGGAAGCACACAGATAAAAGAAAACAATGTGCTTGCCGAAATAAATCTTTTTGCCCATAAAACATAAATAATATACTCATAATTGGAATGTGCTTTGGGATTTCTGTTCTTCCTACATTACATAAATATATGCAATGCTACTAGATTTTGTGAATTGATTGGAGAAGAATAAAGTCTTTTTAAAAGTAGTGTAAGAACATATTATTGATTTTTCCTTTACTTTGCCTATGCTATGTGTTGCAATATCACCAGTATACTGTACTTGCCTCTTTAAGCAAGCTTGGTAATGACAGAATGTCATGAACTTCTCAAAGTACCATCAAAGAGGCAGTAGTGCATCGTGTCAGAAAGGCACACTGAGCCAAGTTACAGCTTTGCAGATCCCTCTAGAAAAAACAACAAGGCTATTTGCTTCATTTCTCATACAAGTATTTAATAATTTATTTGCTGATATTTATAATAGCACTAATTAAAAACAAAATTTTCTTCCATCAGCATCAAGCAATGGAGTTAGCACTCAGGCAAATATTGATTCAGGAATTTCATGGAAGTCATTTGAGATGATCATTGGGTGAAATGTGGACCAAACACACCTAACAGCACCATCTAGATTCTGGCTCTTCCTGGGTGCCTTCTGTAATTTTAGAGCAAATTTGTCACTATTTTCAGTTTCCCTCTTTTAATGGAGAAGTTGTGCATACTTCCCTGCAGAGCCCAGCAGCTCTGGAGAGAGCTGTTGGCTCACTATGCTGGGGTTGCGGGCAGCCTGCTGGGGAGGGCACTGAGCAATGTTGGGTTCAATTCTTTCAAACAGAAGGGGGAAATGGCCTTAGATCTCACTTATTTTGGGATAGTGTTTCAACTGGCAAAGTATAATGTACAAGCTCTGCAAAGCTATCACTGCCACTCACTGCCTGCTGTGTTTAAGTGGGTAGGTCCATCTGAGGTTTAAGAAAAAAAGGAAAAAGCTCAGCTGCATTCCTTTGAAAGAGGGATCAGACGGAGATGCAACCATTAGACAAGTGAGCCTATATAAAGATGGACAACAGTTTAGACCCTATCCTGTCATCAGCATCTCCCTGCTGGATGGCTGTTAGCAGATCCCCTTTCAGCAGCCTCATTTCTCTGAGGACAGTTCTGTCACATATAAACTTTCCTGTGTATTGTGTATGGATCCTGTGATTCCAACCCAGGGCTCTGCATGCCAGACACCTTATACAGAAACAGTAGGCATTTAAATCCCTGATATTATGGCACTCTCCTCCCTTTTTAGTAGTGACACTAAGACCTAACTTAAAGCATTCCTCCCTGATTATTTTTTTTCCTCTTTATCTTTGCCTCTTTCAGATGTCCATCTTTCATGTAAGTTTTCACTGTAGAAACATGATTCATTTCCACATTTTTAGAAATATATCAGTATTTTCAAAAAAAAAAAAAGACATGACTTTGAGTGGCTTAAAACATGATTTCTAAAAATGATTTTTAGTAGAATCATTTTATATATACATGAATATGGTCTGCTTGGCCTAAGGAAAGACAGTATTCACTAATGCAGCATGAATTTTTTCCTTCACAGAATATGTTTAGGTATACGAGTCAAGATTTTTGAGGTTTTCAAAAATGGAAGAGTCCATGTGACCAGAATGCCTAGTAAATCTATCTACCATCATTTGCTCATACTTTCAACTTTGACCTAAAATCATTCAGGTAATTTTCCTAAAAAAAGCTACTTAGTAGTGCAAAATAATTGCAATTTTATATTGTACTCTTTAGTGGATGAACTTAATGAACAGTTCACTGTGCTTGCTAAATATGTGTGACCTTGAACAGATTTTATATAAGTAATCCAAAGGAAAAAAAATAACTAGATGGAAATAAAATGCATTATGCTGCCATATCAGACTCTCAAAAATTTTCATACTGAACTGACATTATTTTCACATGTGATTTGGAAAGTTCACTGACAAGGTGGGTGAACAGTGTTCCTTGTTCCTTTTTATTCTGGATTGGTAGAAATGAATCCATTGGAAGTCTGTCTTGTCTCTGGGGGAATTATCCCATAAGCAAATGAAGGAGAAAGCAGCAGGTTGCTTATCTCAGACTCTTCCAGAATGTTTGGTTGCATGAAAATATTTGCAATAATAAGCTTTGTGAAAGTTCTGGTAACTACTGATGACTTCTGGATTCTACAGAGAAATGGATTCAGGCAACCTAGAAAGTCTAACATAGGCTAGAATACACCCTGTCCTTTTCTACTGATAAAAAAAAATGCAGGATAATATAAAAATGAATTAATCTACTTGTGCTTTGTCTTGCCTGCAGCTTTATACCTGCCTGCACTTTGACATTATAGTCATAGTCTTAATGTGTTTAAATAATGTAAGAAATTACATGAAGGACTGCTCTTCTTGTTTAAAACCCCAAAGCAAAATCCTCAGATTTTTCAGCTCAGATTGATTAAAAAAATAGCTAATTAATATTATTTAATAAACATACCAATACTAGTCTTAGTGTACTCCCTGCATAACTTTGACTTGTTGTAATTTGCGTTTATTGTAAATGCTGTGACAGGCCATGTGTTCATCTGTGCAGTTGGCTGATTCTCCCTCCTTCTGATTTTGCAGAAATATTTGCTTACATATTTAACACAATCCTGCTTATGTGATAAAAAATGAAACTTGGCTGTGGCAATTCTGCTCTTAGTGGTTTAATGTTACCTCCCTCGTTCTCACCAGCACCAGTCTCTTACTATGTCTCCTCTTGAATTTTTCATATTCAGAAATCTCCCAAAGAGCACTGTAAGGTACCAGCCAGAGGGGATTGAGCTGGAGCAGGCAGAACAGAAAACGTCTGAGTAAGTATCATTTTATTATAGGTTATATATTTTATACATATGTTTAGATTATTATTTATATGTATATTGATGCAATATTTATAACCCTACGATGCCAAAATAACTGATCATTCAAATCCAGATACTCAGATGAAATCCATGATTTCTCCCTGACTCCATAATAACTCCAACCGTTGAAGCCTTCTAGAAGGTAAAGGCACTGCACCGCTGGCATCCTTTTGCTCCTTGATGCTTTAAAAAAAAAAATTTCAATTCCTATTTGTTCAAACTAAATCTAATTACATTATGTAGCATTAGGTGTTGTGTTAGTTTTGCACAGCCTGGTTTTTGGTAGCAGGGGGGGCCATGGAGGTGGCTTCTGTGAGAAACAGCTGGAATATTTCACCGTATCCAGCAGAGCCAATCCTTGATGGCTCTGAAGATGGACATGCTGCTGGCCAAAACTGGGCCAATAAGAGATGCTGGTAACGCCTCTGTGATAACAGATTTAAGAAGAAATCAAGACAAACGTGGTGGCACAGTTTTGATCCCAACCAGAGAAGAGAAGGAGGTGAGAATGCATGAGCAGAACAACATGGCAGCACCAAGGTCAGTGGAGAAGGAGGGGAAGGAGATGCTTCAGGAACCATAGCTGAGATTCCTCTGCAGGCTGTGGTGTTGACCATAGTGAAGCAGCTGTGCCCCTGCAGCCCATGGGGATCCATGGGGAATGCAGAGATCCTCCCACAGCCCGTGCAGGAGGTGTGCACACCGTAGTGGGGGAATGCTTGGAGGAGGCTGTGGTCCAGTGATAGTCCTGGTGGAGAGAGGGGGCCTCTGCTTCCAAGCTGGAGCAGCCTGTCCTTGGAGGGCTGCACCTCATGGAAGGAGAGACCTATGCCACAGCAGTTTTGGGAGGACTGCTGTTTGTGAGATTGGGACCATGTCGGAGAGTTTTGGAGACAACTGTCTCCTGTGGAAAGGAACCCCACAGTCTCACAGGAGAATGATGTCTCAGTTAAAATCATTGTCTTTTTCTGGCAGGTGCAGGCCTCTTTTTTCTCCTCCAAAATGTTGCTGACTGTCCCTGTTTGGGTGCTTAAATTACTGTAATGGTTTGACCTTGGCTGGGTGAAAGTTGCCGACTAAGCCACTCTATCACTCCTTTTCCCAGTGGGACAGAGGAGAGAATAAGATGGAGAAAAACCAGGGGGTGAGATAAAGCAGTATATTACAGCGAGAGAAAGACAAACCAGAAAGTTTTGTGCACGCACAAGCAAAGGGAAAAGTCAATCTCTACTTCCCATCAGCAGGTGATGTTTGGACACGTCCTGGGAAGTAGGGCCTCAACACCTGTAGTGGTTTCCGCAGAAGGCAAATATTGATGAATCATGAATGTTCCCCCTTCCTCCTCTTCCCCTTAACTTTTATACATGAGCTGACATCACATGGTATGGAATATCCCTTTGGTTAATTTGGGTCAGCTGGCCTCGTGGTATCCCCTCCCAGGACCTTGTCCACTTCCTTTGATGGGTGGAGGAATGTCAGAGAGACAGCACTGCTTGGCAGTAGCCAAAACACTGTTGTGTTATCCACACCTTTCCAGCTACCACTGCAAAGCACTGCACTGTGAGGGCTGTGAACTACCTCAGTCAGACCCAGTACAAATATATAGTAAGAAAAAAAATCCTCTTCATATTGGTAAAGTGAATTTAGCAAATGAATTCCATGTTTGAGACATTTGAACAATGCTCTTTATAAAATGCTTTAATATTAATTACTAACTAATTGCTACAACTAATTAATTAATTACTGCTAATAACCTTTAGTCATCCCTGAAGCTGTAAGGCAGCTGGACTAGATAATCACTGTAGGTACCTTCCAAATGAAATAATTCTGTTCTATCAAATCTGATCTTTTATGTTTGTTCTTTCCTGTTCTGTACTACTTCTGAAGGTGAATTTCTTCTCTACTTGAAGTACACTCTGTAACTACCACAACAGTACTGTTTTATTACTAGCTCCAAAATGGAACTGTAAATCTAATTCATCTTTATAATAAAGGTCAAAATACACCTATGAAATATATACATAATACGTAATTACTGTAATTTTCAAAATGTCCTGACTACTCTAGTATTTCTAAAATTATTTAGTTTTTTCTCAGACAAAATTATTTGAAGAATTTCTCTGAGATTTCTGATGAGTTTCTTGATGACCAAAAATGAATTTTTTGAAATGTGAATTATTATATATAACCTATTCATACAATCATGCTTATAATGAAGATCTTAGCTAGTACATAGTCTCAAATGTTCTTGAAAACAATAGTTTTCAAGCTGCACAAAATATAACCCTGTCATTATTTTTTATTGACAGATAAATTTTTTTTTAGAAGTCACCTTCCACATTTTTAGTTGTGTTTAAGAATTGTTTACCAGTGCACAGCAGTGTCCATTTCATATTGTTAGAATAATGTGTAACAGGCATGCTGTTGCTAAATGGACTTATGGTTTCATACACCCAATTGTCACTATCAGTAAGTCACAAATTGCCAACTGTTACCACGTCATAAAATCCCAGAGAGATATACTATGCTAAGTGCAGTCAAGTGGCTCTGGTATCTAAGATACCACTGCGTGGTAACTTTTGGCAGACACTAACAGTTTAATAGCTCTTAAAAATCTCAGTAATTATTACTTAGCCTGCTATCACAATTGATAACCCTGCTGGCAGGGAAAAGAAGCCAAAATCAACGTAGTAATGCAATCCAAAGTAATACCATATAAAGTCAACCGATTTTATTGGTTTCAAAATAAACAAGAAAGAAAAACCATCATGGGAAGCATAGTATCCAACTATAAAAATCTCTGTCTAAACATAGTGTTTTGTGCCACATGGAAAGTGTTTCCTTAACAGATCCTATAGGTCTGCATCTGGCAGAAAAGTAAGCTATAAAGGACTATTGGCAATCACAGAGAATCCTTAAAGTTTGTATACATACCTAACAGTAGATTTAAACAGGACAGCAATTCATCCTACCTTTCTGATGGAGTTAATTCCCATATCAAGGTTTGCTAAACATTTTAGGTGTCAGCTCCTGGAACTTCAAAAGTTCAATATGTAATACCAGGGTGAAAAGATTTGAGATGGTTAATTTCAAGCTGGCTGAAATGTGGGGTGATGAGGATTTGTTTCATGGGCCATCCAACCAGTCATCCTACAGGAACAGCAGACTGATGCCAATGCACTTGGAGGCAGACATGAAGGAGTTATGCTGCTGGTAGTCCTTTTGTTTCTGTGATCACGTAAATCTGAGCTTTGCTCATTAGAGAAGTTATGCTGTTCTCTAACTACCACAGCATTGCAGGTGCTTAGGAAAACAATTCTCACATGTGCACTTTGTCTATTCCACGTGTAATTTGACTATTCCATTCAGTTCAATTCAAGGTCTAAAGAGCTACAAAGACAAGGGGTAGATTAGGTATGCTGGGGTTCAATGTTGTCTGGAGTTAATAATGAATAAAGGACAAAAATTATCAATCTAAACAAAGATGAATACAATTTGGTTTTAAGGATAAGTGATGGAAACTGTTCTAGCAAATAAATTTATGTAATCCTTAAAAACTGTTTTAAGAATGAAGACAGTGAAGCAGGAACAAATATTGGTATTTTAGTCTCCAAGTTTGTTGTTTGAAGACAATTCCAAGACATTGGAGACATACAGAAGTATTTACTGGTGGATTTTGACTAACTTTAGTTTCATGCATGGAAGTATATAACTAAAAATTATCCCTTACCAAAATGGGAGTTAGAAACTGCAGATCAGCAAATTTCATTACTCTTAGAAATCATACATCTTGCTTGAGCATTAGCTTGGGATCTTTAGAGAAACCACACAGTAGCAATTGCAGACACCTGAAGTCCCTTTTAGATGACCCTTCCACCCTGTCTCCAGTTGGAACCTGAAGGGAAAGGAGATCAATGTTCAACAAAGTATTACACCATCAAGAAATCCCACCGACAAAGAAATTATTTCTTGTTATTTTCACCCTCCTGACACTTCTCAAGCAATAGATGAAAGACAAAACTGAATTAGAAACCTTACAGAGCATGCTCTCACCATGAGAAGACATGGTATATGACTCAGCTCCTCTTATTTAGCATAAAATACCAGTCAAGTAGGGCAATCTGTTATTTTCACAGAAATCAGAAACTGTACTTAACCTGTGAGCTTTTGTTAATGGCTTTGTCTTTGCCATGGTTTTACCTTGAATCAGTAAGCTGTCATTCAAAAATACTGCTGTGTGCTTTATGATTACACAGCAATATAGATGCCAGCTACATAAAAATCTCATGCTCTTAAAAAAATATTTGGTTTTTGAAGGCAAATTATCAGTTTTGAACATAATTCTTGCACTGTGGTAGAAATTTTAATAAAGAATATTAGCCTAAAAATTGGAGGAAAAATTGTTATTTCCCTCCTACACGATTTTACAGGTTTTTCCTCGATTTAATTGCATGCAACTTCCCCACAAAGCCATCTTTGACTTAGCTTTATAATATGATTTGGATAATTACCTTTATTTATGCCATTGTTTAGAGTGCCGCAGAACTGCTGGAGGCTGGTCTTTGGAGATTGCAGGTTTGCCCAGCATTGTGTCTATCCTCTATTTTTATCTTTGTTGCTATTCTATTAAATCACTTTGCTGCAGAACAATATCATAGTTTCCATGTTACAGTGGCATTTCACAGTGCTGTTAAAATGCTAACACATCCCTTGAATGTCAAGTCAGGATAAGACATATTATGTTCACATAGCAGGGTCAATAGGAATTCTGTCTATATAGCAAATATTTTACTGCTGGATAATCATTAGTTACATGGTTGCAAGTTATGACTTCTGTTACTCATGTGATTTTACTGTGTGTAATCTGTGCCTCACACCCAGGGAGACTTGTTTGTTCAGTTTCTAAAAATATTATTATCTGAAAAAGTTTGGACTCTGCACACAGCACTTTGCAGGTGAACAGCTGACTGAAAGAATGTGACAGCAGACCCTGAGGCACCAACAAAAGGATATGCATTCATGAATGTGGAGTGCTCAGTTGATTTCATATTAATTTCCTACTCTATTAGTGGTAGAAGTTTATGCCACAGTTTCACTGGGAGCAGATGTTTCTCCTATGCTTTCAGAACAAGCAGTTATGCACATTTCAGTCAATGTCTGTGTGCATGGAGAGAGAAAAATGGTTTGAAAAGTTTTTCACTTCAGTCATGCTACTTCTTTCAATCACAGATTATATTATGTGCTTTAAGACAAGTTTTTGCTGAAATGTCAATGTGCCTTTATCTATCCATCTATCTATTGAACCATAGAACCATAGAATCATTTCGATTAGAAAAGACCTTTAAGATTTTCATGATTAGCCATTAACATGGCACTGCCAAGTCCACAACTAAACTATATCCTTAAGTGCCACATCCAAACATCTTTTAATTATCTTCAAGAATCATGACTTAACCAATTCCCTGGGCAGCCTCTTCCAATGTTCCATTCAGTAAAGAAAATTTTCCTAATATCCAGCCTAATCTTCCCATGTCAGAACTTGAGACCATTTCCTCTTGTCCCATTTCCAGCTACTTGGCAGAAGAGACCAACCTTCACCTGGCTACAGTCTCTTTTCAGGCAGTTTTAGAGAACAATAAGCTCCCTCCTAAGCCACCTTTTCTTTAGGCTAAACATCCCCATCTCCCTCAGCTGCTCCTCACAAGGACTTGTTTTCTGGACCCTTCACAAGCTCCATGCCCTTCTCTGGATGTGTTCCAGCACCTCAATGTCTTTCTTGTCATGAAGGGCTCAAAATTGAACACAGGATTTGGGGTGTGATTTCACAACTGCTGAATACAGGACTGCAGTCACTGTTACTGATCCAGGCCAGGATGCCCTTGGCCCTCCTGGCCACCTGGGCGCACACTGGCACAAATTCAGCTGGCTGTTGACCAGCACCCCCATGTGTTTTTCCACCAGCTTTTCAGCCACTCTTCTCTAACCTTTGGGTAGATCCTGTCTGGCCCCATAGACCTGTGCATGTCATATTGTGTCACTGACCTTTTCGCTTTAGGTTATGGAGGTTTTCATTCTGGTCCCCATCTTCTAGCTCAATTAGCTGGGTACATGTAGAACAACTGGTCTTGCTGTTAAAGACTGAGACAAAGAAGGCATAACGTACCTTAGCCTTTTCCTCACTCTTTGTCACTATGTTTACCCACAATAAACAATGGAGATCCTTCTTTGTCTCATTGTTTTGCTAAAATTTTAATATGACCTTTTTATTGTCTTTTATGGCGGTAACTAAAGTTCTATTTGTGCTTTGGTACTTTTAATTTTCTCCCTGCATAATCTCACAACATTTTGCTAGTACTCCTGAGTTGTCTGACTCTTCTTCTAAAAGTGATACACTCTCTTTTTTTTTTTTCCTGAGTTTGAGCCAAATCTCTTTGTTCACCCAGGCTTCTCCTCATCTTTGCCAGACCATCTTTTTGCACACAGGTACAGCCTGCTCCTGTACCTTTCAGATTTTCTTCTTGAACATTTTCAAGGTTTCCTGGATTTGTTTCACCTTTAGTACTTCCTCCCAAGACACTCTCTCAACCTAAATAAACCAAAGTCTCCTGTCTCAGAATTCCAAATTAGCAGTTCTGCTGAGCTTCCAGCCCTTCAGGACTACTTCCCAAGGGATTTTGTCAACCAGGCCCTAGCTTTCTATGACTCTATGATTCTATCTGTCTGTCTGTCTGTCTATCTATCTATCTGTCTATCTATCTATCTATCTATCTATCTATCTATCTGTCTGTCTGTCTGTCTTTGTCTCAGAGGCAGAGTTGCTTGCAGCCAAATTCTGCACACTTATGGAAGCAGAGAATCAGTCAATTCCCATCTTCATAATGTTCTGCAAGATTACTCCAGGAGAATAATCTAGAATTTATGCTGCACAGATGTCATGGAAATCCTAATCCTCTACAAGAAAACTGTTCTTTGAGCTAAAAATAATTACAGTGCCAAAGTATTAAATTTATGTAGCATTTTTAGCAACTAAAACCAAATCAGCTAAGTATTCTGGATCAATTTTTCGAAATTTATCTCACATATAAATTCACTCAACAAGCTGCTACATTCTGTAAAGCCATAAGCAGAGAGCGTAGTCTGTTAAATGAAGACAGGCAGACAACAAATCTTCAGCTATGGATTATACTCAAAAGCTGACAAGTAAAACACCATTTTAAGGGATAAATGTTATATTTCCTGTATTGAGTTTTAAGCTGGGTCAGACAAATAGACTCAATCTTATTCTACCAAATTTCTATCAAGTATTTCCTTAAATGTGATTATTCTGGCTTTTCAGTGGAATGCAGCAGGATAAGGAGAAGCTTTAATATCATCTTAGCACATCATTATCCTTCCTTCTGGCAATTGCTAAATGTATAGAACCAAAATAGTGCAAAACCAGCAAAAACTGTTACAGGATGCCGAGAATCTTCTTTTTTTAAGATGAAAAAGGAAATAGCCCCACTGTTCTTATTCTATGCAGGAGATTATTGTAAACAGAAACTTCTATCCCTTCATTAGAAGAATTTTAGTGTGGAGACAACGTTTTAGAAAGTGGTTGTCTCATTTTAATCAATTGGTTTTGAAAAGTTTTCCCAAACACAGACAAGGTGTACTATTGTTTCATTGACTGATTTATATTTCTTAAGCTTCACCTTTGTCAGAACCTTCTGTAGTCTTGTGTTTTGCAGTAATTCTCTTCTTTCTTTCTTTCTTTCTTTCTTTCTTGTTTTTTTTCCCCACCTAGTTCCTACTTTTCTTGATGACTTTCTCTGCAGACTTGTCAGTTTTCTTCCATTTTGTGTGGAAAGAGAAATTCAAAAGAGGTGACACCGGGAAGTCACTGAAAACTTTTATAGATGGGTAGTTTATAATTTTTTTTCCCCAAGAGTACCATCCATACACAAAACATGAATGCACGCAATTGGCTAACAATAAAAAACTGGAAAGCAATATAGAAAATTAAAATCCATTTCCTAATCCAATGCGGATTTATTATTTTATTATTTTATTCATCTCTTCAGCTAGTTATTTATATTAAGCATTAATGGTTATGCTACTTGAAAGCAGAAAAATGCACAGTTTTCCATTATCGTTCTGTGATATTTAAGAACAAGAGGCAGCTGCAAGTTGTAGTTGAATGTATTTTGGCATTAGTGGTATAAAAATGAATGTGTTTCTGCAGCTAGAATGGCAACATGAAATCAATTATCTACATATTCTTGTTTAAGTTATATGTTGGTCCTCCATTTCTCAGTAAGAACACACTGTAATGCATAGGCAAGAGATGTTCGTAAAATTAAGCCATTAAAAAGCATCAAAATAATATTTTCCACAAAACGCTGTTTCTAAGGTAACAATACCTCCATTAATTATTTTATTGTATAATTATTGTACCTGTTGTCTACCTATTAATGTAGTATACATGTAATGTATGGGTAGGTGTGTGTTTGTTCACATAGATTAAAGGAGAAATGTATGTAGAGCCTCTTTTTATTTAAAAGCTAATGAAAATAATGAATCAGTAGAGCATTAGGACTTCCCTAATACATACTTTAAAGGAAAAAACATCCCAAATCTCTTTCTATTCAAATATATTTTAAAGACCTAGAGAAAAAAGAAATCCATCTTTGGTGTTATCTCATTAATTAATACCTGGGGATAATCTGCTTCCTAAGAAAGGACAATTATTCAAAAGTAGAAGAAATAATTACTTCTTGAAAGTTCAAGGAGTGATGGCATAAATATTTGTAGAGAAATTGCCTGTCCACAGTGTTTATGGATGTGGGGCTAAAAAATCTCCTTCATTTTCCACTTTGCTTTTCTGTTCATGACTCAGTCCTTTAATTAGGATGTTTCTAGCGGCATTAGCAATACTGGGAAGCCAGTGATGCAATAAATCATATGGAACAGAGAGATAGAAGCAAGAGAAAAGATAAATAATTTGGGAAAAAAGCATGGCAACCATATATATCCAATAAATCATTGGAAGGTAGAAACCTGAGCTTTGAGAGGAAGGAAAGGGCAGGAACAGTCAAAGTCCTTCCCCTTCCTTCACATAGATTCTAGGGATATTATTATACACCTGGAGAAAGATTTTTAATGAAACAATATTACATCTCTAATGCAAAGCTTCTCTAATGCAAAGATTATAATTTTCCATGTCCCCAAGTAATATGATAAAATCATGAAATTACATAATTATTTTGTTGGAAGGGACCTTAAAGATCATCTAGTTGTAATGTCTGTTATGAGCAGGGACACCTCCCACTAGACCAGGTTGCTCAAAGCCCCATCCAATCCTGACCTTGCAAATTTCCAAGGATGGAACATCCTCAGCTCCTCTGGACAGCTTTTTTCTACTGCCTTTCTAGCCTTTGAGTAACAGATTCCTTCCAAATATCTGGTTTAAATCTCTTGTACTCCTTGCCCTGTCACTGCATGTCCTTGTACAAAATAGCTCTCACTCTTTTTTATAAGCTCCCTTCAAGTACTGGAAGGCTGCAATGTGGTCTCTCTGGAGTCTTCTCGTCCCCAGTCTGAAGAACCCCAGCTCTCTTGTCTTCCTAGGAGTGGTGCTCCAGCCCTGTTGTGTCTTCATGACCCTCTTGTAGACCCACTCTAACAGATCTAAGTCTTTTTTGTGCTAAGGTCTCTAGACAAGGATACTGTTCTCTAGGTGGAAGAGAGTGGAGCAGAGAACTACTTCTCTCAGCCTGACCAGTCTGCTTTTGAGGCAGCTCAAGACACTGTTGATTTTCTGGGGTGTGAGTGCACACTGCTGCCTCATGTTCAGCTTTTCATCCACCAGAACTCCCAAGCCCTGCTCCACAGGGCTGCTCTCAATGAGGTCTTCTCCCAGGCTGAACTCATGTCTGGAATCGTCCTTCCCCTGAAGCAGCACTTTGCTCTGGAAACTTGTTAAACCTCTTTAGTTTCTCATGAATCCAACTCAAGCTTTTCCAGCATCCCTTCTTTCTATTGTGACAACTTGTAGCAGCTTTATATCTTCTGCAAACTTGTTGAGGGTGCACTTGATCTCATTGTCTGTGTTATTGATAAAGATGTTAAAGAGCACCAAAGACAGAGCCCTAAGGGACACCACTCATCACAGCCTCCACCTGGACGTAGAGCCGTTGATTGTAATGGTCTGGCTGTGTCCATCCAGTCAGTTCCTTATCCTCCCAAAAGTTCACCCTTCAGATAATTGTTTCTCCAATCTGGAGATAAGGATGTCATGTGGGACTGTGTTGCACACCTTACAGAATTCTAGGTAGAGGGCATCAGACAATTATGACAGTTAGACCCTTAGCAGCTGTTGCAGTCACTCCACAATAAAAGACAGTAGTGCTTAATGGAGTGGAGTAACTTAATGTCAAGTCAAAATCTTTTCATCCTATGAGATGTGAATACACTGTAAATCCAACAGTAAGATTGCAAGTTGTTGTCAAGTAGGACCTATATTTGCATATGTTTTCATTTTGGTCATGCTCTCTTTAAAGTTGGTTGGGCTTGTAATATATGACAATTCATAGTATTTGTAAAACATGTGACATGCTACCTTGCATGAAGATGAATGAATAAAGAATGCTACCTTGAATGAAGATGTTATTATAAATAAATATCTTCATGTATTTCCATCTATGCAGCATGTTTGTATAAGTGAATATCCATTATCTCCTATCCTGAACCAACTTTATCTTCTCTGACTTTAGGCACCTGCAGATGTTCCTAAATTAGGGTCTTGGTTGCCATGGGTTCTTTACTTACGATACTGATGAGAAAGAGAGGAACTCCTGGAGGAAAATACCTTGTCTATAATCTGAACCTCCCTCTGGAAATTCCTCTCTCTCCTTGCTGAGTACATAGAGGGCATCCATTACCTATGCTTTTAAGTGGAATGCCTGGAGATAGGTGGAATGAATCAGGACCCCTGAGCCTTTTCTTTCATTGTTATGACACTTTATCTATTTGCTCTACTTAATCAAAATTCTCTGCAGAAGGGACTGTATCTTCTGTCTTTTCATATCAAATACCCTGGAAAAATGTTTTAAAAAGACAGTACATTTTTTTTTTTTTAAGCATTTTGGGGTTGTACGAGTTACATACTTCAGAGACACCATTTTCATTTGAACTTCTCAATAAGAAGCATATTCTCCATTTAGTTTATAGTCTTGACTTAAAGCATTTCAATTACTTTAGTCAGAACAAGACCGGACACTTTTTCATTACATGAACGTGTTATTCAATCAGCTGTGGAATAGTTGTAATTTTGGTTTATTAGATTTGGTGAAGCTGAATTGGAAAAGGATGACAAAGCAAGCTGAATTTTATGTGTGTTTTTACACTCTTTACTTGCAATAAATCTTGTTGTAGAAACACTACAATATTTCTGGATCTGAGATCTCATCAATCATTTGCACCTGTTGTCTTTGACAGTGCTTGATTAAAAAAATACCCAAGCCCAAACAAACAAAATTAATATACGGCATTTTAGAAAGAAAATCTATCTAAATTAGAGATATATTTTTTAGATATATATCATTTTACTACTGTTTACATTCATCAGGTTTTGCAACCCAATTTCTCAGGTGGAAGTGCATTGATCCTAACTGTAGGTCATTGCTGTATTTATGGCACAGCAGAGCTTTTCCATCCTAATGCAGGGGTGCAAATCTACACTCTTAACTCCAAGACAGTAATTCAGACAGAAAGCTATATCCTACTCTTCTCAACAAGGTTCTTTTTGAATGAAAGTCTTTTTTAGATGAAATTTGCATGGGAACAGTTTTATCTTTATGGAACACTAGGGCATTCACCAGTGTATTTTACAAAAATGTCATAAAGGTGAAAATGTTCCAACCACTTGCAGTGATGTGCTATATATTTAATTTTTTCCTAAAGTCTGCCATGCAGTACTGTTAGGGCTGTCATCCATAAATAAAATGTGTGATGAGGTTTGAAATCGAAATTCCGCCAAAGATGTTATGAAGGCCTGAATTCAAAATGCTAAAGAGGCAATCATGGACAAGGAGACAATTAGTTCATAGGAAAACACTTGCTGGAGCAAGACAAAAAATTTTGTAGAGTAAACGTCATGTAAAATTTAAGTCTTTAACAATCTTAAAGGAAACTGTTCATTTCTGATAGCAAATACCTCAGATGTTTTGAAGCCAGTAAAAAGACTTTTTATTTAACTTGTCTTGACATTATTTTAGGCTACCTTGTTATAAATCCCACAAAGGCCCTACAGACTGATTTACATTTTTAAGGTTTTCTTGAAACCAGATGAGAAACTTTTTTAAAACTTCTTAAATTACGAATCATGTTTGGTAATCTTCCACAAAGGTTTTAACACATCTTTGTTGAATCCAGCATGAATATCTCACCAATCAAAAATTTTTTAAGTAAGAAGGGCTAAGGAGATATTTGGTTGAAACCTACTATACAAAGGCATTATTCTGGACTTTTTCTGCATCCAAGACAAAACATGAGGGAGCAGTGAATTCATAACAGGCCTTAGCATATGCACTCCTCTAAAATAAAAACACCTAATTCTAAACTACCAAAACATAGAGGACCTGAAACTTGAAATATCGTTTTGATTGCATTCTGAAGAATGGAGCCAGTTCAAAATGAAAAATTCAAGTCTATCACCTAAAAATATGTACATTGCAAGACAATGGATTTGTGGTTGCTGTGTTGAGATTTTATTATGGCAACAATAAAATTTTTATTAATCTTCATGCAGATTTTTTCATATCCTCTAGAATTTAGGAACCCAATAAAAATTTTAGAGTGGCCAGCCCCGGTGGCTGCAAAAATCAGTCTGGAGAATGTAAAAAGGTGTGTGTGTCAAATTTCAAGTTGGTGAAAAGTGAGGCTTTCATAACATAATTGCAATATCACTTGAAAACAGCAGGAAAGTAATATGAATGAGCTAAAGAAAGATACAGGTGGAACAAGAATGTTAGAGTGGAAGAAATAGAGTCAGTTCACAGCCTTTTGTCTTGGGCTCCCACCCAGAGCTCAGTCTGCATCTCAATCTGCTTTTGCACTGCAGCTTGCAAATTTACCTGCACCAGGTGTATTCCTCTCAATGACAAATTTGGGGGTATTCACTGAATCTTGGTAGACTATTGCCAGTTCACAAAAAAACCTTGGATTTAAAATGCAATAATGCATTTTGGAGTCACGGTGAGGAGGCAGCACTCAGAATCTTGAATACTAATGCAAAAATATGAAGCAGATTGAGGTGAAAAATTATTAGCAATTTCATAGACTATGGCTGATAATTCTGATATCTCATTTGTGCTAGATAATATACTTTTTACTGTATAAAAATTTCCAACCAGGTTTAAAGGTTTTTAAAGCCCAATCTTTTCTTCTTAAAATATATCTTCTTTTTAAAAACTTAGGTTAATTTTCATCACACTTGACAGTAATTTTTATTCTTACAGCATATTTTACTAAGAAGAAACATAATAATGTTTTAGAAGAATAACTATACATCCCATTTTTTGTCTTTTTTATACTTGCTCATATTCCTCCAGAGGAAATTTGGTGGAAACTTTGGGCGAGTCCCACCAATAAACAGTGTCAATCCATACTAGGCAATTAAATGGTATATTTTATCTGTTTTACCTCTGGAGAAGGCCTGTGTTTCGCACCCATTAGTTAATTAACTGGCCCATTAGTGGGACTGACACCAATTTAAGGAGTTGAAAAGACAGCTTTCTTTTCACTTGCAAGTACTTTTCAAAGTCAGATTATGGTATACCTATAACTAAACAACAATTTTTGCCATGGATTTTTGGGCATGAGCTTTACCTCTAAGGCAGAGCCTTTGATTTACTAGGATCAATCCATAAGTTGCTAATCAAACCCCTTAATTTTATTCTGTCTGAGAGTAAGACAGTGAAGGACATAAAGTAATGTACTTTTTAATGATGAATGCCTAGAGGAGATGGCAGAGGATTGAGCTTCCACCAACCTCCCTCGGACTTTAACTGTTCTACACGCTGATCTTAAAATCTTCTTAACAAAGATTCTCTAGGACCTAATATTTGGAGAAATAAAATAGGAATGTCTTGTAATTAAGGTGTCAATACTTTTTGTATTTGTGCACAATTTAGTCCTTATTGAAATGTGTTTGACAGTAATTTTAATTCACCTGCTATCTTTTGCCTGAATCTATCTCTATAAACATTTTCTTTCACAGCACATATTTTGGTCAGCTACTTTGCCAGAATTTGGAAAACTTCTATCAACCTTTGATAACATCTTTCAGGCTATACCAGATTGAGAAGAATCACACTGCTGCCAATAAACTTGCAGCAGACATTTGAGATTCTTACAATTCACCTTTTTGTTGATGATGTCTATCAGGTCCTTTAGAACAAACTGGTATCTTGACAATCAGTTCAGAGTGTATTCCAAATGAAAGGGGAGGAGTCATTATCCAGATAAATAAGGACAAGAATGGGTAGATAAATACTGCCTGTAAAACAATTATGGGTTTTAGGGTTTGCGGCCGCTGCTAAAATTTCTGTTGACTAATTTCAGCAAAATGACTTTACAGCATTGTGACCACATCTCAGTTATCCAACTTCTGAATCTTGTGGCATGAAAAGCTATTTCAAGAAACAAAGCAGAAACTTGTTACAGAAATTTTCTATTTCTTTTAGTTAATCAAACTGAATTCAGCGCATATAAATGTAATCTGTCTTGGGTTACTGTTATGGTATGACCATGGTCGATATGTTTTGAAGTTACTGCTTGTCTAGTTCATGGTATGGTACTGTGATAATGTTCTATCATAGTTTTAGTGCATTTTCTCTGATAACATTATATGCAAATATAATCTGTATACAGACATTTGGGAAATCATTTATGAACAAAAAGCTGATCAGTATTCAATATGGTCAGGATGACATCTGATTGCTCACATGGATTCTTTCTGTAGTATGTCAACAGAATACAATCCTTCAGACTGGATCTGGATTTAGGGAAGTTTATTAGAAAATTGTGGTCTACACTCAGACATTATAGAAATATGTACAGCTCTGGCTAAAAATTATATGGATTTAAGAATATTTAGTGACTCTGTTGGGAAGATAGCATACATGGTACAGAAATCTCTTAGTGAAATAACCCTCTCACCACACTTACCAGATCATATCTTTGTTTGTTTGTCCATTTGTTTAATTCATTTACCCATTCTGCAGGATCAAATAAACCCTACCATCCCAAAAATGGAGGCTATTACTTTGAGGATAAATGGTATTGCCTCTAAATACTTCTGGGAATGTGAGCACTCTTGTGTGAAGCACAGAGCTTCGTACTGATAAGACTTGAAGTATGACAAGAGATTGCAATTTCTGTCTAACACTGCATTCTCAAAGATGGTGCAACACATTCGAGTGAGAAATAATTTGGTCTTTATGCTATTTCTATCCTGAAGCTCTCTTCAAAAGAGACAAATTGTGATAAATTATGTGTGGTAGAGCTCTCTTGTGACTGATGGCAAAAAAAAAAAATCCAGCAATTTCACTTAGGTGCTCACTGTGGAATAGAACTAAGCTTATCAGAAATAAGACAAACATTTTACAAGTAGTCATTGAGCCCTGCTGCTCAGTCTAGAAGCTCTGCTTTTAAGTTCCAGCCACCCCCACTACTCAATAGGTTCCACTTTTTCCTTTCAGGGGACTGGTAATTAGCACAAGTACAGTTATTGTACGATAATTATATGTTCTGAAACTAATGTACTTATGTGAACCAGAGGGTAGCTTACCACGTGAACATTTGATAAGCAAACAGATGCTTAAAAGATTTAATGGGTTTGTAGCCATCTGTAGTGATTAATGATGTTTAAGAACCTCACTGCAACACATAATATCATCATAAATGAACACTGGGGCTTTTCAGTTCAAAAAAATAAGTGTAAATGATTCTTAGATTTTCCTGCTCAAATCCCTTTTGCTTAGTTACAAGTTTGTATTCCAAAGGGCAATGAATAATTGAACTTTTCTGGAAGCGACAAAGAAAAAAGAAAAACTTCCTCTAACTTCTCTCCATGCCCACTTTACCATAAGGTAGAATGAATTCTCTTTTTTCACAAACAGAACAGAAAGTTTGAGCAAATTTTCTTTCTTTATAAGCAATTTTTTGTCTCTCATTTCTCTTACTAATCAGAAGCCTAGACTGATCCATTTCTGCTCCCTCTACCCTGTAGAATTGTTGCTCCTTTTGATATCAGAAACAAAATTCATGCTGTGGCCAGATACTTCTCCTTACCTGGAGATGGAGAGCCAAGTATGAATAAAAGAAACTGCCCCTGTCTGTGACTGAGAAGTGGTTATGACTGAATAGCATTAAGTTATGCATCATACTATACAGGCAAATTACCCTGTATTTTCAAGGTGATGTCCCAAGATTTCATTGAATCAGTCCAACAGAGTATATATATTTTTTTCCCCATACATTGGCATCCAACCAGCAATTTGAATGTAAAATTTTAATCCAGATTTTTCACACATGTTTGAGCCACCTTAAACAAACCTAGTTTAAGTACCCTTGAAAATATGGCACTACAGCTTCCAAGTGTGCCACTCTGACTTACGTGGCCTAAAGCCGGTGACTCTGAAGTGTCACCTTCTATATCAGCTAACTGATAGCCAGACAGCTAACAGTAGTCAAATAGTCCTGTAATACAGCAGAGACATTAAGAGTAACAGGCTGTAAGCTTTGTACACACAAAAGACTGAGGCCTGGCAAGTTTGCTGTGCCTGAACCTTTCTTGACCTTTCTTGACCTACTTGCAACATTATTTCACTTTGTTTAGTTATGATGGCAGCTTATCTTGTTGAAAGGCTGGCAGTTGTACTTTTTGTTAGGTTGTGTGATAAATAAAACTCATCTGCACACCTACAAAAGACCAGAGGCACAATGGCAGGTGGGAGCGTCTATCCTGGCTGTTTCCAGTTAGCTCCCAGGTCCATGGCCAGGGATCCTTTAGCCTATCAAAATCTCATCTCTACAAACCCCGAGAACAAGAGCACAATGGTAGAGGGTCAAGGAACCCAAATTAAGGACTCAGACAAAGGGACACCTTGTACATGGCCCCTCCCAGCGGAGCCTCAGCCCCACTGAACCAGAGTGAAGCTTCTCATGAGGAGTCACTGGGGCCAGATCTCCATCTCAGCTTTTGAATTAAGGGAATTGCTGCCAAGGGGTGTGGGAAACTGTCCTGGTTCAGGGCAAATTTGGGAGAGAACCCCTAGAGGGGCTCCTCTCGGAAAGCAGATTCAATTGGCCCCTCCCCCGAACCGGTCCGGAAGAAAAATACCTCCTTGGAGAAAGTGGAAAATAACCTGTTTATTAAACAGTACAACCTAAACAATATTAAACAATAAAACCCCTTGCTGCTCCAAAAGAGATGACAAACCCAGAAAGTCCCCTCCGTGGGTTGCAGCTCAGCTCACTCAGTCTCCGATCAGTCCCTCCGGTGCTGGAATTGCCACGGCCCGAGCCCAGCCCGGTGAGCCTCAGGTGCGAGCTGCCGGTGCTCCTCTGGTGCTCCTCTGGTCCAAAGAAAAAGAAAAAAAAAAAAGAGTCCAGGGAACTTCTTTGCCTCAGCTAGCTAAAACTAACTAACTAAAAGAAAGAAAATCTCTGTCCCGCTGTCTGTCCATCCTCAGACAACGCAGTCCAGGAGCAGGAATGTGGAGGAGTGCAGTGAAAACAAACTGCACACTTCCCCTCTTCTCCCTTCACCCTCTGTAACAAGACTTAAAGGTGTAAAACTTATTATTCAGCATAAAGAGAACTGATGACTGGGGATAAAAGCATCATATAGTCAACCTAGGAGAGAAACAATAAGGGAAGCAGAGAAAAAGAATGTTGGATTTGCCCAATATTTATGGAGGCACGTTTAGAAGAGGAACTGAAGGTGACAAAAGGGAGAAGTTTAGGTGATTTGGGGAGAAACAAGTATGGGAAATAGAGGAGTGAGGGTTATTTGCATGTAAGCAAGGGCTTGTCACTATAGTTTCTAACCCTGATCTGGGTTTAATCACTGCAGTCTTCCCTCTCTCCCGGTAAATTCCTTCAGTTATATTCCAGTAAGTAGCTCTTCTCTCCATGAGCAGTAAGTGTTAACTGGACTGAATGCAGGTGTGTAAGTGTGGGTTCGCTAGTGAAGATCAAGCTGAGTGAGCCAGCAGGGAGTGGCTGGGGATTGAGGGGGGAGGGATGAGTGTATGAGGGCCAGCTCTGTGAGAGCAGCTGTGGCTCTCTAAGGGTGAGAGCACAGAGAAGTTGTGCGCTAGCAAATCCTGGACATTTCTGTGAAGGTGTGTGTGTATGTGTGATGGTCTGCACCAGCAACTGCAATAGGATTATGGTACTGTGACCTTTGGGGTTCATATGTCCGGGTGTTAGCAGTTGGTAAGACTGGGATCTAGGGACAGCAACTGGTCAGGCTGTGTGTAACAGCCCAGCTGCTTGAGGGACACTCACTGAACATACACAGAGAGATATGATAGATAGTCCTACTGCTGTGTCTTCATCCTGCTCAGCCAGAGACAGGAGCAGGTTGAAACCATTGCTGCTGTGTTTGTGTCAGTGCTCCAAGTGTCCCTCTGTAATTTGAGTGGCCAGATAAAAATGTTCATGGTGTCTACCTGAGCTCTGTGTGCATAGTGGGAATATATTTTCAGGCTCATTATTTTTCAGACCTGGGGGCATGGACCTGCAGCAACCTTTCCTCTCACAGGTTGTTGGATCTAGTATAACATTTTCTTCTAACATTTTTGTTCATCTTTGTGTGGTTCAATCAGAATTTCATATCAATAAGAGTAATAAGCAATTATTTTGTGTAACATAGAAACAAGATCAGAAGTCTGAGAGGTAAAGATATGTGATGGGTCATGAAGCAATGTGCAACTGGGACGGTGAGAGATGGAGAACAGCCTTGGCTCTGGGAACACCACAGCTCTAAGCAACTGACCAGCACTGAGTTATGGAGATGCAAACATGGAGCTGGACAAAACTGGTTTTAGGGACAAGAAGGAGAGCAAAGAAGTGGTATAAAACATACAGAAAAGGCAACTTATGTAGTAAGTTTGGGGATAATGTGCTATGCAAACCAATAAGTAAAGAGAAAGACATAAAAGCATTTAAGCAAACATATCAAATTGGCTCATAGTGAAGAACAAATGGAAGAAAGCATTAACATTTCATGAATCCTGGCAAAGAAGTCCAGATGCTACTGGCTTTCCATACCACCTCCCAACCCTTAACCCTAGCAAACTTACCACACTAATATTAGGACTCAGAGAAGCAGAAAAAGGTTGAGCGTAATACTAGGAATAGGAGTAAAAACTGCAAAAAGAAATTTTAACTTCATTTTTATTCTATCTTCAGCATTTAAGTCTAGACTAATAATGGCTAAATTTTTAATACTTCCATAATACAAAAAATAAATTAATGGAGATATATATATATATATATATATATATATATATATATATATATATTTGCTTCCTCTGTTCAATTTACAAGATTTTGAGCATTACACTACATATGTTGAAAGGTAGCTGACCTTTAGAAATGGCTATCACCATAAATCTGGCAAAGAGTGTGGGCACACAAGAAGGATGTATTCTGGAATACCATAAGAACTAGGTGTAGAGAAGGGCAAAGAAAAAGACAGAGTGGAATTGCAGTGAAGTACTCATGGAGGAAAAAAGAGGAAGAAGTAAATGCTGTGGATAGAGGGAAATGTTGCAGGAACAATATCTGAAAGAAAACACAGTACATTAGTTCAGGGACCTTTGTCCAAAAGTTTTAAACAGGAATTTATCAAAAAAAGCATTGTATCATTCTACGAATGCTAGTTGACAGTATTCTGTTAAGTACAGTCTCACTTCTGCCAAGCTATGAAAGCTGTTCTAAAATCAATTGGATCAATAATATAGTCTCTAAAAATAAAATCTCCTCCAGTTCCTCCCTTTTCAGCTGTGAATCGGAATGGTGCTTTATATAGATGACACTTACAATAATGCCGCTTATTTGGGTTTGAATGGACAATACCAACCTCAGCACAGAAACTGTTCCTGATCTATTTTGGATTTTGGAATTCGAAAACTTGTAATTCTAAAGTTTAAGACACAGAATACAAAATATTCTTTACTTTTTATAAGACTGCCTACCATCTTCAATTAGACTCACCAGGAACTATTTAACTGAAAATAAATTAATTGAGATCTAAACACCTGTCCAAAAGTTGCTACAACTCTGACCAAGGAAGCTACTCATTTGAATGTGTTTTTTTTTAAAGATTAAAGAAATGTGGCAGCACTTGTAATTGTTCCTAATTCATGGGCAGTGCTAATCAGCACATTCTTAAATCTGCTACCACATACAGCTATGAGCCCCAAACTGGTTGGTAGTCATTGCTACTACCACAAGAACTCAAACAATATAAGCACAGGATCTTTTTCCTTGGCCTGACTATTGCCACACCCAAATGATGACATCTAACCTAAGTAGTATCAAACCTAATATTTGCTCCCAATTCTTGAACACTGCTGATGGTAATCATGTCATCTGTCTGATCACAGTTGAACTTTTTAATAAAAATGGAGCTCCTCAGTTAACTTCACATCATCTCTTATTGACCCTTCTAACTTGACACATATTGGAACAGCCTCTCTTTGGCTTCACTGTCACTTATAGTTTAAATATAGAAATATTTCTTCCTATAAACCTTTACGCATTTCACTAGCTGGACTTTATTTGATGCTCTACCCAGTTGCCATAATTCCTGCCCTTTTATTCCTAGTCATTAATCATGTTTTATGGAAAGCATATACTCTTTCTAAAAGGTAAATGTGTGTGTGTGTACATATATACACATATATATATATACACACACATTAGAATATGATCTGATTAACATTGGCAATGCCTAGATATACTGGTTTTGACTGGGAGAGTTAATATTCTCTAAAGGAGCTCATACTGCTAGGCTATTTTTCACATCTGTGACCAAGGAAGCATTGATTACATGTTTTAGCTGTGGCTGAGCAGTGCTTGAACAATGATAAAGCTTTTTCTCTTTCTCACACCACCCTGCCAGCATTTACACTGGGGATGCATAAGGAGTTTAGAGGGGACACAGAGAAAAACTTCAAAAAGAAGAAATCTAGAGAGGATTGGCATCTAGATTTGCATGTGAACCAAGTTAGCTTTTCTGAATTTCTCTCCTGGTACTGCCACAGGAAAAGCTATGAGATAAAAGAAGGATTTTCCATCTAGTAAAACAAATTTTAAGAGAACCCAGTGGCTGGAAATTGAAGCAACAAAAATTTTGCAGATTTTAAAGTTGAGATATCAACTATTGGAAAAGTTTGCAAAAGATCACTTGGCAGTATATAGCTGAAATTATGAACATCAGGACTAATTTTTTTCTTTAGGAGATTTATTCTCACTTAAAGTGAAATCACTAAATTACATAAGTTCCTTTCAGTCTGTTTAAGAGATGGCTATCCCATATCCTGAGCTGGAAAAAATCTGGGATCTAGATGCTTGCTATTTAAAAAAAAATCAGACTTAAACAACAACTAGTTAGTTTTATGAATCTCAGAAAGGTAGACAAATGGCAGTCAGAAATAAGCTATTTTCCAAATGCTTCCAGGTCTAATAAGACATAATATAGAGCTATAGTACTGGTATTTTAAAAATAAATAAAAGAACCAAGAAATAAATGCGTTTAAAGAGTCAGCAGGAGAAGAACATTTTCAGTTTTGTAACTGCTGAATGATATTTAAATATAGAGAATGTTAGGCCCAGATGGGCATGCTGTGAACTATCCATAATGTTAAATGCTAATATTCATAAAACAACAGATTTCACCCTTTATGAATTGAAGTACGTGAAATTGTTACTGGCCTATTATTGTTGCTTTCATCAGTGAACCTTAAAGAGGTTTAGACTTTAGCAGTTAATTGTTTATCAGCTGAGAATTTTCTCTTCTTGTTCTTCCTTTATCATGCAGTAAAGTCATAAGTGCCTAAGAATTAAAATTAGTGATCTGTGTGGGCTTGAGTTTCAAGATGTGAATATTGTGCCATTGCTCACCCATGCCAAAGGAATGGAACAACGTGTTCCTGCATTTTCATGACACAGAGAGAACATAACCCACATGCAGGCCAAACCTCAGCATATTTGGTATGGTTGCTGCTGCTTCAAAAGATATAATTACCTCAAAATCTGTGTGAAATACTGTGAAGTGTCTATTCCTGTGCACAGTCGAGTAGAACACCAAAAAGTGTGCAAGTCACTGTCACATTTTTAAATGGTGAGTGAGCATTATTAATGTACTCACACTACCTCTTTAAAAGGAAGCAAACCACAACAGTAAAAATTAATCAGAAAAGGTTTGAAAACAATTTTCTGGAAAAAGAAGGTAGGGTGAACCAAAACTGTCTTTACCTGTATATTGCTCAAAACATAATTTTATTTATTATGTTAACTGCACACACATCTCAGAGGTCACTAATCCAATTATTAAAGCAAATAAAAACAAAAATCAATTTGCAGGGGCAGGAGGTGAGGTTTGACAGGCACTAATTTTCATTTCAGTGGATAGCCTAAATATATCTAGTCTTATCTGAAAGAAAAAAACTCTTTTCATTGTAATGATTCATGGGAGGCACGTCTGATTAGGTTTGTATCTCCATTTTCTCCTGTGGTCTCAGTTCCCAAACAAGCTGCCAGTTCAATGATTCACTGGCATCACAGAACTATAGTGCATCATAAAAAATACAATCTGGTCAGAAAGCTTAATCCAGTTCATTGTGAGGACAGACAAAACCAAAATTAGACTACATTATACTACAATATTTCAGCTGGAATTGATCTACAGCCATCATTTTGTTCAACTGCTTGACCAGGTCAGGGCTGACCAAACGTTACTGCATGGTGTTAAGGACATTGTCCAAATGCCTCTTAAATGCTGGCAGGGTTGAGGTATAAACCACCTTTCTAGGTATCCTGTGCTTGACCACCTTCTCAGTAAAGCAGTGATACATATTCATTCCAAAACTGATGTAGTTCTCGAGTGAGAAAAGCATAGCATCTCACTCCCCACCTCCCCTCTTCAGAAAACTGTATAGAGCACTGAGATCACCCCTCAACATCTTTTTCTCCAGTTTGTCCAAACTAGACAAACCAGGGTGCTCAGATGCTCCTTAGAGGGTATTCCATCCAGCCTTTTCAGAGTTCCTTTACCCTGATCCACTCACAAATTCAACTGATACCATCTCTCTACCTGTTCTCAAAGATATTAGTAGCTGCTTCCACTTTCATAAGTAAATTTTGTAGTTAGTAGTAACTGCTGTATAATTAAGGTCTTAAGGAGCCATTAATGAAGACTTTGCAATATGCAAATGAAGCAAACTTCTTGCTTACATGGGGAATTGTATTTCTGCTCCTCTTCTTTTAGGTAGAAACACATAGTTCATATTCTACAGCTCTACATTAAGATTTTTCCAGTTCTTTTCTCTTTGCCTGTTTTAGATCATTTCCCCAGCATGCAGAAGCACAATGGAAGGCATGCTTACTTGGAGCAGCGTTCAATCAGGAAATGTTTAATCAGGTCACCCATTTTATCAGGTTATCTTTGCAGGTGTTGGTGTGCATAATGATAATGTCAGTGCTTAGAAAGACAGGCTATAGCACTACCTTGTATTTGGCCAGTGTAATAATTTAAAGTTTAAAATGTTTTATGTATCTTTATGGACTTCATATTGCTAGCAGCGTCAATTAAGATGGTAAGATAAAGCAGACTTCCTGCAAGAACTAAAGACACAGGGATGGTAGTTTAATACCCACAGCTGAAACAATGTTTTCTTCTTGGGGCTCATGTGCACCAGGCTTGATATGCCAGCAGGAAAAAAAAATCAAAAGAGATAGTTCTACATGAAAAGCTAGATGTGGAAGAGGAACACAGTCTAGTTTAACACAAAGGACAAAAGGCCCTGAAAAAGAGTATGGGAAATTCAAATACACTAGGATATTCAAGGGGAGAAAGTGATTATGTAGGAGGCTCATGCAGACCTAGTCATACAATTAGGTTTTGTGTTATGGAATCATAGAATATAACTGTGTGATAATTTAAAGCAGAAGGTGTCTGTGGATATTCCTAATCCAACTTCCTGCTCAAAACAAGGTGACCTCTGCACTCAGACCAGGTTTCTCAGGATTTTGTACTACTGGCTCTTGAAAACCTCAAGGGATGGACTGAGACTGCATAACTTCTCTGCTTGTCACCAAGTTCCTCCCTTTGCTTCTGCAAAAAATGTTTGTCTCAATATCAACCTTATTTTAACTTGCACCCCTTGCCTCTTATCAACCTTACATGCGTCACTGTGCAGACTCTAGCTTTGTCTTCTCTATAACCTCTGTCACAGGAGGGACATCTATTCAGTTTATCCATTTTTCTGTTTCTCTTGTTTAGCCTGGAGAAGACCTTTCTTCTCCAGGCTAAACTTGACAGGCTCCCAACTTTAACCTACCTTGGTGGCCCTTGATAAACTTGTTACAGCTTGTAAATTTCTATATTGTATTGCAGGCCCCAAAATGGACACTGTATTCCAGGTGCAGCGTAATAAATAGTGAGTGGAGGAGGAAAACCTCTCCCCTTAAACTACTAGCTCTGTTCATGTTAATACAGCCCTGAAGGCTGTTGGATTTATTTTCTTCCAGGACATACTGCTGGTTCACTTTCAACCAGTTATCTGACAAGACTCCAGGGCCTTATTTCACAGAGCTTCTCACCAACTAATTTGTCCCTAGCCTCTGCCACTGTAGTTTTTCCTGTTTCATGTGCAGGTCTGTACATTTGGCCATGTTCAATTTCTTAAAGTTCCATCAACCCATTTGTACAGCCCTGCTGCTGCCAAGCCCATGGACTAGTATCTCAATTTGATAGCATCTCCAAAGTTGAGGAGGGCACACTCCACTTCCTTCACTGCCTTTTCCAGAGTGCTGTTAAAGATATTAAGCAGAACAGTTCCCAGGTTAGACCTCTCTGGGGCTCTATTTGTTATCAGTCTCCAATATGACAACAACACATTATGCTTTTTGAGCCTGATTGCTCTATGAGATTTTTACCCATTGGTTGTTCACTCACCATGCCTTTAGTATCCCAAATCTTGTACAAGAACATGGGAGAAGGCAGAGTTGAAAATCTTGCTGAAGTTTTTATAAATGACATCCCTCATTCTTCTTTCATGTGTCAACCCAGTAATTTTATTACAGAGTCAACCAGGTGGTAAGGCATGATTTACCCTTAACAACCCAGCCACCTTCTTCTCCTCCTTCATATGCCTAGGGATATGATATATAGGGACCTTATGATTTTCTCAGAGACAAAATGAAATTAAATGGCCTGTAGTTCACCAGATTTTGTCTTTTGATCCTTTTTGAAGATGAGTGCCTTTCTTTGTTCACACCATTCAGAGTCTCCCCAGTCTTTGTTACTCTCTGGGAAGGCAACACAAAGCAGTTGTGCAAGGATATTGTTCAGTTTCCTTAGCATCCTGGGGTGCAGCCTGACTTTAAGATGTCTATAGATGGAGTGTTTTCCAGATAACATCAGTTTTGATTCTCATCTACTGCTAATTTTTCTTATCCTTCTCTAAACTTTAATCACAAGAATCTGGGAGAGCCCTACTGATGACTGGTGAGGTAAAAGTGTAAGAAACAAAAACAGTAACTCAGTCTAGTTTGTATCCCTTGCCTCTACATCACCTTCCCCCTTACACATTTCTCTTTTCAGTGTTTTGTTGCTGATGTAATCATGGAATATTTTCTTGTTGCTTTTTATGTTTCCTGCTGGCATCACAATTCTGTGAATTTTAGCTTTCCTAACACTATTCCTAAACACCTTGGTAATGTTTATTTCTCTGCAGTCTGTACTACTTCCACTTTTCATTTTTGCATTGAGACAGTGTCCTCGCACAGAATCCCACCAAAATGTTTCCTGAACACACTTAAGGATACTTGCCTGAAGTCCAACATCAGTTGTATTCTTGCTCTTCTCTTTTGTCACTCTCTTTAGTATTCTGAGCTTCACTGTTTCCAGTTCACTACAGCCTAGTCTGCAGTGGATTACCATCTCCCCAGCCAGGTGGTCCTTGCTTTTGATTAGAGGAACCAGCTGTGTGTCACACAGGGCTGGTCCTCTCTGTACTTCTCTCCTTCAGAAATCTGCTTGAGTGCTTGTATCCCACAACATTGTCATTCCAGCAAGGAAAAGAGAGATCAAACATTCCATAAGAGCCTGTGATACAGAGACATCCAGGAATTATTCTCCTTT
This sequence comes from Haemorhous mexicanus, assembly GCF_027477595.1. Classification (NCBI taxonomy): domain Eukaryota; kingdom Metazoa; phylum Chordata; class Aves; order Passeriformes; family Fringillidae; genus Haemorhous; species Haemorhous mexicanus. The sequence goes on along the minus strand of NC_082345.1, from coordinate 59,865,149 downwards.
TATGTCCTTTCTAAAATACTATTGATTTGAATAAATTGAATGAGAGAATTCTGACCACAAAATAACCTTGCATTGCTGCTGAGAGAGCAGATGCTGAACTTCAGTGATACCCTGTGGTGAAAAAGGCAGATTCTCAATGTGGAGTCCAGGGATTGCAATCCTGACAAACACAGGAAACTAGATCTGTCAGCCATTTCAGCATGTGTGGGGGACTAGCAGTGCAGATAGGCAGGTCTAGCCTGCACTGGGAATGCAAGCAGTTCAGAGAAACAGAGAACAAGATCAGAGTCCTGGCAGAGCTGGATCTGGTGGCTTGCATTCATGGAGTCGTAGAATACTTGGTTGGAATGGCACCTCAAGCAGCATCTGATCTAAAACTTCTCAGCAAAATCATAGTCTAGAAAAGATGGCCCAGCACCGTGTTCGACTACATCTTTAGTGTTCAACACTAGGAAATCCACTACTTCCATGGGGACATTATTCCAATGTCTGTTTGTTTTCATTGTGAAAAAATTTCCTATTGTGTTTGACCATAATTTTCTCAGGAGTAACCCATTATCCCTCATGTTTTCCACGTGGCTCCTCGTACAAAGGGAGTTTCCATCTTTTTAGCTGCTGTTTACGTACAGGAACATGGTCACAGATTCTTCCCTAAGACTTTTATTCTCAAGGCTGAATAAATCCAGATCTCTCAGCCTCTTTTCTCACATTGTCAGGCTTCAGAGTCCTTTGTGGTCATTTTCTGGATCCTCTGAAGCCTGTCTATGTTGTTTTTCTTTTTTTTATAGTGAGGACCAAAACTGGACAGTATTCCAGGTCTGGCCTGGAAAGCACTGAGTAGGGTGGGATAATTACTTTTTTATATCTGGTGGCTATGCCCTCATTAATGCAACCCAACATCCTGTTCGTTGCTGCATATGGAGCCTTTGGGGATTTCTGAAAGACTTCATTTAATTTTTTATTTAAAAAACAAAAACCACAAAACAAGCAGACAAAGCAAAAAATCACCCCAAAACAAACCAAAAAACCCCAACCCTCCAACCCATCCATATTCTTGGAGTGTACTTACAGTTTCTATGATCTGTTTCTGCTAAAACTGAATCCAAAAAATTGTTTAAAGTTGGATCAACCAATTTTTAAAAGAGGAATTTTGAAGACTCAGATCTGTTTCTGATTTAGTCACTCTTCCAGTACATTCTAAGAAGCAGCTAATGAGGGTATTCCAGGAATTGTAGGATTTCAGTCCATTCTTCTGAAAGAGCCAGATACCTTTAAAGATGCTCTTTACATAATCCATTGAAGACCAGAGTTTGCCCTGTCATATAATGACAGCAACACCACATCTCATATAGAAGGAAGAACAGGCTTCAGGTAGATGCAGAATTCCAGATAAAACGTAACTCTTCCTCCTTTCTTAATCATCGCAGTATTTCTACAGAGAGAGGGGGGAAAAGTAACAAAGTAACACCATAGGGATGACTGAGAAATCAATAAACTTTGCTAAGATTTAAACCTCCCAATTAATAACCTGCCCTGATTTATGTGTCCAGTTAACTCATATTACTTTGGCATCCAAAATCTTTCAAATCTTACATTAGCTATTACCTTTATGGTTAGCTTCCTATAAATACATCAGAGTTATTAATAAGTAAGAATACTTCACAAAAAGAATACATTGCCAACAAGATTGTTTTTTGTGGAATTTTTAAAGGGGTCTACAGAGTAAAAGGAATAGGACTGAGCCACATTATTTCTTTTGTTTTGGGAAGAGAAGAACAAAGAAATGTTATAGAGCTATAGAAAGAACGTAATAGTCTCCTAAATTGCTGTTAGCATTTTCAGATTGAAGCTTAGAACTCATAGCTTTCAGAACTCCCTTTGTTTTCTTCCAGATGAAGAACAAAGTCAAGGAAATGGAATCCTTCCAACTAAACTCAAAGAAGAGTTAGATTTTACAAAATTTCTGACAGATTTTCATTATCTGATCATATGCTTATGGTTACTTTGTGTCTCAGATTAATTTCTTAGTTTTCTCTCACCAAATGATAGAATGAAGTAAGTGTTTAGCATTTTTCAACTACACCAAGTAATAATACCAGGGATATTTCTCACAGTCTTCCTGAACTGAATATTTAGAATCTTTGAATACAAGCAAAAGCATATATTCAATTTTACTAATATTGCAGGAAGCCAGCAAAGTCAAAATAATGTTAGGTTCTTATTCTTTTTAGCAATCTGTTTACTCTAAGAAGTCAAAACATTTTAAAGCCATTATTTTAGTCTTGAAATAACTACTGCCTAGCTATTTCTGTTAAAAAAGATGCATAAACGAAGACTCCATAAGTTTTCGGGAGCTGCCTGAAATCAAGCAATGAGTTAGAGAGGATTGATAATAAACTTAAGGGTGTTTGTGGGAATTAAATTTCTGGAACTAAAAAATATACCATAATGGTTAGATGGCAGTCAGAAATTTAGTGTATAGATGGAGCTGGGGATGATTCAAGATTTGATTCTGTCTTTTCAGAGACTAGGGAGGCTGCAGATGGGGCAGCTGCTCTCCAGCTGATTTGCTGCACATTCCCCTCTGTCAATGAACCCTGGACCTGGATACACACTCTCAGATCCATCACTCAGCAGACTGGGAGACGTGGAGTGGTTAGCATCTCACTTTGCTGTGTGGACATACTCAGGAAGTTAACCAAAAACTGAGTGCTTAAGAAACCACAGAAAATATACTACAGAATACAAATACTACGGAATACCAAAAGGTAAGAGAAATGTAAAATACACTTTAATTTCTGATGATTAGGGTTTTATGCACAAATCAAAACTAGTTGGGAATCAAAAGAATTGAGAAAAAGCAGAATGCAAAAATCAAACAACTAATTAAAATTTTCTCATTTTTGGCAGATGAAAGATTTTTTTTTTTAAATTCAAGTGTCTTTCCTTTCCAATTGCATTTTTTTTCTGAATTTTTTACTGACTAGCTTTTCTTTTATGATTCATTTATTATAGAGTGCAGTGAATACTAAGCTGGAATTAATTTTGATTTAAAAAAGAAAAGAGAAGGAGAAAAAGAAAGAAAGAAAAAGAACAAAAGTATGAAAGAACTGTACTATGGAAGAAAGAAAGAAAGAAAGAAAGAAAGAAAGAAAGAAAGAAAGAAAGAAAGAAAGAAAGAAAGACGGCCCCCCACAAAAATTTTCACAATTGTTTCCAAAGTTACTTCCAATTTTATAAATTCAAAATTCAGTCTAGTCCATGAGCTGACCACTTTCTTAAGACTTCTGTGTATCAATTTGTCAACACATCCCTTTTCTTTGGCATAGTCTGGCAAGATGCATGGTTTCTTTTCCTGTATCACTATCAGTTTCTTCCCCAGCAGTACCAGTTCACACAAGAATGACAGTAGGAACACAGCTGTCAGATTAATTTGTTTTGTCTAATTTTGACAGTGAGAAACCCAGAGTATTTGCTATTTCATGAACAGTACAAACATCCCAGCTATTTTTAACTCATGTCATCATGATAAAAAATAAAACTTACATGAAGTACAGCATGAGCCAAGCTGCTTTGGATCCATTTCAAAAATTGCACCCCTTGGGGTCTCTGTTCACATCTCAGCCAGCTGGGTAGAGCTTGGAGGCACGGGGACAGAAACAGCTGCCTACAAAATAACTGATCATATTCTCCTCATATGCCCAAAGCTAGAATCATCTAAAGGTCTTGTCTACAGTAACCTATGGCTATCTGAGTTCTCTGTTTTCTGACAAGCTATTTTAAGCAACGAAGACAACTTAAGAGACTTAGTGCTGTGCTACATGAAAGCCCAGAAAAAACATCCTTGTACCACTGGGTAGTCTAACAGCTTATTTTCATACAGTGCTGTCCTCTATCATGATTCTATAACACACAACTAAAAAAAAAAAAAAAATTATTGTCTATTTCCTGTTTCCTAAAATAAATGCAACATCAGGGGAAAAAAATTATAAAAAAAAATCAAAAAATTATCAAAAGTTCCAGAACACAAAATGCAAGATATATCAGTCAGGAAACATAGACATAAATCTTTATTTCCTAAAATACTTTCTGAATAATCTATTGGCGATATATTTCTGGTATTTAATGAGGCAGAAAACCCAGGCGGTTTTAAATTTAGGGATAGGTGATCTCATTGCCTTTACATTCTCTGGTATTGGAAGTAAATTCCAAGTAGGACACAGCCTTTTTCAGACAGTGTAACAGCATGGTTAGAGAGAACAGGATCAAGTTGAACAAGCATAAGACTTTATTGTATAATCACTGCATTTATTTTATTAGATAATTTACATGCTTTCTTGCTTCATTAACGTTTTTATGACCAATCTCATTTGCAAGCTACAGTTATTCCTTTTATACACATACATACATACATACATACGTACATATAAATTTTTATATATATATACACATATAAATGAATATATATATATATATATGGCCTTATTAACAATACCCTTGCCAATATCTCAAAATATAATGCTTTTCCTGTGAGTACTGATATAGTGTTCTACAGGCACAATAACACTGCTGGAAACATTAATGGAGGAATATCTTTTGTCCCCTCAGGATTACACAGATATTGTAAGAAATATATCATCGTTGATTTACAGGAAAACAGCGTTTCTTCCAACATCCTATCAAATCTTCCCAGAAAGTTTCAGAGAAGCAGCACTTTCAGAGGGTGATTTAGCAATACAGCAATTTCTCTAACAGAGAATGTATGTTTAATGATGTTTCACTGTTTTTTGACAACAACTTTTCATGTTTATTTATTTTAAATATGTAGTATATATGTTAAAAGATAATTCCCAAATCCAAAATAAGACATCTTTAACATGAATTTGATTACACCAAAAAAATACAACACTAATAGTAAATGATGTAAGTGGAGTTTAAGGATAATCTGAAATGCTCTGAAGACATTTTAATAATGGAAGGGGAAAGCCTGTGTGAGTCTCCTTTTCTCTGTGAAATGCCTAGACAGGGGGCCATAAGGAGACACATAGAGCCATGCTCAGTGTCCAAGGAATTGCTTCTTACGCTAGTGCATCTGTTAATTCAGCCAGTGACAAGTGAAAATTCAAGGTCATTGAGGTAATTGAGGGAATTCACCTCATGTTGTTTCACTGTGTCTGATTTTACCACCTCTGAGCTCAGCTGTGGATCACGGCTGCAGTGTTAGAGTAGGTCTGAGCTGTGGAGAAGTATGAGCAGCTCTGTGTGGCATTCAGCTTTTCCTGGGCTGAGAAAGCTTCAGGGTGTCCCCGCACTACTCTAAGCACTTGCCTATAAAGGACCTGGTAGGATCATGAGTGAAAAGTGGGAATCCACACATTAGGTCCTCATTAAAGACATTTTTATGATGGCTTAGAATGACTGTTTTGAAGAGACAGCTAAAAGTGAAACATGGAGGATGCATTAAAAAAAACATGAGGTTTTATGGTAGGTTGGTTGACATATGGTAAGTTGACATATTTACTGTAAATGAAATTAAAATCAAGGATATCCTAGAAAAAATTTTATAAAGTCTTAAAAACAGATGCTCTTTATTCTGCACAGGTTGAAATGTTAACCACAACAGAAGCAGAGAAACTACAAAATGATATTGCTAGGATGATCCTTTCTGTGTTGAATAAAAACCATTCACTTCCAAGATTAGCCTGGTGTTATAAATGCATTTTTTTATGTAGTAACATTGACTCTGTACTCTGTCTTTGAGGAAAATACAGTAATGTACTAAACTTAAAATAAATAGTGTGTGAAGTGGCTTTAATTTAGGGAATTAACTTTATTCTTTTCACTAAATTTGATTAAATCAAATACATGGATTTAATATGGGTTAGCCAATGAAGCTTAGATTCACATCTTTAACGAATTCTGGATGCAATCCTTGAATGTAACATACACAAAAGTTGTAACTGATGATGACTGAGGCTCGAGAGGAGTTAAACAAAAGCACTAAGTGCCCTTGGTACCATGAATATCCTTGGCATTTCTTCCTTATCATCTTCCTGTAATTTTTTAAAGCTAGAAGGTAAGTGCCTCCTTTCCTATTAGACCTGGAGGCTTTTTTTTGTTTTTTTGGTACTTGAATGGCTCATAGTAGACTGAAGGCTGTTCTAGGACTATTGCATAACCTCCCACTTGGGGCATATTGTCAATTATTTTGCCTACAGCTTTAAAACAATCCTGCTGTTAGTCTGGCTAAAAGAAAAAAAATCCAGTGAGAAATGTTTTTACACATGCTGTAGAACATGCTAAATTCTTGATGTTGCTCATACTCCCTTGGGAGTCTAATTATTACATTTATAGGGCTGTGCACTTTTGTGAAAACTAAGCCCAGATAATAACTGTGCTCCCTTTCATTACTGTTTTTAAGGACTATTGTTACTATATAGATTTCTAAAATCTAGGTGGATCAAATTTTTTTTTCGACAAGTATTGCAGTCATTTTCTAAAATTGATGTTAAGCCCTTCAGGAGGTAGTAAAAAAGAGTTACTTGAGCTTATTTTCCGAAATATTTAAGTGATGATAAAGAAGAAGGAGTAACCATTGTATCAATTACATTTGAATAAAAAACTAAGAGTAGTTGTGAACATGGGTGAAGCTTAAAATTACTTAAAGAAATGCACTATGAATAATTTAATGAGTTGAAATCAGGAAACAATATTTAAACTGGGACTTTCAATTGTTCCTTGGCTCTGAAATCTCTTCAAATTTCTATGTTTTCAGTTTAACATGGCCTAGAAAAGAAGTCAATACTTCTTCGTTATGGGTTCATTAGTTAATTAAACTGGGATGAAAACAAACCTTTTTCATTAGCTGTTTATGTAACCTGGAATAAATTTATAAGGTTTTAGAAACTGGACATATTTATTCAAGTAATTGTGCTGTAAAATTTTACATTTATGCCAGTGTACCAGCCCACTATTTTTGGCTACAGAAACTACTACTGTCCTGGATAGTATATATAAAAAATTTTTAGAAAAACAACAGTTGAAAATACTGTGTTTAAGAACTAGGCTCTGTGTGTGAAGTTTCTGAGACACCACAAAGCTATGCCAACTCTCCTCTTGTAGCAGACCCTAAAAACCTCCCAACACACCTTGATGTCTTTTTCTGCAGGAGTACACATGAGCACTTGGACAGGTGCTGGAAGCACACAAAGGGAATACTGAATTTTTCTAAGCCGGCAGTATTGGCCAGGTGGCAGCTCAGAACACCAGTGATATAGTTCATTTACATCAGATGGGAGCCTCCTCAGATATGCCAGATCCTCTGAGCTCTAGAGGATGGTCTAGTTGCCATGAGGGTCACAACCTGTGGCACTCAATCTACATGAAGTCACAGTGGCTCTACAAGTGAATAGATCAGTCCCAATAAAGATCCCTGACACCCAGACCAACTGGTGCAGTCCCAGAACTGTATGACAGATTTAGCTCAATCAACAGCACAATACATGCCATAATGTGCAATTATCATCTCAATATGTTCTCTGTTCAAAATGCTGAGAAAAAATTCCCTGGAATGGTCTTCAAGATAATGTCCAGACTCTTTGTCATACAGAGAGCTATCTCAAGCCCTAACAAAACCAAAACAAACCTGAAAAAAATCCAAACAGCAAAATAATTCTGCAATGTGGACAAAAGGAGATCCAGTACGTCTAGTTTTGCAACATATGGCAACATAGACATGTGCTCTGTACATGTAATTTGGCTCAATAAAGTTGACCACAGGACTCTGCTCTGAGCAGAACCTATATATATATATCTAGATACAGCTGGGATTGTACATGAACAATGACATAGGAGCAATGGGGACTGTTCCATGGTCCAGGCTCTGCTGCCCTGAGTAATACATCCAATCCATTTATAAATATGCCTATCTTTATCACAAAACTACATATTGATAGCAAAGTACTTCCTCTTCCAAAACTTACTGAAAATAATCGTTTTGAAATTTCAAATTATTATTTGGGTTTCTCTCTAAGCTTCAGGGAATGCATGTTCAGCTATTGCTTATTTTGCTTAAAAAGCATCTCATAACCATGGTGATAAAATGTGTATGCCCAGTGGCTGTTCAAATGATATTTAGATTGTGAGAACTGCCACCAAGCTCTGCTGCAGAGGAATGATGCATTTCCTGCTCACATACATATGGTCAGCACTTCTTGTTTTAGTGTGTAGTAGTGCCAGACTTGATACAAGTACTGTGCTTTCTGTAAAAGGACCCAGAAAGGTTTTCCTGTGGATTAGAAAATTTTGGTAGGGGTGGACTCAGTGTTCCCAAGGTAGTGGATAATATGTTACCATTAAAACATCAGAGTACTTCTACAAGAGAAATAAGAAATTCAATTTTTTTTTAAAAAAACCCTCTAGTGTTTTGTAACATGGATATCAACGTATAAACAGAATACATGTTTGAAAGAGACAAAGAGTATTTGCATCCTCTGTTTCTTGGAACTGCAGGACACAAAAATTAAGTAGACTACTTACAAGACAGGAGAATAGAAAGTTCATATGTAACTGTGACATTTTGAGAATGAAAAAGTTTAGTATGCATAACAGCTCCACATCTACGCTGTGCATTCAGTGGCAAGAGGACATATGGAAAAAATAGAAATGTCATTGCATTAGTCATTGAATTAATGTTGTGACTGCCTATTAGTATCAAGGTTATGACTTATACAGGACAGACTCTTCAGTCTTTTTGTTTATCAGCACTAGTTATGCTACTTACATGTCCTTACTTTAACTTTGTTGACAGCAGAGATGTTTCCTCTCGACTTTATATTTATCTGCTCTAACAGAGTTGCAGAAGCAGTCACTTCAAATAATAAACTGCAACACAACATTTCTATGTACAATAAAAATATTCAGTTCGTGTTTGATCTAAAGTATAGGGAGATTTGGAGAATTAAGGTGTTATATTGATAGCAGTATGTACAAGTTTGAGGAAACTTACCAAATTTCTTGCAGAATATTGATATATTTTATGACTTCATCTCATGCTTTTCTTCCTTTCGTTCATGGAAAATATACTTCAAATCTTGTATTTTAGATATAGAAACTAAAAGTTTCCAGGTCATCTTTTTAGTCTTTTGAAATTCAATACTATCACAGTTCTCTGAAGTAAGTGTTGTTCACCCACTGTTCCATACACCAGTGTATCTGTAAAACAGCAGATACAGTATTGATATTTTTATATTCATATTGATTGACAAGCCTAATTGCCTCTCTGAAAATATTTGGCAGAAAATCGATCATGTGATGTATGGTACTTATCTGAATCATCATGTATTTAAATTTATATAAGACATATGCATATTTTTTTAAAGCAAAATGCTAGCACATTTTATTAATTCTACTTTGCAGCATTTATGTCAGCAGTTGGTTTAAGTGGACTTATGTACATAAGATATAGGATAAGTGAAAAATACAAGATCACCTATTACTGGACATACTTTGCTTTTAAAACTTTGTCAGGGTTGCAGAAAAAACATGGCATTGGCTTAGATAAATACTAATCACTGACTTTTTTTATTTATTCCTTATTACCAGTAAATAAAACTTTACATCTCTTTAAAAAATATCAGAAATAAGTTTTCAAAATTTAAAAAAAAGTAGACCTCCAACTTTCATGTGGTTACCCTTATTAGCAATTTAAAATTAATCCTGAAAACAGCATACAATCATAAAACTATTATACCTTCTACACAGTAAAGCTTTGTACTGAGCTGTGCAAAGTCTAGGAGAACCATGAGCAGGCAGTACAATAACATGAAATAGGATCAGAGCCTGGAGTTCAAGCAGTGGCTCAGGTAGCTAATGATCCCAAGAATGAAGATCTTGCAAGACTTCATTTAGCCATCACTTAATATGGGACTGCAAAAACATAGCTCCTGTGCAAGCAGGGGCTGGTTTCTGAACTGCAAATCTCAGCAGCAATAAGCACTCACATGCCCATGGATAGATCTACCTGAATCCAGTTGTACTGGCTGAAGCTCAATTCCCTTGGGGCATCCAGGCTACACCTGACAGAACCAATTGTCTCTGGAGAGGCTGATCACTAGCAGAGGACTGGTGAATCTCAGCCTGCAGAGCAACCCAGGAGTTTGAGCTCTTCTGGGAAGCAGTTCAAGTCCCGTCAGTTTAAAATCCAGAACCCTCTTTTCTTACTGGGCTTTGTTGTCCTCCCCTTCTCTGTCCTGCTTCTCTCTTTCTTTCTGTTCTTCTCTTAATTCCATTTCTATTGATTTTCAGCTAATCTCTTGAGTATGCAGGAGACTTATAAAGTCACTGGATAATGACAAACACCTTATTAAAACCTCCTCAGACTCTGCAGAGGCTGTGGCTTTGTTTCTCTCTATTCCTAAGGAAGGTTTTCTGATTCATCCTTCCAAACAGACAGCAGCTCATTAAATACTGCCAGTCCTAAACTATCCATAATAGAAAATGTGACTGTAAATAGAGAAACTAACAACAAGGTCCAATTTTACACCAGAAATCTGGAACAGACAATAGAAACAAATTAAGACCAGCGCCATTTAACGTGCCTTCTTTGGCTCATCAAAACAACTTTGCAGGATTTTCTTATCACAAAATGGCATGCATTTTCTGCCTGTAAGCTTTCCCACAAACTTTGTTTTGTTTCTGCATATATATAGCCCTCTCTACTTTTTAATCTACGCTTATTGCTACCTCTAAAAAAGTGAGCAATTCACTGAAGAAATTAGGCTGTGGAAAGGACTTTGAAAAATTAGCATGAATGTATTACAACACTATGTCTAACCAAAGCTTTGTGCAGTAATTGAAAGGAACAAAACAAATAGTGCAATTCAGTACAAGGAAAGTCAGTTTATGTTGTTTGGATGTGATTGGTTTTTTTCAAAACTAACAGCATGAGGAGTTTTATAATTACACTTTAGTCTTTCTGATATGCTTGTGTTTTAGCTATCTTGCACAACTGCTAAACAATTGTATTGTCTTCAGCAACATTTTGAAGGTACTAGAGCTGCTTTGTATTGGGGTAAAAAGGGAAAATGTCTGGCTGCAGTACCGTGGTAAGAATGCTTTTGTATTGATGCACACAGCAGTGTCACAGAAAATTCCAGGGTTTTAAGATAAAGGAATTCAAGCCTGTAAAATATAAAGAAGTGTTCAAGCTCAGAGCCAGGTTCTTTAGCAAGGAGATCTGCTGTGGCCAGATTTGAAAAGCAGCTGATCTGGGCCCAGCTTTGTTAAGGTAGTATGTGAAACTACAGCATCTCTGTATCCTTGAAAATCCCTGAAAGTTGCTCAAGATGACAAAAACATCAACTGTTTCTACAGATGAGGCAGGGAGTGTGGAGGGTTGAGTCCATGAAGAGGCAGAACAGTCCTGTGCCTGGTCAGAGGTGGAGCACTCCACCAGGAAAGGCATGAGAGGCAGAGTCCTTCACAAACAAACACCTGCAGTGTGGAGAAGGACATACTAGAAAAAAACCAAACAGCTGATGTGGAGGCTTTACCTATAATAGTTTATGTAATCTGCCAAACCAGCCCTCAACAAGAATCTCTCCTAAATTCTTAATCAAACAAGTCAGTGGTAATCAGATATGCATGCTGGGGAATGAAATATTCAGCCTACTGATTGGAACATCTTGGGGATAACAATACAAACACACCAAAAACCCCCACTGGTACTAAAATCATTGGACTTCTGAATTATCCATGAAATCAAAAATGGCTCCCAGAGCTTTTCTTTCGAGGCAATTACCAATTACATTTCTCTATGGAAGAGAAAAGTTAAGACCTTTGGGCAGTAAAAGTTTTAAATACTAGAAGCTATACCAGACAAATATTTCTGTACCAGGGACTGTATACAATTTTCTGTGCAACAAGAGCTAAACATAAGCTGTTATGTGATGCTTATGCACAGTCGTACATAAATAACACAAGGTTCATGCAGAGCTTCATATTATGAAGTTTATGTACAAAATTTTTCCATCTCACTAACTTTTCATGCTTACATTTGTAGCAAATTGAACCACCAAAACCAACCTGAAGGCAATCAAAAAAGAAAAGCAAATGAAAAACAACGATACATGTCACATAATCCAGGTCAGAAAAGTAAAATTTTGCAAAATTTCGCATCACAAGATATCTAGCTTTCATGAAAAGTCTTCTTTTTGCAGTTTCAATCACTTTGTAACACGTCCTAGTTATACAATCACCAAAACAGGACTTCCTTTCAGTGGTTTTCTAGGGAATCTCAAAAAAGCATTCTTGACAATTCTTGCAGAGAGAGATGGGAGTTTACTTTTTCCACCATTGGATCACCTCTTCCATTGTAGCAGACTGGAAGAATTGCTGGCTCAAAACATTTCATGTGTGTGAGGGAAGGTGCAGTTCAGCCTTTGCCCTGGCCAGGCAGTGCCCTGCCCCATAAACCCCAGCCCCAGAGCCAGTACCCCAGGCTGGCAGGGGCTGCCAATCCCTGGCACACCATGGGCAATGCTCCACACCAGTCCCTGGAGCCTCTAATCCAGCTTCTGAGTAGCCAAATGACCAGAAGTCCCTACTGGGGGAAGGGGGCAGGAAGGCCAAGGGTATTTAGAGCAGAAATCAGGGCCATCACATGTCTTGATCGTACCTCCCCTTGGTCAGCTGAACACCAGTGGAAACAATAATGGTAGCTGTATTTGTTTCTTTCTCTCTTTCCTCTTTTACTGCCTTCTTCTCTGCATTTTTAGGTAATTTACAATTCCATGGGTTTGGAGTTTGCAGGGTTGAACGGGTTAAGTTAATGCTTTGTGGAATGTTTTATGTTGATTGAATGTAGTGGTAAACCTTATTACAATGTGCTCTGATTTTCTGATGCTGCTAGTGAAGTTTTTTTTTGTTTGTTTGGGGTTTTTTGGGTATTTTTGTGTTTGTTTTTTTTTTTTTACCTCTTGAGAATATTAAGTCAGGATTTGTCCTATGCATCTAATTCAGAGTATATGAACAACTTTTAAAAGTCTCATTGAATGAGTTTTGGGGCCTTACATCCATCATCCAGGTTAATACTCCAGACCCACACCTATATTTGATGAATGCATTTACAAGCTAACAAATATGTGAAATTCAACTATAATAACTCAGTTTTCCCTCTGACCTTTACTTTGTATAGATAATTATGTGTTCAAGTTGCTACATCTTTCATTTCCCTCTATATATATAAAGCATTATAACTGCAAAAAAATTATTGATGAAGGAGTACTGTCCTTTCCAACAGAGCAGTCTAACAGATTTTGGAAAAGATGTCAACAATGTTGAATCATCTTCCATTACAATCTCTGGAGTCCCCTTTCAGTAAAGATAAACTATGGAGCTATTTATAACTTCCGAAGATTTTAATGTATTGTTTTACAAGTCCCAAAGGTTTCCTTTCACACTTCATGTTTTCTGTTGTGATCTCTACAGATTTCAGCACTGTGCTACAGGTATTGTATTCCAGCTAAGACATTTGCATAGGTCTTATCTTCTGCAGTTAGTTTCCTTTAAATTATCAAGTTTTTGAGGAATTTATAACTTGCTATATTGTGCTACAATTTATTCGCAAATGAACTCATCTCTTTCATAACTAAAAATACGCAAGTGCATATTTTTGCTCTTTATGACTTGGGACTTGTGTATTAAATTAGATTTCTGAGCTGTTTAACAGAAATACAAGAAGAAATGCAAGGATGTTAAACACTCACTTTTAACTCAAGGAATATCTAGTAATCCTAGATCTTAACTTATAATACATTTCATTCTCCTCTGGGTTCAAAAGGACTTTCAGACATTTTCTAATATTCATTTAAGTATGGTGTTATTATTTTTAATACATAAATACATATTCTTCTTGAGTATAGACCAAGTCTTATGTTTGCTTGGAGGCCTCCTTAATCCAGGACCATTTTCTAACATCTCTCATTACTAATGCCCTGCATTGCAACAGTACTGTTATTATTTAGTGATTGCTATTTATCTTTTGAAAACTTTAAGTGTCATGAGTTCCCTAACTAAGCTGTCATAAATGCAGTTACTTTTGAGTAATATTTACATTTTTCTGGGAAAGAAAAACCAAACAAGATGGAATTTTCAGAGATCATTTCCTGTTCTGCCCACCAAAGAAAAAAAAAGAGGACATGTCAACATATCAAGCACTAGAGCCTACTTTTGTGCCCCTATTTATGGTCATTATTGTGCTGTCAGAGCAGATGTATCAATGGTGCTTTTTGGTTGGTTGGGGTTTGTTTGTTTGTTTTTTTTAAACGGTCACTGTGCCAAACTCTTTGCAGCAATGTTCAACAATGAAATTGTTACAGTGATAACAATCTGCAGCTTGAAAAACTAAGATTGGATATTGAGAGGGGGAAAGGTCACAAGGTAGGTAGTACTTCACTGATATAAGTTGCACATAGAGGCTGTGAAATCTCTCTCCTGGGCATCTTGAAGATTCTGCCAGACACAGATAGAGCTGTGCACTGCTGGCAATAGCCCAGTTTCAAGCAGGAGACTCCAACTGACACTCCTGTTATACTGTGAAATAATTTCAGTCCCTAACTACATCACAGAAGTAATAATAGCTATGGTCTAGCACAGGAAATAACTCATTGTGTGCCTAAAGAGTGCATTACCTTTAAACCCTAGTGTGTTAGGAATAATGCAGAAAGAAAAAAAAAATCACTGATTCATTGGGTTTTGCTGATTGTATTTATACCCTTAATATTATTTTAACAATGCTATTTTGTGATTTAATAAATGCTATCTTGTGTTCATCAAAGTGGAAAAAGTCCTTTATAATGGGACCTGATCTTTGAATGTTGTAAATGCTGTACAGTGTGTACTTTTGATCAGCAAGAAAAAGTAACGCATACTACCAGCTTTGAGAATTACAGATATCTTGTAAGAAAATAAAAGGCTATTGTGTAGACAATGGCAGAGAAGTTCAGCTCATTATTGATTTGACAAGAATGATTCTCATGGTTTGATTTTCCAGAAGAATTGAATGATTTGAAGCCTTTCATATTCTCAATAATTACCTTTACTCAGACATAAAGTCAGGTTGGAACGGCAATCAAAAGTATAAAATCAGAAGATCTGTATTGAGGGGATCTTTGCTCATTCATGGTCTATGAAACTGATTACTCCATAAATCCTTATTTCTCTAATTTTTTTAAAGGTCTTCCTTTTTCAGGATCTGCTGACAAATGAAAAAAACCTTATATTCCTCCACAGACCACAGTAAATAGGTGGAAAACTGATGGAATTTGTACGGAAGCACATTGCCAGGAGATGGCTTATAATGAGGAGTGTTATCCCCACTGTGGAGCCAGGGACAGTGAGTCAGAGCTGACCATGCCTCTGACTCTGTCTCATTAGTCACAAATTCTGTCCCTGGATTATTCAGTTGTTTCTGGTATTCCAACAGATGTTCTGCAGTAAGGCCAGTAATCTATATAATAATACCTTTGAGCTTGTTTCAGTCAACAGAATAAATACAGAAACTATTAGTATTATTAAATGTTGTTAATTACCGTATCTGTAAAAATGCTGCAACATTTTCTGATAAACATAAATCTCTGTTGCAAAACAGCTTTGGTTCTATTGACCTTTTGCCCTCATTTATTCACTTCCCAGAAATAATTTAGAAAAGGAGTTCACTGGCATATGTATTCATAGAAACAACATATTTCCATAGGGTGTTTCAAATCTTTGGAAAAGAAAAATATAATTGGAAGCAATTTCAAATGGAACCTGTTCCAAATTATGCATTTGTCCAAAGAGGGAAGAGGAATACAGAGAAAGGAAGACTATTGAAGCAATTTCCAGGATGTCAGTGGTAACTATGGTTTTGTGCAAGGCCATGTACTGCAGCAAAATTCACTATTCCATCCCCAAAAAAGATGAAAATTTCACAAAATAACTTGTAAGTTTTAGGACTAATTCATCCATTTTCACAGGTGTCTTAAGCAATGAAGCAAAAAAAAAAAAAAATTGAATGAACAAAGCTTAAGCTTCTTTCTTAAGATGTTTTTAATCAGTGAGTATGAAGCATCTAGAAACAATAAGGATTTTTTAGGCCACAGAGAAGAAAGGTACTTGCTTACTGCACAAAGATTTATATATGGAAATTTAGTCAGTTTGCCTTTTGAAAATTTACTATGGTTTGAGCTGATAAACTTCCTTGTTATCGATGGCTAAGAAAGCTATACACTAAAATTATCTTGTTTAAATGGTAGACAAGCATTGGATAAGTTCATAAATATTAATCGGATTTTGTATATAGAATGTTTTTCCCAAAAAATGAAAATACTGATAATAAATTTTCTACACAGACTTTTCCACCCTAGTTTCCATCCTAGTTCTTTCTACTGATGGTTAATTATAAGGCTTTCTAGAAACAATGACTAGTCATTAACTGATTCCAGCATTTTAACCACTGGAATATGTGAAGTTTTCTGGAACCACTGCATAAAAACAGATGAGCATGAATGTAGTGAATCACAAATAGAGATGGAGAAGTTTTTGTTAAAATTTTCAAATTGATATGATCAGCTGTTAATTACCTTTCCAACATTTTGCACCTTCTTAGATGTCAGTTCCATTCACCATGGAAGACATTTTAGCTTTAGGGTACTCTTGTGCATCTAGGCCTAAGATAATTGGCAGAGAGCAAATGAAGGTCTGAACTGAGCAGAGAGTGACCTAAGAATAGGGACTTTGTGAGGAGGAGATGGTAGGCTGTGGATCTGCTGTCAGAATACAGGCTGGCAAGGAAAAAAAAAAAAAACAAACTGCATTTTTTCTATGTAGGGAAAGATGTTAATTCTTTTAAAATATATAGTGTTCTTATTCTTAAAGGAGCTGTAGTAATTCTGAGTCATTCCATGATGATCTTATATAGGGGGAAAGAAAGATTGGTTTAAATGACTGCTGGTGTCTTTAAACCAACAGGATTACA
Organism: Haemorhous mexicanus; assembly: GCF_027477595.1. Lineage (NCBI taxonomy): Eukaryota > Metazoa > Chordata > Aves > Passeriformes > Fringillidae > Haemorhous > Haemorhous mexicanus. The sequence continues at coordinate 59,848,132 of NC_082345.1, read as the reverse complement.
AGTAGTGAAGGTTAAAAAAAAGATGTTGCTTTTATACATGAGAAGATAGTTAAGATGTGAATGTGGCAACCTGGCAACCTGGTTATCATCAGGATAAAGAGCCCTGTATTCACCAAAGATATTGTTTGCAGCATTTATTAACATCACTGCATCTTACTACTTGCTCACAGACATTTACTGCAGCTTCACGAAACTGTGGGCACTCTGATTCTCATTGCTGCTTCTCTCCTCTTGCTTACTGGGTATGTAAAAGTTTCATTGCTTAACCTCTTCCTTCTCCTCTTGTTTGTAGAGATGGAAGCCTTCAAATATTGAATGGTGCCTCTTTGTTCTGGGATAATGTTTCCCATATCAAGGGTACATTTAAACAGACTATGTTCTTGGAAATCTTCAGCTGAGTTTTGGAAAAACAACTTTTTTTTTTTTTTTCTTCTTTTCCTTGTAAAATATTGTACAAAAAAAAATTATAGCATTTGGTGCTGGGGGGGTGGGTGGAGAGGAGGAAAGGAATAATTAATAAAAAGAAGAGAAATGTGTCAGAACGGAGCATATATGTGCCTTTGAAGGTCAATTAAAAACAATCAGGAAAAAAAAAATCCTACTTCAGATCTGTGGCATTTTCTGTATCTTAAATGAACTTCATTTATAAAAGCTCTCCCACCTTCTGAGAGGCCTGCTTGAATTACCTGTGTCTGTGCCCTTCCTGCTGAAGTGCTGATTGAATTCTAGAAGATAGAAAAGCAGACCTTAGGAATGCGACAAACAGGTCACCCTCTTCATTCTTTCATACAGAATCACTTTGTCCAAACCAGTAAAATGTGTTCTGAAAGGTGCCTCCCTTCCACCAACAGCTGATATGCACTTTACAGATGTAAATTTATTGGTTCAGTTCAAACCCCAGTTCATGTTCAGCAGGTATAACACTAATTGAAGGAACAGTCAAGACACCTCTAATTAGGATAAAATCCATCAACTGCCTATATCTTTTTTGTCAGTGTTGTTGAAGCAGGTTAATTGGGAATTCCCTGGTGACAAGGGACGTGTCTCATGGTTGCATTGAAATGCTCCTTGGTGCAGTAAAGCAGGCTCTGGCAATCAAGAGGCATGATCAGTAGGGCATAACACTTTGCAGTGAGATGAAAGTTTCAGAAGCAATTGTCTTCTCTGCCTCCAGCATTAACCCTATTTGGGGAAAAATGGTGGCAGAGATGGCAATAGCTATCATACAGATCAGTGTAGCAGTCTATTTGCAAACCATCAGATGCAGAACTGTTTGTCACAGGGACTGATTGCTAAGGTAACATGCAGCAGCAACACCAGATAGTCTAGACTTCCATAAGCAGCTTCTCATGATTTTGGTAGTCCCTCCAGTTTACATTTAAATTCAATCAGGAAGAGCAGGATGGCACAGCTGGAATAGCCAGCAAGCCAATACTGAAATGTCCAGTCCACTTTCAGGAGAATTAAATTCATTACTAATTTGTTATGCTTGAGGTACTCATCATATAAAGCAGAATATGGAGACAAAATATAGAACCACTGCAGGCATGCTGTTTTTCACACAGCAAAGGCAGACCAGCTCCTTTTTTTTTCTGGGCAGAGATCTCAAGAGCACTGCTGGTACCATCTGGTATGGGGCAGGGAAGGAGACTGATATAGGTCTTCAGTGAGGGATTAGATGATCTTGCCTTCATACATGGATTTGCCAATATAGCCATTTACTTCTGAACTGTGAGTTTCCCCTGGGTTTATATTAGTGTGCTTGCTCTGTGCTGTTAACCCCATCTGAATCTGATTATTTGTGGGAGATAACAGAGTTGTTTTTTTTAAGCTGTCCAAAGATTTTTGTTAGAAAGAAGCCAATCTTAGACAAGCCTGATGTGGAAAAAACGTTTTCTCTTCAGACTAAAACTTGTCTGACAGAAAAGTGGGCAGTTGCATATCACCTTTGAGACACAAAGGACCAGGGGCACATTGCTGTCTGTAATGTGACTTTAGACCCAAGTGACACATAAACATAAGCATGATGGCTTTGCTTATGCAAGAAGTGTCAATTTTGTCTCCATTTGGATAAATACATTGAAAGTATTCAGACTCCTTAAGGATTCCCAGCTCCTTGTGCATCATTAGAGCCACCTTTAGAGGAGTGCCTAGAGGACATGTTAGAATGACAGTACTGGTAGCACAAGGTATATATCTGGTAGAGATAGGCTTTATGAAAGATACATTCTGGGCAATCTGCCACAGACTGTTTTTTTTTGTTGTTGCTCTGTTGTTTGAGTAAGAGGAGAACTTCCTTGCTGTAAGAGTTATCCTGCCAGGCATGCCTGACACTAGACCTTGGAAGGCCATGTGCTCTTGAAGTGGGGCCTTCAATTTTCATTAGTGGGTGATTAAAAGATGGAAATAATACATGGAATAGCAAAAGGGAGCAGTGTTTCTAACTGTGGCCAGAAACATGAGTATAAAAGTATTTTCTAGTCAATGTTTTATCATTCCATCACAGAAGACAGACTTTGTGCCTGCAATTATGTTAGGCAAAGTGAAAGGCAGTTAGGATGGCTTCATGTCAGCCCTGTACAACACCCTGCTGCAGGCTACAGCGTGACACAATGATTCAAAAGGCATTTGGGATGCTGTTGTTCAGCCTGTACCTGGCAATGCAGTAGCTCATAGCTAATTGAAAGCACACTTGATTGCCACATGACAGGAATTAAGCTTCAATTCCATTTTTCCTTAAAAAAAAAAAAAAGGTGAAAAAAACCTCTTCCCTACAGGCATTTGAAAATGCCATTGTCACATATAAAACATTATGTTTCTATTGACCACCTTTAGTGGCCTGAATTTCTGGGTGGAGAACTGTGTGACTAATGGCAGCAAGGCATGCAAATCATTACCTATGTGAAGGTAATTCATGTCCTGTCCACAGGCAAAATTGCTCCACTGTCTGCAGTTTAGGCAGTTTTGTGACATGTAGGTGGCGTATGTTTTACACCTATGGTAGGTGGGCTCTGTTCATGATACAACAGTCATGACTCAGGAGGATATAGAGTCAGAGAGTCCCTGCTGACAGAGCTGCTGAGCAGGGTGTGGCCACCTGTTTGGGGAACCTTTCTGAAGAAAAGACAGACCCATCTCTACTCTTGCACGGACAACAACAGAGTGCTTCCCCCAAAGGAATTATTTATTACTCTGGTGTTGGCAGAGAGTCTCTGGTCTCCCAAACTGGATGGTCAGTTGCTGCTGGGACAGCCATGGGAGCCTCCATTGAAAGGGTTCTTGTGACATATTCAGCCGGATTGATTGAGACTCTCCCAACCACTACTCAATTTTTATAAACCAGCTGTTCTACCATGCAACTGTCCCAGCACGTGTGATCAGATGTTTTAACTGCAGAAAAAAACATCTCTCAAACACCTTTACAACTTAGAAATTACAATTTCTTCATCTTTGGGGATGGTTTCTATTTACAATTATCTTATCTATGTACAATCTGTGCAGCAGCAGCTACCTGTGAATCTCTGGGGGTTCCTACACAGGGTGTTAATCAACACATAAATTAGATTAGTCATAGCAGGAGCTGTCTGGGGGAATCTTGAGAACTGTTCAAAATCCCATGTCTAGAGTTCCTGTAACCATCAGTCAAATACTTATTTGTGAAGGTGACTAGGAGCTGGTCAATCTCCAAGTCACGTCCATTTTCTCAAACCAGACATTTGCATTATATCTATGCCAATAATTTGTTGTGTAATTCTTGGACTAGTGACAGGGTTCTTATTTTCAGAATGCTGGGTGTGCATAAAGGCACAACCTTCATCATCACTTATACCAGAATTACAACTACTGAAAAATTTGATTTTCACACTTGGAATTTTAGTTCCAAATCTCTTGGCACACTATGACCATATAGAAAAATTTATATCTAAAGTATTATAATACTCTGTTTACTAGTCAATATAATCCTGAAAAAAAATAAATCAGTTATTTATATAAAATCTCTTTGCTCTTGCTAAAGTTAGGCAAACAAAAGGTAACCAGTGAGGGGGAGTTACACAGTCTTGCAAGCTCTAAAGCAGGTCCCCTGTTGAAACTGATTTTTTGTGTGCATTTCTCTTAGCACCAGCTGAGGGCAACAGACTATAATGATCCCTCAATTCTGGTTTTCTCAACTAAGGGGAGACTGGTCTAGACAAAAGTGATACTCTAGGCCACCTCCTGAGAGGAAGACAGAAGCAGCTTTGCTATTAGAATAGTCTGTATTTCCATCATTGTCAAGGATATAATGAAAAACCTATTCTATTTATCTTATATTTATTTCTTGTACTAGATATAGATGAGTGAATTTTGCTAACAGACCTAATTTGAAGTTCCTGGTGCGGCAGTGGGCAGCATTGCTGTGCAGGGATTTTAGAAGAGAGATGGAAGACTTCTTTTTGATATAGATATGCTGGATAGATCTATGGGTGTGTGTGAAGGGATACTGGCCACACATATGGCCACTCACATCAACATGTGAAAGGTGTAATCTCATTATCATCACCCAGCAAGTTCATACCAAAATGCCTCAAAGATATAGCTAGTGAGTACTACAGTCACAGTGGCATTTACACAAGCAGTAAATTCCCTTTGATCCATTAAAGTAAACATGTACTCAGGCACTGCTATCAAAGGCACTATCAGTGTAAGGAGAAGTTCATCACTGTCTTCCCTTTAGAACCTACAAAACAGAGAAAAATCACTTATCTCTTAATATTAATGTCAGATCAATTTGATCAGTAAGAGCCATTATCATGGATTCACGGTTCCAAAGCAACCTTGAGTGCAGGTCTGCTGGGGAGGAATCAGGGATTTACAAGGTTGGCATAAATCTAATTTCTCATAACTTATTACAGACATTGACTTGAGACTAGGAGATGACAGATGAGTTTTGTCTCTTTTGTAACAACGTTTCCTTATTTTACTCATGAACAAACATTAAAATTACTCCATAACTGTTTTTCTTTGTGTCCAGGAGTTGTCAGTGTAAATAAGTTACTCCATATTTACACAGGCACACCTGAAATCAGAAGGAGTTTCCTAGCAACCTTATCTTCATCAAAACTTGAAGGAAAAATAATTAATAGAATAAAATGAAAGGATACGATGCTTCAGTTTCATTTTCCTAAAAAACATTCACAGTGCTTTCTTGTTCTTGTTTCCTAAACTTCCTGTCAGTTACATAACTCCTTTTTTTAGTTCATAGGCATCACCATCAACTATGTTAAAAGTGCTCTTTACTTCTGTTGAAATTCAAGGTCTCTGTGCCATGATACATCTTCTGTACATTTTCTTGAGAGTTGTTCAAAAGACAGAATTAAGACAAACATGCATTTCAGAACTTGAAATATATTCAGTGGATTCAAGTTTAAAAGTTGATGCAACACATCATTACAAGAATTAGATATCTCTCTACTGTATTATTTAGAAATCTTTCTACTGTATTATTTAGAATGCCTATCTTTATAATGCAGAAGATCTACTGCTTTTTTTATTATTATTTTCGTAAGTTTTATTATTATTTTAGTAAGCTAGAAGAAATATTTTGGGTTTATGCTTAACCCTGATGTACAGGATGGCACCTTGAACAAGGAGCTCTGAAAAAAAAAATTCTTTAATGTGTTCATCAACTGCTCCTGTCAGTCTCCAGGCATGGAGGAGCAAGGAGACCATTCCAGATCTGGGAGTGGAGCTTGGCTGTCTGTTTGCTATGGTATATGAACCTTCATAAAATAAACCCAAATTTTAATGGGCATGGAAAAACAGAAATTGAGGCTAAGAAGAACTTTCTTAACCAAGAACCAGACATGGATGACTGAATAAAACAAGCTCAGTATTGAGTAAATTTATAGGATTGAAATAAAGTAAGACCAGTTAGTCAAGACTTTTGACAGAGAACAGCGTAATAATCTGAGAGTAACCATTAATTGAAAGTCAGAAAATTAAATCAGAAGTGCAAAAGAACCTTATGAATAGGAAGTGTTATTTCTTTTGGTAGGCTTCATTGCGTATAAAAACCAAAATAAATAGGTTTATTCTTTTGTTTCTCAACTGGTTAAGTACACTTAATCACAGAGTCATAGAATAGAATTATAGAATGGTTTGGGTAGGAAAGCACCCTCCAAATCTTCCAGCTCAGATCCTCCCGCCATAGGCAGAGAAATCTCTCACTAGAAGAAGTTGTTCAAAGCCCCATCCTACTTGGCCTTGACCACTTCCAGGGATGGAGCATCCACAGCTTCTCTGGGCAAGCTGTTTCACTGTTTCCCACCCTCACCATAATGAATTTCTGCCCAATATATAAAATCTAAACCTACCCACTTTCAGTTTAAAGCCATTACCCCCTATCTTATCACTACACGCCCTTATAAAAAGTCCCCCTCCATCTTTCTTGTAGGCCCTCTTTAATTACTTAGTCAACTCTGTACATCACTAAAATATCTACTGTGATCATCCTTACTAAACTGGCCATCTCTGTGAAAATATACTGAAATATGCATGTCTTTTCAGTATAAAAATGTACATGCAAATGTAATAAATGAATTAGAATATAGGTAGATAACTTTCAAAAATTTGTTAATCAAATTGAAATTGCTATTCCTAACTTGGGAGGGACTAGATCAAAACTTGATCCAGATTTAATTAAAATTTTTAAAAAATCAGGTCTTTCCCCTTATGATGGGAAAATTGTATTCCAAAGGGCATACCTCTGGATATGTTGGACTGTTGTAACAGTGAAATTAGGTTATTACAATGGCTATGGAAAGAGAGTGTCAACAAACAATTCTGCTCATAGTAGGAGCCTCATGTAAGAATGAAATGTGACTTTGTGAAGAACACTTCACAGTTTTAATGTAATACTGGTTTCAAAATAACTACATGAACATCATTATTTAAGATAATGGCCATATTTTAAGATAAAAATTGATGGCACTTACTTTAAGTAGTCAGGTTTTGAAGTTACTACTTAATGCATATAATTTGAAAGTATTCAAATAACTTTGGCTAAGACTCTGACCTCACAAAGAATTCCCTTAGGGCACTGAGGATCACGTATAAAAAGTTTATAGCTAGATCTGAATCTGAAGGATCTCCTTAACAAGCATTTGCTGAATGTCATGGAAGATATTCCTAGAAGCCCTTCTGAAAAATTCAGTCATTAAGAACCTAATCTGACACTAGCTATATATATATTTGGAAATCACCCCCTCCTGAGAACACGAAAGGTCTTTGTGAAACTTAAATTTCATTTAAGAGCTTGAGGCCTAATGGGATTTTAAACATTTTACTCACACAAAAAAATTGCTTTGACACAGCTATTCCATGGGTGGGGGGCTTTATTATTCACACTTGAGGGGTTTTTTTATAATTCAAATTACATTTTTCTTCTTCTACTGAGTAAAAAAGAGATTCAAGGCCGGTGAATTTTCATTATACTTTTAAACTCAATCAAAACAGTAGTGAATAAATGCTTTAATAATCAATAACATGTAAAAAGTTCTTTAAAAAGTCATTGTTCTTTTCAATTAAAACTCCATAAACATAAGATTGGGTTGCTAAAAAGCAGTAGACATATTAAAGGGGGTGACAGATGCTTCCCTAGCAAATAATGATATATTTTTTTCGTATAGTATATATGTAGTTCTTCCCATAGTTTTGTAGAAAGGTATGAAAAAAAAGAAAGGAAATAAAACCCATGTGTGATCCATGTTCTTTTATAAACACTATTTTGAAGATTTCAGTAATTTAGTATTTATTTGCAATAAAAACAACAATAACATAATACTTTGTAAAACACTGATGCTGGAATGAGACATTTCAATGGTTCCTATAACCCCTCTTTTTGTATACCTATAAATATAGTGTTTCTTTTATTTTAGGTATTGTTATATTGGAAATGTAATAAATGAAAGAAGAAAGAATGATTGTTTAAGGTTTGCTGGCCAATTTTAAATGATTGGCTCATGAGTGTTTTAAAAGCGTTAAAAATTTAACATTAAACTGCATTTGCTATTTGATTTATAGCAGCAAAAAGAGAAATTAGTTTTAACGTGGTCTATCCCAGCACTAGGTATTATGGAAATAATCTGTGAGAAGTTCCCTAAATCCCCAAAAGTTAATATTTTAAGAAGACATGAGACAATGAAAGAAATTAGTTTTATCTAGTTCAAATATTGAGGGACTATTCTTGGTGTTATTACCACTGAGAAGTAAAAAAATACTCACTCTAAAATAAGGTGGAGGAGGGCTGCCTGCCACAGGTAATTTGGCAGTGGTTGTGACTTCAAGTGTTGTTTCAATAATTGTTCAGTTGCCTCTAGTGCAGCCTTTGTAGGCAGCTGGGTGTATTTGTCTTTGGAAATGTCCAAGAGTTAGCAAGTTTAGGCAGTGTTCCTGTTCTGATTTCCTGTTCCTCTGTCTGGGCTCCTCCAGGCACCACAGGTTACAGCCCTCTGCATGGGGAGCCCTCTGCATGGCCACTTCTCAGTGGCCATGATCTCTAGGAGTACACAACAACTCAGAAAAATGCTCTTTCAAAACACATGGAGGAAGTCTCTGTATGATAACAAAAAATACCTCCTGTTTTTCTCCCTTGATTCTGTTCTGTTATGAATTTTGAAAAAAAAAATATTTTGCAGATGTTCCCTTATTTACACATGGCAAAGCATACTGGTGCTAGCATGACAGTCAAGTGCCTTCAAAATTAATGCTAACTAATGACAGCCAAACCATGCTACTTCTATTGTATTTTCAGTGTACTCTTTTCAGCATACACTGTATCATTTACTTAAACTATGAATATATATTTCAGAATATAATTATCCCAGAAGTTAGAACGTTTTAAGGTTTTAAAAATGTGATTTTAGAATAATATGTTGTATTTTTCCTTCAAAGTACTAGTTTTGCCAGTTTTTGCAGTGCATATTGAATGCATTTACACAAATCTTTACACTTCAAAATAGAAGGACTTCAGAATTCATCAGAATTATGATACAATTTAGCATTTTGGAAAACCTGTGAAAATATGTCTTGAAGGAGTCCATTAACACAAAAGCAAGCTGTTTTGGCCTGTCTATGTAGCCATCTTAATAAACCTGCACTCTGTAGAGGCTGACACATAGGGAACTAGAAGGAAAACATCATTGCAAGAGCAAAATAAAATTATGTATTTTGTTAAAATAGTCCTGAAAGAGATGTTCAGTAAAAATAACACAGCCTGGGAAAGGACTTTTATTCTAATTTGATTTTGGTTTTGTTTTCCGTTCTATTTTGGAGTCTCGGTTTCTTTTGGGGAAGACTTTTGCTGTCAAATTATTTTAGCTTTATCAGGGTTTCCAGCTGTATATGCAGAAGGAAACTAGAGTGGCCACTGCCCCTGTACTTAAATAGGCTGGTCATTAAATCTAGAAAAATTAAAAGACTTCAAATGAAGTCAGGAACTCACCTTTTGGGCTTGTGGGCCTAGATATTTGGAAGTGACTCTGTGCCCACAGATAGTTCTTATGCATTCAAAGTCACTAGCAACAAAATATTATTTAATTATAAAATATGTAACAGGCAGACCAATGTCTTCTTATCATACAAGCCAAGAAATGGGCAAAGATTATGTGACCTAAGAAGTTGATCAAGGGAAAATAATTTGTTTAGAATTGTCTAGTGTCTTCCTTTTACTCTTCGGACATTTTCAAAGTGCTTACTCAAAATCAAAATATATTACAGAAGTTAAGAAAAATTTGAACACATTTATGTGGCAGCATTATGTGGTGTATATAAGTGGTAGTAATGGTCCAATCTGCCTACTAAGATCTCCAGTAAGGAGAATGTAAAGCTATTTTCTCTGCTAAATACTGCTCAGTAATAAGCATTCCCTTTGCCTTTCTTCCTCCCCCACCACGTCCCCACCTCCCAAATGCCAAGGACATTTGAGATATGCAGCTTTTATAAATGCTTAGTAGTCATAAGTTTTTAGAAGTGTCACGATTTCTCATGTCTGATTCAGGACCCTTCATCATTTGGTTTTAGCGAAGCTGCAGATAGATTGATGCATTAAGCTGCAGAAACAGTGAATTCTCTCAGCCTTGTTTCGGTTTGTAGGAGATAAATATTTTCCATCTCCACACAGATAGATCTTCACACAAAATCTAAACTAAACATCATTTTTCAGGAAGAGATGTCCAGATTTCTATGCATCCAGACAATATCCTTTCATGGAAATGTAGCTTAAGACAGGGACATTTGTAGTCAGCACTTAAGGCTGAATAAAAACCAGACAGACCTATTTATAGTGAACCAAAATAGGAAATATTTTTCTATTAGTCCAGAAAAGTAAATCTGCAACTTCGTCAAGTATCTAAGAATGTTATTGAACTGAAGATTAAGGAAAACAGTAGACAATCATAAAGTCAGGCAAACCAGCCAACAATTGCAAAAAGCATTAAAGGAAAGAGATTCGGAGATCAGGATTGAAGATCAGGAGCCTGGAACACATCTGTAAGTAAGAGACATGTCACACAGAAATCACTGTGGATTTTCTAAGTGGATGCATCCCACAAGGCAGCCCTTTTTTTTTTTTTTTTTTTTTTTGCAGATTAATTACAGCCAGATGTAGCTTGATTGCCCAGGTGGAGCTGACTGAGACACACAGAGGCTGAACTTCCAATTTCTTTTTGGAACAGAGGTTTCACAGAATGTTTAACCGAATGTTTCTTTATCTTTGAGGACTGGTTTTATTTCCCCTCAGACAATTCCACAGAAAAAAAATCTGAGGTGGTTTGAAGGATAGTCCCTTTATTTTTGTTGCCACTCAGAATCAGCAGATGGAAACAGCAGGCTGCAGGAACTGAGCTCTCAGTTGGTGTCTGAGCAATTGTCTCATGCCAAGAGAATTGAGAAGGCCACAGAGGAACCAGCTCCCAGCCAGAATTTGGACAAAAGCCATGCCAAGGTGGTTAAGCAGCCTGCAGGGAAATCTGGCTGCTGCTAGTGTGTAGATGAAGTGCAAGGCACAGTGAAATGTGACTCCCAGCTGGCACAAAGGCAAAAATCCATGCCAAGATAGTTGATCCAGTCACAGAAAGACGGCCTTCATTGGTACCAGGCCAGAGACCAAGAGCAATGAGTTGGGAACAGCTTTCAAACTCTCTTGTCTCTGGTTTCAAATATGAGTCCCTCAGAACAAGCAGAAAGGTTTCACCATTTCCTGAATCTAGGGGAAAGCAGAGTTCCACCATTGTTTTTACAGCAGCCAGAAGGAAGAAATTTTTATTCCCAGACAGAACATACATGAGGCCAGTGATGACATTCATAGCCAGAGAGAAAGGTCCATCCTGTACATGCACATCCTTTGATTCCTTGAAACATTCTTAGATCTTCCTGACACCAATGAGTCATTTGCATCCAATGGCTATGATTCAATTGTCATTCTGCGAGGTTGTTTCTACTTCACTGCCACCTCAAGTAGAATGAGACGGTAGTTTGTGTTTCCTGTGTTGGAGACAGACCTGCTTCCTTTTCTCCTAATCTCAGAGAGATTTATGGGATGGCTATAGCTCTCCCTAAAATCCACTCACACTCACAAACTGCTTGCAATTTCCCTGGTAAAAATATTTTTAAGAAAGGGTGCCTTCCTTAAGCTTTCAGAAGTTTTACAAGGTGACCAATGAATGTCTCTTTCCAAAGGCAGCTTCTAAAGGGGGATGCTTGCTTCTGGGATGCAAGCACCTCCAGAACCCTGTGAAGCAAAAAAATATACTTTTCAAGCTGGGAGATTACTGATGCTATCAAATATGCAGCTAAGATTTTCATTTGGGGGAGCAAATAGAATGTAATTTCATGTGTGTTTTCAGAAAATAACTTTCCCATCTTCCAAACATAAATATATCTTTGTCTTTGATTCTTACTACCCAAATTTATTTTATTTGTAAACAGTGCAAATTAATTTTAGCCAAGTCAAATGAGTGATGAGAACTGGTAAGTGATGTCCCTGTGTCAGCCCATTAGCTTTGTCATCTTATTTTCTATCCCATCCTGGTTGAGAAGGTTAAGAAATTGTCTGGGTTTGCTCTGGCAGCTAACCAAGGCCAACCCATGAACATTTACTGTTTTCTATCCTGATTTTCTAGAGGAAAGGAAGTTGAGCCAGGAAATATCCAGGAGCAAATCCAAAGACAATTTTTCTCTACTTAACTATTCCTATGTGTAGGAATTTTTGTCAAGAAATCAGATTTTTTTTTCCACTTTCTCAGTCAGTCATAATTATCATATATACTGTTAAGCAGACAAACATATCACTGCTGTACCAACACAGAGTAATGTTTATGGTGAATAAGTTTGGGTTTATGAATTGAGATGCTCAAACAATTATTTTGTATTTGTGGAATTACTACAATGGATCCTTTATAAACTCTTTAGTCAGAAAACCACTTCAAATTTTGTTATTATCAACACTTCAAATCATTTTAGAGTGCCAGAAAAATAGTTTGACTGAAATAACTGGTTTTCAAACTGATTAATGTTTGTTCCATATTATATTCTTACAGTAGGTTTCTAAATACTGCTTTCTAAAATCCTTTTCCCCCCTCCATTCGTACTTTCCTAAAATTTTTGCCTTGGAGATTAAAATTTTTCAAACCTAGCCTAAACCAGCAGTTTGTTTATTTTTCTTCAGTGTTTGGACTAATACCATTTAGTTCTCTGGAATATAAGTAGACTGAAATTGACTTCTGTTATAAATTGCCTTATGACTACTTGCTGAAAAACTGTACTGATGAATCAGCTGAACCTAGAAAATTAGAAATTGGCAGATATTTATTCCTTATTCAGAACAGTGCACTTGAGTGTTCCAGGAAAAATTGGTTTTGATTTAGCTAAGCTGTGGAGGTTTGAAAATAATGCCTCTAAAATATGCCTTGTGCATGGAAACTGAGTTCTTCTAGCATGTCTCACTAGTGTTCTGAATAAATCAGGTTGCACTGACAGCCAGCAGACAGCCCAGAGTGCAAGAGAAGCTCAGAGTGCTTCTGAAAGACAGGATGGTTCCAAAGATCCTTCCTTATTCACACTGTATTGGCACACACACTGACAAGAACATGCAGCGTGTGCTCAAAGGCTTCCCAGACACTGACTGCATCCTGCTTTCTTTTATGGCTGCTAACAAACAAAGAGGTGTGTCTTCTACAGTGTTGGGTTTGTGATAGTGCCAGCTGATTTGCTTTATTATGCATTTATAATTATGCATATGGTACTTTAATAAAACAACCAAAAAAGAGCCTACTGGGAGGAAAAAGGGAGACATTTCCTTCCCTGAGGGACATACTTAGCATACTCAAGGCACAGGATCTTGGAGACAGGAGACTCAGTCACAAGTAAGAGCTTGACACTCATGAAATGACATTTTACAGTGGAGAAAAAGTAGCAAAAAACTTCAGAGGGGTCTAGAAGGGTCTGAGACTGGTGCTATGCAGATTGAGTAGGGAAAAGCAAGGAGAATAGGCAAAAGACATAAAGCAAATTTTCCTTATTTGAATATTCTTTACTTAAAAAATTTAATATTTGCTTTTTATTTAAAGAAAATGTGCTCTTTGAGGATTCTAAAATATTTTGTTTTTACAGCAGACTCATTAGATACAAAAGACAAAGTGACATCCACCTTGAAACTTTGGTTTTGATGACACCAAGATCACAGTTAGAGTAGAACAAAAATTTCTGGCATTTTGTGGAAGCCAAAACATTTTAGGATTCATTCACAGCGTAAAAAGGAATACAATGAATAGTGCAGCCAAAACTGTCTCTTTGAACAATGGTAATGTTTATATTTACCAGTGTTTTAAGTGTAGGAAGAGTCAGCATTTCATTAAATAATGTTGGTTATAAAAGAGCAAAAAAAATATTCACAAAATTCTTTCACTAATGCTACTATAAGGAAGAGCTCATCAAGTGTGACACAAGTTAGATTGTGGCTGGTTTCTCCCTAGCCTACATGAACTCAAGATAATTGTTCACAGGAACACAAATTTCTGAAGGTTGTGCTGAAATTTTCAACCACTATTTTTTTAGATTGATGTTTTCCAAAAATAAGTTAGAAATCATTGAAGAGAATATTGATAGAATGTATGATGCCTTTTAGATCAAATGTAGAATGCTTAAAGAGTTTAGAAAATCACAGAATAGTTAGGGTTGGAAGGGCCCTCTGGAAATCCAGGAACATATCCAGGAGGATTTTGAATGTCTCCTGACAGGGACACCCCACAACCTCCCTGGGCATCCCGTTCCAGGGTTCTGCCACACTCAATGGAAAGCTCTCCCTCATGTTGAAGTGAAGCTTCTTATGTTTCAGTTTATTGCCATTGCTCCTCTTCCTGTCACTGGCACCACAAAAAAAGTCTGACCCATCTTCTTGGCACCCACCTTTGAGATATTTGTATGCATTGATGAGATATTTGTATGTATTGATGAGCTCTCCTCTCCTCTCCTCTCCTCGCCTCGCCTCGCCTCGCCTCTTGCCTTCCCCAGACTAAACAGGCCCCACTCTCCCAATGACAGAGATGCTCCAGGCATTCCATCATCTTTGTGGCCTCTGCTGGATACTCTTTGGTAGTTCCTTTCTTTTACTGAGAAGATCAGAACTAGAGAAATTAATGTTAAATATTCATATGTAGTAAAATAAAAAAATACTCGTGCAATTATTGGCAAGGTAAGGGAAAAAATGTATTTTTTTTTTCTTACAGGTTGTGAGTTACAAGTGAAGTAGGTATTTTTAGTTGCTAATAAAGAGCTGAACAAGGTTTATTATTGCAGCTTTATTACAGCAGTTATGCAGAAAAGCCTACAAACAGACTTTCAGAATTATAATTTTTCTGGACATAGAATTCATTTTCCAGCACAAAGACTTCTGCAAAGTCTACGCGTGACTTCTATCCCACATAAACCTTATTAAAACATCTTTAAAGAAATGTAGTTTATTTATGGATTTGGAGAAAGTTCTTGAAATGAGGTTAACATTTGTGATCATACAAATACAATGCAGGTTTAATCTCCTGACAGCTATACAGCTATTAAAAAAAAAAAGATTCTTTTCAAATTTATTCCTCCACAAAAAATCCAAGAAAAAATAGAAGAGTAGTATTTAGTGCAGAGAACAATTCAAGAGAACTGATCTGGTTTTGATTTTCTATCTGCCTCTCATTTAACTGTATCTTTCTGTTAGGCTGACATTCCTTAATCATATGATGCATTGGCAGTGAAAGTGCCCAAATTCAGTGTGTTAAGGGCTATAACAATTTTTCTAGGATGTGTACTTTTTTTTCCAAGATCCATTTATTCACTCTTGTGCTGACCTCACAAATAAATCAATCTCCTAATTTTCCCAAATAACTTCTGACAGTATAACTACTAGATTTGTGTTGCAAAAGTCTCCTGAAGGTATTAAGATTTTTCTCATTTTAGCCATATTAATTCATTTTTCCTAAAAAGATTAAGATTATCAGGTCATTACATTATCTTCCATTTCCTTTATCTGTAATAAATACACTTTAGAAATTGGTATCTGTAAGCTGTCCACTTTTACTGAGAATATGCTGGACATAGAGTATACTTTGATCATATTTCCTTTCTTCTGGTTTTTGATACACCAGCTTTTTGGAAATGTCACCAAATCTTTATGAAACATACGAGTATATATCCTCTTCTGCTTGGAAATTTCCTGTAGTGCTGGCTAGATAAATTCTCTGAATGGTTCTTCATAACAGGCACATCAGAAAAGTGGAGACTAATGCATGCTGACCTGCCATATGGGCAGGATTTCGCTGAATCCCTTTTTTTCTTCTTATGAGGCACACATACAAATCCCAGAAGCTATGTACACAGTTTTGTGTTTAATAACATAGTGCAGCATACTGTTCACAAAAGTATGTAGGCACAGATGAATCATGAACATAAACAAGGGGAGACAGATTGTATACATTGAGCCTCTGTGCCTGACTGTCACACGGAGCGCAGCGGATGCCAGTCCTTGTGCCTGAGGCAGCAACTACCCACAGAACCTCTACCCTGGTCCTCAGAAGCATCTTATTAACCCCAGAAAAGCCACAGATTCTGTATTATCTGCTGTAAGTCTCTGCTCTGTAAACACCTGCAGCTGCCCTGTCTGCTGGGCCTTCAGCATGGAAATAATATCTGCAGCAACCTTGAGCAGCTTTTCAGCTTCCCTTGAGTTACTCTCACAGGCTCTGCTCCTCACCTTGTCACTCACAGCAGGATGACAGTATCAAAGCTGGTAAATTTTGGTGTGGAATCAGCTGCTGTGTTGCAGACAGGTGCAACAAATTCCATGCTAAAGAATTTTGAACAGGGGACCAAAAACTACAGTTAGTAAAAAAAGACAGATTTTTAAAGATGGAGAGAGTGGATAGGAGATTACAGAGACAAAGGAGGAGCAATGTGCAGAAACATAATAGCCAGAAGACACCAGCGACAGAAGTAATCTTTAGACTGTAAAAGGATGTGACAAGAAAGCCTTGGGGATATACTTTTTAGAAAGAGCAAACAAACAAAATTCCAAAGAACTGGTGCACAGCTGTCCATCCTGTACATTGTTGAAAAAAAACCAGCACAACATTCCCTCTTTCTGCTAACATCTGGTCACAAAAGAAAGCCAAGAACCAGTCAAAGAAGAGCAGTTCACTGGAAAACACATGACAACATTCTTGCTATCACTACCCTACAGCTCTGGTCCATGTCTCAGGCACAGAGATTTAATGACTATGTGACTTCAAGAAAATAAATGTACATTAAAGTACTTATTTTTCTCTGAAAATTATGGGGCTTGAGGTGAAACAAAGAATTTCAACCGAGAAAGAAGAAAAACAGTCAGTGCTGTGTAGTCAAATTCAAAATGTTTCTCAGCATGGAGCCTTTGGCTGAAAATTTCAAGAAGAGCTGGAGATCCCAAGATGCTGTGCTGGAATTGCTTCCTCTCATCACACACATGACAATTCTAAATATCCATCCAACCACAAGATGTCAGCACACTCAACGGGAATGCCTACAAAAACCAAAATCTGCATAAATGGGGTATTTCTGTGTCACACATCTCTCCTCCTGCTATTAATGGAAAGAAAAAGATGTTTCTGAGGAGTTACATGAAATCTCACATTCAGGCTGTGCCTTCAAAGAGGAAATACCTGCTGCATCATGGTCTGACAATAGTGTCTTAATGAGAGTAAAATGCTGAAACAGAATGGAGAACATAGTTTTCTCTTCCCGTTCTGAAACCAATGGATGTTGGACAAGGATCTAAAATAGCTCATAAGCACATGAATAATATTCAATAACAGAATGTAAGCTCTCACCAGCTGCTTAGACATTTTAGGCTGCACACTGAGCTTTGAAATCCTGCTTCAGTACCTCTCCAGAAATTATTTCAACTCAGTAAAGTGTCCAGATACCTGTTTCATGGCCTTCATAATCACAATCTCTAGAAGTCCTTAAATACAAATTGTACAGCTGGGTTCTGGCTGGTGTGCTAAGTACCATAAGTGGAGACCGTATGGGATCTAGGCATAGCACAAAATAAATTAATCATGTTCACTTTTTTTCAAAAATAGTTCAGACTCAAGATGTCATGATATCAGTAGTCTTTTCCAATTTGCATACTGACCAAAATACTCAGCAAGTTGTTACTATTACTGCATTCCTATCTAGAATATTAAAATTTCACCTTGGGCAGGAAAATACCCAGAATCTTCCTGTAAATTATAGTCAGAATTCCCTCTATGTTATTTGAATTCTTTCAGCACATCAACGTATCCACAGCAGATGGTATATGAGAGACTTTCTGGGGAGATGGAAGTAGCTAGATTCTCTGAGCCTGACTTCCATATTAGGTAATTTAGCAGTCAAAATGTACAACAAAATTACTGGGCATCTGGATAAATACAAGTTCCTTGGAAAGACCAGCATGCCTTCTGCAGAGGAGAGTTTTGTGATGTGGATGTTTTAGTATTTTTTGTGACAAAGTCATCAAACATGAGAATAAGAATGATATAGTTGATACAATCTATCTGTATTTTCAAAATATTTGACAATGCCATCTCTCAAGCCTTTTAAAGAAAATCATAGACTCTTAGAATAATAGAATATGCTGAGTTGGAAGGAATCAGGATCATTGAGTCCTGGGCCTGTGCAGAACACTCCAAGGATCACGCTATGTTGCTATGGACTTTTACAGGGGGCTGAGGTGACACTTGTGCTTTACAATGACTTCATGCAAGTCCTTGAAAAGGCATTTTGTAGGGAGCTTGGAATAGTTGGCTGTTAATACTAAATTATTTGGAATAGGAAAAATTCAGAGTGACTGTGAAGAATTGCTGCAGAATTGAGGCTGATTGGGCAATAAAATGGCAGATGAAATGTGGTGCAGAAAAATGTAAAGTGATGCACAAGGCAAAAAAATCCCACAAATGCACATATAAAATGATGAGCTCCGAGCTAAGTGCTACTCCTCAGAGGGAAAATCTTGAGATAATGAGAGTTAGCTCCACAAATATGTCAGTCCTATGCTGAAAAACAGACAAAAAACCCAAATCAAATGTTAGTAATGGTAAGGGGGAAAAAAAAAATATACAGAAAACAAGATAATTATCAGTTGAATAAATCATGAATCACCTTTAAAACACAGTTCTGACTTCTCTCACATTGACCTCCAATATTCAAAAGGATATAGCAGAATTTGAAATTATTAGCAAAATAATTTTAGTAACATTAATTATTAAAAATGAGTATTTATTCCCAAGAGGGACAAAACTGAGGCATGTAGAGCCTCTTAGCCTGAGCTAAGACTCTTCTATCTAGAGAAGAAACAAACTAGAAGAAAGAGAAAAGAGATCCATAAGCTCAGGAAAAGACTGAGCAGTGAGAAGACCCCCAGCTGAATGGCCCTTTCTGACTGACCTTGCAGAGCCATTCCACTGTGCTGACCACATTCTGGCCTACAGGTAGTGTTATGAATGAACGAGGCCAGATTTCAAAAAAGGATGAAAAAGGCTCCCTTTTATTTAAAAAAATAAACCAGAAAGAACGGAGGGTCCAGGACCCCCTCACAACAGCTCAAAATGACAACGTGTACAAAACACGCTGGGTTCTCTCCCTCGCGAGCAGCACTCACTACTCGTGAACCAGAGAAGAACCCTGCCCAACTGAAAACCCCTCCCTTTATAACACACCTTGGCCCAGGATTGGTGCGATTTGGATCCTTGCCCTGATTGGTGGAATTTCGGGGCCCCGATTGGTCCTTAACGGGGTTCATTCTGGGCCAATCGTTTCCTCAGGGCATTGAATGATTGGTTGGTGTCTTTGTCCAATCACTCTTCACCCTGGTTTGCCTGTTTGCCCCCACCAAATCCTGGACCATCCACATCAAACCCATCCACAACAAACACCTTCTTTTCCGAAAACAAACAGAACCAAGTCCATAACAAGTAGTATGAATTGATAAGAAGCACTTTGGCTATTCATTTAGCTGTTGGCGAGTATCACTTCCAGAGCTTTTATTACCTGTGGTGCTGTCACTTATCATGAGCATTTTGATTAGTATATTCACATTTTGTGAAGAAAGCAAGTAGAAAGCATTTGAGGACAAAGTTTAGGAATAACATCATTATGGTATTATTCTCATTAAAAATAGAATAATAATATCTATAATCTGGAATCTGCCCATTTTAATTATTACCTAGGTAAAAGTCTACTTGAAATTCATTAACATTTTCTCAAAGGAATGGTTTCAGGATTCTCTTCTATATAGATTATTTATATCATGCTCATCACCATAGTTTCTGAATGTGTTCCAGTAGTACATTAAGCAATGTGACTAACATCTGTCACATGTTTTTTTTCTTCAGTCTCTCTCCAGGGAGATAAATATATGCAGTCGAGTTTCTTGTATCCAATAGGAATTTTGCCAGGTGAAGAGAGGAAGAAAAGTAAGGAAAAAAAAAAAAAAAAACTGTGGGGAAAATAGTTTGATTTTTTTCTATTAATACACAATTTACTTTATTTTTGTATGACTGAAATAATTGGAAAAAAAATATGTACTGCATTTAAACCTTGCTATTTCAATTTTTAGCCTCAATTTTGAGTATGACCTTGATGCTGAATTAAGCTTCAGGTAAAATAAAGTTATATCCATTAATTTGACTCACTTTCTTTTCTGAACAGTGGCAATCAGAAGACAAAAGAAAACTATGAATCATTGTTAATGCAGAAGAAAAGACAAAATGTCACCAATCATGAAGTACTGACGATTTTTCAAGGATGATAATTGAATGGTATCTAGCTACTAAGAAACTATGTTAACATTTTAAAATATTTAATTACTTTAAATTGCAATTGATTTTTAAAATAAAATATTTCATATACATGGATTAATTAGTGAAAATTTGCAGTGAAGTTTAGCAAAACAGTACCATTCAGTGTTTGACTTGGAATATATCTGCATAATTTTTGAACAATACAAATTCCTTACACAGATTGATACATAATTTTCTTTGCAAATCACTTCAAGATATTTTTTTCAAGGAGTAATTACTATGACCAAATCTGCATTTTACAGATGTAGTTAGTGAAAGAGGCAATGACTCATGTAGTGAAAAATTGAACTAATGCTACATTCTTGGTTGCTTGCGGATCATACTGCTTCCCCAAACAAAAGAACAAAACTAAAGTAATTAATAATAGACCATCATGGTTTGGAAACCCTCCATTATCTTCTTTTCAGAGTTCACTATAAAAGTGGCTTCTCCTTCTTTATTTGGAGAAGAACAAGGATTGTGATCTTACCAGCAGATTGGAAGTGGAGTAGAGTGCAAATAACCTTCCCATCTTGGATGTGACCTTGGCTGCCCCCTTCCAGTTAAGATAGTCAAAACTAGAGGAGGATTTCCTGAAGGTGTATATGTCCTGTCCACTGGTAGTATTCTGCAGCCCATAAAATGATGAATGCCATGTGTATTATTGTGCTGAAGAGTTCAGGGAAATATCTTAAGATTGCATCACAGTAGCACACAGAGAAAAGAAGTCCTATAGTAATTTGTCAGGCTTTTGTTACAGACCTTGATGAAATATCGAGTTGCTTAGTTCCATAATATGACAGGAAGCTTGGCCCTGCTGTTATTAAATAGGTCTTCCTTTTCTCAGTGACAGACTTCCCATTCTAGCTAATGACAGCAAACACATCTGAATATTTGTTATGTGTTGAAAGCACAAATGTTGGATAGAGACAGAATATAATAATGCCTTTTATTTTTCTTGAGGCGATCTGTCTTGGCATTCTAAATGCCACAGATAAAAGCAGCAATAAAAAAAAAAAAAAGAAAGAAATTAATATCTCAAAATAACAAAGCATTACTGAATAAAGGCTAAAATCATCTTAATGCATGAGGCTGAAAGCCATCCAAAAATGACCTATGAGAGCATCCTATAAAATTACAAACCTGTGCTTTTGCCAGAAGAGAGCCTTCCTTAAGCCTTAGGCTGCAAAGGTGAATTTTCTCAGAGCTTGGCTCTTGAAATAGTTCATAACTCTTAAGAGGGTTAAAAGGCATAGAGAGTGCCAAAATTTCTGCAAGATGTGGAAGTTGCGTAATAAAAGCACTGACTATGGATCTGAGACTATTCCTCATTTTCTTTATGTCATTTACTATGGCTATGTGCTAAACAATATCAGAATTATTCACAGTGATGAATACCTAAGGAATTTCCCTATGGCAGATCTGCATATTGTATATGCCACATACACAAGTCTTAGACATGCAGTTTAACTGGCCCTAATGTCCTGTAAAATCATGCCTGTTTTTCAGTAATGAATCATCGTTTTGTTTAGCAGGTAGTTAATGTTCATTCACATTTCTGGCCTTTGCTGACCTCCTTCCAGCCTGTGTCTCTTATTGCAGCAGGTGAATGTTCTGAGGTAAGCGTAAGCCAGGATACAAAGCAGCAAGTTATAACTATTCAGGGATTAATTTATTTAAATATTCACAGTGAGCTTAAACTCCACATACACACTCAAATTGTAATCACAGACCTACCTGTAGGAGGAACAGGGAGAATTTTTTCCTGCAAACTTTGATAGTGTCTCCAAACTGTAATTGATTCATTTTAGATAAAAATGGACTGTGAAAGACTGAATGTCTCCCTAGTCTGTTTCCCTGGTGAAGAGAGTGCTCTGGTCAAAATCTAATTGCCAAGATTTGATATTTCTTCCAAAGGACAATTCTTGCTAGACAAATTGTCTGATGATTTTGGCCGTCTGACGTTACTTTTTTCTAAACCAGACAAAGATTATTTTGAGCAAAAAGAAGCACCAAGTGCAAATATCTTTGCTATTTCTTTGCTTATTTCCCCTTCAGCTTTAAGTCTTTCACTCCTTTCGCATTCTGTATGTCCAAATCATGTCTTCCCACTCTCTTTTCTTCATTCTTGCTGTTGTCATTCTTCCACTTTGCTAGTGCAAACAGCATTTATTTTTGTTTTCACTTTGCACTTCTTGTGTTCACTGCATTCCTTTGACAGAAGCCATCCTGCTCTCTGTCTTGCTTCCTATTGACCTCCCTCCCTCTTTTTAAGTTCCTCTACTTTCAATGTGACTCTCTCTTTGTAAACTCCCCAGTCCATCCTTTGAGTGCATGTATGCCTATAGAAGAGATGAACCCATCTTTTATCACACCTTTTAAGCTGCACAGAGCTTCCAGCTCTTGATCTCCTTATCTCACACATTCTGTGCCACGTTTTAATGCTGTGATTAACAAAAAGTCTGTGTTGGAAGCTTTTAGTTCTATAATAGCAAATAAACTGACACTTTGGTTTGTTGGGGTTTGTTGATGGACTATTTAAAAAGTTAATAATCAACCCCCATGCAGCTTCTGTTAAACAACTGACTGAAACCCTGCACCTTCTGAATGTATCTTGGCCCTTTGAATAGCAGCCATCCTTGTGGAAGCTTCCTGCCTAACACATGTTGAATTAGAGTCCCTTCCTTTCCACCTTCCACCTTCCTCCTCATCCTCTTGGTATGAGTGATCCAGTGTGATGATGGTGAAGTCAGTCAGGGAGCTGAGCTGAGCTGAGCTGAGCTGAGCTGAGCTGAGCTGCCATATCGCTGTGCGTGGGGGATGGTACAGCCCCAGAGCAATCACCTTTGGGCAGGCAATATACAGTGGGCGGGGAGTTAAAACACCTGTACTGGCATTAGGCCAAAACACAGCATGTTTATGGTGGTAGTCCAGTCAAGGTCTTCCCCAAAATACCTAGATCTGGGGAAGAGGGTAAAGTATTACCCTTCCCAGTGACTTTC
Organism: Haemorhous mexicanus; assembly: GCF_027477595.1. Classification (NCBI taxonomy): domain Eukaryota; kingdom Metazoa; phylum Chordata; class Aves; order Passeriformes; family Fringillidae; genus Haemorhous; species Haemorhous mexicanus. The sequence continues at coordinate 59,824,752 of NC_082345.1, read as the reverse complement.
ATCTCTAGTATCTGTTTACTTCCTTAGCAACTGGGCATCAGAATTTATTTTTGAAAGCTGAGGTAAACACTGACAATAATAAGACTGAAGTTTTTAGAGCTTTTTCAAACAAAATCTATCATATCTGTCTTTGCTTAGAAGCCAGTTAGACCTTTGTATGTATACTTATTGATGACCTGTATGGAATAATAGCATTAAGATGAAAAACATAATTCTCTCTGCTCAACTAGTAAAAAAAGCAAAATGCTTTCATCCAAACGTCAAATACATAATTTGGATAAATCCACAAGGGTAATGTTCACTCTCTGCAATAGACCATCTGGCACAGAAGACACTGTGCCAATTAATATAGATGGAATGACTGTTAGCACTACAGATAGTAAATATTTCAGACTAATCTTTTTTGTCATTTATCAGCTACACTCATCCTTCAAAATTTGCAGAGTCTCCAGCATGTTGAAACAGATTGGTCACGTTCAGACTTTTACTGTCCTGAAAAACCTTTGCTTTCTTTGAAATTATTTTATAGTTCTGGTTTTTACTCTTTTTAGGAGGGTGAAAAGTTATTGTAAAGCAACAGCACAGTTAGTAGCCTTATTTAGCTGATTTATCTACCTATCTCATTAATATATATGTATAGCCTTGCTAACGTTATGTTTAATCCAAGGATTTAATCCAAAAATACTTTTTTTTCTCTAAGGAAGAGGTAAATACAGTTTGAGCAATACAACCCTAATGGCTATTTCAGAAGAGAGAATAATACTATGTTTGAAATATTAACTTACAAGTTGATCCTGAGGAGGCTTGGTCAACTTTTCACCTCACCTTAAATCATTTACCATGACTGTATTTCAGTTATATTTCTAAGAGACCCAGGAGATTCTTTTAAAATACCCAGGAATTATTATTTAATTGGTATTCAAAGAAAATTTTTGAATGTTATTTGTTTTTCAGAGCAATTTGACAAAGCTCTAAACAAAGCTGTACAGGGCTCGAGCATTCTCCAGTGTTCAAAGTGCTTCAGAAACACAACAGTTCTGAATCTTATACTTTAATGTTGGAAACTTAGTAATGAAACATTTAAAACCTTTCTCATTATAACAAAATACCAGCAGTAAAATAAATTGTGTGATGGTGGAAGTAGCAGATCAGGATTTTGGTATTTTTCAGGCAATGACCTCATGGTCTAAAGGAAAAAAAAAGAAAAAAGAAGAAAATGTTTAAAAACCAGTTAGCTTTGTCTTTCTATTTTTAGTTGCTTTTAAAGGTGTAGAGAGACAGGCAGAAACTTTGCATATTACTCATATGGAAACTTGAGTTATGCATACAGAGCATGCAGATTGAGCCTCTGCAATGTGATCAGAGAAGGGTTTTTTGAAGATGGCTTCAGCACTTCTCACTTTTGACCACATTTTGCATTGCATCACAAGAAGCATTTAAGGCATTATGGGAAAAAAAAAAAAAAGCATCAGGATTGAAACATACCTTCATGAATGGGAACATACCTTCATGAATGGGAATAGTACAGGACCATAGAATCAGAATCATAGAGTGGTTTGGGTTATGGATCACCTAGTTCCAAGTCCCCTGCTGTGGGCAGGAACACCTGCCACTAGACCAGGTTGTTCAAAGCCCCATCCAATTATGCCTTGAACACTCCCATGAATGGGGTGTCTGAGACTTTTCTGGGCAACCTATGCCAGTGCTTCACCACTCTCACAATAAAGAATTGCTTCCTAGTACGTAGCCTAAACCTACCCTCTTTTAATTTGAAGCCATTACTCCTTGTCAAGTTAACAAAAATATTACAAAATGTCTGATCTGGAAGTTTTCTGCAAGTTTTGTTATAACTGAAATCGCATACTGATTTCAGCAATCTGACTCCCACTGTTATCTGAAGCCAACAGCTTCAGTAATGCAACAGGAGTTCTCAGTAAATGAACAGATAAGTGTGTTTGGCTATTTCTGGAATTTGTAATGCCGACATTCATGCTAAGCAAATTGGTTTTACTTTGCAACAAGTGCACCACAATGCTCTGTGAGGATTCAAAAATTTCTTGGGATTTGAGGCATACACAGACACAAAAAGGCTTTATGAAGCACTAACTTGTGCCAGTTTTGTTTATATTGCCCTTGATAAGCTGCTAACTTCCCAGAAATGAACCCACTCTATCATTTCTAGGGCAGTTAGTCCTCCATGTATTTGGTGGAATTGAAAGAAAATTAAATATAAGAACAAGTGGGAATTTAGACAAAAATATCCTTTTTTTTTACATCTGTCTCAAATATTTGGCATTGTTTTCTTTTAGAGAGAAAGGGTGGATGCAAAATTATAGATATTTTAGAAAGACAAATTCAGATTTTTACATCCACGTTATAGCACACATGCAGGCCTGCAGAGTTTACAACTCCTGTTAACATAAGTAAATTTGTGTTTAAGCACCTAAAAACATAGCTCAGGGAGTGATGAAATTATTCTAAATAAATACACGTTTCTAGAACATAGTCACCTATGCAGACTTTGTAATTCAGCCATGTCCTTGTTTGTCCTGGATGAACTGCAGGCCAGCTAAGTTTTTAATTATGTTTTTATAAATACTCATACTGGAGACATATTCACTCACTATTTTCCTTCATGTGACTTTGCTTTCTAATATATCTTCATCTTTCTCTTTCATGTCAGGGTTTTTTTTTTTACTTTCAGCATATCCGTTGTATGCTTGCAAGTTCCTGGTTTTGAGGTATGGGAAAAAAAACAAGAATTCAAATCTCTAGGAGTAACTTATTTTAATATTACTTATTTAGTAATTTTTTATAATTTTTTTTGTGGAGTACAAATATACAAAGGCTATATTCCAGAACTTTAGAAGAGTACCTAAAAAAGGCCAGGACATCTTAGTTACAGGGGTCACTATCAAGATTAAGATATTCTTTATCTTAAATATATATAATATAAATCTTACTAGCTTTAACCCCTCTGTTTTAGTTAATAAGAGGTTTTTAAACTGAGAACTAAGGTCTGCTGGTTGTAAATGAATAAAAACTGAGGATACAATTTTTATTATCTGACCAAAGAATAAAGTAATTCTCCTGTGCTGATAGGAATAAAATTATTGAAAATGTTTATAAGCACTGTCTTTTGACAGCTGCCCATTATATTTGTCTGAATAATATAATTGTTTCCAATTTCTGCTGTTCTTTACCATATGCTAGCATTTGGTGTTGAGACCATACATTTTTTAATAGTGCAAGGGACCAGTCTTCTTTCGAGTGACCTTGCAGGCACTATTACATTTTAAAGAACAAATTGCAGAAGTGAAACATTAAAGATGAACATATGAATTTCAATTTACTTGGTAAAAAACAGTTTCATTGTAAACTTCACTTTCATTTTAAGCTCCATTGTGATTAAGATGTTTAAGGCCATGAATCCACAAAAATTTTTCTCAGTGATAGAATGGCTCCTGTAGTTCTGACCTTCTCCTTCTCTTCCACTGTTCACTCCTAACATTTCTCTCCCTTTCAATTTTACTATAATCTTTACAGAAGGGGACAGGCTATCCTGAAGTTACTGCTGGTTGAGAGTTACCTCTCAACCAAACCTCACAGGAGCATTTCACAGAGGTGTAAAAGGAGACTTTTTCCAGCCAGAAGTGATTTATGAATAATCAGATCAGGCGGAAAAGGAGAGATGCTATGAGACATTACACAACTTGTAAATGAGAATCATATGCAAGAGTGGCAGGAAACAGGCAGAAATTTATTCAGAGATGGAATTTTTTTTCACAGTCTACACAGGCTTAAAAAACTTATGTATTTCTCATTCTCTCACCATGTACCCATATTTACCTCTAACTGGGAAAGCAGAGCTCCCACAGACCAGTGGTCTCCATGCAGAGCATATGTTAACACAAAATCCTTGGAAGAACTGTCGCAGCTGTCCTGAAATTATATTCCTGAAATTCACAGTGTTGTGAACAGCAACCATTTCTACTCTTAACTTGAGAGCTCAGGAGGGGAAGGAACTGAGGGATTGGATCCATGCACAGCAAACTGTGACCTAGAGAGTGGACATGTGCATGGGCAAAACAACATTTCTGCACTACTGCTCTTAAGGGCTTACCTGTTCATTTTTTAGCATGTTGTGTTTCATAATACTGCAGTTTTGTCATAAAATCATGAATACAAAACCAGAGGACAAAATCAGAGTAAGGAGCAACGAACTAGGCACAAATGAAAAATATTAATATTTCTATCCCAGGGCATGTTTTCCCAATCATTTTAATCTGCTTAGAGAGTTACCCCTTTGCTACAGGAATAGATAAAAATAAGAACCATAAATATTTTTAAAACAAAATTGAAATAGAAGTTGTCTCTCAGTGTACATCACTTTCTCTGTATCCTGACTTTTCCAAAAAATTAGCCCAGGGTTGTTAGACTGAAGAAGGAAAGAGAAGATGGATTCTTGCACATGGACTGGAAGGAGTTCTAGTAACATGAGGTTGACTGGAGGGAGAAAATGTAAAGTCAAGAGCAGAAAGGAAAACCACTAGGAGCAGTTAAGAAAAGAGAAAGAAGGCAAGTGAAGAGCATGAGGGGGTGTACAATTATTTGAGCAGTGTGATGAAATGTAAGGAGGGGTGGAGTTGTGCTGATAATTGAAATTAAATTAGAACACTTCTGGAAGACTTAATATGTTCTATTCTTACTAGCAACAGATTACCATGAGAATATTAAAAAAAAAAAAGCTAAAAAACCACCCAAAAAACAGACAAAACCCACAAATATACAACCATTTTGGTACAATTAAAATGTCACTAGAGATTTCTTACTAGAAGAAAAACATCTTGCAGAAACACAGTGGTTCTTCCAAGTGAAAGGTAGGAGAAATCTTGGGTGAACTTGTTTCCTTCTTCCTGCTCTCAGGAGTACAAGCCTCAGAGTGGGATGGTCCTTGCTACCTGCCAGCTCTAATGTGAGAAATTTCTATCTGCAGTTCAGTAACTGCATGAGAGAAGGAGGCTTTTATGAAGAGAGGTGCCAGATCTTCTATAGTTTAACCAGGTATCAAGATCTTAGTTTAGAGCTAACAAACCCCAGCTGTTTTCACTGCTCTGAGAATCCAGCTAGAAAAACCTTTGTAGACAAGAAGAACACAACAAAGTCCAGCAGGTTCCTTGAAGTGTGGGTTTAAGGAACCGAAAAAAAGAGGGAAGAATTCCTGGAACTTCTCCAAGGACTGAGGCAGAGTGTGCCTTTCCTCTCTGACTCTCTGATTCTGGTTTTCAAAGACCACTGTCACAGCAGTCCTTCTAACAAGAGAGGTCATTCAGTCTACTTCCTCTGCCTCAGAGGATTCTCTGATTGTCCATTAATTCTTCTCCCCTGGTGCATAAATGCATGCCACAGGCAGTAGATAATGTTTGGGATGTTTGTTTTTTTCTGGGTTTCATCTGTGTTTAAACATGTGGGCCTAATATTCTGGTAATAAGCACACTGACATAAATAGAGTTTTTTACATGCACAGAGAAGTTCAAATTGTTCTTTGTTTGGAGGAAGTCTTTTCAAGGACAGGTGCAACATATGGGAAGTGGGGAGGTGGGACTAGACTGCTAAGTAGCTGTCACAGACTTGTTTAGGATCTGTGTAGAACCATGGTACCCCAGGGAAATCATCATTGAACTCTGTTTCTGTAGGTATTACTTTTATGGCACAAGGAAGATAAGCAGTGTTCTGGCCTCTCAATTTCCACCCAACATGTTTACAATTTATCCAATATTACAGCTTTCTTCTGTGGCTTTAAGAAAAGGACTTACTATTTTGAGTGGCCTCCAAGAGTCTGAAAAAGGTAAGAGTGCATCCTGATGAAGCAGAGCAGATCCCATCAGATGATACTGTGGCTGGTGTCTGACTGTACTGGTGAAACAGGAATGGAAGCTGTCAGCTGTCTGCCATGAGAAGGTCAGGGCAATCCAGGATACAAGTTACACCAGCTGACAAGTGCAGAGAGTATGGCAGTGGGGTGACTGTACTGTATGTTCTTGCTAAGGCACACAGCTAAAGAAAGCAGTTCACTGCATTTTTAAAAACAGCTTCTCCCATCTAAATTAATCAAAAAGATTAAATTAGGAATTCATTTATTTTTAAAAGCTATTTTTCTTTGAAATTTACATAAGTTAATTTAAAAACAAAGTTATATTCCTCAATATCCACAGTCCATGTATTTTCCCAAGTGTAAATATCAGAGCCACAAAACTTTGATATGGGAAGAAATTCTGAGAGCCTGAGAAAGGGAACAGACTCAGAAGGACAGAAGATAATTCTGGGAAGAAAAATAATAGACAGAATTAATCACTGAAATGACTCATTCAAATATTATGACAAGACAAAAATGTGCACTCTAGGGCAGACCAGAGTTTATTAGGAAGAGAAGTAAAAGCAAACTATTCAAATGACTGTGGAGTTATGAGCTTAATGCCCTTCATCCCTCATGTCATTTTATTCAAGCAGACTCAGACTATGGCACATTTAGATACAAAGCCTGCCTCTTTTTTTCTAGATTACCGTGGGGGTAAGTGAGAAGAGACGAGGTTCTGCCCAAAGACCGTCTAGAACAGAAACATTGTACGGGCTAATACAGGTTTGTAATCCTGCCCTGCTGTACTCCTTCCTTCACTCCTCGTCTGGCTGTAATTGTCTTTATTGCAGATGGTGTGACTGACACCTATGGATCCCTTCTGAAGTGAATTGCCTTCTGAGAGCAGCCCTGGAGCAATGGGCAGGAGAATCTCCTTGTCTTGTGCAGCTCTATCACCTGGACAGATGGCCAGGGACAACCCTTGGCACAATATCAGTATGAGCAGAGCCTTGAGTCCTTTCCCCTCATCTTTCCTTGACAGGTGGAAAGCTAAGTTGAGTGATGTGCAGATCCATAACAACATCTTGAAAAAACATCGATGACAATTTTTAAAATTGTTTAGAAGAGTTTATAGAACTGATCTCTGTTTTCCTCTTAGTGAAGATAAATAATTGATACATGGTTGTAGATACAGACTGAATACTCTGATTTTTTGTTTTCAGACAACTACAATCATAGTACTTAGTTTTATAAGCCAGTGACAAAGAAAAACAGAGAAGGATAAAAAGCGAAGCCATAGGCATCTGTGCAAAACTCAGATTCTTCAGGATTAGCAATCAAAGAAAATAATGTAAAGGCAAAATACCAAAAGTGATTGAACTGGAAAGGATGAAATCTTCCTGATATGACAAAAAATGTTTTCAAATATTTTTCAAAAATTTCAAATAAAAAAAGATTTGATGTCTTCTAGCTATCCTATTTGACACTGCTAGTGGATTTAATGAAACTGTGTCAGATTACACTTCATTTACATTTCTGAGAGTTGTTGTGTAAACAAAAGACAGAGATATCACTCATTAAAAATTAAATATGATCTTTTGCCTAAGAAATACAATTGATTCCTTGCCTAAGAAAACAATTCTTAGGCAAGGAATCAGTTTTGAAATGAATTCCACAACTACAGAATCACACAAATCACCTTATTGAAATTGTTGCTCACGTAATATGTTCATGCCCTATTCATTGGTAGCTCCTTATAAATATGAGGACAGAGCTACAACCTTTCTGAAATTTATACACTTTCACTTCAACCAGTATTATTTACTATGGTGTAGTTCTGAATCATATTATGGTATCATGTGAGCTCTGCTTCTGCATATTTCATACTTACATCCAGGCATTCAGTCATGGATGTGCATCACCCTTGTTATTTGCAGTTTATTTTCCTCTTTTCTTAAGGCTAAAGGGAGTTTACATGTTTTGGAAGTAACCATTAATGGAAATTAGAGCTCAGGGGGCTGACTTTTGTCACAAACCAGAACAACTGAACTGCCAACCCTGAATGCAAGGAACAAAGCAGAAAATGGATAGATAGGCCTCTCTAAGGAATGCTGTTGACACAATCTTTTTTCTTGTGTCAATAGGTGGAGGCAGAGTCAATATGCACTAAGAAGTAACTTGATTTATTGCTTCTGAATACTCAATATTTTGAAGGAAGATTACCACACCTCTAAGACATACCACCAGCTTCTTCACCAAGGAAATACATGCAGTGAAAAGAAAATATTTGATCTTCCTTCCTTCCTTCCTTCCTTCCTTCCTTCCTTCCTTCCTTCCTTCCTTCCTTCCTTCCTTCCTTCCTTCCTTCCTTCCTTCCTTCCTTCCTTCCTTCTTTCCTTCCTTCCTTCCTTCCGCCACTTCCTTCCTTCCGCCACTTCCTTCTTTCTGCCACTTCCTTCCTTCCCTCCCTCCTTCCCTCCTTCCCTCCTTCCTTCCCTCATTCCTTCCCTCCTTCCTTCCTTCCTTCGATGATACAGCAGCATTTATGTCTTCCGCAAATTTTTTTCTAGTTCTGAAGAACACTTTTGTAAATCTGCTGGCTAAACCCATGTGGTTCTCTGAGATGAATAATTTAAACCATACATATGTTAGCAACTTGACCCAAGGACTGTATGAAATCTAACAAAAATGCTCATATCATGCATGAAAGAAGCTATGGACTAAACAATCTATTGTTCTCTTACAGGTAAAAAAGATTATTTTATCATCATGGATGACTTGCTGTAGCATAGTGTTTCTCAGGAAAGACCTTCTTTGCAAAGATATTTTTGAGGTAGCAAAATATACATTTTCTCCTTTTAAGCCTGAATACTATAATTTCCCAGCAAAGCTTTCTGTGATAAAGGAAATATAAAAAATTGGAATAAAAGAACTTGAAAGGATACTAACATAAAAGACAAAAAAATGTTGAGATTTGAAAGTATTTTTACATGTAATGTCATCTTGGGAGTCACATCTGGCACAGCAGGACAGCTGATGCCATTAGAATTACTCTAATCAATGGAACTTATTTTCATTCTTTTAGGAATCTGTGAATTTCAGAATCTTCTGTGCTTCACCCACAAACAAATGGAATCACTGAGGCATTGAGGTCAGCAGTGACCTCTGGACTAGGCTAACATCCCTGCTCAGAGAAGGATTAGCTGGAGTGGGTTGCTACAGATGGTGTCTAGTCAAGGATTTAAATGTCTCCAAGGATGTAGATAGTGTCTCCAAGGATGTAGATTCCACAACCACTCTGGGCAACCTCTACAAGATTTTGACCATATTCACCAAAAAACTGAAGTTTTGGTCTCATGTTTAGGTGGAATTAAAACTGTGCCTACTGCCTCTTATCCTTGGATCATTGGATACCACAAAGGAGAGACTAATTCCACTTTATTTAAAGTCCTCGAAGATATTTTTAAACACATAAGCTCTATGAGGCTTCTCTTCTCCAGGCCCTCCAAACCTCTCATGACAGATGCTTTAGATTTTTAATCATCTTTGTGGTCCTTGGCTGGAATAAATCCAGTATTCAATTCATCCTTTCTTCTGCTGTAAGCTTGGGACTCCAGATGTGTCTCACCAGTGCTGAGTAGAGGAGAACTGCCCACTTCACCCTGCCAGCAGTGCTTTGCCTGCTGCACCTCAGGAGGCTGTTAGCCTGCTTTGCTGTGAGGGTGCATCCCTGGCTCATGTTGAGGCTGTTGTCCCTCAAGGAAATAAACATAACAAAGGTATTTGTATATTTTTATATCAAGTTGAAATGAATGTGCAGTCATCATGAATTGTAGGGCTTCAGATGAGTTTAAAGGCAGTGTAAGCACAAAGGTCTTCCTATCAATAGTTTAAGCTCAGGCTCTTTTAACTACATCATCAGCTTTTTGAACTTGGCTTTAGCTAGGGGAGAACTCAACCATTTCACAAAGATGAGTTTTCAATCAAACCATTCTTGTTTCAAAACTCAGCTCCAATCTGGAGAAAAAGAATAACGTTTAATTACATACTTCAGTGCACTTCAGAATAGAAATGAGCTTTTGTTAATCACCACTGCAAGCTCTCAAACAACACTGAGACTCATGATCATCATTTTAAGATGAACTAAATCCATGATAACCGGGAAGTGTCTAAATAGAGAAAGCAGAAACCTTGAATCCTGAATTCTATTTTGGATATCATGTTGGTGTTAAAAAAGCAAAATACCAAGCATAAAAAATTTGGGAGCTTCATTCATTGTTTCCAGAATATTTTAGTACTCATGCTGTGAACTATACACAATCATGTTTGCTTTCCTTTTCAGAAGAAAAATTTTGAAAATTCAAAATAATATCTCTTTAAATGAATTCATAAGATAGTAGCATCAAATCCTTATTTCTTAAAAATCATAGTAATGGTTGTTGGATTTATTTGTACAGAGTTAAAATGAATCTCAGAGTACATTTAGAATATATTTAAAAAAAAAATTGACAAACAGTGAGCTTTTTTGAGCATCATGCTAGTTTGTTATCATTTAGAGGAACATGCTTGGAAATGAACAGAGTCTGGGCTCGAAATTTCTAAACAAAATTGGGTTGTCTGACATCTGAGTTCCCAACAATGACTAGCTGTGAAAAAGAGTTTGAAGTATAGTTTACACATATCAGCAAAAGAGTCAACTAAAACAGAGGAGATGTGCAAGTAGGAGCAGCAAGCAAAGATAGCAGCTTTTAAATGTCTGTTAATAGTTTGTCAGTATCATTGTGTACATTATCCTGTGTGAGTAAAAAATAAGCAACATAAGAAGACTGTTGAATACTGAATGAGACTTCAAAGTCTCATCTATGCAGAACAGGAGAGAGTCCAAAATCTGACAGAGAGGACTGACAGATATAAGAAAATCTCTGATATATACATTAGAATATGAAATTAAGCTCCAGGAAACAGTAGCATTTGCTGTTGTTTCTGAAGTGAAAAATTATGTTTACATAATAATGCCTTACTAAGTAATAAGCATCTCTTACTTTCATAGTTCAGTGTACTGAAAAATTTTACAACTTAAAAAAAGTAAAAACCAAAGACATGGGTTTACTACAAATTACTTTAATTTTTCTTGGGGAAAAAAAAAAAAAAAAAGCCACGCTCAAACCTTCAGGTTACAAGCTGTCCTGGGCAAGGCTTACCCTCCAAGCATTCAGCTGAGACTGGGGCTCCTTTATTTGCTGGCTCTAAGTTGCATCTTCTCAGGACATGGTAACACTGGAGTAGGTTTGTAAGCTTCAAGGAGTCAAGGGAGAGAAATAGTTTGCTAACCAAAGTAGGTACTCATAGACCCTGAGAGGGGTTTTACTTCTCTCCACTGTCTACTTTCTGAGTCTAGACTGCTGATTTAGGTGGTTTGGATTATCCTTCTGAGGCCCACTAACAACACTTTAAGTGTTGCTTTGGTGAAATGAAGTTCCTAACATAGTCTGAATAATGCAGGCAGGCACAGCTCACAAACTTTTCTGTATCTGCACCCAAAAGCCTCATCAAAAACTGTGGAAGCACCTTAGTATTGAAAGTAACCTGAATGAAACAGTCCCTTACCCCTAGCTGAAATTGCTGCCTTCATGCATCTGTCAGCAGTAGTCTGAAGTGAAACTGAGGTCTCTGAGTATTGTATCCACATATAAATAAATCAGCATACATCTGTAGAATTAAGCTATGATTTATTTAGTTCAGTTTCCTATTTATGTTTATTATTTTGATGATAAATCTTTCAGATGACAAAGAAAATTACCCATAAATTCCTCTAGGGAGGATGGTCTATTAACATTGCTTGCAGGACCTCCCACTAGAGAGACAAACCAAATGAAGCCACAAAGAATATGCAATCAAGCAAACATTGTGTGGGAACTGTGAGGCAGCAGGGAAATTTAAATATATATTCCTAAGGAAGAAAGAACAACAATAATCAGCACATGCACGCACACACGAAGAAAAAAAAGCATCAGCAGAACTGGCTTAAAAAGTACTAGAATAATTTTGGAGCTATTCTGGCAGAGCTAAAGATAGACAAAATTATAAAGACAGTTCTAATGTGAATGTAGTGCGATTACAGTAGAATCTTCAATTTATGCATTGTCTCACAAACTGGTCTAGAAAAAGCACAATCTATAGCCATGTCTAAATTCCCATTCCAAAATGCAGAGAAACTACTCTCATCTTGGAGGGTGGCAGACCTGAAAATCTGCAAAATTTAAAGTACTTTGCTTTCTTTGTATGCTTACAGACCGGTGAACTGATGGGGCTGTTTCTGGGATCTTTAAAAGATGTGATGGAAAAGAAGAAAGAGAAATGTGGGGGACGATTCAGCTCCAATTCAAGGATCTACTTCTAGGAAGTCATGATGGAAAGGTTCTGCAAATGAAGCAGAGGTCTAAGCTCCAGTACAGGAAGAGACAAGGCAGTCAGCACAGTCAAGGAATCATGGATAATAAATCATCTTATCCTATAGAAAGCAGACAGCCATGGTCAGCTCTGGGCTACACAGATTGTTGAGAATACTGGTGAGGAAAATAGGAGATTAAACTTTTAAGCTATAGACATGTGGAGTCTTCCATTTATACATCATTACCTGTGAGCTGATTCCCTGTTAAAGTATCTCAAAATCAAATACTTACATTCTAGATTCTGTTAATCCTAAAAGGAATTGAACAATATCTACTATATTCAAAACCACAGGCAGGGAAAACAAGCAAGGTCTGCAACAGAATTGTGGGATGAATCAGTCTCATTTTACACTTCAGCAGCCCCCAATTGCTTTGTCAGAGTGATAACCTCACAGAGTAAAGAACTAAGAAAATTAGCCTCGAGGGACTTTGCAATCACTTCCCGCCTAAATGCCTGATGTTCTCATCGAGTAGGTTCGTGTCTGTGGATACCATCAGCTCCTCAGCCTGCGGAGCGGGAGCGCCGCGCTGGCATCTGCGCCTGCAGGCACCGAGGCACAGTTGCTATGCAAAGCCTCAGCCAAATTGTTCGATCAACAATTTGAGCAAGGTGCGGGGGGAAAGTGAGATGAGAAGGAGGAAAACCAAGCTTCTTTATTTTAAGACTGTTTGGGGATAACTGAGAAGTAGAGCAGGACAAATGTTTTCAGCTAAAATATACATCAGGCTGAAAATGCAATCTGAGCAAAGCTGAGCGTTTTCTGAAATTGATTGAGCTCACTTTTGACAGAAGGAGTCAAAAGTAAAGTTTTTCTTTATAAAATAAAAACATCTTGAATTTTCTTGTTGAAACTCAACTTTATATACAGAAAATTATTATTTTTCCTAAAATGAATTTTTGTGGAAATTATTATCCATAAAAAACTGTGTAAAAATTCTTTAATCTACTGAATGCTTTTTCTTTTTCTACGACTGGCAGAAAATGTTAAAAGTGTTTCTAAGTCTGCATAAGAAGAGTTAGATTCACACAGCAAAACTTTAATTGATGCTAACAGGTTTCACTGATTGATTGAAAAAGTTAACTAACTAAAAAAAATGTTCTTTGTGACACTATAATCAAATTAAATTACTTTAAAAATTATCAAAATTTAAAGAAAAAATCAGAAGAAAAAAATCTTGAGAAAACAAGATATCCTGTATCAGCATGCAGCCTATTTCAACAAAATTTTACTCCAAAATGAGGAGAACTGAATCATCCCTAGATAAATTCGATGTTTTAAGGATGTTATAAATAAATAAACCAGCATTGCCTTTTTAGTTTTAGGCTAGCAATGCACATGTACTTCAGTAAGAAAGAGATATCCCATTTGAACTTCATATTTAATTTCACTTTGATAGTGGAATTTGATATTTTGTGTTATAGGGATTATATCACATGGGAATGCAAAGACATGAAAATGAAGTGCAGTAATGTCCAAGGGCTTTTTTTCTTTTCCAAATTTCTCCATATTAAGAAATATCTACACATTCATTTTTCAATCCAAATAATTTTTAAAAAATTACAATGTCAGAATTTCCTGTGGGATGGGAATAACTTTTTTGAACCAGTTATACTAATAAGAATGTAAAGACATTTTATCCACTCTCCATGTTCCCACTGCTCTAAAAATATATCTGTTTATTTGAAACTGTTGAATGCTTCATTAAAATTAGAACAATAAAAAATCTATAGTGGAGATATCATTTTAAATCTTCTAACAATGAACAAATTAAGGAACCAAGAACAGTTATATATCCAGCGATGTTACCCTCTTTGGATGGAAGATAGATTTCCTAATAGTTATTGAATTGTTTAAAAATCAATTGAAATTTTCTGCCCTTTCCACTGTAAAATGTAATTTTAAGTGTTGTTATTGACAGCAAGTGTTGGGAACCAAAAGTGATATATTATGGACTATCTTGGTTTAGCTGCTTCAGAGTACAGGGCAATTGTTCCTCTTGACTCCCTTCTAAGTACACTGTTTATTTTAGTTAGACTATTTTCCAGATAGGAAATCTTGTAATTCTAGTTCACAACCATCTAGTGAGAGGAAAGACTTATTCATATTTGGTGTACTGATGTTTCTGAGAAAATATATTTGCATGCCACATCTATGATGGTTTAGAAGATTAGTACTACCAGAACTCTGGCTGTGTCAAATAATTGGTGCATTTTTATATGATATGAAGATGCATTTCCTGTGTTAGAATAATGTTGCAAGAGTGTGTGCTCTGAATTACACTGATCAACTATAATCACTCAGTTATATTTGGAAGGAAAAAGAATAACAAAACAAAAAAACCCCAACAAACAAAAGAAAACTTGGGATTTGAGATCAAGAACCTGTAGCCACCACCAGAAAACAAAGCAATAAATTCTATTTTGCATACTTTTCTATTGAATTAAGATAGTCACTATAATTCTTTTACATCTCAAAGGGTATAGAAAAGGAGAGGAACTAAAACTTTCATAAAACACATATTCTTTCCAGAATATGGAGCCAGATTGAAGATATTTGGATTTTCTGATAAAACATTTTGGTCTAAATCATAGTCATGAATTACTCAAAAAAAAGTTCAGAGCTGCTGACTGTGATACAGAATTTCACATGGAGAATAAATCCAGCCTATCCAATTATCTGAAAGAGGCAAAGAGATTCTTAGTGTAGGTGGAAAGAATTCTGCTAATAACACTAAATATGTATGAATATTTCTGAACTAAAAAACACTGTGAAATGAAAAGAGGTTCTGTGACATACTTGCAGTTTTCAAGATTGCACTGTGAAAGATATCTATTTAATTTAAAAGTCAAATCTAATAAAACTCTGAAACACACTGTAAGTAAAACATGCAGAAAAGTGCAAGAATAACACCTCACCTTAAAAACACAGTTCTTTATTATCTGAATTCATTTGCTCAAGAAAAGCTGTTTTTCTTGATCACTTTAATACAGTAATTTTGATAGATTAAAATTGTGAAGCTGTTGGATCCCTCTCATATATTTGATCAGTGTAATTATATCATTTCTTCTAAAATTTGTTATTTGTCTGTAACAAGATTAAAGCACCTGCTGTTACAAGCTTTTCATTCCAATTACACTGATGGCAAATTCACATTCTTCAGCTACTCAACACAAATCTGTTTAAAAGAGAAGAAACAAAATACCTGACTGAAATCTGGGAATGCCACTATGTTCTGATTAATAAATTAATTGTGTTGTGATGTCATTACAGGCATATAACAAAAATCTTCCAATGAGGCATTACCACACACAGAAATTGAGCAGAAATTTATAGTAGCAAAAAATCTGGGGAATCATCCTGACAGTTCTACCATTGATGAAGTTTTAGATAGAAACATTCAGACATATCTCAATAAAACGACACTACTAATTTCTGAATGCTTGATTTCAAAGTATTTTAGGTGAAAAAATTAAAATTATATAGTTATCAGTTCACACTAAAAGGCTAAGTTGGGTTGGGGTTTGGGTTCTTTTTTTGGTTTTTGGGGGTGTTTTTCTGAACATACAATTGATTTAATTGGTTATAGTAGTTAAGGAGGGTGCTGATGTCAAAAGGTGCCCAAAAATGGCTTCTGCATTGGACCTTTGAGATCTGAACAATACTTGGTTTTGGAGCTAGCTTTTAGTTTGGAATTGGTAAAAAATTCCAGTGATGTTTTATTCATTCTTCATATATACTCTAAATGTTGCCATAGATCTCAATTAAGAACAAAAAAAAAAACATGTTTGTGAAAATAAGTTTTGGTTTGTTTTTTGTGGGTTTTTTTTTTATTTGACACAGCCTTTAGGCATTGTCATACTCAAAATCACTCACATTAAAAAATATTTTCAAACTCATGTGACAATCACATATTCAGAGACACATATAGATAGCAAATTGATATTTAAAGACCTCTTTTATGTGTTTACAGTCTGGAAATATATAGTGGAAATATTGCTGAACTTTTACCATAGAACTTACTTGCTAGTAGATTAGTATTAAAAAATTCCTGCAGCCATCTCAACTCAAAATCTATCTTTTCCCACACTGTTGGTAGTTATGTCTGCATGCAACAGGCTTCTGCAACCTTAGGATTTTGCATACAAACAACCCCTCCTCCCACATGCAAATAAGCATGGTTTAAGTCTAATAATTCTTAATAAAAGTAGCAAAAAATACTAACAGAAATCAAAGATGATTTTTATTCAATATTCACAAATGCATATTTTTGCCCCAGACACTTGTATCTGCCTTCTCTGTCTCAAAGCTACTGAAGAAAATTCTCAATAAAGACAGCATGCTCTGTATCTCTTGTATTCAAGAGTCAGAATTCTGGAGGACAGAAAAGGAGAAAAGAGCATCCCAATGCCTCAGTGATCTTGAAAACACATTGCAGGGAACCAAACCTTCAACAAGTGTATGAAATATGTGACAGGTCTGCAGAAATGATGTATTGGGAAGGGTGTGTCTCCTCAATATTCCAAGATAAATTATTACCTGGATGATTAGGCATTAGTGGCAGAAATAACTTATGATCTGAAACATTGCTACAGTTGAAAACATGAGGAGTAAGAATAAATATGGATGTTAATTTGTTATCATTTCAAAGCCATACATAAATTTGCCCTTTTAAAATCAAAAATTGGAACACAGCAGTGCTGTATTAAATATTAAAAAAATGTTCATTGTAACAGAAATACAATAATTTATTTTTATTTTGGCAATATTTTAACATAAAGAATTCTGAAGCCACATCTTAATATTCATTACAGTTTTCAGCTAAACATTGTAATATGGATTTCCATCAAAAGTACTCAGCAGAAACATTACTGTACTGTTGAACAAACTGGTTTCTTGTGATCTTTTCCTGACTTTCATCTACTAATCGTGGACTCATTCCTCAAAATAATAATAATAATGGCCTTGTCAAAGTATTGTTCCAAAGCAATCGAACATAAAGATACATGCAATTATTCTTTGCCTTCCCAACTATTTCAGCTCTGCAGGGAAGGACACAATGTTGTTGTCAGCAGGTGTAATTATTACACCTTCTGCTTCCCAAGGTATATAATGGTCATCTGTGATAAGCTAAACTTACAAAGTATCAGCAGCCAAAAGAGGTAACGTGGTAATGTACATCTTATGTGCTCCAAAAGTTAAAAAAGAAATATCAAGGGCAGTTTGAACCAGTTTAAGACGATGAGACAATTTTTTTCCATCAATACTGCTTTGTTGATTTTCAGTAATAGTGGTGCTTGCTTCTTCTCTACTTTCCTGAATGAGATTTGTTGAAAATTGTTACATTGACAAAAGAGGGACTCTACACTGTCCTCTGACATCTGAAATAGTGGCTACTCTCAATAAATATTTTTTTCCACATATAAAAGCTAATTTTTGGGTTGAGATTACAGAGATGAAAGTTAATTTTTTTTTAACTTCATTTCCTCCTTTTTAGTTTTATTTTTAGTTACAACTACATATAGCTTGGGGTATGGTGTATAATAAAAGATGGTTGCCTTGCCTGACAGTCATATGTGTCTTCAGAGCACCTTTTTCCATTGAAGTACATTTCCGATTTCTAAAACAAATTAGGGAATGGCTGGGAAATAGAATACAGCAGTAATGATATCTATGATAATCTGTTACAATATAGTGTCTGTGATCATTTATTCTGGAGTCAGAGGAGGAACAAGCACCAAGGAAGTGCCATAGTCACTGAAATCTTCTGAGTTAGTCAGCCATTCTAGCAAACAGCTGGTAAGTGCTCAGGTGAGGACTATGAAACATGTTCAAGCTCTCGTCTTATTTGGAGTGAGATTTGAGAGCTAATTTATGTTGTTTAAACTAATAACCTATGCTGCCTCAACTGTGTACCTGGAGAAATTGTGCATTGCTGGTGGAAGCTTTACCCCACCTGAAAACAGCATCTGAGAGATGAGATGAGGAACATTGTTCACTTTTTTTTCTTTCTGCTACTGTTTTGCACAGGGACATTAGGCAGTTAGCTTAGACAAATTGCCCTAGATTTGGATGACTGAAATTATGTAAAATTAATCCCATTCCTGATCATCTTCTCTCAAAATGATTGCTCTCAAACCTGGGGATGTCCAGGGAGGAAAATGACAAACTAAAAGTTTCTTCCTGTAGCAAAGGTATAATAGCAAACATTTTCAACAGAAACATTTCTGAGAAGTTTGTTATAAAGTTGTTTCTCTAACGCTTGGTAGGAAGGAAGAGAAAGCAATTCTTTTGGTATTAAGACCAAAGATAATTTCTACCTGAAAAGCTTTGGTGTCCATATATATATATATATATATAGCCATGATCTAAAATTACTATTTCACATAAACCTATCTTTCCTATAATTTGTAATTGGCAGAGAAACTTTCTCAGGCTCAGCAGAAAAAAAACCCCAAGGGTTTAAATAGTTGCATACTGCAAGTTACCCACTCCTGAGTAAAGGCTCCTGTACAGGCCTATTGGATCACTGTTTGACTGTGATAATACAAACAGTGCACACACTAGAAATCCTAATATCTATGTGATGTGTTGGGCCACCAAAACTGGTCTGTCACTTCCTCATCTGGACAGAGATAGAAAATATAGAGAAAGGCTTATGAGTTAAGGACAGAGAGAGGTCAAGAACCAGTCACCATCACAGTGAAAATCAGATTCAACTTGGGGGAAATTTAACTTATTGCCATGTTATCCAATACAGGGGAGTCAGAAGTAAAGACTAAATCTTAAAACATTTTCCCCCATCCCTCCTTTCTTCCTGGGCTCGTATTTGTTCCCTGTTTGGCCAACTCTTCCCCATCAGCAGCACAGGAGGACAGGGAATGGGGGTTGTGATCAGTTCATCACACTTTGTCTCTGATGGTCCTTTCTCCACACTCTTCCCCTGCTCCACCATAGAGTAACTCTCACAAGAGTCAATCATTCATCAACTTCTCCAGCAGGAGTACTCTCCATGGGCTGCAGTTCTTCCTGGACTGCTAAGCCTGGGTCCCTTCCATGGGGTGCAGTCCTCTAGGAACAGACTGTACCAGCATGGGAGACCCTCAGAGGGACACAACTCCTGCCAGCAAACCTAACCCAGTGTGGGCTCCTCCTATATGGATACACAGCTCCTGTAAAGAGCCCACTCCAGCAGAGGTTCCTGCAGGGTCACAGCCTCTTTTGGATATCCACCTGCTTCAGTGTGGGATCCTCCACAGGCTACAGGTGGATCTCCATTCCACCATGTACCATGGGCTGCACAGGCACAGACTGTCTTACCATGTTCTTTACCACAGACTGCAGGGGTATTTCAGCTCCAGCATCTAGAGCACTTCTTCCCCTCCTTCTTCACTGACCTGTGTGTCTGCCAGACTGTTTCTCTGATTTATTCTCACACCTCTCTTCCAGCTGCTGTTGCATAAGAGTTTTTTCCCCCTTATAAATACATTATCCGAGAGGTGCTAATACTGTCACCACTTGTCACAGCCTTGGCTCAGACATAAGGGAAGCTTCTAGCAGCTTCTCAAAGGAGTCCCTTGCTTTTCCACATAAAGCTAATACAAACTCTTGGAAAAATACTGGCCTATTCAGCACGTATTGCTTTTTATTATCTGCATTTGTTCTATGTAATAAATAATATTCTAATAGCATTGATATTTTGCCAGGCAAGAAGACATTATGCTAAAGCCCTTATGGTACAGGAGTGACGGTCTGTAAGGCTTTGACAGAGCTGAAGAATCTGAGATTTGAGGTATCATTACATCTTAAAGTCTGAACAACTTTGGCGCTGAAAGGAGGTCTTGGTATAAATCATTGTCTTCTAGTGATCTTTACAGGTCATGTTAATGTCATTGGACTGTTTGATGCATTATTTGGCTTCCTTAAAATTCTTTAAGCTATAGGGCCATACCAAGGAATATTTTTGTCTGGCACGAGGTATCTGTACCTTGCATAAGGTACCCCTTACATTGGCATTTGAACAGAAGTTATCTTCCTCAATTCTGGTACCCTGGGATGGCTCTCCAAATGTTCCCAGTGACATGAAGGTGGATGCAGTGACCTCAGACAGGCCACAGAAAAGGACTACAGATTTTATCCATCCATCCTCCACCTTTTCATCTATCCATCCATCCATCCATCCATCCATCCATCCATCCATCCGTCTGGCTGTTCGTCCTCCTATCCAATCAGAATAGTTTCAGTTGGAAGGGACCTAGTCCATTTAGTCCAACATTCACTGCAATAAGAAAGAACATGTTCAACTAGATCATCTATCTATCTATCTATCTATCTATCTATCTGTCTATCTGTCTATCTATCTATCTATCTATCTATCTATCTATCTATCTATCCAGTTACATACTAATTGAAGACTAGTATTTGAGGCTAAATCAATCTAAATCTTTCAGCAGTAAAATAATAACATATTTGGAGTATGTTCCAGATGCTCATTCCTTATGTACCTTGTACAGGTATTTTAATTAGGACAAAAATCATCTGAGTTGCAATTTCAGACAAATTCCAGCTGCTACTCTTGTTTAAATGACAAAATATAGCATTAAGAACTAATAAACTCACTCTCTGCTGGAAAACAATGATTCCTTTAGCAGACTGGCTAATAATGCAATACTGTTCTGAACTTGATAAGCTTTGTAGCAGATGGTAGAATGAGGGAGTTTTTTTATGTGTTAGGAATGCTGAGCTTTATGTCATGACACAGGCAGGATTAGTTCCCAATGTGCTAATCAGAAATGTGTCAAGCTTAATCTTTTTCTATTTTAAAAGAAGTCCATGATTGTACTTTCTTTCCTGTGGTTTCAGAAAATTACTGCTCAAAATGCTGCCTTAGTTTTTAAAATACATTTGCAGTTTTACCTAACATGCCTCCCCAAAGTGTTGCTTGTTTTTCATGTTCAGCCACCCTCTTGTGGAAGACTCTGACCTTAACTTTCAAAATTGCTTTTATGCTACACTTTTCAATCTGCATGTTATCGAGGGATGCTTGTATCTAATCTATGTGCTGTTGGGTAGAGGATTGATATTGTGATTATTTTCTGTGTTCCAGGCAGTTACCACTTGGGAGTTCTTGTAAATGAGAGGCTTATTCTCTTGATATTTTTTCACATAAATAACTGAGATGTATCAATCTGCTCTAAAACAATTTAAGTGGTCAATAAGCAGGATTTTCTGTTCAATTTGCAAGTACTGCAGGCAATTTGCTGCTCATCATCTGTCCTGATGGAAGAAATCAGAATTTAATCACATTTAGTGGTAACAGCCTTTAAAAGGCTCTCTTTTGTTGAGAATTTTCTTTTATGTAACTTCACACAATGCCATTTCATTTAGTACACTTTAATTATTATAATGGAGGGTAAAAGAGGGATATATGAAGTTTTAATAATTAATACATCTCAGACTTTAAAAATGGGTCCAATTTCTATGTTCCAACTTGTGAGTTGGCTGAGAATTTTCTTAAAACTAATCCTAACATTTATTCAGGTCTCTTCATTTTACTCAGAGTCTGCCAAAATATTCAATTTGGAATCTTACTTTCTGTTTAGAGTAGTGAATAATGTCTGATATACTCTGGGATTTTAAGACCTAAGGGACAGTAATTCTAGTGTCTCTAAATAACTGTCTGGATTTATTTTTGCTGCTCTAAGATAGTGTGCCTGGCTTCCAGCTGCTCTCCATCACAAATCCTTATTTTTGCAAACCAGGAGGATTCCTTGAGAACTCCTTCTTCTTGATTGCATTTATGCATTTGGCTGTCTTCAATCAGATTCTCCTCATAGCATATCTGTGCTCTTTTTCTGTTTTTCATATTTCGTGTTGCCCAGGATTTTATTCTTTTTGCATTTTTCAGTCCAGGTTCCATCACTCTACACCACCAAGGGAAGTCATGGGGAGTGGTTAGATTCTAGAGGAATGATTGCTGAATGCATCTCACGCTAAACATTGGAAAGAATTTTCTGTCAGAAGAAAACTGTTCTGTTCCATTGGGATTACATTGCTTATGTCTGTGGAAGCATTTTCTTCACCTCTCCACAGAATCAGCTGATTTTCCTCCTCAAGGGTCCTCATTACAAATCTGCCAACCAATTCCATGATTCCTTCCAAAAAACCAATATTCTTTATGAGTTTTGTAACTGTTGAAAGTAAAACTTGAGTTAATTCCTTCAACCAATTCCTTCAGTGAACTCTTGGCATCTCGTCAGGGTCTTTCATTGACCTTGATGGGGGCTGAATAGTCATACCTGGGTCTCTCTGTCAAGGAAATTCAGTCAAGGTTTATAATCCTTCTTGCAATTTAAAGGATTACTTCTTTTAGCTGAGAGAAGATGTTTTACAATTCTCGGGTATTTTCTTTATTCTTGTTCTCTGAAAAGTTGTGGATTTTTTTATTTCTTCCTTTTATTAGATTTGGGCACCAGTGCTCTAAAGTTAAAGCTGACAAAAGAAAGATGCTCAGAAGGTAATTGAAATAGCTTTCTATCCAATGTACCCTTGCAGATATTCTCTTTTTTTTCTAACTCCCCTGTTCTTCTGTTTCAATTTATAAAACAGAAAGAGATAGCAAGGAAATCTTTTAAAATTTCATTTAGTCTATTCCAGCATATATGCTTATGGTTAGCAGTTCTGCATTTTTCCCATCTTCTGTATATTAAATATTTAATATTTTGTTTAGTTATGTACTTTAATTTTGAAATTTTTTCCTACATATCATATAGTGCCGTCTATAAACCACAATTGCCAAAGATCAACAAAGGTTCCTCTTGAATGGCTCTTTCTAAAGGTTTATCTTACTTCATGCAATGAAAAGTTTTTGCACATATTTGCACTAAACAGATCTTCATTTAGTACTAAAGAACTTGTTTCATGAATGAGGTTATAGAAATATGAAACTGCAGGCCTTAGGATGCCTTTTACTTATAGACATTAGAACCCATAAAAAAAAATAAATTTTTTTTTCTTTAAGGTAAACCCTCAACTTCATTACTCTAAGCTTCCAGTGTGTTTCTTTAGCTCTGTTATTCATCTATGAACATTTTTCAAATCTTAGAGTGATTATGTATCAGTCAAAAGCACTGAACTTTCATTTATAGCTTTCTAAATATTCATTAAGGTATTTTAGTCCAACCCAATGATATTATAATCTAAGTTGAGTTCATTTTATTTCTTAATGTGTAGAACAACTCCTTAGACTATAAGATACAATTGAGGCCACAGAGTTCCTTCTGTTGCTCTGTCATTACTGCTAAGCATGGGGTTGCATTAATTGGAACAAATTACAAGTCCTTTGAATTGTACAGCCTTTCTCATGTATCAAGCAGACAATTCAAAAATCTTTGCTGCAAACAGCTTTAGGTAAATACAAGCAAATTTGTTTTCCACATACAGTATTTCTATAAATCAGCTGTATTCACAGGCCTGCTGTGCTATATGGGAGAAGAAACATACACTCCCTCCTTCAGGGAGTTTTTGTTGATTTATTTCTTGTTTTCTTGTTTCTCTAACCCTATAATAAAAGTCATACAGAATGACAGTGTTGTCTACAGGTGCCCTTCAGGTGTGGAGACACATGACAGCTCCAGTTACAGATACAGGATTGTGAACAAAAGCAGGGGATTCAAAGAGGGATTTCTATGAAAGACAGTTCTAAGAAATCACTGGGTTTCCACAACACTGGGTTGAAAACTGTAAAAGTTAAAACTATTTTCTATACTAACTATATAAAGTAGATTACAAGGCTTGGAGAGAGTTTTGTACCGTACCAAATCTCTCTGTCTTTCCTGGATGTATCCTTTAAGAGACACAAATCAAATGGCTACATAGGAAGTGAGGCTGCTAAAAAACATGCTCACCTTCTTCAATAATTTTACAGTGGAAGGACAGAAAGTCCAGCACACTTCCACAGCCCAACTGTGTCTCAGCATGCAGGATGAAGTTAGAGCTTCTTTCAGTCTGTCTGAAGTACACCAATGCTGACCTGGTACCCAGACAGGACACTGACCTCTGTCGAGCACATGCTGGGAAGACAGAAGTATTTGGTTCTAATTCTATGACTTCTCAGCAGTACATTAAAGGGTTTTTTTACTTCTTTCAGCTTAAAGAGATTTGACATAGGGGCTTTGTACAAGTGAAAGTCCTTTAGCATATTTAACTTTATTACTCACAGTGGTACAAGCTACACAAAACAGCAAACCATATAGCCTCTGATTACTTACTAGATATGTTGAGATTCCTACCAACAAACAGGTCTGTCTCAATCCCCTTTTCTATTTTGTTTTTCTTCTCTGACATTAACATTCTATATTTATTCTCTTCAGGGAGAAAATTATTTGGTAAGATCTAACCTTGTTTTTCTTCCTTATAGCATTCCAGAATAAGATAATAAATTAAAGAGAAAATAAATCCTGAAATACTGTGGAAATAAACTTTGGCTAAGTTTAAATGCTGACTTCAGATAGTATTTTAAGCACCATTCAAATAAAAAAGAATTATTTTGGAAGGTATGCCATCAGTCAACAGCTGTGTCTTAAGAGTACACAGAGCTATTTAATCCATTAGAAAAATTTGTCATGCTTGGAGCAAACAAGAAAATTTACTGACACTACTGATGTGATTCCCCAGATTGGTCAAGATGATAAAATATGCAGGGAATACAACAGCAAGGATTCTGTCTGGAAATGAATCCTTATCTATTATGAGAACCTCAACTCATATCTGTTTTGAGTAGTAACATCTATGAAAACTCACCCATCCCAAGCTAAAGCAGAATGATAACTCTAAGAACTTCTCATGTTCTGCCCTATGGGCTCTCAGAGTTATTTACCTACAGAGAATATCCATCACTCATTAAAATCTCCTATAATTCCTGGCCCTCTCCATTATTCTGATGTTTTTCTAGCCCTGCAGTATAGAGAGCATGGGGGAATTTTGGGAAGATGTGTGAGACTGACAGATTGAGGTCCAACAATTAAATTCTTAAGAAGATTAGAAGTAAAGAACAGAATCACCTTTTTTTTCCTTTGTTATTTCTTATTTTACTGCTTTATTTGGATGGTTAGGCAATTTTTTTTCTCATGCATGTTATTTTTGTATTAATGATTTACTGATTTGGTTAAAATAAGACTTAGCTTCAGATGTTTTCCTGGTTGGATGGTAAACAACAATGTATAAGTACAAACTTTCAGCAGATTAGGTGAATGAAGGCATGCCAAGGGTAAAAGAGTGGAATTTAGTTACTTGGAAGAGGGTTTTGTGAAAAGGAACCTAACAGAGAAACACAAAAGGAGTCTGCAACTACAAGCACAAACAGACCTGAATCTATTCTGTTCATGCTCTGAGCAAGCAGACAACCTCATCCTGGCCAGAAGCCTCAAATCTCCATAGTGTTGTGTTTGGCTCCTGAGAGGTCAGGCTTATTAGTCCAGGCTCAGTGATGCTCCATCACTGCCACATGGTTTTTGGATGGGAGCTGGAGTAAGGCCAGACAGCTTGCAGGGTGGGCAGAATGAATTTGGGCTGGCTGCATCTGTCTGTATAGATATGCCAGATGCTTTGAAAAGGGTGGGTTTTGCATGCTGGAACAGGAACCACATGAGGGAAGCATGGGTTGTTTGTTTTTGTTTTGGATTTCATTTTGCTGTTCTTTTTTTGTTTTCTTTCCCCAGATCTAGTTTCTTAGTTGAGGAGCAACATAGCGTTAAAAGGAATACCTCCCTTGAAAACAAAAGACCGATAAAATATACCACTGTAAACCCTCTCCTCTTCTTAATTCAGTGTCTGATAGCTGAGATATTTTTCAAAATTATTCCAATAGCAGAAAATTTACTTTTTTTTAAAATGTCACAGATTTTAAATGATGCAGAATACATTTAGCAAGAGCAGCAAAATACTCTTTGAGAAAGAAAGAAGAAATGGAATCGCTCTGGTGCAGGGAATAGCTCTGATAGCACAGGAGACACTGAGGAAATCTCCCTCTCTGAATATCCCAGAGCCACTCTGGCAGTCACACCCCTACTCCCTGAGCTGGGACTGAGGCTCCTTTCCAGCTCAACCCCCACACTCACACAGGCACTCCAGGTCATCTTGGCCACCTCAAAATCAGGTTTGCCACAGCAGTGTCATAGTTGTCTCAATCCTCATTTTAATCCTGGTGCAACTACAAAATAGCAGCTCCAGCTGGTGCCCCTGAGGAAGCACCTCAAACAAACGAACCCCGTGGATTTCATACCCTCATAGTCTAAGGGTGTAAGTCCTGCTCCTTCTGATTGCCCATATATCTGGCCAGGCCACAAGTCCCCATGCCTTTTGTTAAGCAGTATTGTCAGTTCAGGACCTCTTCCTGGGGCTTCTGACACCGAGTTCCCTCTGCAGCTCTTGCTGCAGCTCACAAACAGAGCTACCTGCACTAAATGTAATCCTCAAGAGAGAAGCGTGGCTAGATGTCAAACATCATAAGGAGGAGAGCAGACATTGCTCCTTTGTATCTGAAGTTATTGTCTCCTGTAGGAGAGTTAGTTGATTAGGTAGCACAGGTGACTGAAGGATTGCCCATTTGGGTTGGTGGGGTTCTCCTGGATGTGAAGAAATGCAAGGGGCTGCAGGTTCTCTTCTGCGGGTTGACACAGTAGGTTAGCTGGCTATGGCCTAGAGCTTCACCTATGCCTTTTCTTCCTCTCTCACACTCAGCAATGTGCACCTGGAACAGAGCTTCCTCATCACACACCCAGGGATGCACCACTAATTGGGATCTCATTTCTCACATCAGGATGGGAAAAAAAACTCATCTTTTGCTTCTAGAGATCAATCATGGCAAACAGCAAGAGGCAATCAGATCTGCTTTTTGAGTAATGCCATCCCATTTACATCTGTTGGAAGAAAAATTAGCATAATCATAGATAACCCATACTGCTTCCAGAGATTGGCAAATCCCTATTAACAGTGGCAAAGGAGAGGACACGCTTTGATAATAGCTGCATAACTCCATATCACAATGTACAGAGGAACATGAAAACCCAGTGTGGTATCATGATTGCCTTCAACAGCTATACCTGAAAAAACACATTGCTCAGATTTTTTTTCTGGGGGACTACTCCTTTATTGCCAAAGGGAAAAAAAAATAAAAGGAAAATAAGAGTGCTGAAATGTATTCTTTTTATTTTGTGAACAACTGAGAGATTTCAGGTTTTTTCTTATTTCATGTGATTAAACTCATTAATAATGAATGATTATTTATGAGATGGTACATGGAAAATAACACACAAAAGAAGTGCTTAAAGTTTGCATTTGAATTTCATGAGTTTCATTAAAATGCTGTTAAATTAAAAAGCTGGCCTGACTGAAATCAGAATAGAAAAAAGGAAAGGTATTCTTGGTTCTTGGCAATAGTCGTAAGGTCTCAGCACAGGTTAAATGTTCACTTTTAAAAGTGGAGAAGTTAAAGTTACTATCAGCAAAGGATTTTAGCTAACCCAAAATCAATGTTATGATACCTCATTTCAGTGACACCCTGTGCTGAAATGGAAAGCCTAAATAAGACAACTGCTGTAAATACGATGCAAACAACATAAATAATTTTCTGCCTTAACTGGCTTTGGGCAGAAAATTGTTCCTTGACAAGCCCATAAAAGCACCATGTTGATAGCATGCAGTCGATAAGGATGCAGAAAAAGATATAAGAATTTAGATTCCACCTCTATAACATTTTTCTGGAGAGAGATTTCTCTCATGAACTGAGAAAGCTTTTCTACCATTTAATAACATAAAAGTAGTACGCTCATCTGAGCCTGAATGGAGCTAAATTCTCAAGAATGTTCAGGTCCCGTCACTGTACATTAATCTTGAGATGGGAATTTTCTGTCAAAGCTGTGCTCTTCAGCCAATAGAAGTCAAGATTTGTAGTTTTAATACTAATGGTTAAGGATTGGGTCTGAAAACCTGGGACAAGTGTGGTTCTACCTCCATTTTCCCCCTTTCTGCACGACTGGTAAATGCCATGTCAGTAACAAAGAATAAAAAGGGTGTTTAATTTTCACAATCCTTCATGCTGAGAGTCACAATGCCTTTTACACTTGGTCTCTACATTTGGTATAACATCAAAAAATGTTTAAAAAACATTACCCTAAAATGTTTTTTCTTAGTACAGTAAGCTATTTCTTATTTGAGTACTCACGGCCCAACTTATTATCCTATTAAAGCTACAAAATATCTAATACTAACATTTCAATGCAATAGCCAGACATTTTAATGTATATTAGTTTCATATTCTATTAAATTATTATACATATATATATATATATACACACGTATATACATATGTACATATTTATATACATATATATGTGTGTATATGTATGCACATACAGATAAATATGTATATGTATATACATCTTTATATATATATGTATATTTATACATATATATTAAGCACGATGGATGTAATGTCAAACCTTTAAACTCACAAAATAATAAAAAAGCATGAACCATTATAATTTTTCACAGCTCAAATGGCCTATATGGCTTCATGTTTTAGCTTCTGGAAATTGGGAGAGATTTTTTTCAATTTTCTTTCCAATTGCAGTCAAAATGTAATGTGAATAATAAGTGATAGTGAAATATTCCACTTTAGCCAATTCTCTTTTACATATAGGGCATGGATTTGCCTTAAACCAGTTTGTGTAAACTGGTGGTATTGCAATAGATCATGCGCTTATAATATTAAATTACTGCAATACATGCAAACAAATAAAAAACAATAGTGAAAGCTAATTCTTTCACATTGCAAAGCAGTAAATTAGAATGTACTTAATACTTTTTGTCAGTGACAGCATTTTCCATTATGGAGTGTTTTAGTTTAAAGCAACTAAAGATTGTAATTTCCTGGAAAACAAAATCATTTTGGGAATGTTTAACTGGAACCCAAAACCTTCACACCTTTTTTTTTTTTTTTTTGGTACAGTTCACTTCATCCATTTATCTGTGAATAGCCAGGTGGGACAGATATGTCAGTCTCAGGCCATTTCTAATAGAAAATGGTTGAATATTCACTTGGTTAGATGATGTAGGTATATTATTTTGATAGAAGAGCAGTTATTTAATGTCATGGATGATGAATGGCACAAGAAGAGTTAGAAGGGAAGTAATGGTGATAATTTGTCAAAGACGCAAAGAGATAGAGTGGTAGGGCAGGTGAGGTAGAATGATACACTATGTAGTTAGAATAATATGATATAGTGCTGGAGGGTTGGAGAATAACTTAGTAGGAAAGGAAAAAAAAGAAAAAATAAATGGGCCAATGCTGCTTTGTACTATAGGACTGAGAAATATTTAGGAAAATATGAGTGTTTGTAATCTTCTCATGCAGCACAAATAAAGCCTAAGAATAAAAAGAATCTGAATTATACAAATAAACAGGGAAAATAAGATACACCAATTAGAAAGATACATTGAGAAAAGCAGAAAAAGGGATACTCCTAATGTCAAGGGAGGGGGGAAATACAATACAAAATCATTTCATGTATCATTCTTCCGGATTAAATCTTTCTGAGATACTCAATTTACACATCTCACTACAGTAAGTGGGTAGACAAAGTAAAGATAGATAAGAATAGAAGGGCATGTTTCTGGAGGGTTTCAAACTATTTGTGCTTATTTATAGCTTTTAAAAACCTCTTTAAAGATATTTATGACAAATCAGGACATCAGAGGTTTTTAAAATAGAAGAGGTATTTGAAAAATAGATTCTTGTATTAGAAAAACAAGAGTAAATTCTCCTGAAAACTTAAGTCATGTGAGTTTTTCAATACAAGCTGCAGAAATGGAAAAGAATGAAATGCAGGGGGATGAGTCACACATAAAACAGTAGTTATATGGCAACAAGATAGGAAAAGAAAAGACTAGTAGGAATTTGAGCAGCTGGTAAAGTTGCTAAAAGTCTCGTTGTTACAGGAAAGATCCCTGAGAATTTAAAATATACAAGATATAAAAGGAATGACGGTTTTTGGTTTTTGTTTTTTTTTCAAATTTTCATCAAAGAAAATAATTTCAAGAGTAATTTGAACCCAGAACATTTCAGTTTCCCCAAGGCAGTGCAGCCTTCTTCCCTTGACTAGCTATGTGGATTGTTATAGGAAGAAAGTAGAGTAAAGTCTCTTCAGTCTCAGAATTTTCTCATCTTTTTTAGGTGACAGTGTCCTTTATTGCTAAGGAAACTCCACACTTTCTCAGATGTGTGGACTGCTCACAGAGTTCTGAAACACAATACCCAGGCTGGCTTTTCTCTGTCCTCATAGTTCAGGCACTGGGATAAAGCAAGGATTATTCCATTGCGATAAATACAGTTCCACCACCACAAAGTCAATAAGAGAAAAGTCAGGTTTCCCTTTCATTACCTCATCAACCATTGTCCACTTTCTTTTTTGATTGAGTTCATGCTGATAACTAGAATTCTTTCTTTTTGGAGTGAGGGGCAGGGGAATAATGAATTGAAGGTGTTAATAATGAAATAAATTATGACACTATTCTTCTCCCCAGTCTATAATGATAAACCTGGAGGTGCATGTGCAATACAGATTCCACATTCCTGCATACCAATCTTTCCTGCGTGTACTATTTAAGTATTCTTCCTTAGATACAGAAGTGTCAACAGGTGTAATCAAGTGTAGGGAGTCATGTTGAGAGGGAGCCTTGCTGTGTCAGAGCAGAGGCTTCCTACTGAAGAAGCAGCACATGCAAAGCTTTGCAAACAGCAGAATTTACTTGGCACCTATGCCCTACCAAAGCTGACGTACCACCTTGTGTATGGGCACTGTGCCATCCTGACAGATGGGGACGAGTGCAGGCAGCCAAGGGACCATGTCTGAGCATGAAATATCTTTGTGGAGGGCAGGATTCCCAGCTAGAAATGTCAAAACAGCTGCTTGTCCTGAGTTTTGTGTGCCTACAGGTTAGATGGTCTACAGCTTTGATAATTCATCACTGAGCTTTATTAATTTTGTAAGAGTTTCTGCTATAGCTGCCAATCGTCATGATTTTAGGCTATTGTGCACAAAGAAGCAAAATTAGTCCCTTTCAGACTGCTCATGATAGGACTGAAAATATTGTCACAAAAAAGATGGAATAGTTTTCCTAAGGAAGAAACCCCTTCTGTGCCTTCTGCAGTTTCCTATATTATTTTACTAAATGCAGTCTTATAATATTTGGTATTCATTCATCTCAAATCTAGCACCTCTAGTCTTCCATACTCAAACCCATTAAGAGCTGGAAGAGTTATTTAAAACAGTCTGTTCACAAGATAACATGTCAAAGAGTAATCAGGGCAGAAAAATGTGGAAAATGGTAGATCTCTAAAATTATACTGTCTCAACTTTTCTCTAACTGTAACAATATCTACAACTTTCATTTTCATAAGAAAATTTATTCTTTCCCACAAGGCAGTAGAGCGTCAATAAATTATTGCTTTTTAAGTAAATCCACTTTTATCGCCTCTTAACCATCATTTTCAGAACTGATTTCAGACATGAATCTACTATGACTACTACTAACAGAATTTCTATAATTCGTTTTTGAAACACCTCAGTCTCTATGACTACAGTGAATAGCTTCATAATGACAGTGAAGTGTTTAAGGTTGAGAAGATTGCCTTTCCATAGGCATTATTGTAATTCCTACTTTCTGTGATTTTTAGAGCTTCAAGTGCAATGCACACTAATATTTTTCAAGATTTTTAAAATATCTACTATTTCTACTCCCCAAAATCTTCAGTCCTTAAGTATTTACCAATATCAGGCTAACCAACTAATGCCATTATCATTTAAATTAAAAAAAAAAAAAGTGGTGCTTCAAAGACTTGTTTTGCTATAAAACCTTCTAGAAATATTGACCTCAGATAAAAAGGTGTAATGTTTTAACACAGAGGACATTCTGTATTGTAATTTATGGAATAAGGTTAAGACTTTCCTATCCAAGCTTCTAAAAATGTGTATCAAATGACCTGCCTTCATATTCCCTGTCATGTGACATTTGTTCCCTTTGTAAAATCTTTCATAAGGAGTATGCTGACCTTGAGCAGCAATAGAGAACTGTATTTCTTAATGGAGATGTAAACTGTGCTGACAACTCAGCCTACTGCCTGCACCAGTGCTACCAAGGGGACAATGTTTAGACCAGGGAATGAATGCATGGGGATCATAACAGCTTCTGAATGAAGAATGTTAGAGATGACAAACAGTAAAAGATCATGAAATTCAGATCTGTGTGGCTTAATCTGCTGCAAGTACACCTCTGTGGCAATGCACCACAGGAGACCCAGGCACCAGACTGCTTGAAACGAAGGCTGAGTAAGCAACCTCACATTCTTATTCAGAAAATAAAAAGCTTAGTGGAGAGGAAAAAATCAAGTTCATTCAAATCATAAAAGCTGTATGGGGATTAGAAATCACTTTGTTTTCTCTATCTCCTCTCTTCAATGGAAAGCTTTGACTCTGTCAATGCACTCTGCCAAGAATGTTCACAGCCATTGACACATATGCTGAATATGGGGTTGATTTCTCAGTTTGGTAATTGTGACACAGTTTTTAACTGGCATTTTGGTAACTGTTTTATATTGCAAAAGGATACTCTGCTTTCACCTTGGCTGTAGCTTCTTCCCATACCCTGCTTGTCATCTTCCACGCCCCCTCCTGACAGCAGGACTTCTGTCTGCTATACACTGCAGAGCTCTGCAGTGTGTTATTGCAGCTATAGCTGTGTGTAGTAAACAGAGTTACACCAGTATAAAGCCTTTGAGACTAAAGATCTGGGTCTGTCTTTCACTCCCAGGAGTAACTCTGCAGTTCAACCTATAGTTACCATTTTACCAACATTTCCAGACAGACACAGGACCTCAGGGAAAAGGATATTGCTCATTCTGGAATTAAATACACAAGCCCAAGGAGGGTGGACAAAAGTAATCATATATCATTTGGAATTAAACATCCATAGATACTGTTATACCAGTAAGGCTAGGTAAGCTCTGAGTTTTGTTTGCTTGTTTTAACCAGAATGTACTAAATAGTTAAAGCAAAAAATCATCAGTGACCAAAAACAAAAAAAGGGCCTGACATTCAAGTTTATTACATGAAGAAAGTGTTTATATGTAGGATTTTTTCTAATAAATGCAGTAAAATATTAACATGTAGTTTTCTTTTGAGACCAAAAAGTCAGGGTACTTCAAAAAAACCAAAGTCTGTCAAATCAGGAACTCAGCCAAGTACAAATGAAGGCAAAATACATAGGCAAAACTAATTTGGCAAAAGCCATGAAAAAGCCAGAGTGGGCTACTTCACCTTGCAAGGCTTTTTCAGAGCTGGTGGAGATCACTGCAGAGACAAAGGTGTACAAGCACTGTAAGAGCAGCTCTTCACAGCATCAGGGCAGAGAGCTGCAACAGAACTGAATGAAATATGAACATAAAAATATTTAGGACACAAACTGATTTGAAGAAAAATCCAGACAGAACTTATTAAAACATTTCTATTAGCATTCAGGGAGTTACCGACAGAACAGCATAAACAGGCAAAGCTAATAGCTCACTCCAGTAATGTTTTCTCCTTTGCAGGAAATTGATATGTAGACTAACAAGATGTATTGAATTGAAAATTGAATAAAATCTTTCCTTATCCTATTACACACAACATTATCCAGTTTTGTCAAGCCCTTGATCACTTCAAGAATGAAGACATGTTACAGCAGAAAAGAACACATCAGAGGAAAAATAATCTAAAAATAGTTCCTGGGGTTGAAGCTCTTTGTTGATGCATAAATAAGGCTTTTTTCTTTCCAAGCAAAGTGACCCAGGGTCTGTACTGACCTGGGCTGGGCTGGGCTGGTTTCAGCTCCTGCCTTGGGGCCGTGTACCTCTTGCTTACCCTGCCTGAGTCAGATCTGTGCCAGTGTCTGTGAGAAGGATCTGACAAACCCAGGGAGTGTCTGCCGAGCAAACAAGAGCCTCTGGGAGCTGAGCAGGGGCAGGCTGCAGGGCCATACTCACACTCACCTGGGAGCAGCCAAAAGGCAGCAGCCTGGGGCAAGGAAACCTATGACAACACACACAAGCACGTCCTGGGAGTAAAGAGGAAGATGCCTCCACCATTAATGTCACTCTTCTCCAGATGATGAGAGCTCATTAAAAATACACCACTACCTGCAATTTTTCTTGACAAAACTGGAAGTCTTCCCCTTAAGACCTAAAAGAACACTGAAGGGACAAGAACAGGATCAAGGGAAAAGGTAAATACTAGGAAGTTTTGGGCTGTTGGAGTGGGGATTTTCTGTTATAATAATTGACACTGTAAGACCTCTGTGTTAGAGAATTTTGACTATTAGTCTGTTAAAACATTAACTGGATTAAGAATAAGTCCTTAGCTCCATAGATACAGAGAGTTCTTCCTTGCCCATTATCAGGACTTGGAGTGTAACAAGTGCACAGGGTAGAGATGAAAGAGACCAACCGACTTAAAGTTGATATCCATTAAAAAGTTCTTACTCTAAGATGAAAGAGAAACAGGATAAGCTTGTTGTTCATAGGAAGTTATAGAAGAACTAAAATAAATAACTATGTATAAACTTGTTGGTAACTGTAAAGAAAAAACATGGATATCTTTGCTTATTACATGACTCACCAAAAAAAAATATACTTGTCTCTACAAATAAATAGTTTTCCACTGCTAGAGTGGGAGAAATTCTTGGAATGACAGCCAATACCAAATATTTTTGTGTGGTGCATAGAAGCAGATAATATAGCATACAAGACTCAGGAAAATTGCAAGTGCAATAACAGCAGGCTGTTCAAAACTCACAAAGAGTAATTTATGTATAATAGGTACTAACAAGCTATAAATACTAGATTATTACTATATACATCAAACAGAGAATAAAGTTCTAGCCTTAGGTTGTTGAATATATATATATATATATATATATATATATATATATATATATAAAAAAATAGACAAGTTATCAGAAAAATGGCCACACAGTAGTTACTGCCACTGCCAGAAAATAATGCCTCTTCTTGGCAAACAAATGGCTGAAATATTAAATAAAACCTGAGATATTGTGGTTATGGTATACCATATCATGGCATACCCACATAGCACAACTGTAGTAGGGCAAAAATTCAGAGATAAGAGTCTGTAGGTGTCATGAAAATGACAGAATTATAAGCCAAAACCAGCAGATTTATGGGTTCAGATTGAGTGCACACTGGTTTATTATTTTGTTTATATGATAGACAAACATAAATAATTTCTCTTCTTGTCTTAATGTCATTTTTGATTGTTAGTATCTCTGCTTTGGGTAGAGAAAATAGATATGGGAAATTTGTCTTTGAAAAATCTCTACAGAGAGCTTCCTGGATTGCTCTTTCCAGATCAATGCCATATGAGAAGACACTAGCAGTCAGAAAGCACAGCTGTGACTGGATCCTGATACTTTTAGATTTAACTTGGTGCACTGGATCACTCGAGTAAGCCTCCTATTAAGAGTCAAGTTATTTTTGTTAATAGTTCTTAGAGTAGCAATCTCAGGAAGCTAGAGGAATCCATTCCTTTTTTGCCATTCCCTATCTCCCACCTCTTGGGGCAATGTCCATTGAAGAAGAAAAGATTTTCTACCAGGTACAACTCCGAGCCCAACATTTAGAAACCAAAACAGTAAAGAAAGAAAGTCTATGAGAATGAGGTGATGATTAATTAAAAGAAACTCACTAGCAAAGAGGAAAACAG
Organism: Haemorhous mexicanus; assembly: GCF_027477595.1. Lineage (NCBI taxonomy): Eukaryota > Metazoa > Chordata > Aves > Passeriformes > Fringillidae > Haemorhous > Haemorhous mexicanus. Next base: position 59,788,631 of record NC_082345.1, on the reverse strand, counting down.
GAGAAGAAAGAAGGCTTGGTCCCATCTCCCTGCAGTTTATGAACAGGCATCTTCATTCTCTCTTTGGTTTGTTTATACTTTATGCAGGTCAGGGGAGAATGAACATAGACTTAGACTCTGTAGTCAGCTTCTCAGATGAGTTAAGGGGAAAAATATCTCATTCCTGACCAGAAAGGCTTAAGAATCTCACTTATGAGCTAAATACTCAACTGAACATTTTTGTTAAGCTATAGAATATCCTAAACATGTATGAAAGACTTTTGTCAGCACGTCTTACAAAATTAATAATTAATTATAAATTATTTTTAACTTACATCATTGTATTTCATATATTTAGCCTGAATCTACCCTTTTTTAGTTTAAAATCATCACCTCTCATTCTATTCCTACAGGCTCTACTAAAAAGTCTGTCTCCATCTTTCTTGTAAGCCATGTTTAAATACTGAAAGGCTGCAATCATGTTTTCCTGGACTCTTTTCCAGGTTGAACAACCCTGACTGTCCCAGTCTGTTCTCATAGGAAAAGTGCTGCAGCCCTCTGACCATTTCCGGGGCCCTCTTCCAGTCCTGCTCCCACAGGTGTGTCCTCCCTGTCTTTCTTGTGTTGAGGGCTCCAGAGCTGAGCAGAGTACTTCAGATGGGGTTTCACCAGAGTGGAGTAGAGGTGTTAAAGTAATACTGGCACAGGATATTCTGCACAGTTAAGTAGGTTCAAGGAACGTATTATAATATTTATGGTTTTTACTTAGAAAACATGGATTTGATTCAATGGAGCCTCCCTGAGTTTCTCAGAAATATTGATCTATGTAGGTTATTCCATCAAACCAATGGACAAAAATTTTGTAAGCAAAGTGTGTTTACTTAAATAAAAATTCTCACTAAAATAAATACAAGTTTTGCTTACCATAGAAATCCTTATATTTATTGACCACACTTTTTATTTTTTCATTAATTTATACAATGATTTTAATTAGAATGGTCCAAAAAAGGAAATATGTAGTACTTCTTATTCAGGATCCAAAAGACAATATTTTTGCCAGTACCAAATTATCTCTTTCTCTTTCTATGAAAGTGAGGCAAAGCCAAACAGATTCCATAAAAGAGCAAAAGAAGACAGATTATACATATACACACACTTCTACAGCTGAGAAATGCCAAAAAATTTGCAATTATTTTTTAGAGCAGGCTTTTCAATACAGTTCATATTTTTCTTATATAAAGATGAGAAGAGAAACAACAAACAGCATTTAAAACACAAAGCACAGACTGTCATTGATGAACAGTGATGTAAGACCAAGAGAGAAGTTCCAATCTACTGTAGAGACAAGGAGAGGGAAAAAAAACCCATTCATCTTTAAGAGGGTATCCAAATTCTTTTTCCCCATTTTCTGATATTTCTCCCACTTTCTGAAGCAGATGGATGGTCCTACTAGTAACAAGATGTGGCTCAGAAAGCTGAGATGCAGTCACCACCCTTGACAGGGCCCCTGTGAACTCATTGAAAAAGCAACAATTAATCAGTGTACTCCTTTCCCAGGGTATTAGTTAAGGATCACAACCCTTGCTTTCTTCCTCCCTTACCTATACAGGGACATGGAACAGCTGACTCAGATCATGCAAAATTGACACTAGGCTGTGAGAGCTTCCTGCCTCTCTCAGGAGATACAGAATATCTCTGCAGATCTTTTTATCACATGTCCCAGGATCTCATTTGAGGAGCTCTAGTCTCAGATAGGGCATGAATTTGCTATGAAAATACAGAGATTAAATGCTCTATTTGCTGCTTCAGTAGTTTATGACTTTCACACCCAGCAAACAAAATATGCTAAGCAATAGAGGTTACTCTAAAAGTTTAGACAAATGACCATGGACACTTTTTTTTTAACACAGAAATTAATAACATTTCTGTTTCATTATATCCTGATACTTTATCAACAATTTAAAGATAACTTATGGCCAACACCACCCTGCTACATCGTCTGACCAACAGAAGGCACAAACACATCCTCAGACTGTGCCAAAAAATACTCACTCTTCCACTGTGAATCTGTCTTACAGTACAGGACTGTGTCTGAGGGGTAGCATAAACAGCTAGGCTTATCTCCTTTGCTTGAGATGTTTTCATTTGTGATGAGTAAAAACACATCATCACCTAGAGAAGGCAGGAAATTTAAAAACTGTTGTAGATATTTTGAGAGTAAAAATCTTTTTTCATGGGTCTTCTATGTTTTATAGACAGTGATTTGCTTAGAAATATTTCCTGCAGTGAACTTTTACAGCCACAGCTTAGGCAGTGCTCCTGTTGATAAATGGTTAAGAGCTATTTTTCCATAAATTACCAAGAGAAAACCCATAAAATTTGTCATCAGGCTTCAAAAGTGTGCTATTTTCAAACAGTACAAATTGTGACTGGCTCAGCACCATATGGTATTTAATTTTCTGTGATGTATGCATGTGCACAAATTGCATTTAGGTAACTGGGATGCTGTCAGTCTGAAGATAATTCTGCATATACTCAAACAGGTAGAAAGCAAAGGTCTCTGACAATATCTGAATAATTTCAAAAGATGGACTCTTTACTCTTGCACCATTCAAGTAAACACAAAGAAATTATAAATGTTAGGAGCTGGGTTCTTGGCTAGATCCCAGATTTTATTTCCAAACCATGAATCAATGCATAAAATAAATGCTCAAAATAAATATATGTGGTTTCCAAAGTAATTTTTCTGGATTTTTGTTATATGCAACCTTCATGGAAACCTGATTAAATGCTTCCACTAAGAACAATGTCTATATTGTACCTTAACATAGTAACACGGCACAATGTAAACTAATTTAGAAAAAATCTATGAAATATTTTACTGCTTGAGGCATGATTATTCTGAAAATATTTGTGTTGTGTTTCCTGACTTTTCTCTTTGAAAGTTTTGGGAAGTAAAATGCTGTAGCCAGAACTCAAGCTGGGATATGTAGGAATCACTGCCTTTTTTACAATTACACCCTCATGTAACACCTGAGGGTCAACTTGACAACATTTAAGTGTGGAGAAGGAACAGACTTCATGATTTATATTTAATTAAAACCCCCTTTTTGTTTACTTTATTCCTTAATAATGATTTGAGACTAACCAGTTGAAAGTGCTCTCTAAATCATGTTTTAGAACTAACATTTTTCTTTCAGATAATTCATGTTTGCCCAGGTATCCAGAAGACAATAACGTGAGAAAATTACTTTGCTGACTTGAGAGGGAGGATCATGAATGACATGGAGCAAAGTCAGTTGACTTTTGATTGCCTCTTTCACCAACTCAACCCTCAATCCTTCAATCATGAAATAAATGTCAGGAAAAGAATCAGAATTTGGTCAGGGAAAAAAAATATACATGAATATTTGATGTGCAGTATAATGATATAATGGAGAGGACACAAGTGCAGGGGTGTTGCATAGAGGAATCTTATGAATGAAAAGCATTATAGAATCAGGGCTTAGACTTGTTACTTTTCTAAGTAAAGCTAAACAGCTAGCAAAGTTCCCATGGGAAAGAATTTTGAGAATGAAAGTCAGTTGACACAAGTTAGTCTTGTGAGGAAAATAAGTTTGCACCTGTAATAAAAAAAGATCTGTCCCATGAGAATCCACAAAGAAAATATGTAAACACCTGTGAAGAGAAACAGTCTTAACATGTACACACAAAACCACCTCCTAATCAATGAATGGATGGCAAGAATTGAGTAGCCAACTGGAGTTGAACACAAAGTCAGTAAAAACTGTATAAAAATATGTTATGTGAATAAAGAATTGGCTTTTCCTTCATAAAAAAATGAGTCCTCTCTGCTTATTACTTCATCACAGGGGAAAAACATCTTACGAGATGACGAGATGATAAAGAGATGCTCTGCTTTGTACTTGAGACAGCTAGGAAGGAGGGGAGCTTTGAAGTGTAGTAATAGCACTTGTATTAGAAGCTGAGAGCCAGACAAAAAAAAGTTCAGAAGTCAGCTTACAAAACAAATCAAAATCCTTTCCTAACATTCTTGCAGAGGGTGAAATAAGGATTCTCTTCTGATGTACACAGTACATGGAGATATAAAGGAGCACTCAGGAAAAAAAAAATTTCAAAAGTTAAACATATTATTTTAACTTTTATTTATCATTTTATGGTGAAGGTTTTCATCTGAAATCCCTTGACAGGGGGATTGAGGGATTTACGGAGTGGCTATAATTGAAGTTGAACTAACGTGGTTATACACAGAGACAGAGCAAATGTCAGCCACTCACCAGAACAAGGTGGTATTCACCTGAGAGTTCAAATGAATTCAGTGATGAAATATAGAAATTACAAAATCTAGAAGGTAGCCTCTCACTTGAAGCTAAATACATGAATTCTGGCTGATAGCACTTTTATTTAATAATCTTAAACTTTAAAAAGTAATTTAAAAATCCTTTCATATGAAGCAAATCAGTAACAAGAATTGGAAAGGATAAATTTACTGAATCTCTTTGGTAATACTTGGGTGAAACTGAGATCCAGAGACTTCTGTGAAGAGAATTTCTGCCCCCAAAGTCAATAATCACAGAGAGAGAAATGTTTAAGTACATATAGCCCATCTGGATTTCCAAAAGTCTTCACAATGACCTTTATTGCAAAATCTTAAGGAAAACAGTGAGTGGTTGCATCAGTGCAGGGGGATTCTTTCATGTATGAAGGTAATGAATTAATGGTTGAGAGAACAGGAATGGAAACAGGAGTGAAATGTTAATTCCTGTGGTATGGAGAGATCAGTAGTGGAGTTCTGTGTCATTCATATCTTCACAAATAGCCCAGTAATGATATTGAAGAATACCTCTGCTTCTGATGATGCAAAGTAATTGAAGATATTAATGATGATGGCAGATTGTGAAATGTAACCAGATATTCTAATAGTAGATAAAACACAGTGCAGGTAGGTGAAAATTGATACACTCTGGGTAAAGCTATATCTGATTAATACACAAAATGAGAGGCTCTTAGCTGACCAGTCACTAAGAATCAATTTTGGGATATTGTAAGTCATCCTATAAAAGCTATCAAGCTGGTTAACATTACGTACATAAATAAATAAGTAAATAAATTATATGTGCAATGTTATTGTTATCCCAAATATTCTGTTAGGAATGGGGATAGTTCCTAATCCAGCAGGTAAAACTGTAGTCCTCCTGGCAAAGGATTCTGTGAATGTGAATAAGTTTTCTGAGTTAAAAGGTCGACCAGAGAGCTTCTTGCAAGTGACATACATAGGAGGTCAGCAAGAGAAACTGCAAGAGTCTCAGGCATCCTCCACAGCTGAGAATGAAAGTGTATTAGGGACCATTACTGTATGGCTTTGGTTTCCTCTTACTCTTCCTCAGTGTCCTCTTCCTGGATACTTCTTTATCTCACTAGATCTTTGGTGTGACTCAGAATGCAAAACATATACATTACTTTGTTTTTAAACCCATTCAGAAAAAAAAAACCAAAACTAGAATAGCAACACTGTAAAACAAAATCATGTGACACTGAATATAACACATTTAGGAAAAAAAATTCCTTAGGTTTTCCCTACTAGTGACTGCCTATGCTTTGAAGACCTGCTTCTGTTTTTGGTGTAGCATTCAAAATAAATAATTTTGGGGGTCTGACACATTAACTTTTGTTAAGAAGATATGCAACAGCAGATCTGAGAACTTAAGGGATGGATGGGATTTTTAAAGAGGTTCGAGTGATAGATGATAATATCTCTTCTCTTAAAAACACAGCTAACAGAAAATTCAGATGAGAAATAAAACATGTTCAGCAGAGACTTCAACAAGCTAAAAAAGTCTTGAGTAAATGATCCTTTATTTGTTTTAGATGAAGTCTTGTTTTAAATGATCATGGATCATTAAAGAAAGTCTGTCTTAAAGAAATCCCCTGACAAAAGAGCCCTTCTACTAGAAATTTCATTGCATCAACAAGAATGCTGATTTATAGGAACTAAACAGTAAGATTCTCAGAGGTCACTGTGCAGAAGACTAAGTAAAGCCTAAAGTAGTTAATACTTTTTTCTGATGTTTATTGCAAAATATATAGTCAGCATTTTGTTCTCTAAAATATATTGGGGACCAGAGGCTAATGTCAGAAAGAAATATCAGATTATATAGATCAATATCAAGGCAACAATAGAGGCATTGCTTTTTTTAAAATTACTTTCTCTTGACATCACTTTTTTTTTAAGACTGGTGCGATAGAGAAAAATAAATGGACTGAAGTATATCTTAAATACCATCCTCTAAAGCAGATTCACAGGCTGTTTCATTTTTCAGATTTCAGAGATGATGTCTTGGTTTTCATTTGCCTCTTGGTTTTCCTTTTAGATTATTTTAGACCTACATAATATGAGCAAAAATAACTAAACCTACCTAGTATGTTTATAGATGTTTTTAAAATAACTTCCCATTGACAAAATTGACAATGTTCTTTAACAACATGCTTTATTTATCAAAGTCACAAAGCCTCACATACTCTAGAGTTTGTCACTAAAGCTATACATAGGGATCTTTAAAACATTATCCTGGTAGTGAACAATATTCCAAAGAAAAAATCACAAACTTCAAATTCACTAAAGGCAATTTTAGACTTCCTAGGTTTGAATTCAAGGGACAACTCAGAATTAAAAAAGTCACACTTCTTCCAATTCTGTTTAATTATATCTAATTACTGAAGGGATCTTGGACTAAGTGTGCCTGATGAAGCTATTGTGCTTTGAGTTTATTAGAGTGAGCTCTACTTTAAATGTTAAATCCTTGGTCTCAATCTGGCTTCCTGATATATAAAGAGGACAGCACAACATGTTGTCAAAAGCAGCCATAGCCCACACAAAGCAAAGATTTGTTGTTTTATTTGAAAACCTGTCAGTGTGTGAAAGTCAAGAGATAAATGAAGAGTACCTAGAAAATATTCTTATCTTTATCTCAGAGAAATTCTGAGGATTCGAAATAAAAGAAAAAAAGATTTACAAATCTATTTGAATGCCTTAGTGAAATGTAATGTGAAGAGGACCTACAAGTATCTCTCTTATCACACACAGTGGGCAAGTCCTGAAAGTATTAATTCATTTCATTACCAAATGAAGATATTCCACTTAGAAGGAAATCCTAATACTCAGGAACAGCTGCAGTCCAAGAAAAGTATTTGGTTTGATCAAAATCAGATGCTTTCCTTATCTACACCTAGGGAAAGAGCAGATAAGACACGTAAAAAAGCTGAAGGGGGGAAATAAGTGCCAGCTTCAGAAATACCAAGAATACAGTGTTGGTGTTTAGAGCTCCTGCTGAAAACAGCCTAACTAAAAAATAGTGAACGAATTTCAATTAGAATTCAACAACAACAAAAAAACAGTGTCATAAAAACATCACTAAGTCAAACATATGGGTTAACAGTTTCATCAAAATTAGGAAGAAGAAACGGCAGATAAGAAAATTTGTATTAACAAGCATTCACAAGAGAATATCAGGTTTATCTTGAGATAGCATCATCCTATCTGCACAATAGCTGATATGCAGCACCATCAAGTTGATAAAAACATTTTCATTGACAACAAGGACAGGTCCTGGCAAGCCAGGTTACAGAATCAATCAGCTGAATTGAGCAATTTCAAACCATATACAGTAGCTGTAAGATTATACATTTACCTCTTGCAATAAACTGAAATAGGGGATGTTTTAATAAAAGAGCAAAGAAACACTTGCAGATAGTTTGGACAATAACATGATGAGGTGATGATGGCTGTACTAATCCCAGATGAACAGAGACACTGAGGAAAAAGATGAGAAGGATAAAATGATGATATACTCAATTCATCCTGCAAAAATGCCACCGAAGACAAAAGCATTCAAACACATAGGACACTTATATTAATCACTTAATGAACATATTGAAGCTGTAGCTGACAGGAAAGCCCACACAGAAGTATGTAGATCTTTGAAAATTTGTTGTACAGTAGTGTGCAAGAAAAACAGGTTTAAGTGCTCATCTAAAATAATTGATTTGTGATACCACAGCTTTGCAACCATCATGAAAGAAACAAAGCTTTCAGAAAATAAAGACAATACTTCCATGTCCCTGTTAAAGTCTGATCATTTGTTGCCAATAATAAACAATTTTTATGGAAATCACCAGAAAAACAAATCTTGAGATAAGTAGATTTGCTGATCTAGTGTGACTCAGCATACAAAACAATTTCTGCATAAAATCTTCATGGTTTCTTTTGTTCAACTGCACAAAATAGTTGAAGGTTTCTTCTTTTTTTGTCCAATTGGTTACTGTTTGTTTGGTTTTGGTTTTCGTTTTGTTTTGACGTATAATACCCCTTTAAGAATTTTTTTTCCACTTTCCAAAATTTTTGTCTCCTCCTTCCATTCTGCCACTGCTAAACAGAGTGTTCTGTCTTCAGCACATGGCATCCCAAAATAGGTATTGAGTGATCTCCTTGTGTGAGCAGGGAAATGCTTGGCTTAGTACTTTAGAACAAGAACATCCAGCCTAATGAAATGACTGAAAGAATGTTCCGATGGAACAACCTATGATTTGATACATAGCTGCACCAGAGAGTAAAAATATTCTGACTGATTTAAACCTGAGAAATTAGAAAAGATGGGTAGGAAATACTGTCCTGCATGGTCACTAGGTGATCGAAGATGGCTTTTGTCCTGTCAACCCTGTGACCCACTGACTCCAAAGAGCTTATGATGGGTTAATGCACTTATAATAAAGACAGAAATGATAAGATGGCCAGACAGCACAGCAAGAGCCACTTCCATCCTGAAGATGAAATGCATGTGGAAACTGCATACACAATTGAAGGTTACAGTTGGAATGTGAAAGGTATACATCTACAAACTGGCAGCTGAGACTGGGACACATTAGAAGAGTAAGGAGCACACCAGAAGTGCTTGTGTCTGAGAAATGAGATGATTAGGTGAGACTTGCAAGGGAACATTAGGAGCATCTGAAGAAAATCAAGAGTTAGATGTGCTCACCAGCCTACTGTGGAGAGTTGCTGGTCATCTGGAGCTGTTTGGCTGTGTTATCTACTTTTGACACAAAGAGCCATTAATCATAATGCTGCCTCAATTAATATATAATGTCACCCATATCTCAGGCTAGATAGTGAAGACATTAGCAAGCTGCTTAACAGAAAGTTTTCTAGGAACAGAGAAAGAAATCCAGTACATTGTCCTGTATTTTCTTTAGAAATACCTATGAGAAATCACCAGAATACTACTGTTAGCAGAAAAGTCTTACATGATTTAGGTGCTGAGTCTTCTGCACTGTGGTACTGTTAAAAGTTATATCTCTCTACCATATAATAAGAATCTGTGGTCCAAAATTAAATAGCCTCAATGACACCATGAGTTCTTCACACAGTGAAGGTATGACATTTGAAAGCAGACAGTCTCTCTTCCTTTTTTGTGTAACTGCTGGCATGTCTGTGGCCATAGAGAGATGCCACAATGTCCAGATATAATTTAAAATAGCCTAAGCAACCAACCACGGCTTCATCCTTCTTGAAGGACTTTATTGGTTTATTTAATGACAATAGCACAATCTAACCAACAGAACACAGAACTGTGATTCCAGATGCATGCTCTGTGCCCCTCTCATTTGTGCTAAGGGAATGGGTTTCCATCAGTGGTCACAAGCCAGTACTTTCAAAAGTATTTGCTGCCTTTTTCTCTAAGGCATAATTTGGGATATTTTATGGCCTCTAATTAGTGCAAAAAATGCTATATTTTCAAACACTTTGTAAGGACAGCAATACTTTCAAATACTTTGAAAAGACAAACTTTCCACAGCCAAACAAAAATAGTGTGTATGTCTCTGGAGGCATACATGGAGGTGGAAAAAAAGAGGATAGAAGGTAAGAAAAAATAGATGCCGTCTGGGATGGGGGAGAGGAGAGGAGAGGAGAGGAGGGAGGGCAGGAATGGGACGGTGCTCCAAGGTCTGTTGCAAACAGTAAAGAAAAATATTTAGAGGTGTCAGAGAAGTAGAGGTGTCAGAGAATTAAAGGTGTCTCCAACAACACAATCATTTGAATTTTAGATGGAGCATCTGTAGGCAGTTAGGTAAGGAGATGTCAAGGAAGGGAGTGTGAAAGAGTTAAGGATAAAAGGAATGCTCAGGATGGATCTATCTGTGAATTTCACAAACACAGGTTTGCTGCCATTTTAAGCACCAAGTGCTCCACTCAGCCATACTTTGAGATCAAGTTCCTGTAAAAGCAGGTATTTAAGCCTGTATGTGGACCTTATTTCACACAGGAAGAATTCAAACTATTCCTGCAAAGACAGGATGCTCAATATTTGAGATATAGAGTGGTTCTGCAAAATCTGTTTTCTTATACTGATGGACTTGGAATGCAAATATGAGTACGATGTTTCTTGTGACACCTATATCTGGAAATTTACAGTAACCCTGAGATGATGGCCCTGCTTCATGCGTGATGTCAATGATGTCAATGAAGAACTAGTGCATGGACTGGTGAAGCTGCTTACCCATATTTTCATAGGAAAATGAGCTGTGTGAAATCATCTTGGATGAGTGTTCCCATGTCTGTTCCTGTTGGGAAGGCAGATTGCCCAAGTGAGCTGAGCACTGAGTCACGAAGGTCACACAGCAATAGAGAGTGGAACAAACTATTTCAGCTGGAAGAGTCCTGCAACAGTCATAGAATCACAGAATCATAGAATGGTTTGGGTTGGAAGGGACTTCAAACATCATCTAGTTCCAATTGCCCTGCCATGGGCAGGGACACCTTCCACTAAACCAGGTTACTCAAAGCCTTGTCCAGCCTGGTCTTGAGCAGTGCCAGGCATGGAGCATCCACAACTTCTCTGGGCAACCTGTTTGAGTGCCTCACACTTCAGAATTTCAAACATTTCATCTAAACTTACTCTCTTTTGGCTTAAAGCCATTTCCTCTATCACTACATGTCCTTTTAAAAAGTCTCTCCAGCTTTATCATTAGATATCAGGAAAATTAGGTGGAAAGCATAAATATCTCCACCATGAACCATTTATCCATTCCCAAGAAAAGAATATATGATGGTTTAGTTTTTGTGAGGAATTACTTTGTCTTGACTTTTAATTCACCTTTATATTTTTGGAGTGTAGTGACACTGGGGCATGAAAGAGCTATCCCTTTATGAAAAGACATGAGGTTACATATGTGCCTTGACCTAGCAGAAAGTCAACTGCTACAGCTACAAGATGCTGTCCCCTGGAGCTGAATATTTTCTACAGAAAAGCAAGTGATCAGGTGGACTTCTCTTTTTCTTAATTTTTTTTTTCTTTTTAGTGTTAATCTCTACAATTCTGCATAACCAGCAGACTATACTAATTATGTCCTCACATGTTTCTGCTAAATTTATTTGGCCTATCTCAGGTTTTATCCATTTATCTACTTATCCAAATTAGAGGACACATATAAAAATATTTACCAGCCTTGTTTGTGCATTTATCACTGTCAATACATTGCTTTGAATTGAAGAAGTATTTCAATAAGTTAATGAAAACTGTCAGCATTGTGCAAGGCAAGGCAGGAATGCAAATTAGAGGAGAAAGTTGTTTTTAAGGGCACAGGTGATTAGGGCCAGTCATGTAGGTTATTTTTGATATCAAGGCCACAGCTCTGACCCAATGTCTGAGATTTTCCACACAAGCATTCAGTCTGGCTTTGGTGACTCTTTATGTTTTGCTTTACTGGATACCCACCGCATTTGAAAAAAAAAAAAAAGCATTTTCTGCCTGAATTCTTACATCTTTTGTACCCATAGCATTGTTTGCTGCTAGATTAAACATTTCTTTAATATCCTGTACTTTTACCCTGTGAAGGCAGCTAGAAACTATAATCAAATAACCCCTAAATCCTCTTTTTGAGGAGATAAGTACATTGATCTCTAAAAGATCTATTTAAAGAGTAAAAGTTGGGGGGAGAGGGCAGTGAACATTTTGCTTGCATGCTCCTGTAATTACTGATGCCATGGGAAAGATATTTATTACAACAATACGTCTGGAACTGTACAAAATATAGAGAAGTATGTGCTCCCAAAATTTACTTTGATCATCTCAAGGTTTTTCTAAGACTGCATTTATCTTGCATTGCCTTGACTGTCAATACATCATTGCTTTTACATTCTTAGAGAAGCAAGAATGAAGAAGCTCTGAAATGGCATTAGAATTCCAACTGGGATTTCTTCCAATGCTTTTCAGCATAAGTAATTGAAATGAATATTGTCTTTCTATATACTCTGTAGCATTTCTTCCAAGGGGCAACTTTCTATTCACTTATTTTTGTGTAGGTTATAAATGGTATTCTGCATTTCTTCTATCAAAATACTAAGCTAGTGATATTTAACTGTAAAGAAATATATCCTTGGGCCATGAATACAGTCAGAAATTACTAGGTGAATTTACCAAGAAAAGAATGACTCCATATTGATGTAATGCATAAATTTTTGAGTGTGGGACAATGGCCCCCATATATTAACATTTTATATCCACATTGAAATGCCTGACCTTGCTTCAGCAGTTTTATGACTAGCAAGATCTCTGGAAGTTCAATTTTTCCCTCTAGAAAAAGAAAGCAGCTATGTCAATGGGAATAAATACAACTCAGATGTAATTTTTTTTCTGTTTTTCTTCAGAGATGTAGCAAAAATTTTAATACCTCTATAGCATAACAATTCTGATAATAAAAAGACCAACGGCTGTAAAAGTGAGGAGAGGAAATACTTTGAAATAGATTCCCTATTATACACCAGTGAGACACTGAAAGTAATTTTGTAGTTATGTGAATATCTAAAGTATAGGTAAAGATCCGTGTTTCAGATGAATATTAGAACAGCTGGCCAGGCATGCAGCAAAACCTTTGGACAACTAGTGGAGTGCAAATGCATCTCAGAAATCTAGGTTTAGGAAACAAATTCTAGTTAAAAAAAAAAAACTAATTCAAGAAAAATGAGGTTCACATCCTTTAGATCCTGAAATGTTTACTATTTAAGGCAGTTATTTGTCAATATCAACTCTCATGACCTTTCATTAATTTTAAATTGGATTTAAAGAGCAAATAACTAAGAGAGCAAGAGTAAAAATTGCCAGAAACCTATTCTAAGAGAGGTGCTGGGTAGGTCAGGGTTGGAAGTGAGGCCAGGCCTGTGCTGGACTGGACCTTGGTCCTAGAGCAAGGTAACCTCTGCTCTAGGGAGACATCCAAGCACTGCTGGAAGAGACTCTCAGCTGCTCCTCACCAACTCACACAAGCTGCATGTCAGAACTTTCCTGCTCTGCATTTGATATATCTGGAGCACTGATGCCTGGTTTAGCATGCTAGGAATTGCTCTCCCAGAAGTGGGTGCCTGATTTATGAAGCATCATAATTCCCACAGGTTTTAAAAACCATAGGAGCACCTTGAAAATGGTAAAGCAACCTGAATAAATCTAAACTAAATAAGGTAACAATGTAAAAAAAACCAAAACAAAACAACAAAAACCAAAGAACAGTCCCAACATTACACAGTAAGGAAAATGAATTTGATCTTTTATCTGAAAATCCAGAACTCTTATTCACCACTGAAAAAGAGCTGTACTTTTACATAGAAAGTTAATTTAGTATCAACACCTGACAGATGGGCTCCCCAGCAGGTACTTAGCCTTCTTTTTTCTCTCCTATTTCACAGACCCACACAGTTTTAAAAGAAGTCTGAGACAGTGTGAGGTGAGTCTTCATTCAGGATGAAGCAGAGAGCCAGTTTCCAGACTATCAAGTACAGAGGCAGCTTTGTAAGTCAAGCCATGACAGAGTAATCAATGGGATTTTTTTCAGTGATCTGCACTACAAAATAGAGCAAGAGATTGTTTTTTGTTCTGCACATTGAAATATGTCAGAAAGGATTAAGAACTGTGTACTCCAAGTATCATCATCACATTGTTCCTTTGGACTTGTTCCTTCCAATGACTGCTTTCCTTAAATAGAAACAGAGGTTGAAGCTGTTTAAGGATCCTTAAAACAGCTGTTTGATACACAAATCTAAGACATTTATTAGCTCTGAGACTGCCAGTGGGAGTCATAATCTGTTGACTGTAGACAGCCAGAAAGAAAAATCAGTCTACGTGGTTGTCAAAGCTGAGAATTCAGGAGTGTGCATACAGGGCAGAAGCAGCAGTCCAGGACAAGTATATAAAAATGTCATTGTATAGGGAGAGGGAAGAAAAGATATGATTCACAAGAAGGACTGGAACTGCCTGAAAATATCTCTTCCAGAAGCTACCATCTGGAAATTACCATTTCACTGATCTGGGAGGAAGAATTCCAGACATAGCCTTCACTGAAGGAAAAGCTAGATAAACTGGGATAAAGCTAGATAAACTTATTAGCATGAAAAACAGGTGTGATAGAGGTCTACACAATCATGAATAGCAGCACTCAATAGGTGAACAGAGTACAAAATTCCTACTAGATAAAGTAAACAAATTAAACTAAGTGGTAGTTTCAAAATAAGCAAGAAGAGTCACTTATTCACATTATGATGATGATTAAGTAATGGAATCATTTTCCACATGATGCTTGATTACCAAAAGATCACATGGTTTCAGAAACATTTTTAGATACATTTTTAGAATGTATAATAATAATAATTCAAGATTATTAAACCCAAAGATGTTATCTTCAATATGTGTAACTTTGAATCACAAAAATTAATGCTTAATAAAACACCCATATATACTTATATTCCTACATTCATGGAATGATAAAATGGTTTGGGTTGGAAGGGACCTTTAATGATCATTTAGTCCAAACACTCTGCAATAAACAGAGCCATTTTCATTTTTTCACTCATTCTCAGGTCCCTGTCCACCTTGGCCTTCAATGCTTCCAGGGGTGGTGCACTTACCTCCTTCTGGGCTACTTGTTCCAGTGTATTACCACCCTCATTGTAAAAAAAGATCCTTGTCTTTCTAGACATTAATTCTGACTGCCGTCCTTGAGAGCAGAAATATTTGTTTACTGGAAGTCTTAATTACTCTGGCTTGGTTTTCTGTATGTACCATAGAGGATGTGTGAAATGTTAGCAGAGATGAAAGAGCCATACTAGGTTTTAAGACAGTCATAGAACACTGAATGCATCTAACCTGAATTATTGCCAAACACACATGGTGTTTATGCCACAATTTAATTAAAATGGGGCATCTAAAAACATCCAAAACAGACAAAAGGTTTCAAGAGCTGGATGCTTCTTGAAAAAATGGCAAGCCAATTCAGTGGACCTACATGGAATTCAGCTCACACTTGGTAGCTTATTCTCTGAGGACATAGCTAAACATTACAAAGTTAGTCTTGAAACACTGCCATGAGAGCAAGGTTTAAATAGGGCTAACTATGCATTCACTCACAAAATTATCCTTATCATGCAAATGCCATCTGCAGAGATACTAACATAGACAGATCTCAGCGTGCTTATTTTGATGCCAATGTTCTTCTGAAGTTGACCCACTGAATTGCATTGGCAGAAGGCCTGGGCAAAGTAAGTTTATCCTGTGAGCAAAAGCATATTGAGAATATTAATGACATTATTTTGAAAGGGAAATGGGAATATGGTAGAATTAAATTGTGATGGAAGTTGTATTCTTGATCAGAAGTAAGATAAACTGCAGTAGCTTTTGTTTCAAATACAGTATGAGTAAAAATGACTAGAAACTTGAGAAAGAGAAGTTACAATGATGAATAAAAATATTGGAAATAAATCCAACCACTTGAAAGTTTATCTGACTGAACATCCTTTCTCTGGATACCATCCTATAATGGGTATTTCAAAGACTGTTTAAACAATGGCAAAAAGAAACTTGTATTGATGGAGAAATGCTCTTTAAACCATAGGAATATTACCATTAGTACACTCTTTTAGTCCAAATATCAGCCTGGGGCAGTACTACCCATTTTTAACTATGAGTAGCAGGAGATCCATGGGAGGAGGGAACAGAGCAAGTGTATGTGAAAATTACATTCATTCTCATTGTTCTGATCTTCAATCTTTTGCTGCTCTTGAGCCAGAACTTTTTTTCCACAGAATTAGTAACCTCCTTTTACTGTTCCCATTTGAATCTCTTTAATCCTTTGGCATACTTGAGAGTTTCTGACAAAAGAGCTAGAATGAAGTGTATAGTAGAATATTTTATTAATTTATCTCCTATCCCATTTTTATATATCAGTTCATCTTAGTTTGAGGGGGGAAACTATGACAAAATGCTTACAGAATGAAGATTCACACACACAAATATAAAATAAAGCTTACATGAATAATAATTTGTGTGATTTTCACTTTTGCTTGCCATTAAGTTTTTCTCCACTGCCATCTGATAAGTCATCATTGGTAAACTAATACAGAAAGCAGATGTTCATGGACATTGAGCTCTTTCATGGGTAAGTATATAATTTCACTGGCTGGAATTTAACATGGTCCTTCCATGAGAGAAATTTGCAATCTAGCTTTCAATAAAACACCATTCATAGAGTAAAATGCTACTCTTACTGGGCTTACCACTTTAATAATTATCAAATTGGAAAGGTGGGGGACCAATTAAATTAAATTATACTTAGAATAATATCAACTACTTAATCTTGTAAACATTTTGAAAAAACTTGAAAAGAATTTTGATAAACTGATTTAGGTTAAAAATGACAATGGGCTGCATTAGTATTGCAGCCTAATGACTATGGCACATCCTTATCCCTGGCTGGAAGCCTAACTAACTGGCTTGGGCATGGAAAACTACTGGATATGAAACTGTTGGCCATAACAAATAACCCAGGGATGTGCTGATATGAGATATAGTTAGTATCACAAGGGTTGGCTGGATTTCATACGTCAAAGGGAGAGACAGGCAAACTGCACAGGTACTTGAACAGAAGAATTGTGGACCTGTTGGGGAGGAAGTGTTGCAAGACCAACTGGCCAAATAAGTGTACCAAAAAGGTCATATAAGAGAGCAATTACCTAGGTAATGTTGTCAGAAATAACAAATTTAGGCACTGTTGCAGCACAGCTGGAAAAATAACAAAAAAGTAAGCATGGCTATATTTTAACTGGGAGGACACAAAGGCATAGCAAGAGAGTTAAAACAATAGTGAAAAGCAGGTCAAGAGATGTGAGAAAAGAACAGTAAAGTACGTAGCCACATGACTGGTTCTGTCTGAGAGCACCTCTGGAGCAGCCTTGTATAGGAGACTGGAGGAAAGGTTCACTGGCTCAGAACAATGTAGGAAGTAGTAGGGGAATAGGGTGAGAACAGCATAGGTGGGATGGTGCTGGGCCTGTCACTGTCATATTTTCTGAAAAATCCCTTTGCCCCGGATTTCTCTCCTGGGAAGCTGAGAAGCCTCTGAGTAAAAGAAAAACAATATTATCTCTTTTGCTTCTCCTGTGCTTTTCTGCTTTGGAATGTAGCTGGAGACTGTTTATCCAACATGTGAATTGTTTTGACTTAATGACCAATCATGGTCAGACTGTGTTGGGATTCTGGAAGGAATCACATATATTTCATTAGTATCTTTTAGCTTTCTGTCTGTATCCTTTCTCTATTCTTTAGCATAGTTTTAGTATAGCATTCTTTTAATAATATAATATCATAAAATAATAAATTAGCCTTCTAAGAACATGGAGTCAGATTCATCATTCCTCCCTTTGATGGGGGTCCCTGCGAATACCACAAATGGTGACCCCAGATGTTGGGTGTGTCCTGGAGCTCAAGAACCGAGACCCTGAATTCGGGCAGAGTTCACAGCCAAGGTTGAACACAGAAGAATCTCCTGAGGTGTCCCAGACAGCTGTCCAGAGACCTTTGCAGCACAGAACTCCTGTGCCGAGCAGCCTCTGAAACTGGACACTGTCGCAAGGTGCTGTTAACTCTTCCCCTCCTGACAATAGTGCCCTTCGCAAAATGTGGCGTGACGTTTGGGAGGATGTGCCTTCAGAAACTGAGATTCAATTTTCTTCATCAGAGGAGGACACTATTTCACTGTGGAGATTTTGGGGTCTGCAGGACAGAATTCATATGGTGAAGAGACATTTCTGTGAGTTTTTCAGATGGGCAAAGTTTCATGGGTTTTTTACAGATCTGACACGCTCCCAAAAAACTAGCCCAATTATTATCCACCAAAGTCTGTCAAGAATAGGGAAACTGCTCTTTAAAAAATCAGTAAAGTATCATTTAAAACTGTTTAATATGTTAAAAGAAGAAATTAATCTATCTACTTTTACATGAAGAATGAGGATAAATTACTATTTTAGGCATAAAGCCCAGAAGACTAATTTGAAAAAAATTAATTTCTTAGACTAGAACAAAAATTTTATGTATCAGACTCTTTTTTTAAACATAAAAGGGACTGAAAATAAAATACATGGTATTAGTCAATGAACTGATTTCTCAAACATGTTCAGTTTATGGAATAATGGAAGAAAAAAGTGTATAAATGGTGCAAGAATGCCATTAGGTCCGCCTGTTCCCACAGCCTCAAAAGGATCAAATCTTTTTGTTGCAATATTGCAGAAGGTGAAATGAGAAAAGATTAATTGTAGTTATAACATAACATTCTACAGACTTCAAGCAAATTGTTCACCAGTTTATATGAGGAACAGAGTTACAAAAATATCAGAATATACGACGTGCTATTATTATTATTGTCTCGTAGCCTTATATCAAAAGAATAGAAATTAATCTAAATAACTGGGGGTCAGTATATTAAAAATAATTCCAATCCCAACAAAAGACAAAGGCTGCTATATGAAAAGTTTGTTTAAAAAAAATAAAACCCAGAGAAATAAATGTCAAAGAAGTTTTTATTCTGCTTTTCTGACATAAAACATTGACTTTCAACAAGACTTACTTGAAGTTCATCCATACACAGAAGGAGTCTAGCTTGCAAGTTAAATAAGAATATATTTCAAAATATAATCTAGAATAATTCTCTGAGTTGAAAAGGACTGATAATAGTCTTCCCATGGCAGAAGAGCCAATGACAAAATAGAAATGTTGCTCATGAAGTAGTGAACAGAGTTTTGATGTCATTAAAAAAATTAGAGCTATGGTAAAATGGTAAAATATTTCAAGCAAATGTTCTGCATATATTAAAATTTAGGAGCTGTACACTAAATAAAGAGACAGAGAGAGACTGAGTCCTTCCGTTAAATCCTAACTCATATTCTGAAAGACGAGACAGAGAGCAGACTTGTATCACTGAGGAAGAAGGGTGTGAAAAGGGGCACTGCACCAAAATAAAAAAGCTTATTATGAAATAAACTGAATTAGGGTTATTAAGTGAATATTATTAACTAGCATGCATAAAAGTCAGCTTCCATATAAAGCAAGGAAACAGGTAAACAAGACTGAAGTGCAGAGATGGGAATCAAAACAGCCAGAGCATGAAGTCAGCACTTACATTTGAAACACGCAAGACTGAAAGTAACTCAAGCTGCACAATCTTATCTATGGCATGAGTCAAGTTCTGTGACCTGCTGCACAGTTTTCAGGATATTACCATATTTACTCCTAGGAGGATGAGCTCTGAGAAAAGATGGGATGAATCTTAGAAAATCACTGTAGTTTTGATTGAATAAAGTGCTGGCATGAGGACAGAATAGAAATTACCGCATACAATTGCCGCCTCTTCTCACCATTATACCTAATTCTGTACAAGTAATGCAAAAAGGGTAAATTAATTACTTAGAAAATAATTTCTTGTATGCGTATTTGTAAGGGGAGGAGGCATGTATTACAGCTTCAGAGGAAGCCACAGAAATTTAGAAATTCTGAAAAAATATTCTCTCCATATTTATAATTACATCTTAAAAATAATCACAAAATAACTAAATACTAAAAAATATTAAATCAGTTAAACAGATCCTGCCGTTTTTGATCTGCAGAACAAATGCTTTCATTTAATTCATTTCAGGTAAAATGCTTATTCTCCATCTTATGCCAAACTTATTCTAGTAGCCTCTTTCAGTCCATTTCTGATCCAATCCCAAACTAATATTTTATCTTTCATTATTCAAAAGAGCATACAAATTCAGCTATTGCCCTCAAAATAAGCTCCCCTGTATCATTACCAGGCTCATAGAGGTCCTCCAAATCAAGTCTCCCTACCATTTCTTCACTGTGTTTTTATAAATCTTTTTATAAAATTTTAATTTACTAGTTTCAACATCCTTAGTGCTTTGAGTTTTGAACGGTCTGTAATTCTCCTCAAATCCTCTCAGCTTCTGGAATCTAATTCCTTTTAGGTTTCTGACAATCCTTTCTTTGCAAGCAGGATTCTTTATTCCTGAGGTTCTGATTTTCTAGAGTTACATCTTTTGAACTATGGATAAAAATAAATGGAAAGATAACTGTATTTCTTTCAGACTGCTTCAAAATGAATACATGGGGGTTTTTTGTGGTTGTTATTTTGTTTGATTGTTTTGGGTTTTTTAGTTTGGGAATTTTTTTAGACTCTCAATTACTTTCCTTAATCGTTTGTTTCCATATTCTGTGAGGTGACTGATTCTCAGAGCTCACATGTAAAAAGTGTCATTGGTCTGAATGATCTGGGACATTAGAGACAACTCAAATTTCACCAAATAGGTTAGTGTCTGCAAAACCTTACAAATGGAGCCACTTCAGAATATTATTTGCTACTATTTGATCCTACCTAACATTCATTGTTTGAAGTCTGAAACACATTTGCTAGATGTCCCTTGTTTCCTGATTATTTTGTACTGTTTAATGCCTTTCTGCAAATTTATAAGAAATCCATTAACATACAATTAAATCTCTCAATTCCAAAATTTAGTTCACCTCTACAGATTTCTTTGGCATATCAATACCATAGATTTTGTCTTGTGTTCCACATGTGAAAGGTTAATAATTCTTTTAGATGCTTTATAATAAACTGGCTTTTTTTCCCCCTTTCCATCTGGAAAGCACATAATAAATTCTTCCAGAGGTTAAAAAGCCCTTGAAACCGAAGCAGAAGGAGAACACAGAACACTGAGGCAGTGAAGATCTCAATGGGATATAGAACACTACAGTATGCAAATCCAGATGCCTTGATTTAAATAAGATATTAGCATACTAGTTTGGCATAAGTATATAAATCAAAGAAAACTGACCCTTAACTTTATCTATTATCCTTGAATACTACAGAAACAAAACAGATGCCCTTGCAACTCCCTTTCCCAATTCCCACACACACTTTACAGAAAGATAGAATTTTGTAAAGCAGTTAAATTTAAGACCATTCAGAGCTCAGCTACCTGGGGCTAAGCTCTGTCAGATTTCAGAATTAAGCTCATTAAGTTGCTTGTAAAAGTCCTTTTCTCCTCTAGTAGGATGGTGGTGATAAATGCTTGTGTTTGAGGAACTGCAAGTGCCTTTGATAGACAGCCTGCTTCAAATGAGTTGAAGTTCTTTCTTTCCTTACCCTCATGCCTGCTAGGGAGAACAGTGTCACAAAGTGCACTCTACTACTATATTTTCCCTTTGAAAAAACTCCTAGAAAGTGGCCTTTTTAAATTTTTTTCATCTCATTTTTATGTAGGATCAAATTAAAATTAAGAATCAGCATCCTCAAACTGAGATTGATATATATGAAAGCATAGAAAATATTGTGTCAAAAAACCAAGTTTCATATTGTTTATTTCAGCAAGAAATTTTACTTTAATCACAAGTAAGAAAAATTCATATTCTCCATTCTGGACCCATGAAGTTAAATATTATTTTGTAATTTTCACAGCATCTACAAATGAATGTGTATATATATACACTTTGTCCTTGAATGCTATTTGTCTGTCAAGGTACCCACTGTGTTTGTACAAAATATTTATTTGGACAAAAAAATCTGCTATACTTTCAAAGTCATACTACTGATATAAAAATGCTTTTTAGAGAGGAAGTTTTGTTTTATGAATTTTTATAAGACAAAAATGAACAAAACCAAAATCACCCTGTCTTTTTTCCAGTACTGAAAATCCAGAATATGAAGGGTTGTTGGTGATGTATTACAGCAACCATGAAACAGATTTACACAAAACGATTCTAATAATTTATTTGTGAAAAAACCAAAAAAGGAGTAATAAAAGCTTTTTTTTTTTTGGATTCCAATTTAAATTTATAACAATGGATGAAGGCAGATGGGACAGTGAAATATTTGAATATTCCAACTACCATCTGTCCATAATTTATTATCCATCTGATTGTAGGTTATTATTGTTTTCCTGCCATCATTAAACACTTGTTATTTATCTTGTTACACCACTTCTGCATTTAACATTGAGACCTTCACAGATTTGAGTGCTGTTATCTCCAGTGACCTATAATTTATGTAAGTCCTTTTGGTGTCCTTACTTCTCTTCACAAGGTATCTAAAAGCTCTGAATTTGCTCTCAACTTAGATTGCTGATTAATTAATTTCTACCTTCTATATCCGTGCATTGCAGCCTTGGGTTATGAGTTTAAAGTAATAATTCACCACTGCATATATTTTGTGAAGTTAAATTTCTCAAACTTCTGAGAGAGTCCAATTTCCATGCTACATTTAATAGCTGGTCCCTTAGAAATTAATCCCTTTCTATTTGTGATTTATTTTTTCTTCTGCTTAGTGACAAAAATGGATTTCACCCCCCAGTCTGCTGTGATCTGGCTGCCTTTCCTGCAGTGTTTAGTGTAAATGACTACATCTGCTATATTTTATTCCCTTGTGGAGTTTTAGCTCTGAAGATTACGATGCAAGTTGGAATGTCATAGCTTTGGGTGGCAAAACTACATCAGCTCTAAATAGAGACTTGTAGCAGTGGCACAGTTTGAGTACAAACCTAAACACTCCCCATACTTATGCAGATATGAAATTCCTTTTCCAGTCCCCAGGCACAGTGTGTCCACATATCACCCAAAAGCCAGCTTTATTATTGTTTTCAGTAGCTCAGTAAACTTTGTTTTCATGCTACTGAACATTTGCAACTAATTATGAATTCAAAGTAACCTGCTACTTTCCACTTACCAGTAACATGTACAGTAAGGATGATCCATAAGTCCTCTAGAAATTGTTCTCATTTGCTTACAATCAACCTTCCTAATTTTTCCATATCTATAATAAGGGCCATAACTAAGGATCTGAATTTAAAGTACTTCTACTACCTGTGGAAGTATTTTACTTTTCAAATTCAGTGTTATCCTTATTTGAGATAAACACTAAAGCTATTGACTCCTCTAGAGAATGATGTACTCAGGAAAATTAGTAAACTTTGGAATATTTTGTTTGTATTTTTTGAATGAACTCAGAATACCACTACAAGCTGGATATCCTCCCAGGTTTCCAGAATCTCAAAAATTTATCTCATAGAGTGATTAATCTCATTTCCCATGGTTCACTACAATTGTTTCAATAATGATAATACCACAATGGAGTAGACTTTTTTGTAACCTTCAAGCCTTATTTTCTTACTTTCAAGTCTAACACTTTTCTTGTTCCATTTTATAAACTAACACTTCTGTCTGTCAGCACAGACCCTTTTCCTCAAGTTTTCCATTCTTTCCCTCTAGTTCTAATTTCCATGAGAACTCAGCTTCCAACAACTAAACAAGGAAAATTTTTGACCTCGATGTGCAGCACATCAGTATGCTAACATTTTTGGAACACTAAATAGAAATAGAATATAGTTGTATTTGTAGACTATTGATCTTCAGATTTGATTTCTTGCCCACATTTTGCCAAAGCAAATTCTTTCCCCCAGAAATTTCTTTCTTAATTTAATGGAAACAAATCTAGCTCTAGTCAGGACTAAGCATCAAACTACAAAATATAAAGAAAACTTCAAAAGATGTTTATCCATTAACTATCAAAGTACTGACTTCAGCAGTCCCTTGCAAGTATCCCAAGCTTTGTTTATTATTGTAAGGTAGGAAACTGGTTCTAAACAATTTATAACATATTGGAGCCAGCAGACCTAATGAGAGTTCCCAAACCACCACACAGATTAATTCTTTAGCTAAAATGTGGTCCTTGTCTGCTCATAAAGTTACGACATTCGGCAGCCACGACTTCAAAAGCCACAGAGTCAGGAAAAGGTAAGAAAAGTAACCATGATCAAAATGTTACAGCCTTTGGTTGTGGATCTCCATGCTTCTCAATCCTTGCTCCACAATTAACATAGTTCTAATCCAATATAAATTATGTTTATACACCTAGGAACAACTTCTAACCACATAAGCCTAAACAGCTTTTGAAATTTTGATTCTTTATGTCTTGGTTTAGAATAGAATACAATTTTCCTGATAATCCAGGACATTATACAACATATTACTTGTATATATAAAGCATTTCTATCCTCTTGCAGTCTGTAGAAAGCACACCGAGATCAAGTGATGTCAATGCAATAATGTATTGCAGTGATAATATCATGTCAGCTGTAGCGAGCATTTATGGAATACTGAACTAAAGACTGAAATACCCTGAAAATTTGCCACTGTTTGTCATAGAATCATGGAATCATGGAAATCATTTGTGCTGGAAGGGACCTTGAAAGTCATATTGTTACAAACTCCTGACATAGGCAGGGACATTTCCACTAGAGCAGGTTGCTCAAAGCTATATCCATTCTGGCCTTGAAAAGTTTCAGGGTAAGGCAGCTAAAACTTCTCTGGGCAACATGTTAAAATGAGTCCTGGTTTCAGCTAGGGTAGAGTTACTTTCTTCTCAGTAGCTGTTACAGTGCTGTGGTTTGGATTCAGAATGAGAATAGTGTTGATAACACCATGATGCTTGGGTTATTTGCTAAATCATGTTTCTCCTAAGTCAAAGACTTTTTTTCCTTGTCTCATGCTCTGCCAGTGAGGAGGTGTACAAAAGAAACTGGGTGGGAGCACAAGTGGGACAGGTGACCTAAAGTGATCAAAGGGATATTGCATGCCATAGAATGTCATGCCCATTAAATAAACTGGGGGCAGTCACCCAGAAGAGGGGACTTACCTCGGTTCAAGAAGGGGGGTCTGGCATCAGTGAGCAATTGCATTGTGCATCTGTTTTTTCCCATATAGAGGATCAACTGTGCCACCCAGCTTGGTGTCATAGACAAACTTACTAAGGGTGAACTAAATCCCAGTCACTCTCTCATGTAGAAATCTTTTATTCAATCCTCTTTTTTTCCTTGTATTTTAATTTCTGCTCCCTCAGTCTAACCTGTCTGTTATAGTCTGGATTTCTTTTAAAATGTTGAGGTTGTTTTAGGATATCCATCCTAGGGAAATGCTCACGAATGCCTGCAGCTGGAGGTTTTCAAGGATCAAATATAGCATTCACCATACCAAATCCCAGTGATTTGCAAGGCTATAAGTAAATTGTTCTATTTTAGGAAGTAGGTAACTTCAGGAATCCAATACTATTTTTTTGATGATATAAATTAAAATTTAGCCAAGCATTATGGTGCTATCTTATAACTCTTTTTCTGTCATGCAATTTTTGGGCTACATTGTACAACCTTCATTCAGGTTAATTTAACACTAATTCAGCAGCATTGGCCCATTTTACTCATCCATGAAGCTTCCTTGGTTTGAAAGGACCTACACAACTAGTGAAGAATATGACAGCAAAAGGGTTATACTCTCCAGTCCTTTGCCAAAGCTGTTTCAATTTGGATTTTTCTATAATGAAAATATACATTCTTTTTGTTTCACTTTAACTGATGGTATTTATTAGTGAGCTTCTACTTTATGCTACTCTGTGCAGTTGGGGAATATTTTATATCAATAACAATTATAATAATACGGAATGGTGCAGCGTGCTTGGGGATCCATATTATGTATTCTCTGGGAAACAAATTGTGGACAGGATGGAGTCTCTCCTTAGAAAGCACTTGAGCAAATGGTGAAAAATGCTGCATTCTGGAAATAAATACAAAGCAGGTGGATGGGGCAGCAGGAAGCCATATTGAGGAGAAATGGGCAGCTTCAGTCTCTCATTGCATATTCATCAACTCCACCTGTTTATGTAAATGACAGGCAGATAATACATGAATGGAAAGACTGACTTCCCATTAAAACAAAAATGCTGTTTTGAAGTTGCATATGAAATTTCCAACTGTTACTGGTAAAGATCTCTTATTTACCTACAAAAAATTTATTTTGAAGAAGAAGAAGCACGACTGCATTGTCAAGGTAAACACTAAGCTATGGAAATAGTACTCTGCTGAAGCCTAGCTAAAGACCTTGTTGCTTTTTACTCTTGGCCACATTTCTCCCTTCCTTTTGCCAGGGGCAATCTGTGCTGAAATTTAGTAGGGGTGATGATATTTAACTTGTTACCACCAGTGATCTGATTGCCTTTCAAGCCTTTCCTAATCTGCATATTCACTGCATGAGTGGTATTCTTGCTGGCACAAACTTTTAGAGCAGCTGAAGCACTGGCTTCCTGAGTGCTGGTATCTCAGATTAGATTTAACTGAGCTCTGTTTACATTTAGAGTTATGCTTTATCATTAGTCAATTAAACCAGCACACATGGATTAGAACTCTATATATATGTCAATTTATCCACACAGTACAGTCATTTTGTTTGTCAGCTAGTAGATGGTTTATTCCATTACTCACCTGAGACACCTGCTTTGCTAGTCAATTAGACAGTTATTTTATATTAGTTTTTAAGCCACAGACAGTACTTTCAACTTTAGTTACTCTAGGTTGTTTGCTTCAAAATTTTTCTAGTAAGAGATCCTAGAGTTTTCTTGGAGATTTATTCCACGTCTAATTAAGGAGTTTTATGATTCATTTCTCAAGGCTGAAACACAAACAGCTCTACATCAAAGATACCTTCTGGGGGAAAGTGAGGCCAAATTCCACTTACTCAGCTGAAAGAATGACTTACTAGTAACTTGGTCTGGCAGGGAAATAAAATGGGCTTAATTCTCTCAGAGCCTGGAATCAAATGTTTCTGTTGTCTAGAGGCATGTAATTAATTACCCTAAAACAGTAATATTAAATAAAAGTCTATAAATCAGCTTAAAAACCCTCAAATGAAACCATGTATAAAAGGACAACAACAAATTTTTCCTTCCAGATTGGTCTTCTAGCCAAGACTTAGAGACCTCAGTGTATAGTAAGGCATTAAACCACAATCCTGAAGTTAGTTCTAATCCCATTCCTGTGCCAGCCTTACCTGACACATACCAAGTAAATTGTAACATCCAGCCACTTGCCCCATAAATGAATTACATGACTGAGGAAGTAAGAGCAGTCTACACTACTGGAAATTTCTCAGGTATTTGAGAAGGAGTTCAAACATGCACCATGAGAAGAAGAAAGAGTTGATACCAGAAGAAGGAAAACACATTTATTCTGCCCCCACAGGCAGATGCACTCAAGGACAGATGAAGTTCTTGTAGAAACTTGCTATTCTCTAAAAGAGGAAAGCATCATTTTTTTCTTAAATGCCACTAAAGTTCCAGGGGAGTCCTTGAATTAAGCATATATTTTGTCATTTACAGAAACTCTATCAATTATCTAGATAAAAATAGTTAATGAGCGCTGAGGGTGGGATTTCTTTGGATATCAATTTCTCTAATAACTTCTTTCTTGTTAGGGCTAATGCTATGAGACTTTCACAGAAACTGTATGCAAAATCAGTAGGAATCTTGTCTGAACTTCATGACTAAGATCAAACCTTAAATATCTCCTTCTCTTGAAGAACAGTATCTAAAACTACTCACTGATTTGTTTTTACCAGTCAGGAAATTAGTTATTGTATCATGATATGCTGCCATCAATCATTATGTAAATGAAGCTGGGTCTCTTTCATTTTCCCCTGAAGTCTACTTCTATTGCTTGGAACAATATTATATATCACATTAACACAGCACCTTTTCTCAGTGAGCATGTCAAAGTCATGTGCATACTTTGCATATGGAATATTTAATCAGATGAAGACACCCATCTTTTGAAAGTAAGGAAAGGTTTAGGAGGCATACCACATTCTTAATAATATTTGACATGTGAAGCTAAGAAGAATACCCTGTCAAATGTGAAGTATAAGAAAATTTACAGTATTCTATTGGGTTACAAGTTAGTAGAATTCTTGGGTTTGTGAAAAATGATGAGATTTCCTATCAAGGCAACTGACAGACCTCTTTCAACTTGCTTTCAAAAATAAAATACCTTAGAATTATTATTATTATTATTATTATTATTATTATTATTATTATTATTATTGCTAGTATTGCTAGTATTGAAAATATTGTCCCAGGTATAGCATTTTGCTCTTCTAATACGAGAAGAAATAGTGCCAGATCTGATAAATTACAAGGTAACTCTCTATCTAAATTTCTGCTTGATGGTCTTTAGTCTAAAACAGAAGAAATGTCACAGTTTCTACCTGGACATGCAAGTCTAAGCATATTCATGTTTTCCTTGATGTTTCTGAAAGGCTTTCTCAAAACTTCATTTTCTGGCAAGTACAGAAATAGAAAAGCTACCCACAAGCTGGGTCAGTTTGGAAGGGATGGCAGTGGTCATCTGGTCCAACCTCCCTGCTAAAGCAGGGTCATCCTAGAGCACATTGCACAGGATTGCACCCAGACAGTTCTTAAATAATTCCTGTAAGGGAGACTTCACATCCTCTCTGGGCAACCTGTCCCAGTACTCAGTCACCCACACAGTAAAAAATCCTTTCTCATAGTGAGGTGGAACTTCCTGTGCATCAGCTTCTGCCCATTGCTTCTTGTCTTACTCCTTGGAACCACCAAGAAAATCTTGGCTCTATTCTCTTGGCAGAGAGATGGAGTATCTATCTTCCCATTAGATACTTACAAACATTGATGGGTTCACCTTGAAGTCATCACTTCTCGAGACTGAACTGATCCAGCTCTCTCAGCCTTTCCTCACAGAAGATGTTCTCCTGTCTCTGAATCATCTTTGATGCCACAACTGGCCTTGCTCCAGGAGCTCCATATCTTTCATTTTGAGGAGCCCAGAGTTAGATACAGCACTCCAGATGTGGCCTCACTAGGGCTGAGTAGAGGGGGAGGATCAGCTCCTGCATTCATTGGCATCAAGATCGAATTCTCCCTGGGCAAAGCAATTCTTTGTCGATATTGTTGACCTGAGAAGTTTAACCCTTCTGAGCTCACATGAGTGGCAGGAAGCTGTAAGAATATCTTTGTTAGCCATGCAAACCAGACACATCTGAAAAGACCATGCATACCCATGTAACTTTGTTTATGGTAAGAAAAAGAATTCTGGACATTGACAGTTTCGATCTTTTAAAGATCATCTTTTAAAAACAGTCTGATATATTGTCAGACCAAGCACCTTCTGTAATTTCCAAAGCATTTATATTACTTGTCAGAAGTCAGTTTTTCATATGGAAATATTTCTATTCTCTCAAGACTAATCCAGTACTTCCTTCTTTGCTTAAAGGATGCTACATTCCTTTTTCAAGGACTTTATCTCAGGCTGTATTAGGTCACATCTCCTTGTTAGATGCCACAGAAACACTTCAGTTTTACAAAATGTGGTTTCCTTAAAACTACAAATGTGACTGAACAGTTTTTTGGTTTTTTGTTTTTTGGTTTTTTTTTTTTTTTTTTGTTATTTGTTTTGTGTTTTGGTTTCTATTACTCAGGAATCACATTTTCAGTTGATCCTTTATTTAAAATCATCTTCCCCCCCTCCCTCCCCTCCCCCAAATTTGTAACTTTCTGGGGGATTTTCCTCTGTTTGTGGCTGATTTTTTTAGTAGATCATCTCAAAAACATTCACCTGATTTGATTTTTACTTTCCAGTCTCACTTTAAACAGAGATATGTAAAGCATTTCTCCTTTCAATTTTTTCCATATCTATAAAATCTTTATTGTGTATTGTTATTGCTGTAATTTAAGTTCTGTGTCAGCTTTAAATTAAAGTATTTTAAACTTGGAAGGAGATGGAAAAGGAAAAAATATCAACCTTTCCTACTTAATTTAATTTTTTAGCATATGTAGCAAACATTATGTAGAATCCAAGTCCAATGTTTCAGCAAGCACCATAATGAGACTTTCTGTCCAAATGGAGTCATAATATTTTGTTCTTTTTATTTCTGGCTCAGTAAACCTGAAAATAAATAACTAGTTTTGAAAAGCAGAAAATAGTGTTTGGATTAAATGAGCTTTTTAAAGTATTTTTTCTATCATGACTAACTGTACTTTTCTAGCATGGCTCTTTTCCTAACATAACTTGTGAAAAAATATTTTATATGCTTTATTATTGAAAAGGAGATATTCATATTGGTTTCAAAGAAAGTAGAGAGAAAAGCTTTATGATTTAAAAATCCTCATTTTTCAAAGCTTGAACTTGTATAAGAAAGTGATTGTGCCAAAAACTATTCTTTAATATTTTCCCTGGCCATAAATCTCAGCAACTTTTGATGTAGACTAATGGAGTAATGAGATAAAGATTTTATGAAAATCACTAATACTATCTGTACAGAAAATTACAAACTTTCATTTTTTTTCTCTTTGAACACACAAAAAAGGAAGAGTTCACCATTATCACTGTTTTTTTTTTTTTTTTGACTGGCAATAAGCAATCTAAAGCAGATGGAAATTGATAGGAATGTCCCCTCCATTGATCTATTGAAGGATCTAGACAGGGGAGAGCGGTGGTTTAGCATGGCTTGGCTGGCCTTGGGATTCTTCTAGAGCCCAGGCTGCCAACATCTGCCCAGCATGTGACACCCACATTCAGATTTCCTAGAGTCAATTCAGCCTTCATCTGAGTCTGCTTGTACTCCCCATCTGATCTTGCAGCAGGCTACATCAAAGCCTCTGCAGGAAAGTCATCACAGCATCTCCAAGAGGAAATCAGAAATTGCTTATTGCACCCACAAAGCAGACTGATGACTAAGGTTCAATAAAGACTGTGTGGATACAGGAGCTGTGTTAGCAGTCAAAACTAGCCATGAATACATTTCCATGGAAAAGTGTTATGCAAATTTGGCTAACCTGGCCTGGAGCACTTCCTTTGAGCTGTGTGTGTAGCATGACAAGCAGGGAATGGCTGATAAAAGCGATCTTACAGAAACTTATAACAGGACATCTGTCTCCATTCACCTCAGTATTAGGTAGAAAAACACAATTTCACATGAATGTCAAAAACAAAACTGAAATAATTCATAAACTGAATGTTTCTACAGATGGCCAGAACACCCATAATTACAGAGAAAACAGAAAGAATAAGAAAGAATTATAAGCAAAACTTCCATACTTATAGACTCAATATTGCCACAATCCAAATATTTGGCAACCTATCCCTGTCCCCCTCTCATCCCTAGCAGGGAATTCATTTGCCTTCTCTCCTCTAACATCTTTCACTGAGGCAACTGATGCATGTCACAAAAGATGAAATGATGCCAGGATGCATGGTTCATACATCTGAGCTTCAAATAATCAGTACTGCACAACCATAAACATAGATGCCTCTGGAATGGACTCTAGAGGTTATATAACCCATCAGACTGTTAAAAGAACCTCCTCCTTCCACCAGAAGCAAAACTGAATAAAAAATAGGAACTGGGACTGTTCTGATGGATAATTAACCTTTTTAAGAAAAAACCACAAACACTTCCTTAAGCTTCCAGTTTTCTACAAAACGCTCATTTTCAGGGCCTTAAAAAATATCTTTCATCATATCTAAAATTTATGTCCACTGATATTTATTTAAGATCAAGTGGGAGAAAAAGTGGACATTATGCCACGAGTAACAGATTGCATGAGTTTTTTCCAGCTCTTGTCTACCACTGACAATGTGTTGGTGGTTTTTGATTGTCATATCAGTAATAGCAATCTTAACAGAAGAACAGGTACTACTCATTTTAATTGATCTCCTCTTGATCTTTTGTTTTTCTGTCTATTTTTCTGCTGAACTCATCGCTTGGTCCTAAGGTGCCTACTTACATGTGATCAAAAGAACATACTTCTGTTTTGGGAAGAGGCATATAAAGCAATTTTATAACTCCACCTATGTTTATTTTTCTGGAATCATCTGAGATGTTACATACAAACCTGGCAACCTGTGGCAATCTACTCAGAAGGTAAGAGTTCCCCTGGATATTTAATCAAATTGAGAAAGAAAATGAGTGAAAAAATGGAATTTTAAGGCTGCAGAGAGAGCTTACAACACTATAATATGTTTAAATTAAATATACAGTACCTGTTTGCAGTATCTGTGGTGGTTTACCACAGATACTGGGATTTAAACTCCAAATAAGCCACTCTCTTTCCCACCACCCCACTCTGGTGAGAGAGTGCAAAGGCAGAGACTATGGGTTGAGACAACCATTTTCTGAAAACCAACAGCAATGAAATAAGAAACTCACAGCAACAGCAAAAATATTAACAATGAAAGAACAAAAAAGAGAAGGTGCTTCTCACACAAAAGGTGTTCACCACTTTGACTTAGTTCTGCACGGCTACTGAGACAAACACAAGATCACAGGTGCTCCTGTGGGCAGCGATTCCTGCCCCAAGCTCCAGACAATGACAAACAATGATGGATGAAGCCCCAGTGAGCTGGATCATCCATGATGCACGGCACCACTGCTTTGGAGTGCTCTGCTTGGCTGGGCTCAGGCTCACCTCGGGCTTGGCTCTTCTCACCTTGGTTTGCCGCTGTGTTTGTTCTGGAGCTGCATCTTGGATAGGTTTTATAAATCTCAGAGCCACATCTTGGAGGAATGGGAGGGTGGGGTGGCAGCAGTGGAGGGACAGAGTCTGCAGCGCTGTTCCTGAGAGTCCACAGTGCTACCACACTTACCTTTCCTGAGCAAGAGGGAGAATAAAATGCTGCATCTCTGGGTATAGGTTACTTTGTTCTTGCCTCCAAAATCACTGCCCCCAGGTATGAGATAAGTGCTAAAGGACTGCAATCTGGCCCTGCCCACATGGCTTTAGGCTCCACCCCCACTGAGCGAATGTAGGGCAGCATCTGAATGTGGTTTACTGAATAGGTAGGGTTTGTTCTTGTTCCAGTATTAGCAATCTCATACCAAAAAGTCTACAAAACCAATATTTATTTTATGAAATAGTCTACTACTGGGCCTCTCATGCATTACAGTTTCCACACACAGCCCTTGACATTAGAGATAAGCAGTAAGGCTCAGATAGAATAGGATGTGGCTAATCCAAAGTTATTAAATAATTTTGACACTGCAACTCCCCAGAGTATGAATAACACAAAAATAATTTAAATTTCTTCTGGTTAAGTTTACAGGCCTTTCAACTACTAGGAAGGAATGACCTGAAACTACTGCATTTAGCCTTTCTCTCTCTGAACTGTTATCAGTGTTAAAATTAGGTAATCAAAAGTCAAGAGTGGAATTCATTTGTGCTCAGCCATTGGGCAGAGTGTATCATCTGCTTTTCTGCAGTGAACTGCCTGGTTGGAAGTAGGAGCTAAGGCAAGATTGCCAATTTCTTTTTTTTTTTTTTCTTTTTGAGTAGAAATATGGAACAGAGTATTAACCCAATTTCTTTCAAACATCTCCGGACTGTTTTAAATATACTCTGGATTCACCCTGGATCTCCACTTTCACTCCCTCCTTTCTCTTAAAGTACGAAACTGATAATTTCAAAATAAGGATTTATATTCAAAACATTAATTAATTATTGTATTACAGAAACCTCAGACTTGCCTAAGGCTTTTTCCAAGTGGGTATTAACTTCACTCAAGTTTAAAAACATTTTTGGTTTGCATTTTCTTTGGTGACTTAGCTCTTTTTGGAAAAGTAGGTTCCTACCAAGGAAAACTGCTTTGCATTACCCAGCGACATGCCTAATTCTTACTCAGGAACATTACATGAGCATCAGTGTGAGACAGCAGAAAGAGATCAAGTCAGAGAAAAGACTTGCATCCTATAATTACAAGGGGATGGTGAATAAAATTTCCTTCTAATCAGCTGGGACACTATTATAGATTGTTTTGTTAAAGAGACATAAGTGTAAACATTTTAAGGGGAGCTGGAGCATTCAGCAGTCAAAAGGTATTTGGGAAATCATACTGATGAATCTGAGGCCTGGCTCTTTTCACCCTTTGATACTGCTGTTTAGTTAGCTTGCTCCTTTCCTTCTGTTATTAAATTACCTAAGAGGTGAAAATGTACTTTTCACAATGCTTTGTCTTCTTTCTATCTCCTCATGCATTGCATGCAGGGTTAGATTTTATTTAGGAGTAATGGGCTTAGCCCCCACCAGAAATTTATATCCTTTACCTCTGAGTTTTAGTTCACTCTTGCAGAAGCATTAGAGCTGCTGCTGCCTGAAGACATATTTAGCTTCATTTTAACCAGTGTGCTAACTCTTGAATCCCTGTAGTCCTTCTTCCCCTCATTACTCTGTGTTTCTCTTCTACAGCTGGTTTCAAAACTGCTGGGTTATGCATAACTATATGAGGCCCTTCCTCCTGGAAAACTAGGTCACTGGGATGTAAAATGAGTCTCTTCTACTCTTATGAAAACTCCACATGTTGAAAAATATAGCAGAGTTACTTTAAACATTTGTTTATGGTAAACAGGATGGAAGCCTGCATTTTTAATAGTCTTGCTCTTGTCCTGTATCCCAGTCACACTTCCTTCTCCCTAATTCTTATTTGTATGTAGCAGAATGTACACAACTTTAAAGCAGTATTTTGGTAGCAACCACAACATTTCTTTAGTTGTAATTTTAAGTTAATGGGAAATGTAGCAATATATATATACACACATATATACATACATACATATATGTGTGTGTATATATATATATATATATATATGTATGTATGTATGTATGTATGTATGTATATATATTCACACAAACACACATATATGCTGAGAAGTTCCTGGAGCTGAGAATTTGTTGCTTGTTTCAGACTGTCACCATGATAGCAGAAGGGCCCTAAGACTAAAGAAAAATCTTATTCAAAGTAAATATTTTGTCCTTTTGTTTCTATTTCCTTATAATTCACACCATAAAATCATCCCATGCTGAGTCCATCCAATGCTCCAGGGCAGCAGTCAACTTGTGTTCTACTGAAGAGTTTCTGGGGTAATTAGAAACATTGGCACTGTAGATTTCAGTCTGGCTCAGCACTGCAGAACCTTTAAGCAGAAATAGTCTTGGAAACATTATTTTCTCGCATTTAAATATAGTTTTAGTTTGTAAATCATGTGTTAAGTCTGATAGAATACTGTGAATAATGAAGAACGAATGCCTGGAAAGCTAATAAACAAAATATCTAGAAAACCTACTGTTCTTGAAACTCATCTCACATTGATGTATATTTACAATGGTTTTACTTCTTTCTTCTGCTTTTTAGAATAGATGATCTTTTAATCAATAACAAGACTATCCAATGACAGAATTATCTCTGCTCTAAATTCCCATCTGATTATTGCATGGGTCAGAACTTCTTCACTTACCAACATAAATACTAGCACATAACTCTCTCTCTGCATATTAAGGGGGCTTTTCCTGTAAAGCTTATTAAATCATCTAACTCGAGAAGCAAAATAACTGCTTTAACAGCTCTGCTCTGTAATAAGAGATAGCAAATCCTACCTTTCTTTCACATTCTTCAGCTTCCAAGAAAAACATATTAATAGTCAAAAATAAAATAATTTTTGTAAGATATATGGTTGTATGGTCAGTTGTGTCAGTGGCTGTTTTACGTTAGGAGAAATTCCAAGGAACTTCATAATATTCAGTTCTGAAGTAACCTAACAAAAATAAATTATCCTGCTAACTTCATAAATCTGTGATTTATTTGTGGCTTATAGAAGAAAAGACAAATTATTTAGGAATTTTAAAAGAATTTATGGCAATAGGATATTCACAAGAAAATCTTGTACTTTCTTTTAATTTGCAAAGCTTTTAGGAGTTACAATTGATAGATCTTGCTCCAGAATTTGTTTCTACTATTATCATAATCAAAGCTTTTCTCTCTACTGTGGTTGAATGCTTAAATGTTTTATCTTTCCTTCTGCTCCAGCTAGGAGTTGTCTTATCTATATTTGACTAATATAAAAGAAGCTGTCTCTTAAAGAAATGTTTTATGAAAGTGTGCATTGTTGCTCCATAACCTCTAAGCCTTAGCTACTGTAAGTTTAATAAAAGAAAATGTAGAAAACTTACTGATAAAGGTAAATTTGAGCTGTGTTTACAGCTTAGCATGTAGTCATCTTCATTCACAATGCTTTTGACTTATTACTTGAACTTTACAAGAAATTAGCTGTAACGTTTCTTGGAGAATTGTGGGGTTGATTTGTCGTCATCACAAATTTCCACTGCCAGTTGGATGAACAGGAATGGTGCTCTAATTGATGCCTGCTACTCTGAAAAAATGGTATACATACCAGGATTCATCAGCTGAAGGGCCATGCTGTTATTCTTCCTAAAGCAGTTGAACAGGAAAACCAAAAATAATTTAAATTATTTATAGTTTTAGTGAAATTGCAAGGGTTTGAGCTAATTTTTCAATAACTAGAGAGTTTTTCCTTCCCTCTGAAATAGTTTGAGATAACTCATAGTTACTTCTGGTTCAGATGTCATCTAAATGTGCAGTGACATCAGTGTCTAAGGGATCTAGTTTCAGTTATTTCTCACTTGCTGGAAATTCTGACTTTTCTAAAAGAATAAAAAATTCTTAAGTGCTCTGCAACTTCATGGAAAGGATTGTATGTGTAACATAAGAGATTTTGCCTTACATTACCACTCTTGTCAGCATAAATTGAAATGTGTAATATTGCATCTGTCATGTCTCTGAATCCTGTGCTCTAGGCATAAGGGTGTATATAAATTGTTTGGTTTTTTTTCTTTTTTTACTGAGTAGAAAACCTCATGGGAAAATCTATGCACTGAGTTTTAATTTTCACTTTAATGTTTTTTAAATCTTGCTTTTATTCCAGACTGTAATTTAAATAATGTCAAAGTCTTGAATGTTACTACAAGACAGAGC
This sequence comes from Haemorhous mexicanus, assembly GCF_027477595.1. Taxonomy (NCBI): domain Eukaryota; kingdom Metazoa; phylum Chordata; class Aves; order Passeriformes; family Fringillidae; genus Haemorhous; species Haemorhous mexicanus. The sequence goes on along the minus strand of NC_082345.1, from coordinate 59,751,592 downwards.
TGGAAACTTCTGCAAAGCTCTCATCTGGCATATTCTGTTTAAATTATGTGCAGAGGCTGGATAGTTTGGCAATAATAATCACAGAATTTTTATGGAACCAATATCTTCACCTGCAAATATTTCCCAATGATAAGCCACATTTAGACTCTTAACTGTATACCAGTCTCCTGAGAAGTGACAGTCCAGAATTTATAAAACATTCATAATACGAAATTATATGTATGCTTATTAAAGAGAATGTGATTTAACCAGAAAAATAAATGTTATCTTTTCCAACTAAGCATATTGATAAAAGTATAAACACAATTTAGCTTGGTATTTGGCAAACTCCTTTATTACTCTGTTGACTGATAGGTACACTGACGTATTGGAACTTGCTACAGTTTCTCACTGCATTCGACTTCATGTGAGGAGGCTTAGCCAGGTTAAAAAAGTATTATACTTATAATCTATTCAAATGTAGTATTTATTGCTTGGGTATAAATTGCTTGGCTTTAATGTCCCAATTGAATCTGGTTTATAAATTAAACAGGATAAAATAACAGGAAAAACATGTATTTCATATACAGAAAAATGGGATAAATGTTAAATAAACAAATGAGATAAATAGTATTAGTGGTCAGGGTAAAGGCATCCTAAACATTTTCTTGATAACCAGACCTCTCTAAAGAGGGCACACCATCTGAGAAAGTAGGAGAAGAAGCTCCTGGAGTGGAGTTGAGTCCTGAAAGGAATAAGGGTTCAGACTTCCAAAGCATTGCAAAGGAACACCCTTTTGGAAGTCCTCGAGGAAACAGGGGAGCTGTTCATCATCTGAGTGCAACACTGGAGAAAGTTTTTCTGAAATGATATGTGAGAGATAGAGATGTGGTGATTTATAAATGTTCTATATCTTTTTGGTCTCCTTGAATTTCCTGTTATTTTACAATGTTAAATGTTTTAGTTAATGTTCTGATGAAATCTAATCTAATTTAAAGACTCTGCCTGAAGAGTCGATTCCATCATAAGTATTTCTGTCTTTTGCTTGCATGCTGGAGCCCAGATTCACATTCCCATTTTGTGGATGAGAGTGTCCTTTATTCTGGATTAATACCAGTGGATTAATACTAGTGTATCTAAGAAAGAGGAAGTAAGGAATCATCATTCTCCTTCCTTGCACTTCACTTATTATGTTCATGCCGTGGGCAGTTACAAAAATCATTATATAATGAGTGTCATAATTTACACAATAACTATATTTCTGAAGTAGTTAGTGAATGCTCTCTTAAATTGTTTTAACTGTTCTTAGGTGACTAACTTGAGCTACCTGCAAAAGAGTATTCTGGAAGCAGTCATTCATGGCTGTTTGTTTAAAAATCCTACTGATATCCAATCATTAGATATCACTGTGAATTTTTACCAGTTTAGCCTTCTTTTTTATCCTTTTTTTTTTTTTTAAGATACAGAAATTTTTCTACTAAAAAGTTATCATTCCTTTTAAAATGATTTAATTAAGACAGTGGAGCAGAACAGAGCAAGAAACAGAAGTGAAACTACTCTCAAAAATAATACCACAAAAATTCTGTAAAGGGATTCACATAACAGCATGTTCAATAGTTACCTACAGATACAAATTAATTAGAATTATTTGAGTGAGTGTCGTTTGAAAGTTCAGTAACTAAAGTCTTAATATCAATTATCCATTTTCAGTTATCCACATTTCAGGTTTTGATACTGGAGTATTATAACTCACACTAAATTCTAGTGCAATGGACTGAGTTATCTATCTCTAGAGAGACAGCTTTACAGTCAGAGAAAAGCTGATACTATTTTGACAGACAATGGAAAAGTCCAGCATACTTAGTCTTAATGGGTTCAATTTTTTCATTCTTATTCTGTATTATGGAAATATATCATTTAATGGATAGGTTTCATATACATAGAATCCTGCAAGGTTGTTTTCTTTTCCCCCCAAAATCTTAGTTTTAAACAACTGGTAAAAAAAAAACTAAAAAATTATTTTCTATCCTAAGTATGCAGGAAAAAGTTATCTTTCTGCTCTGTGGAACAACTCATTTGCACTGGTTAATGTCAACTGAGGAATCCACTGCACCTTGACATTTTTCAATGGATTTTGACAAAAGATAGTGGCAATAAATAACAACCTTTCAGAACTAGGACCTTATGCAGTAGAAATATTGTGCTTTGTATTAAACTTCAAAAGACCAAAACTCTACTTGATATTAGTGAGGAATTCTGTGACTTCACTAATGGATGTTAGAAAAATTCACCAATTCATACCTACTGAACTTGTTGACACAGTGGTCGCTGAGGGGAGAGGATAAATTTGACAGTGTCTTGTGTAGATTTAAGTTCTCTTGCCTAAATGTTCCTCAGAAAGTTGTGCTCCTGCAAGTTTTTTTTTTTTTTTCTGTTAAAGAGATTCCTTTTATTAAACTGATACTTTTAAACAAATGCTTATTTCAGACCCATCTCTTCAATTTGTTTCCCTCTCCCAGCTCAATTCCTCAACCCAACCAACATTTTAAACTACTTTAGAATTCATTTGGATTCCATGGTATTTAAAATGAAAAGTAATGGAATATACACCAATTTTTGGTATTTGGTATTAACTTTGTAACAATTTTCTAATTATTTATTATTAGTTCCCTCTGGATTCTTACTCTTTGTTGCTGTGAAGTTAAAAAGCTCAGCTTTCCAACAGGACCTAAGTAAGTAAAGTCTTCACCCCTTTCAAAGATAGTATGAACTGAGCACACAGCTGAACTCATGTATGAAAGCAATGAACTTTTCCATTAGCAATCACCGTTACTTTTTGTCATACTTCACTTTTCACTTCAGCATTTCTATTCACTCTAGCTTTAGCTAGTACTAAAGTTCACATTTATGTTCTATCAAACTTTGTCATGTATGCAGTTCAAATGCTTAATACACAGGGTTGACTGTGATGGTGTTAGGTTACCAGAGAGCCTGTTTTGTAGCAGGTAAAGATGTTTGCAGATGTATGAGAATTTTGATAAAAATTTTATGCTGCAATTAATGTATTTATACATTTAGGTCCAACAAAAAAAATTAGAAAAGAAAAAAAATAGAAAGAAAAAAAGAGGCATTTTTATTCCAAGAGCAAAAACATTGCAGTAAAAGTTCCCAGTCATTGGTCAGCCAAAGCAGAGTTACTGTCCCTAGACAATTGCCCACGATGAGTTGTGCTCCCATAAACTATGGTGAAAGCAAATCTCCTTACTCCTTGTCTTAGCTAGCACCCGTAGTGTTCTCATCAGTGTTTCTTACATGCATCACTGGAAGACGTAGGATCATATGTTTCTTCTAAGCACGTAATAATTTTTCTTAACTCAACTGCTTATGCCAACCTCAGGGCTTGTCAGAACTAGAGATGAAGGAGTTGCTATAGGCCTAAATCTGCCTGCTAAAAGCTTCTCTGGTCACTGACAAGGTCATTCATCCAGAAAAAAGAACAAGTGATAGCAATGTACTTAATAGAGACAGATTGAAGTAGCTAAGGTGAGAAAAGTTGAAGATGCCATTTTTTTATGCAGGCACAGTTAAGTCAACTCCTATTTCAGCTGATTCAGAGCAGACATTTGTGTCCAGTCACCAACAACTTGGATGAATACCCTTATTGTTAAGCTGCTAAATAGAAATTTTTTGATCTGTCCTGTCTGCCTTTGTTTTTATCACATATGCCTGAAGTATAGTGAAAAAAGTTACCTTTCTAATGGAGCTTATTTTGTTTGGCAGTCAAACTGAACCAGTGTCATTTGCAGCACACATGCTGCTGATCCCTGTTAGAAGAGTTCTGATTTTTCGACCCTTCCAAGAGAGGCAATGTGAGCACATTAAGATAAGGCTCTTGTTGCAGGAATGAAGCTGTTCCACTCACAGTAGAATAATGGGTCCAGCTGTTTGTTTATTGCAGCCCCATGTCAGAGCAATGAGATTGACAAGAAATGGAAACAGCAGGCAGTGATAAGAATTGTATTTTTAAAAGACAGTGGTGGTAGTTGAGTTAGAAGAGAGAAGAAATAAGTCATTAGTTTTCCCACCTGTTCCTGTGCTAAATATTTGCATTAATTTGCTAGTTCCAAAATGCCAAACTGCTGAGCACAGGAGGTTCAGTCTAAGTGGTTTAAAGTGCTACCTGGAGTTTTATAATGTTTTTCCTTCATGAAGACAGGAAGCTTTAATAGGAACACTCTAAAACACACTGAGTGTTAGGTCTCTCAGTCCTATATCTTCATTAAGAGAGGATTTTCCTGCTCCATGCTTATTTGGGTTGGCTGGTTTGTTCTTCACCAAATTGGCTGTCAGATTCATGATTTCTGACAACCATAATTTTTTTTTTTTAATTTTATACAAAGAATGTTTTAAAATAAGGTTCTGGTCTTGAACAAAGGAATAATTAGAAAGAGAATACCTGCTTTTTCCCCTCATAATTCCATATAGTTTCAATTTGGCTTACCACAAAATTTTGTTGTGGTTTATTTGTTTTTTTTCTCTGTAATTAGCTATAATTTTTTTGTTGTTGTTTTTCCCTACCAAAAATCATAAGCTGAATATCTCATATAAGAACTTTCTCTGATCTAACTCTTATTAGTTTATAGCAGAACTCCCTCTGGCTGTTAGTCTTTCAGTATTGCATTTCTTTTCAGCAAAGTTTAAAACTGAGCAACAGTCAGAACAATAAAGATTTTCTATTCCTGACCTGAATTAAATAAATTTTTAGGTGGTTGAAATGTCATTGTGACAACACAGATGGAAATCCACAACCCAAATTATTTGGATGAAATGCAAACAAAAAAATCCTAATTTTCTAGCTTTTTATTTATATTAAAGAGAATTCAAATCTACAGGTTTTATTTCCAGTGATGTAAACTGGCATAGTTTGCATCAGCTGTGAATGACCTCATAATGTTGTAGAGGTGGACAGATCCCCAGTATTAGTAACTTCAGATCTACTGCCATATTTAAGCTGAGCAAAGCAGTTGTTTGATTGAATTGTGCATCTAGTTCTGCTTTCAGGAGAACCACAGGGGAGTTGATTTGTTTTGCTACCCCTCCGTTGTTGTCATCTTTGAGTTTGTTGCTAACAAGTCTCTCAGACTGAGACACAAGTACTTAGAAATTATATATTAGTTTATGTAGTTTTTTTATAGTTTTATATAAATTATATACTACAACAAGAAGAGGAAATAAGGAGCAACCAACTATGAATCAAAGTACTTTATTTCTGTTGTACCATAAGTGGCAGATTTGTGTTTGTCCTTCTAACAGATCTAGGAAGTTATTAAAACAGATCTAGGAAGTTATCAACCTTCTCTAGACGACTTTCCTGTTTTTTTAATATTTTTTGGTTGGTTGGTTGGTTGGCTCTTTGGAGATCACCTGTCCAGAGAAGAAAACATTTGCTTCTGCCCTCCCACTTTTTCTTGAGGAGTGGCCATATTGCCCTACAAATACAGTGGTTAGATCTGACCTCAGGGCATCAGGTAATTGTTATTTGAGGAAGAATTACATCATTTTCTAAAAAAAAATATACTGCCCCTACTAGTTTAATTTCTTCTGATGGTGATACAAGGAAATAAGCCATTGGAGTAGTCATTATCAGAATTCATGCTGATGCTTTCAAGTTTTTTTTAGGCTTTTTTCCCCCAGAAAACCATATAGCCTGCCTAACAATTATTTTATATTTGCTGCAATGAGAGGCATGTTCATCAATGTTTGAATTAGACGTGCAAACCTATAATTACTGCTTCCACAGACAGAAAAAAGTGAAGTTTCATTTGTGATGATGAATATGCAGCTCTTTTAAAAAGTTCCTCAGTTTATTATTAGAAAATGAAAGAGAGAAAGAAACAGAGGGGGATTTGTCTGACATTTATACTAGAGAAATGGCAGTTATATTGAGACATTTTTGTCCCTTTTAGCAGCAAAACATCAAAGACTTTATACCTTTTCTTCAATGTATAGGGCATGAAAAAAGAGAATATATATAATCTACTTATGATAACTTCATTACAAAGAACCTACCATCTATATGGAATAAAAGAATATTAACAGCATTGAGATGTGCATTTATGTTTTTGTGCAGAAACTGAGTGCTTCTGTGTAAGAGTATGTTCTATGCATTGGCTAGGACGGGGAAGTTTTTTAGCATCAAGTATGTCCAGCCTTGGGGTTTTGCCTTAAAGTTCTGAAGAGAGTAGTCTAAAGTAAGAACTATACTTCAGAGAGCTCCAGTTTCATGCTCCCATTTTCAGCGCAGAGCCTCCCTCACGGAGGCTGCTCCACATGTCTGCCCCTCTCTCTATTGCATCCTTGATTCCAGCCAGCCAGAAGCCTTTGCAAAGCTTTGTGCTTCTCTGCCTGATCTGACAGCCTTGAAGTTGTTCCTGCTGTACAACAGCATAAGAGATACTTTTAGACCTCAGCCACTGGGCACTGTTCTTGATCAGATCTGGAAATGAAAGCACTTGGACCACAGGTTGTCCCCATCTCTCTCAGACCCAAACTCTGAAAAGAATTAGAATCCTCTTGGCCTGCCTTCTTTTTCTAAATCTATGCTAGGTATAACTCCAATGACTACTCTTTTCTGGTATCTAGGAACAAGAGGTACATCTCTTTGACTTCTTCTTTGACATTATCAGTTTCAGAAATTCTGTATGAATTGTTTCCAGTATGGTGTAGTCTATTTTGTACATTTATATTTATATTTATATTTTATGCACATAAGACAGGACAAATGGAAATGGCCCCAAGTTTTTCCAGGGGAGATTTAGGTTAGATTGGAGCATATTGCCCAGGGAAGTGGTAGAGTCCCAGTCCCCAGAAGTGTTTAAATATATGTGCATTTGCACTTGAGGACATGATTTAGTGGTGAACATGGTCGTGCAAGTTTAGACTCCCTAGTTAAAAGGTAAACTTTTCCAAATTTAATGATTCTATGATTCTACTAAAATTTTTCTTTGCAAATCAAAACTAAGCTGTGACTGAGCACATCCAAGATGTAGCCAAAATGAGATAGTGAGAAATGCTGCAGCAGAATATGTGTGTGTAGAAAATAAAGTTGATTCTACAGAGAAGTTCACAGTTCACAAGAGCCAGTTATGTGTGACTCTCGTGCTATTTTCTAGTTGGCCTCTGTTAAATATGATCTGTAAGTTTCTGCTGTTTGTGGTATAATGGGGAGTATGTGGTACTGAGAGGTTAATAAACAAGATGCAGTGAAAAATTAAGGTTACTGAGTAAAAAGAGTAATTGTCAACTAGGTTTATAACAGAAAAGTTACTGTTGATAAATAAGTTCTACATCTCAGTAGGTGGAAAAGACTGTTGAAAGGGTGGACCTCAATTCTTATTCATAAATTCAGAATTGTTGAAAGTCAGGCAGAAATAAACCTTGCAAAGGCAATTATAACAAGTGAGAAAGGTTTTCGAGGAAATAGGGAGAAAAGTGGATTAGCAATGTGTTAAAAGTGGGTATTGTCCTAAAGATAATATAGATCTGGCTCAAAAATTGGATGTTTCATCTCAGTTTTCAGTAAAGAGGACTCTCTAATGCAGTGGCAAAGGCAGAATGGCTAATGAGAATACCTATACAGAAATGCAAATTTCAATAGGTGAGTGAAATAAAACTCAAATGACTGTTGGTGTCAGGAAGATTGAGAACCCTTTTTCAGAAATACTGAATAATGGACAGATGAAACTGAGATCAGTAGCATGAATTCCTATTAAACCTATCAACAGGTTTTGTACTTAATGGTTGAAGAAAAGCAAAATTAGTATTTGCAATTCCTCTTTTGTAATTTGCAATTGGAGAGAAATAAAATGTAGGAAAGGAACTATAGGAGAGGAACTAGAAACAATTTAGATTTGATAAAACGTGAGAAGAAGTGTGTTAAAGAAATAATCTATTTGGCTGTAGCTATTAAAATAAATCCTGATTTACCAAAAGTGGATTTTATCCAACCAGTCTGGCATTTTCCTTCGAGTTTAAATATTTCTCTTAATGAGGTTCTCAATATTAGAGCTGAAAATAAAAATATAAAAATATTTTCATGAATAATCAGCTATTTTTAATAGATTTTCTCTAATCATGGCCATCATTAATAATCACCCTTATTTTACTGCCATTAACATACCACACTGTTCAACTGCACTTTTCAGTGGGCATTTTCCTCTTTGTAAATGCTACCACCTTTACCTCTTTAACATTAACAGACTGTAAACCCACAGGAAAATTATAAGTACAGGAGGCAGACACCATTTTAATTTCGGAGACAAAAGGTGAATTATCACAGGGTGTATAGGAAGAGAAAAGAATAAGCCCAAGAGAATGGGCAAGGAAATTTCCTATGAGGCAGGGTTTGAAAGAAAGATTCACTCTACTCAGCTTCTTCTCTTCTAAATCCTGCCTTCTTGCAATTATCATACAGAAGAAAGAAAACATTCTCTCCCTTTTTTATTTCCAAACTGATGACTTCAACATAGCTGTGTGTGTATATATATATATATATATATATATTTTATATATATATATATATATATATATATATATATATTTTTTTTTTTTTTTTAGTTGGGTTTGGTTATAGCAGCACTACAGTCCTTTTCTGCCACAAGTCTATACAGATACGTACTCAGCTTCAAAATAATTCTAGTACCAATCACAGGGCACTGGGAAACATAGCACTGATTCAAGCATCACCTTAGAAGCTGGATTTATACTAATACTATACTAATATGCTAATACTTCAGTGATTTCAAAAGTATCATTGTAAAGGAAAATTGAGATCACCTAAAATGAGGTTTCCACACATAAGCTAAATTTGGGTCACTATCCTAAATGTAGATGTTCTGGAGTATCTCACTTGGTTTCCAGTTGTTGGTCCAGAAGGAAATTGACATCTCAATATGTTTCATGCAAGAAATACTTTTTTTTATCCCTGGTTTTAATTTGCAATTTAAAACGAAACTTTTCCTTATTTATAAAATACAGAATTTGTTTCATCAAACTTGGTTCTCCAACTCACTAACATGCTCCAATTGAGAACATGAACATACTAGACATTTCTTCTATAGAAGACTGATAGGAGAAAAGCAAGTACAGACTTCTGGGAATAAATTTAGCTGAAAAATATGCTTAAAGTTTTTTAAATGGCAGTTGAATTCCTCAGAATTGCTTTTTTCCCTCAGAATTCTGAACATTCGGGGCAAATTCTAGATCCTAAATGTTGATATTTTCTTTGTTGCAAGTAGAATACTACTTAAACTTAGACTTGCAGTTCTGCCCAGTTTGTTTTGCTATTTTGAGTGTTCATTCTGAGTTTTCATTTTGAAACCTGAGTACTGGAGAGTAGTGGTTAGTAACTTGAAAGCATGAAAATTGCTTAAAAGTGCTGCTTTGAAAAGTCCTGTTATTCCTCTAACACTCATTTTTACTCTTTTCCTGGAGGAGGGTCTCTCATGTGTGTGCGTATGTGTGTAGGGGGATGTGACTGCAGCCAGACCCCAGGTTGGAGGGCCTGTGTGTCTGTGGTGACAGCAAATGCCAAGAGCCCAGCGGGTGGGTTGGCAGTGCCAGAATCTGGAGTGGGACAGATGCGCATGGTGCCAGCCACTGGAGCAAGTGTGTAAATTAATGTGTGAGTGCCAGCAAAGATCAAACCAGGCAGCCACCACATCAGTGTGGTGATCAGGGAGCCTGGAGGTGAGTGGTTCTCTAGGAGGGAGACCGCAGGGATGTGGGGTGGTTGTTGGGAGCCAGGAGAGCCCAAGTTCGCTCGGTGTATGAAAGCATTTGTAGCAGCAGCTAGAGCTTGGCATTGCATGTCCAGGTACCAGCAGCTGGGCAGACTGGGTGTATAAGCCCAGTTGTGGGCAATCCACTCTGAACACATGCAAATTTACATACTCCCAGTAGCAGATCTCCATCCTGCTCAGCAGAGAAGGGAGCAGGATGAGGCCATTCACACAATCTTGCTCAAGTGACTTCTCTGTCGATTTATTGTGTTGGTATGTGTGGCCAGACCTGTAGACCCCTGCTTTATACTTGTGCTCCACAAACCTGCACATACATATCCTGGGAATGAGCTCAGCCTTGCTACCTTTTGAACCTGACAACAGGGAGCTGAGGAAGCTTTGTCTCTCCCAGGCTTGCAGATCTAGTCTAATTTTCCCCTAACCAAACAAAAAACCACCAAATCTTACTTTTTGAACAAATGGAAGTTTTCTTTGATGTAAGACTGAGGCTTTTATTTTCCACAGATGAATTTGTTGTACCAGAAGTCAATACCTGCACTGCAGTTGCTAATAAATAACTTTTATTTTCCGTGTTAAACTCTTCCCTTTCTTTGGTGGCTGTTTGGCATTACCAGCTGATGGAAGTGGTCATTAATTGGGCCTCTCTCTGTCTGCATCAGTATTAAGATCCCAGACCAACATTCAAACACACTAATCATATGCCAAGTGCACTTTATTTCAGTCATGTCTGGTCTCAGTCAATTTTGTGCAACTAAAAGGTTGAGATTGCTGATCTCCAACCCCTTCCTTGTAAATGTACTGCAACTTCCATTCTTCTTCCCAATTACATTTCAAAAATGCAACTTTAAGCTTTTGCAAGAGCTTACAAACAACTGAGGAGGTTTGAAATCAAAAGGCCATCAGCTGATGACAGAGCAGGCAAGTTGTTCCACCATGACCCTTCCAGAAGAGCGTAGCAGTTGCTGGGGGGCCAAGGTTAGCATTAGCAAACTGCTTTTACATCTTCCTCCTTTGACATGTCAAACAGATATCATATTTACTGCCAACACATGGTGCTGCTGTTAATGGTGGAAGACTGAAGACCTAAAAGGACATCTGCGGCTGCACTGACAGGAATAGAAATATGGAATATTTTTGCAGAGTCCACTGGTATTCCAAGTGGATTCAAAATATAAATAGTGTTTCTGCCACACTAGTACCTGATTATTAAAGAAAATTTTATCTTATCTTTGCTTTTCAGAGACTGGAATTTACAATTTGCCTTGGCTTATTGGCATATGCCACACCACGTTTAGAATGGGTTGCAATTTTATCTTGAGAGAATTTCTTCATTGAAAAAGAGACATTTGATATATATGGTTCAGTGGTGTCATTTTGAAGCTGCAATGTCCTTTTGAGACTGAAATGGTTTTATATTAAAGGATTTTCAAATGGGCTCATTTATACTTTACATGCCCAATATTCTGGATTTATGCTAAGAGAGAGCCAAGGTTTCTGACTTTATAAATCTCTATCCTGGCCTTAAAATGCCAAATAGAATTCACCAGTCAAAACCTTGATTCTTCAAGACCTAGACAATGTTTGCCATTGAGTTTAATCAGCCCCAAACTTAATCCTCTATAATATCAGCTTTCTGTTTTATGACTACCTATCAAAGGTTAACCACACATTCATGCAGCAATGTGTTCCATGAATATTGTTCTGAGCTATAAATTTTTCAGTTTTAAAATTATTTCCCTGCTATGTGACAGAGTAGAAAGTAAGTAGAGAAAAGAAAGAGGAAGAGAGTGCCACTTCATCAAGGGAAGATGTGTTCTCAAAAAATTCAGACTATCTCCTCTTCTGCCATAATTAGATTTACAGGACTAACAGGTACCTGTACAGTACATATTTATCAAGTTCTCAAAGTCAATTTTCGTAGTTCTTTCACTCACTCAGACTCTAAAGTTCACATTTAACTTTTAATTAAATCTAGAGACTATAATATTGAATAAAAGTTACATTTATCAGTTTAATTTTGGAATGCTTACTGAATATACATTATTGCTCTGTGTTTTGATTGAATTTCATTTATTAAAGACCCTTTATTCCTGCTGAAACTACTTAGACTCCCATGGCTTCACGATTTCTTCAAAAAAAAGGAGGTTGATTATGTAAGCAGTAAGTGGTCTTCATTCAGGCTGTAAAATACATGCAAAGATTTCTTTGACAGAATATCCCCTTTTTATTCTATATCTGTTCACCTGTAGACCTCTGTTGGTAATAAGTTTGTCCCACTGCAATGAGAAACACATTTAATGTTTTTCAAATAATTGCCACTTTAACCAATAACAGACTCCCATTTTTTTGTAATATGTGCTGCTGGAATTAGTAAATTAGTTATTAGTAATCAGAGTTTGCAGAGAATTGAGCCTGGAAATGCCAACAGATGGATAAATTGTTTGCATATTTAATAATTGTATTTTGTTATTTCATATTGATTGTAGGAATGCATGACATTGCATATATGCCATCTAGATGAATGATGAATGAAAGGCTAATGCTGTTCAATGAAGTATCTCTGCTCAGCAAAGAGGTATCTGAGCTGTTCTAGGTTTTTGTTTTCTCTGGGCTCCCAGACCCACACTGTGTGTCTCTCCTGAGACCAGTGCTGTCTTTCTCTGTCTTTGCAATTTCCTTCAATAGTAGATGTACCGAAGATAAATAGAAAGATAATAGTAACCAACAATAAATATATTTCTTTTTGGTCTTCTGTGGAAATAAATAGGATTGTTCAAAATTACCCATATTTTGACATCACTTTCATCTTTGATGAAGTTCTGAATTTCAGTCTGAAGGTCTCTCTTGCACTTCACTCACAACACAGAATCTGCCCTATCCTTCTGGACAAAAGCTTAGAGGAAAAAAAATAAAATTATGTTTACATCTATGTAGACTAAGTTTTTTTTCAACAGGCTTTTTCATTTTTATCGTCTTTCCTTTTTCAAGGGCATTAAGTTCTTTCAGCACTCTTTGAATCAGAATGCCAGGTTTCATGGAAACATATGGGATGACTTCACTAAAATAATACCAGACTCAACCCTCTAGTCATGGTCTATTGATTAACACCCTTCTACCTGCAGTCTCAGTGTTGCTATGAACTTGTTTCTAATAGATGTTGAACTGTGTTTATGGTTATTTTGGTCTTTATACATCCCTAACTAAAGGAGGGGAGAAAAAAAAAAAAAGCAAAGGGAAACACAAAAAAGGCCTATGAAACAAAAAGACTACAAAAGAACATGAAAGTTGCTTCCAGAGATATTTCAATTAGCTGGGAATTGTCTTTTCTAAGTTACTGTTTTCAAAAAAATATCAATTTAGTATCATATCCTGTATCCCAAACATAGAATGAATTGTAACTCAACTGCAACAGCAGAAAGATCTGCTTCATTGAAGACAATGAAAATAGTTGAGGTATAGAAAACAAAAGACCATCCATCCAGAAAGACATTTTCAAGGAAATAGAAAATAAACAAAGTAGAAGAATGTGTTCTCTGGCTGAATTTCCTCCAGATTTTAGGAACTTCTTCAGATGTATTTTATAGATAAGCACTTTCATAATGCTTTCTTTTTTTTTTTTTTTTTTTTTTTGCTTTTATCTCATCTTGTTCTCTAAAAAAACTATGGAAATGAGTTTTGCAATAAGAAAACTGCCCACAGCAAAGAAATACTCTGGAGACTGTAGATAGGAGTTTTTTTCCTTTTGGTGGGAAACTAATTTTTGTTATCCTCTGTAAATACTGAAATTGAGATCTTCATAACCTACGTGTCCAAGCTTCCTAAAAATTTGGGGTCATGATAGATATTCAACACTAAGAAAGAACACCATAGTCAAACCATAATAACAAATCAAAATTGGTATAATTTCCACAAGATGTGAAAAAAAATAATTGATTGATCAGGTCCACAGTCTTTTCTTTTTTTTTCCTCACAAAAAACACACAAAACATAAAACTAACAAAGGCTTAGTTTTTGTTGTCCCCCACTTCTCTTTCTCCACAATTTTTTCATTTAGTCAAGACTGGCACCAACACATTCATGATACTTAATTTTCTGTTGCTCTGCAATATTTTGATTAGAGGAGTCATTTGTCAGCTAGCAGTTGTGAAGTCATATCTACTCTCTGCCTTGTATTTTTGCACTTTTAAAAAATTTAATTATTAACAAAACAAAAAAAAAAAAAAACCAAACCCTAACTCACCAACCAGAAAAAGCGACACCAAAAAAACCCCAAACAACTTCCCACCATACTTTAAAAATCTTTGGCTTTGTTCATCTGTGTAATAATAAAACTTCAGATTTTGCAAAGTCACAAAGGATAGGAAAATATTTTTTCCTATACTGCATGTGGCTGAATTTGTAGGTATTTTAACTTGTAATTAGCAGTCAAAATATATCACAAAATGTACCATGAATTACTTGGCTATCCACTGAAATCTGTCAGTCAGTACATGCAAATATTCTGTCCTGCCCTACTTGAATTTTATCAGTTCCAATAGACACTTAGAGAACCTCCCTCTTTTTTTTTTTTTTTACACTTCAGTAACATTTGTACTTCTCATCACACCAATAAAATCTATGAATTTGAAAGATATGATTTTTAACACACATCCATCTTCCTTTGAAGTATAAAATGATGGCTTTGAAAGTAACGGACAACATCAGAAAGATGGCCAAATTATTTAGAAGCTTTTCATAATGCTATCTTTTTTATTGTTTTGTTTTTGTTTCTGCTTGATAAAATATGAAAGACTTCAGTATTATCATCTGTCAATCATCTACTTATTATTTGGGGGGGATTTAATGTATGCTCTTTGCAAGATCAAAAAAAATGTTTGCATGAGTAAAAAATAGATGATCTTAGTAATTACAGCCTAGCATACACACATTACCTCACCATTATTTCCCAAAAAGAGTAGTTTGATTAATTAGCCTTTTTTATTGTTTCTTTTTTACCTATTTTTATCCTGTTTACTGATTGGATTTTTGAGGGAGCTATTATCTTCAATGATAAATGAAGCTTTACTATTTATAATCAATACACTCACTAGTTTTCCTTAAGATTCCAGATAAGACCAAAATGACCAAGTTTTCATTCTTATTTGCATCCAGATATGTTTCTATTTAGACTTATTTGTGAATTTCTTACTCTTTTTTAAAAAATAAATATTTACAGGGTGTGAAAGATTGTAGGCAAGATCAATTAAATCACACAGCAGAAGCAGACTGGCTGGAGGAATATGATAAGGGTAAAGGCAGCTACTGAGCACCTTGACAGGTCATCACATACCCATTTGCACACTCTTCAGGCTTCATAACAGCTTTGCGTGTTAACTCTTACTGAAATGCATGACTCATTAAATCAGTATTATCCAGCAGGAAGAGTTTTCCTTATTAGCTATAAGCATTGAAATTACTGACACAGTAAGTTAAGATCAGTAAAAACATTAAGGCTTTTTTGTTTGGTTTGTAGTTTGGGGGTTTTTTTTATTTTAATAGAGGATGCTACCTTAAATAATATTAAAATTTTTAAACTTCTCAATGTATGCTCTTTCTCACCATAGAAGAAAGGAGGAAAGAGAAAAGAGAATGAATGAACCAGGCATCATCAAATTTTGTTTTACTTCTTTTCTAGTAAAGATAACCAAATACACTGATAGGCAGCTATAGGGAAAGTAGAAATACTTCTACCAGCTGCCTGGAAAATATCTCTGGGAAGGCTATGATATATGCCTCAACAAATGTATCTGAAAGGCAAAGTGGGATGATAACTTCCAAGGCACTTTCCATTTTTCCTGCTACAGGTACTTCCCATTAGGGGGATGAGGAGAAGAGAAAGATAAGATATAAGCAAGGACATGTTTTATTACTGTGACCTGAAATATATTAGTGATAGTTGGGGAGTATTTTTCAGTTGTTCAGGCCAGGTGACTTATGGTGCACTTGACAGTTTCAGTTAGTTCTATTCAGACCTAAACAAGTTTTCATCCTTTGATTTCTTCTACAAAACAAAGCAA
This sequence comes from Haemorhous mexicanus, assembly GCF_027477595.1. Classification (NCBI taxonomy): domain Eukaryota; kingdom Metazoa; phylum Chordata; class Aves; order Passeriformes; family Fringillidae; genus Haemorhous; species Haemorhous mexicanus. The sequence continues at coordinate 59,735,757 of NC_082345.1, read as the reverse complement.
AAAAAAAAAAAAAAAAGTGAATAACTAGGTATCAACAAAAATATGGAAAGACCTTGCTCCAAAATGTAAAAACAGTGTAGCCATCCCTCATGTGGGTCATTTAGAACACAATTTTTGCATTTGACTAGTTGTGGTCTTTCATGCATTCTTCCTAAAGTTATTTCTAATCTGAAAAAAAGGATCTGGAGTCATATTTTTCCCAGTCCTGTTTTTCTATTAATTGCTCCATTCACAACTCCTCACCTAAAAATATAATTTAGGTAAATTATTCCTTTTGTTCCTGTAAAATTTTAAAATAATTGCCTAATAAAATTAGCAATTATGCTTGCTTTTAACAAGTTCCTATCCTCCATGGTTAGGCCTCCTTTTAGTTTCACTTCTGTCAACACTTTATCTATTAAAAAGTTATTTTCTAAAATGCCCACATGTACAAATTCCAAATACTCAGGTGATAGGTTTCAAGCTGCAGTAGCATTTTTTTTTTGTGATTTGACAATCTAATTATTAAAGTGTTTTGAGAAGGAAAGGGAACAAAAAACAAACTACTAAAATTTGTAGCTAATAACGGCTCTACCAGCATGAGCAATGAAAATAAAATTTACTTACAAAAGCATAGGTAAAGAAAATCTACCATAATTTGTATTTAGAAGCTAGATGGCAGGTAGGTCATAGCTTTGAAGTAGAACTTAAAGGGAGCATAATGGAAAAAAAAAACCCAAAAAACACTTCCAATCTCTAAAGCTGCAGCATAAATATCCTAATGCAAAGAAAAACTTGTTCTTCATAAAGGACCACCTGACCCCAGGGGATTTGGCTTCCACCTCAGCTTTGCTATGATCCCCTGTGTGATGCCTTCCCATTGAACTCTCCAAGCACATTCATGGCAAAAAATGGAACACCAATGGCTTAAGTCTCCTAAAATGATTCTCATACCATGAAAATGTGATGTTGAGTTCTTTTAAACAGTTACTCCTGAAAAGATTATAACAAATGAGAAATTTGTAATGTACATAAATTGTAGACTTTGTTTTTTATAGTTTGGGTTGGGTTTCTTTTATTAACTTTAAAAATCCCTCCTGCTAAAGAAGAGATTTTTTTTGTGTTATCTGGACGTCTCTTAATGGCACATGACACATAAAAGGCACAAATGAAATATATGCACTTAACCTTTTTTTGGCTATTAAAGCACACTTTTTCTGAAGCACTGTTATGGGAAATCTGAATTAGATCAATTGGAGCACAATCATTATTATTCTATTGAAAATTTTTTAATGTTATTTGAATTATGTAATTGGAGTTTCAGATTCAAATTTTTTTTAAAAAAATCCAAGCTTATAGATGTTAATTGTCTCATAGAATGACCAAAATAAGCAGGTATAAAACATCTGAAGTGATAAAATCTGAGGGAATAGATTATAATAGCAACTTGACAGGGATACATAGTTTTCAAACATCAAATGCAATAGTTTTCAAACATCTGCTGAAAGAACAAACCTCCGCACTCAAAAAACTATAAATTCATTATTTGAGAGATTAAGAAAATTAAAAATTACTGCTAGATGTGACTCACTGCTTACACTTCTTTTTACAAAATGTGACACTTTAAAAGCACATGGCTTTGTGATTATTTATTACTACTTGAAAACTACTGAACTTAAAAAGATATTTTTGCTGCTAGTCTTAACTGCAGAGTGAACCAAGATATCTAGTAAAATTAATATTTTCCTTTCAAAAAAATAACTAAAAATTAAATACTTGAAGTGTTCAACCAAAAAGAATACAACCTGTAATCTACAACATTTAAAAAAGGAGGGAAAAAAATTGTGCATTATTGTGAATGGAGAAAATTTTATCTTGTACTGAGTGTATTTCTGATTAAATGATAAAAGGAAGTAATAGTACTTGTACAAGACTTCACACAGACAAAGGAAACTAAATGTAGAGTGTATTCAAGCCTTCTTCAAACTATCATCAATTTTGAATAATTTGCAAAACCCTGCTATGAACAAAGCCACACAAAGAGTGTTTGATTACATGACAGAAGGGAAGGAAGTGAGAGGAAAGCATGGAATACTTACTTTGTTCAGAGAGAGAGTTAAAGGCTATTTGTGAACAAAGGAACAAAAGTGAAAAAGGCCCAAAAGAAAAGATAACAAAAAGACTCACATGCAAAATTGAACAAATGTGGTACCAAGACCTACTTAAAGCAGCGAGTTCTTTTTCTGTCATCCAGTCAATAAAGGGGTAGCTGCATGAAAACAAAAAATATGCAGCAGTAGGACATTTTACAGTCGGCTTCTAGAGTTTTATTTATACCAGTTTCCCAGGCCAGGCTTCAAAGCATGTAATAAATTTGCCCTCATCCTTCTCCCTTTCTCACTATTTCCCAACAGAACACATACTGAGGGGAATTCTTAGTCGTTTTTTGTCCACCCTCACAGGTGATTTTAGTTGAGGGTCTTCTGACATTAGCGAAGAGACACTACAAGCAGGATCTAAATAACTCAAGTGAACTTAGTAGGTATTTTTGGTAAACACAGTGGCTCACTGAGACTTCAGCATGTCGGTAAGGAAGACATTAATAAACTCCACTCACCCACTGAGACAGGTGATGAGGCTGGGTAGGGTTGTCAGCTGTCATTCAGGACAGGAAGAGTTGATTTTCCTTGTACTGGACTGATCTTTCATGTTGATGTCTTGCTCTTTTTTGATTCACTGTTTTTCTTCTTAGGAGCTTGCTTCTTCTTATGCCAGTATTTACCTTGTGAATCCATCTGCTAACAATTCCCAACTTAGCAATTACACTTCTTGGTTTTTACTTTTCTTATACTGCATGGTATAGTTTATGTACTCCTACATATTTTTTTCCCAATAAACAATTTTCATAATAAAACTGAGCCATGAACATATAACCATGCTTTAACAAAAAGGGTTTTGGAGCACAGACAGCTGAACTCCTGAGATGAAGGATACATGAAGAAGCCTTGCTCTGTTCCCACATCTGTCTCCATGCTGCTGTATAACCACTGGGGTTCAATCTCAGAAGGCTTCTTCAATATTGAAGCTCAGACTATGATTAACTTCTTAACTAGATTGATGCTTTTAAATAAAAACATTTTACAATAACTTAATTCCTTTGGCTGTCCCATAGATTATCAAAAATCCTTGGGTTCTTTATTTTTCCTACATTTTATGGAAGTCAGCTCTGAAGGACTGAGATATAAATACATACATATTGGGTTTCACAGCCAGCTTATCATATGATTGACAGAAAACAATTCATTCATCATTCATTTCAGAGAGCTCTTCTGACTTGCAAATGTGATAGTGCATTGGAACTGAACGTGGAGATACCTAGGCTGATTTTCTAGCACTGGGGAAAGATTTATGGTTTCTAATGGAAACCAAATAGAAATCAGTGAACTTGACTCCCTGTCCTGCCATAACAGTGTCTACAAAATTACACTTGAATAAATTCAAGACATCAGGGTGGATGATCCACCTCTGTGGGTTCCACTATAGTTTTCTTTGATTATCTTCTAAACACAAAGTGAAATGTGAGGAAAGACCTACAAATGGAGTCTATGCAGGTCAGAGTAATAAAAGTCACAAGAAGCACCAGTGAATGTAAATTAGAAGGTTCGACATGTCTGTCATCTTGAGCTGAAAATACTTTTTTCTTCTGTATGAAATAATATAATAGCTTCTTTTTTATTAAAGAAAAAGGAGGCAGAAAAATCTATGCATACCAAAGAAATGCAAGTAGTGTAGCTATCTATTCATATCACCTCTGAGCTTTCTCAAATTTCAGCTATAAGTTTTATATTAACAGACACATATTTAATTTTCACTTAACCAAAATAGTTTTAAGGAGAGTTTTATTCCCACCTTTCAATATGGGAGTGAGAGAGATTATGAAGCGGTTATAAATTACAGAGTTCATTATTATAAAGTAGTCTGCTACAAAATCATAATAAAAACCAATCATTTCCATTTTCAGATGCAAACACAAAATTGAAGTCTACACTTTGTTTTAGTTGGAAAATACAGGTGGAAGATGCAGCATAGTTATTAAACATTTCCAGATTTAACATACACGCACACATTTCCTGAAATATTACCAGTAGTTTACACTTTGTTGTATAATCCTTTCTAAAAATATAGCTTGGGATCTTGGGAGTTATCATCATCATTGTTGGATTTCTTTTTTCATCTCAGTTACATTACAAGAGTGTCTCCTTAAAGATTTTTTTAAGGAGTTTAATGGCTATATAATTTATTTAGCATTATAAAATGTGGTAGTTTATCTGACAGGAATAAAAGTGTGAAAAAATTGTCTAAGGCACTTTAAAAACATACTCCTCATCAAAGAAAACTTTGAGTTCATGCCTTAATAGTTGTCATCGGCGCATGTATTTTCCTCTGTGTAACAACTTAGAATGCCCCTAAGTAGCATGTTTTAATTTCATGTTCTAAAGAACTACTTATTGCAGTTTCCAAAAAAATTATATAGCATAACATTTCTATTCAGTGGTCTATAAGCTGTTATAATTAAAACACTGCACATTGAAAAAAACCCATGAGATGTGGGTTTTTTAGAGAATAGAAGAAAAAGACTCATATCCTTGGAAATTCTGATATTTTCATATTCCAACATGTCCTAGAAAAAAGAATATGTGTGATGTTTATGCACAAAAAATTCCTGTAACATTTCATTTCAAGTAATAATTTAGTCTTTGCTGTTGATGCCAAAATGGCATTTTGGGAGGTAAGATATAGAGTGTCATCTGTATCATCAAGTTCTCACAGGGTGTAAGATATTGCTGAAACAATCCTAAGTAATCCCAATGACCCATGTGGCTCTTTCTTGTCTCTTTCTTCCTTCAGAAATCTCATCAGTCTAACACAAAAGAAATTGCTGCACCAACCAGCTGGTAATTTTTCTTCTTTTCTGTTACTGAATCTGTTTTTGACAGGCATCTCAGGAATCTGTGAATTCTTTTTTTAATTTTAACATATGCAGCATACCTCTGAAACAAGGATCAAAACATTTAAAATGCAGAGCACATCAATATTGTAGCAAAGTTGATAATATTGTATGAAATAAATAAGCTTTCTTATGGATATTTGAAGTCTAAACTTATGAGGTTGCATTTTTTATACAGCACCATACCCACTTAAGAACTTTTCTTATAATGCTGCCAATTATGAAATGATATTCAAAGCATAAAGGCTAACAGAGAAAAGTATTGCATGAAATTTCAAAGCTAACAGAGAAAAGTATTGCATTTCAAAAAATGTAACTCTCATCATTGTAACAGAAAACTAAAGGAAGTCAAGTGTACACATACCTACCTATTTCATAATGAATTTAACTTTAAGGATGGTCTACATCTACGTCCTCTTAAGGAGCTTCTGACATTAGCCCTGTGCCAAAGCCAAACCACTGGATTGTTCTTATCAGATAAGCAAGTTCCTAAGCCTGACCAAAGCTGGTAGTCTCAGTTTTGTTCAGTACAAATAAACTTAGCCAAAAGAGTGTTCTTCGCTCAGCTTTCTTAATGAACAGAGCTTTGTATGTCATGTTTAAGGCTAACAGATTTGCCTTAAACAAGACATACATGTTTAAGACAAATCCAGGAGAAGATCTTACCCTGGAAAGAATGGATGTACATTCCCACCTGAACTTTATAAACCACATTAAAATCTTTGTCCTGTTTTTATAGTGACGTGAAGGGGGAACACAATGCAGTGGAGGTTTAAGCAAAAAATATTTTACAAAATAAGAACATGAATTATTCATTGTTGATATAACACTAACAACAGAAGACTATGTACTTTCTGCTTACTGGGAAACAACAAAATGGCCAATACCTGGTCAAGGACTTTGTAACTTTCTGGCCTATGTTTCCCTCTTTCTGTGAGCCTTGGAATAGCAATTTTTTCCTGGAGGGTCATGCAAAAGATAAGAACTATATTAATTTCCTGTTCTGTAACTTTTGTTCCCTAAAATTTTTTTGGCAGTGAGTAAACAAACAGACATAATTAACTTATTCAAAAAAAACCTTATCCTCTAAAGAGGGCAGGGTTTGAGTATTAGATGATAAAAATTTTACAAACAGGAAAGTTATTCTAATATGTCAAGGTATTCTAAATAGTATCATTCTCTGTTATTCAAGTTTCTTTGGTCAAGTCTATTGCCCCAAGTGGCAATGTCCTAAAATTGAAGAACATAACTGTATTAGAGAAATTGAATGCAAAGAAAAACTATAAATGTCTATGGAACCATTATATTTCATTGGCTCACTAATAGCAATAACACTCATTACTCCTAACCTGTTCTCACCACCTCTATTTACTGGTAACACATTCTGGGTGAATAGTGACTGACAGGAGAGCTAATACTGTGCAGAGAATGTAACATGACATTTACCGAAGACTTTAAAATTCAAGCCTCTAGCTCCCTCAAAGCAATCACAGAAGGGTAGGAAACAATTACACTGCAATATAAACTGGATTTTTTTCTCTGTGTGTTGACTTCAATTCTCCTCCAGAAGATTTGGGTCACTTTATTTTCATGCGAGACTTAAAAGCACAGAAAACAAAACAAAACTAATTTTCTGACATACAGGCTATGAGTGACTTAAAAAAAAATAACCTACATGTTTGCTTTCAGGGTATGTCTTTAAAGCTTTCCTTTCCAGCCAGAAAATAAAATACGAGAGTGTTATTCTGAAAGCAATGCATATATGTGCTGGAAAAGTCATCTGAAATAAAAGGAAAGATATGCAAAGAAAAGAGCTTTTCTGACTCTCACAAGCTTTATGCAGAACTGTGAGAACTGTCATCTAACACAGTAAACTCTGCATTGCAAAATGATTAGTTAGGATACTTCCAGTTAAAAATAAGGAAGAGGGATGGAAATAAACTCCTGGAAAGCAAACAAGAAACAACACCCCAACCAAAACAAGATCTGTTCAAAAAGTTAGGGTTTTTAATATTTCAGCTATTTGGCACATAGATATGAACTCCAACTACATAGAATCATAAGGAAAATTAATCACACTGGAATTTCAATCTATCCTGCTTCAGCAGGGCAAATTCAGGATTTACACAATGTCTTTACCCCCCTCTCTCCCTCCCTCATGTGGCTACCACTATGATATTACATGACTCGCTGTGCTCAGAAAAGTCTTACAGTAAATGAAAATGCAATAATGGCAGCAAAGGTCATAGACATCATGGTGATACATGTTATGGAAAGAGCTCCAAAGAAAGACAATCAAAGAGACAGAAAGGAATGAAAAGGGAAGGAATGGGACAACAGGTACCACAAGTAATACATTTCTGCATAGAAAACATTGAGACTAAAGAGGCGCAGTATCAGCACTCAGGAGACAATAATCCCTAATTGCAGTGCTGCCAGTCATACTGAAATGACTGACCATTGTAAGAACTGTCTGTAAAAAACAAATACTCAGCTAAGGAAACACATATCAGTGCCTCACCAGGTATTTTTAAAAAGCAACTGTATCTGGTGAGCTCACAGCAATTGTAGGTAATTATATGCTCAAGTCACATGCAATTCTGCACTCAAAACTTGTGTCACGAAACATGTTTTTTTCACAGTCAAGGATTTGAATAAACAAACAGGCAAATAAATAAGGGAACAATAAGTATTGTGGTTAAAATATACAATAGTAGATAATACTAAAAGGTCTGATGGTTATATATCCCCCACCCCCCCCATGCTTTCCAGGACACATTGCATCTGAGAAACGATCCTTAGGCCCAGGCCTTGGCAAAGAGCACCCAGGCTCAGATCTTCCAGAGCTTATCAGAAAAATTGTCCACTCCCAGTAACTGCTGTCCCAGGGGCTCCTGTTCTCCTTATGAACAGCCTTGGAAAATATTTTCATTGCCTAAACAGCACAACATTCCTGTTCTCACTCTTTCAAAGAAAGTGCCAACCCAAACTGTGGCAAGGATGAAATTAAAGTTGTAATTAAAGCCTCTCTTGTGACCCTATAAACAGCAGTCCAAAACGGGCCTGCAACCAGCAGCTGCAACCTCCCTCTGAGGGGGACACCCCTCAGACTCCCACATTTGCCATACTTGGAGGATCACCAAACAGTGACAAGTCAATGATACCTTCATGTCACAGCATACGTCGCAGTTGAGATGGCCACAACACACAGAGTATCATTATGCAATTTTTAGAAGCTTCAACCCATACAGAGAAACACCCTGCTACATCAGAAGGCGTCACGTGCCTGCCCACACAGAGCAACATCACACCACTTCAGAGGGCTGTGTCTGCCCTTGGTCTTTATTCATCCCTGTTATTCATCCCATGTTCATGCACTGCCCCTGTGTGCCCTCTGCTCCCTGTGGTGGTTGCTCAGTGCCCCTGGGCACTCCATGGCTCATTGCTGGCAGTTCTGCTCACCTGCTGCTGCTCACAGCTGTGCCCATTGGGGATGGGGCTCAGCCACAGCCCCAGCCCAATTATCACAAACTGTGTACCAACACCCTCGTGCCTCCAGGCCCAGCCCTTTGTCTACTGGGAGATGCAAAGGCATCAAAAGTATTTCACCAACCTTCAGGGAATTTTTCACAGGTTCCTTTCTTACACCGATTCTTTATGTCTCTGTGTATGCACACGTGCGTGTGCTACAGCAAATCTGGGAGAAATGCTGCTTTCTTAGATGTTAAGTACCTTAGGTGTCTAAGTAAGTTAGGCCTATAAATAAGCTTGTGACTTAAGACTTAATCTTACTTAAATGCTGCCTAGAGTTGTTTTTCCACTAAGCAGCTAAGTATAAAGTTATTAAGTTTAGTTAAATGCTACTGTGTTAGTTGTATGCTAAATTGTTACAGTTAAGTCATAAATTAGGATAGAAATTAAGTTAGATATAAGTTAGGTGTTGTTCCGTTGTTAAATTATTAGGTTTAAGGTGTAAGTTAAGTTAAAATACTGTTAAGTTTGAGTGTTATTAAACTTAAAAGCCATATTCTTTTTTATCCTTGCCCTCACTGTCTTTTTGTCTCACAACGCACCTGAACACACACAGACACACAGACACACACACACACACCCCCTAAACAGATCTCAGTGCATTTCTGTTTTGATTATCTGGATTTTGTTTGGTGGTGTTGTTGCTTGTTTTTCCTTGGTGAGCCTTGACTGTCTTGTAAGTAGTAGAGTGAATCTTGTCAACAAACTTTGTCTCACTGTCACTTAATATTAAATCTGTTTTTCAGCTCGTACCCTTGATTTTTTAAGCAATCTTGGATACTCATTTGGAACAGATCCAATAGGGAAAAACACAACACTTACCTGGCTTTGGTTACAAATAAACTAATCTTTGAAATGTTTAGAAACAGAATTTATTATTTCCAGTATTCATCAGTAACCAACAAATAGTGATCCTTCTGTTTGCAGATCTTCGGGGTTTTTAGAAGGCAACCTTTTGTGAAAGTTCTGTCTTGGTGTTTTTTTCAGAAAAATGAAGTAGTTGTTCTTTTCTCTTTGTGACCAGGCAATTACTATAGGGAAAAATACATTATTTTGGCCTCAATTTCAGTTTATTGTTCTGTAATTTATAATGATTACAGCCTAACATTCAGAGGTTTTGAGTTATTTCGTTTCTACTACCAGAGTGAAGCAAAATCCTCTGTAATATTCTGTGAGCCCTGCAAACTGTGGAAATTTTTTAATTTCTACATTTTAGCTTGGTTGTATACATATCAAATATGCATACAGACATGTCCAGCTCATCAAGACACAACATACACTAAGAGGGGTTATACTAATATCATAGTGATGTTAATACTACTGGCAGCATATTGGAGTAATAAACAATGGCGAAGAACTTTTAATAGCACGCTATATTTTCTCTGACCTCTTGTTAAAAGTATAGAGTAGTGAGACCAGAAATATTTTGGACATCCATCTAACTCTTGCAGCCATCTCAAACTACCTTTTTCATTGTAGGTAGCTGCTGAGGAAACAATAATTTAAGTCCTTAATATAATTTAAATCTAGATATTTACCTTAAAGCAAATTATTTGAGGAGATATGTAGGGGAGTAAGGCACTTAATTCTTCCTAAATTTCAGTCCTTTTAAACTGTTTTTAAAGTCTCTCAGAGAAATTCCATTATATTCTACGTATTACTATACAGCACCACAGTTTTCAGAGTCTGAATACCTTGAGTACTTTTTATTCACACAGAATATTTTCAGTTCTGCCATGAAGGAAATGGTAAACAAAAATCTTGACTTTCAGCTGTTTTTTTCTTTGCTTTCACTGCAGTTTGTCATTCTTACTTATGGCCAAAATGCCCATGAAAAATTTACATGACTAATGCACAGCTTATTCAAGCAGGCATATAATATGGAAATTGTGCCTGGTGACTGATGGACTGACTAGGCCAGGATGTAAAATTAAAAATCCTTCTCCAGGTTTAAATGTTATTTATTTGAAATCAAGATCAAGAATAAACTGTTAGAATACGCATACTGAACACTTAGTGAAGAGTATGCATTTATTTACTCTAGACTTCAAATTCTATCCCATGCTTTGGAGCTAGGTAGATACTTGCAGGAGTAGTCCTCAATCATACTAGCCATGTAATTGAGATTTATAAGGAAAGCTTTCCTGATTAAAATGTATTCACAGTCATTAGAGGTACATCATATTGAAAGGTCCTCTTGAAGAAAAATGCTTCCCAAAGTTAGCTGATGCTTTTACTTTTTTGAACTTCCACACTAATGGTTTGGTTTTCTAAATAAACTGAAGATTTGACCTGTCATATATATAATAAACCATGTGATTCAGAGTGGGATAGGTTCCATCCTTTGTGAAATGATTCCTGAGCTGTCCAACTCTTGGCTTCTAACATTCCAAAGCTTTAGATTGATTTCTATCCGGGAATCCTTGAGTGATGGCAAAAGCTGTGAGATTTTGATTAGCTTCCTCACCCAGTGAACAGAAGAAAGCAAGATAAGAGTTTTATAAGTAATGAATGAATTTTAAACTGAGCTGGTGGCTCCCTCATATGACAGTCATGACTGTGGATGACTATGTGCAAAACTCTTCAGGCTGATTTAACTGTGATTTTTTTCAGAAACTACAAAACACACCAAAATAACTTTCTTTCTAACCTCTTTTGCCTTGTGAGAAGTATCTACAGAAGACTGAAAACAATGACTATATTCCATATCTAATTTATGCTAGCATGATAGATCATTCCCATTTCAATCAATTGAGCTATATTGCTGTAACAGGTCTTATGGGCTAAGTAATACTCTAACTATCCCAAGATAAATATGGTGTAAAGAACTAAGCTAATGAGATAATGATTTTATATCACTTTATCAGATAGAAAAAGTTCCCCCATGGGTTATATTTTATCATTAATTTATTTTATTTGCTTTTCCTTTGCGTCAACTTATTTCTCTCCCTGAAAGAGGGAAAAATCCCTGTTGAATGTGGAGAGGCAAGTACAACATTATTTGAGACCATTTAAAGATCCAATAGGATTTTATTCAGTGAATTTCATTTGTTATGATTCTAGGTTTCTTTATAGTTGCAAAAAATAATAATAAATAACTTTTTTCTTCTCATCTTCGTCCCTGTATCCCTCCACACAAATGTCCAGTAGGAGCAGTAATTGATTTGTAAATATTGAGCAAAATCACTATAAGGATTAGGAAAGGAAATGCAAAAGATAATTAATGTTGAGGATTTAAGAAGTTTCTTTAGTGAATGAAAAAGTTATTGGGGGGGAATGTGTGAAGATTTTTTTCAGCTAGAAGTAAAATGTCCCCATTACCTATGTCTGTATAAAAGTATTCCAACATTTACTGTAATTAAAAAAATATACATTCATGATGAAGTAAAACTCAAAATCTAATTTTTAATTAGGAGATCAAAAGATACACAACACAGTATATTTTGACAGTATTCATTTAATCACTCCTTAGATAAATGCTTGGAGGTCTCCTATGTACATATATTTTCATACTCCAGATTGATTCAAACTTTTAACTTCTTATATTCGTGTGAAGGTTTTGCACTGTGAGTTTTATATTACTCACCTATAGTATGAGTTTGCAGCTTTCCATAATGTTTAAAAACGGAGATGAGTTGCCCTAAGTGATTCATACACAGGGTAAAAACATCAATACAGATGGAGCAATAGTATCTAACATTAACAAATTGCTGCCTCCTAGTTTGAAAAATTAATTAGTATAAGATTTAGAGCAAAAGTATTTACTTTCTTCTATGTTTGTTTTCCAGTGCATTGTAAATAAATTACTTCATATCACTGATTTTTATTCATTAAAATTTCATTAATTTATGGCAAGCATCCATTCTATTAACCTACTGTCTCCATTGCAAAACAATCTAGTTGGGAAAGAAGATTTACATTTTTAAGACTTCATGTTTGTATATGCAAACTTTAAGCATGATGAATGCAGATTTCAATATTATACAGGCACAAAGATCAAATAATAAATGCAAATCTGTACTGTTTTGTAGAGATGGAATAGCTGAATCCAGAAGAGCCATTTCACTAAATGCAGTTTCAGAGTCTTTTGTGTAACATGTCACTTCCATCTGCTTTCATGAAGTGTCCTCTTTTAATTTAGGGGAGCCATAAAACATGTGTAAGGAAAGAACAAATCCTACTTTAAAAGGAGTATCTTTCTTGTCCAGATCCAAAATCAATATTTACCAATGCCATTCCAAGCACCTAACATAGAAATGCTTTTTCCTCAATATAGGCAGGTGATTTTGTAATCATATCTGCTGAAGATTAGGTCTAAGTCCTGCAGTATATGTTTTCTTGCTTGTGGATTTACCTCACCCTAAGACTGCTTTACCTATAGTGACTAGCATCTTATCCCTTGAGCAACTCCACTACTTTTATTAAGCCTGTGAGGCTGTTCAGCAATGGCACATTTCAAACCATCATTATGTGAAAAATAGAGCACTGAGATATCATTTTATTTAGGAACCATTGATTTTTCATTTTTCTCATAACAGTTTTCTAAGAAAGAAAACAAAACAAAAGGAGCAACAAAGTATATGAGACATCCTACATCCATTACCTTTATATATATATAAATACATGTATATATCACATATAAGCTTTATATATGTATCAGATATATATTTTTTCTAAAAATAAAAACCACAAAACAATGAAACAGTATTTAGATGCAGGTTAACTTCAAGCTTTTCAAAGGATGACTAAATGAATTTACATTTAAATTCTTTGGACACTTCAAGAATAAATTGAAAGTTTCATAAATAAATAACATTCTCAAAATTTATCTGCAAAAAAGCTTGAAATATTTTGTTAAAAATCAGGACTTCTCTGTCATTATAGGAAAAAACCCAAAACCTCACTGCCTTCTAAGTATGAAGTCATCTTTGGTATTACAGCAAATTTGTAGATTATTCTTTGTTCTTCCTCAGCATTGCTGTCTACTATTTGTGTATAATGGCAACATTAACGGCAAACAAGTAATTTTTTATTCCAAGTAATGCAATATTTGGCAGTACTCCCAAACATTCCTTTTCCTTTTAATTCTTCCACTATCCCCACCATACTGGTGATGGGCTGATTGTTTGTTTACACAAGATGAAAGAGTCAATAAGTGAGTTTTCAAATCTGCAAACAGAGACATTTGTCATTTAAATAGGAGGTTCTGTGCCTGCAGCAGAAGTCAGTTTGATCTGCTAAGGAAAAAAACTCTATTTGGTTAAATATGCTGCTGAGGATGCACATTGCCTCAGCAGAGGGAATAGATTAAGAACAGATATACACTTCAGCTCATCTGAAAATATCAAAAAACATTATGACATATATTCTAGCAAAATACAGTCTATACAATATTTCAAGTGAAAACATTACAGAGCTCAACATTAACATGCATCAAACAAATCCTTTAAAATGGAAACAGAATGAACAGAATGGTTTTTTGGTTTGATTTTTTTCCTGATGAACATATTGTCTTGAGCACTATACTTAAATTTAAGGAGATTCAGTGCTGTTCATAAAGGAGCCAGTACTGAATCTTCATTTAAGAAAGCCAGATGCAGATTTGATTAGGACAATAAATATTGTAGTGAAGCATTGTAAATAAAGTAATGTGTTGCCTTAAACAGCTTAAATGGTACAACAGAAATCAAGTAGAGAAAATAATGGCACTCAAACCTAACTCTTGTGGAACAATATCATTCTATTTTCATTTGAATTTTCTTCAAACCGAAGACTCCTATTTCCACTTGGCATATATTTAGACTTTTTTCAATCTGATTTTCAAAATACATTTAATAGCACTGCTGACTTCCAAGTGTCAGATTTAACAGAAGATATAAGGAATGTAACACCTTATTCAAGGAGATCCAAACCCCTTATTTTATCTCTTAGATTCCCTGTAGTTTGCATGAAAATTAAATTAGAATGGTATTACATTAGGATTTGTGGCATACTGTAGCATCCCATGTACAAAGCTACACAGGTGGTGTAGGTGTTTGCACAGTATTCTGTATGTAATGAGCCTTTTCGGACTGAGGAAGACTTTAATATGTTTTCTGGCCGTGAACTGGGTGTAGGGCTCCTCAGAAAATTCAATATTAGGTTAGTAGTAGATGTGAAATAGGTGTGGCTTTATATGCTTACAGAAACGTAATAAAAAATGAGCAGTAACTACAAAATTTTAGTCTCATTCAACCTTAGAACCTGGAATGCAGTTTTCAGTATGCAGTTTTAAATAAGCTGCCTGAGTTCATTTTCAGGTTGGACTTAAGATTTTTATCTTTTGATATCAAAGTTAACAAAGGAGCTTTACCTACAAAGAGGTCTTGAACAGAAATTTCCGTTTCCTAATTTGTGAGGAGGTATTAGAGTAGAACTTGGGGATGTTGGAAGGGAGCAGGTAACAGAAAGAAAAAGTGAGAAAAAGCCCATACAGCACAAACTTGAATCTCTGCTTTTCTCAGTTTTGAGATATTAGAAATAAATGCAGCAGGAAGTTACTAGTTATCTCTTTCTTTAAATGTAAAAATTCACTGGAGCATCATAATTTTGAAAGCAGTTTCTCACTCAGAAAGGTTTGTAAAGATTTGTCTTGTCAGATTCACTGTCATGATCCCACAGATTAGTATGGGGGGTCATGCAGCTTCCTGGATTTAGTCCTATAGAACTCGATATTGATCCAAAGGTGAAAAGTGATGTCTTGAGAAAAATGTACCCTGGATTTCAGTAATAACTAGGGTGATTACATCGATTCACTTCCAACCTATACATGTACACAATAAAGCTGATGATAGTTACAGACTAAATAATGAATATCACTGTGATTGCTTCTGTAAAATGTAAGTGATCCCTGAACAGATAATAAAGGTCTCCACTTTTCTGGCAACTTTGCTCTTAACAGCTCTAAATTGAAATTTTGATCAAGGGAACAGAGGGTAAATACATCTTACATTTCTGTTATTTAAAATCTGGAGCTGACCATGGAAACCCTTATGGTCTTCTTATTTTGTGTTAAACAAGCTATATCCCATCTTTAGCTCTTTGTAATACCATAAAAGAACATGGGACAGTTTAGTAAGGACTTCTCAACACATGTAATCAAAACAAATTTAAACTTATTGAAATTTACTAGTGAGTTTTTCTCTTAGCATGGAAGCACTGTGTCCTGGAGTTTTCACTCCCTGAAAATTCTGACAGGAAACATCTATCAGTGAAAAGAATAAGACAGAAACTTTGGTAAATGACCTATATTTTATTTTAAGAGAGTGGCATCTAAGTTTGAATAAGCTTTATTGTAGTGAAAAGGGGAAAACCATTAAGATGACTACCCAGTTGACTGAGTCAACATGGACTAAGCTAAACATAAAAGAGAAAAACAATAAATAATTTAGCTCTGAATAAGAATGTCAAGAAGAATTTCACTATGTCACTATTACACGTGAAAATAATATGATATTTCATGTCCTATATATCTTCCAAGAGACTGGCTTCTAAACAGTGAGAATTTTAGCTCATAAATTGCTCATTTATGAGCATAAATTCAATCATGTTCATACAACTGAAAAGTAGTAGATGAAATCATATGATTAGAGTATCAAAATCAAAAACTAGAAATCGTTTAGGAAAGTTAAAGGAACAAAATGAGAAACAAAACAAATGTTGGGCCTTAACTTATCAACAGTTGAACTTGATGGTCTTAGAAGTCTTCACCAACCTTAATGATTCTAGTCTGGTGTAGGCTAGTCTAGTGTAGTATATCATCACCTCAACCAAACTCATTTCCAAATATTCTTGGATACTCACAGATTGCTATTCTTGTGCATAAAACTGAAGCTGTGCTAAAGAAGGTGTGTGCTAAAGACCATAGTATCCCATTAGGAAAGAGATGTGCTCATTAATTACCCTTGGTGAAGTACAGTAAAAAAGCCATGAGGAACTTCAGTCTGTGGTAAAAGCCTGGGGTTACTGGTTCAAAGCTGTTCTTTGCCATTTGTAAATGCTTACATCAAACAATTGCTGCATCTAAGGAGAATCAAGGATCTGCATACTTTGTGACTTCAATTTTACCTCAAACTTCATTCCACGAAACATAGAGAAGCAGATCACAGAACAAGAAGTTAGTTGTTGATTAGTTCCAAGGGGCTGTAACTTGTCTACATTTGCAAAGAGCCTGAAGTGCCTCTTTTATACTCTGGGGAAAATGTGCCAGTTTGTTTGCTTTCAAGTCTAGGATGCTGTGACAGTTTCATAAAGTAGAAAACATGAAATTATAAGCCAGTCACACTGACAAAGATAAAACCCAACAATATAAATAATATTTGGGAGCTACTTAAAAGATTTTATTAGATACCCCAAAACCTTCATTTTTTCTGGTATAAATCAGCTTTCTCTAAAAGACAAAGAGGAAAAAAACCAATAAACTTCAATAAAGAGAAAATTGGAAATACTCAGATAAAATTTTCAGATAGCTCACAAGGGAAAAATATAGATAACTGTATGGCCAGCAGAGTAAGAGAGGATGCTGAGAATGGTTTTTAAATAAACCATTACCAATGGCTAATTACCAGATAGAAATAGGTAATTGAATCCAATAATATAATTCAATGAATGTTGGTTTTTTTTCTGTAGCTGACAAAAAGTGTGATTATACATATACATGTGTGTGTATATGTTGTAGGGACTTTGATTAGATTTCAATGTACCAGTAATTAAGAATATATTGAACAGCAACTGTTGAAGCGGGACATCTCTTGATCAACAAAACTGAATAAGTTTGATGTAAGAGTTTTAAAACAATTGCCTTATGTCTGGAAAATTGACACTGAATTTTCAAACAAATGTCTTCAGATAATGATGTATAGATTTCATGTATAAGTGAAAGAAACTCTGACCTTTAAACACCTATTTTTTTCTCCATTTTATGAATTGAAAAATTTGTATATTTCGAAAATATAAATAATTAAAATTACCTCCAGTAATGTCCATAGGTTTTGCTTAAATCCTTCAGTTTGCTCTTCAGTACGCCTGAAATCAGTCACTAGCTAAGTTGTGATTGCTGCACTGGGGACAGTGGCTTAAGTAAAAGGTAGAGCACTTAGATTTTTACAACCAAAAATTTCCACCAAAATCATTGTTTGGTGAATGGTAGAGAATGTAGATATTCTTTTGTATTTTTAAAAGATACTATTCAGAACATTTTTGAAGGAATGCATTAATAGCTTTTGGAATCTTTCCATTCAAAATTAAAGTTAATGCTGGGCAATCAGTAACTTCAGATCATAAATATGTATGCTGGTGTTATTAAAATATAGACACTTATGTTTTCTTTTTAAATTTAATTCTAGGGAAGGGAAATTTTTCTTGGCAGCCTGGCTCTTTCTGGAGGTACCTACATTCTTCTGGTGAGTTTACTCTGAGAGTAGCTTGCACTTTCCATTTGACAGCATAGACTGAAATTAATTATGATTTTAGAAGATGCAGGGTTTGCATTGTGCAACATCTGACCTTTTCAGATTTCAACATATTGCCTGCTGTGTTTAGAACTCTTCTACATTTCATTAACAAAAATAGATGTTCAGCTTTTACATTTGAGCTGCCCTGCTTCTAATTTGTACTCTCATTTCAGATGGCCACAGCCTTACTGGCAGAAGCAATAAAAACACAGTTATTTTGTGTATTCATTACATCTAAGATGCTTTCAACATGGGAATTAGCATATCACTGCAATTAATTATTACAATAATAGAACTCTTTCACATCATGAATTTTGATGTCATAAGATTCCAGACTGCAATGTGCAGTTCTACAAATGTAGTGATACCCCAATAATCACCAGTAACTGTTTTAGCTGTATGCAGATTCTTGATTCTCCTTAGATGCAGCAATTTAGCATGCTGAAAGTACCTCTAGCTAGATATTACTGTAACAGCTTCAGCTTTCTGCTTTTTTAAATCTTGGTTTTCTTTTGTTTCTGCAGTTTTCCTGAGCAAGTTATAAATTTATTCCAACAGAATATTTAATATATCATCTGCTAAATTCCTTGAAGCTTCTCCAGAACTAGTGGCCCTTTTATATTACATATTTCACAGGCTGTGGAACTTGGTAATAGCTATTGTTCTTGAGTGAGATGAGTGCATCACAGATGGCTTATGCACCTGCAGCAAACATTTATCTCAGGCTGCTCATAGTTAGACTGTTTTGTACTGAAAAAGGAATTGTGCAATGGAGGAAAGCATGCCTGACAATACCAAAGTACCACTTAATAGATTCTTTCATGTTGGGGTTTGGTGCATGTTTCTGAAAATGGACTTTATGGGATGAGTGATATTTTTACCCTACAAAAATCTCTTGAAGAATGTAACTGAAGTTTACAGTAATTTTCTTACAATGTTTCCCACAATTATGTATTAGAAATAACCCCTTAGTTAAGTTCTAAGAGATACTTTAATAGGGAAAAATTGGGGGGGTGGGGGGAGGTTCATTAGTGCAGCCAGATTTTTAATTTCTGCAGAATTTTACATTTCAGCCTATGAATAGGTTTAAATAGTTTAAATTATGAGTATGTGCTTGCCAAAACATGATAATGTTGTTTCTACAGATAAGGATTTTTACACTGATGGTGAAGTGTTATGCAGTGTCAATTAAAGATGAGAAGGATAACACCAAAAGAATTTCTCTGAACCTATATCCCACAGCACAATTAATGCCCTGACCTTCTGCACTGACAGATGACTTACATGTTATTGTATATTAATGAGCTAAGAAAAACCCAAACAAGCAAACACCAAAGCAAAACAAAACAAACAACTACAAAAAAAACCCCACAAACTGAAAACAAAAACCAAACAAATAAAAAAGAAAGAAAAAAACCTTGAAAACATCACAAAACTAACCCTAATGAAAAGCTCCCAAACCAAAAAATTTTGCTTACTGTTTCTGACAATTGATAAGCTTAAAAGCTTTTTAGCAAAAATCTTATTTAAGTGTATCAGAGGTTTACCTATGTAGAACCAATATAAAGCAGAACACATTTAAATTACTTCCTTAAAAGTACAAAATAAAATGAAAAGTAAAGTTCAATTGTATTGAGTGTTGGATCATATTCATATTTAGAAGTTACATATACTGTTCTACAGTATTAATAATTTTAATTTTTACATAAGAAACTATATTACTGTTCCATTAAAAATTGGAATTTTGAAAATCAGTTGTTTATCTAAAACCGGCACAATAGTTCATTTAAAAAACCTTAAAATTATCATTATTGAACACTTACCAAATCAAATTATATTCTTTTTTCTGGTGTGGAACTACATCCAGACTCACCAGACCAGCCTGTGTATTCAATGATTTTTTAAAATTATAATTTAAAATAAATCATGTCCCTTATCAATTTCCTTGGTATGCATCTGTGAAACAATGTTTCCTCTGGAGAATAGTGACTTACCCTGCGTAGGCTTAAATAAATTTTCACTACTCAGAACTACTAAAATTACGCATCTGTATTTACTGATGCCTGAGTTACAAACTTTAATTTCTTTCTCTATGACAGATAATTTCCCAGAAACACAAAGAATTTCAGTGTTCACACAGTTATTAAAAAGCAAAACCGGATTGAAGCAAGTTTCTTTTTTTTTTTTTTTTTTTTTGTGTAATACTCATTAGTCTAGTGGACTTCAAAACTTCTAGAAGCATAAAGACATGGAAGTCTTTATTAGGAAGACCAAGATCTCCACGGCTGGAAATTTTGCTAACTTTTTATTACACCCGAAGTTTTAATAGTTCCTCTGTGACCTGTTAAAGGTATGAATCTAATTTCAGAGATTAAGTGCTTTTAGAAGATGATTTTGGACAGAGATGGAAATGAAATGCTTGGCTCTGATGTAGGAGAACAAAAGCTCTGCCGTAAAGGCTTACAGAAAAAATATACTACATAAAGTTTAAAAAAATTTCTGTATAGGTCTGACATTCAGAGCTAAGAAAAAATTATGTCTAACATTCACTTCTTTAAAGTGCATCTATTCTGTGATTCAATCATAATTTAGATTTAATCATGTCCCCTCCCAGTTAATTAATTTTAAGACATTGGAACATAGAAGCCAGGTCTCTGTCTTCTCTAAGTGACCAAGTGGCATTGCTGCTGACACAGGTTCAGTCATGAACTTCCTCTCCAAAGCCATATGTCTTGAACTTTTTTTTAATTGGGCAGGACATGGATAAGGGAAGTGCCAATGCAGGCATTGTTGGGGATTGAGAAATAGATTTGCATTTACTTTGTCAGGGTAGAGCCCACAGTGAAATGGCTTCTGTCTAAATGTATGTAAAAAAAAAAAATATATATATAAGCAGAAAATCTCCTCCTTAGATGTTATTTTATCAGAAAACATTGGATTCTTCTCTTCTTCTGGAAAGGCTGCCTTGTATGCACATCCCAAGTATATGGATATGTCCTGTAGCCTGAAGTAGATATCTAGAAATATATTAGAAATTGCTTTTAGCTTCACTCTTATGTAATATGGTATGCCAGTTTTTAGGTACTGACTCTTCTGAATTCCTGTATCTCAAATGAGACTTTGAAGTCCTTGTAACTTATGATAATGTTTTGACTCCAGCCAGTGGTCATCATCTAAATCTTAGGATCATCTAGTATAACTATTAAATATTTTATTGACCTTTATGAAATCATTACTTCCAGAAGAAGACACACACACACATATATTAAATAAGATATTTAAAGACCTTTTCATGGCTAACCTTCTGACTTGTTCATTTTCATAGAACAGCTAACTCAAAAAAAATTAATCATGGTCAGAAACTGATATTTTGCCTCATCATATTTAAGCAGTCGTAAAATATAAAAAAAACAAAAAAAAAAAAAAAAAAAAAAACAAAAAACAAAAAACAAAAAAAAAAAAAAAAAACAAAAAACAAAAAAAAACCCAAAAAAACCACCAGAAAATCTATTCAAATTACAAAGGGTTTGTTCAAGGTGTTCAAGGCTTTGGCATGGAATGGTGGCCTGACAGATCCACTGTTGTCACACTGCTCTACTGCATAGGGTACAGTGAAATATTTGGTTACTCCTGACTCTCATAAATCCTCCTGACTCTCATAAATCCTCCTAGCTATTTTGTATAATTATTAATAAGGTATGGGAAAGGAGCTTCTCCACAGTGCTTTGTTTGTACTAATAACACTGCAACTGCATTAACAATTCAGTTAGTAGCAATAGCACAATATTTTAGCAAGTCCCTTAGCTACACCCAGTTGTGACACAGCATTTCAGTGCAGTAGATGTTTTAATGTGCTCTAGCTAAAGTTCTGCAAGAAGATATTAAATGAGAAGTTTCTCTCTACCAAATGCTTTCTGTCACCCTACTCATTTTGGCTGGGGCAAGAGTTAAATTTCCTCATAGTAGCTGATATGGGGCTGTGTTTTTTATTTGTGCTGCCAAGTGTAGATAAAAAGAGATGTTTTCTTTACTGCTGAGCAGAGCTTACCCAGAGTCAAGGCCTTTTCTGCTTCTTACTACACTTCACCACTAATGAGACAGGGGGTGCAGGAGTTGGGAAGGGACACAGCTAGGAGAGCTGACCACTACTGACCCAAGGAATATTCCAGAGCACGTGGCATCACACTCCACCTATAAAGCTGGGAAAGAAGAGGGAAAGAGCCAACATTTGGAGAGGAGATGTTTATCATCCCAAGCAACCATGATGTATATATAATGGAAACCTGCTCTCCTGAGGATGGCTGAACACCTGCCTTCCCACAGAAAATTATGAATTCCAATTTTTGCTCTGCTCGTGTGCAAACCTTTGCTTTCCCTATTAAACTGTTCTCATGTCAACAGAGAAGTTTTTTTCACTATTACCTGACAGGGTCTCTGGTGTTGAGATGACCCCAAGGTGTTAGAAAGTCTACTTTTCCCGGCCCCAAGACTGAAGAAGAAGACAGGATTCTTCAGCTCTGGTTTTCAAGGTTGTTATTTTCTGTTACCTATAACATTCTTTCTCCTACCCACCGAGGTCTGTCTGGCAGGTTGGGTTGAGGCACACTGACCACCTTGGGGTGGTGTTATCTTTTTATACTAAAAACTACGTGGACATTATTTACAATAACTTTCCAATACCTATCACCTATGTTAGACAGTTTGTCTCAACTCTAAACCAATCCAAAAGTGCCACTATCATAGCAAAAGACGGAGGCTAAGAAGAAGGAGAAAGACTGGACACGCCCAGATTCCTCCATCTTTCCTCTTGAACCCCCATTCTAAAATACCCAAAATTCTACATTTTCACCCCGTGATAAATTCACTATCATTCTGTTCAAACCCTTGTGGCTTGTAACTCTTTGCACAAAGTTGGTAATTTTTTTCTTGGGTTAAAATCAAAGGCACAAGTGTCTTTGACTCCATGCCAAGGTCTCCAAGCCCCCTGTCAGGGTCTCGAGTCCTCCAGAGCAGCCAGTGGGATTTCCTGGGTTCTGACAACTGCCCTTCTAATTCACTTCCCCATTGCTCTGGGGGGACTGAGTGAGTGGCTATGGGGGGTTTGTGGCCATGACACACATCAATCTTTCTTTTGACTTTATCAGCTGCCATAGAAAGACTGCAATAGACAGCTCTAGACTGAGGATTGGCACTTTTAAGGGCCGATCGCCAGTAGGCATTGACTGTTTTGCTTGCCATTGACAAGGAAATTGTAGATCAAAAAGAAGATGTGATCTTAAATATGCATGTGCATGAATATAGCAATAAATATTATATAGCAATAAAGAAAGGTTTTTTTAAAGTTTTTCTTAAAAATATAATCACAGGCTTATACTGTATCTTTCTGTTACCTAATTGTAATAATTTAATCTATTACACTTGGAAGTCATGAAGGTAAATTTAAACTAATAGTAGATAATTACTCACCTTCCAGAGACGTTATAAATGAAAGAAAGTTTATTTCATAGAAATAATGAGCTAAGACTACCTACCTCCTTTAAATAAATACAATAGCTAATATTCAGTTATTTTGATTAGAATCATGGTCAGCACCCTTCAGGAAATTCTTAACATAATGGTGAAAGGTTAAAGTTATTAAAAAGAAAAAATCCTGTATGGATAAGCTGATTTTTTTGAATGATTTCTTCCTGTAATAAAGGAACACTATTTTGCTTTGACTAACTTTTCTACCTGCTTTGTAGATGGAAAAAAGCTCTTCAAAATATTGCTTTCACTTCTTGCCAACATATCATGTAGGACGGTTACATGTAACTGAATTACAAGTTAGAGTTCTTTTGTTTCTTGGGAAAGTTATTAACAGAATCAGAGGTAACAGAATGTCATAAGAATTAATACAATCTTGTGAACAATTTAAGGGAGTCATTAACTCTGTTAATCCAGTGGGAAATTCCCTGGTTCAAATAGTAGGAAAGGATAACATGGATTATAACGTGGAAATTATTCTCTCTACTGTCTGATTGTTTGCTGCCACATGCAAATAATCATGAATACATCAATCTACTAATTGCTAATCAGCCCCCACGCTGTTTTAATAAATTCATCTACTAAGGTTGTTCTGTCAATATTTAATTAATGCAGTTTAATATAATGACTGTTCTTGTTAACATCTGTTCATAGCAAAAATGGGATTCAGACACTTAGCAACACAGCATTGCTTTTCTTCACAGGCAATTGGTGTTTAAACAGTGTTTTTCTTTACACAGCAAATATTTTCTAAGACATCCAACAGTTTATTACACCATCCATTTTTAATGTAGCAGCAGCTTCTATAGCAGCCTTGAAGCTGCACCATTTTGGGTGCAGCATTTTGGGGTACTAGAAGCATACTTTTGAATCATTGATTTAGAAGTTAAGTTTATCACAAAACTTGTGTTACAAGTTACATAAAATTGTATAACAAAGAACAAGCTATTCCATGGCATAATGCTATGGCCTGAAAATGTGTGGCCCATTTTTCAAAGTGCTTGTTATTTTGTCAAGTGGTGACTCCCCCAGTTTAAATGATCAAATAAAGACAAACCATTTGTGATGTGGAATACACCAACTGACACTGGATTTACTAGAATTTTAATTTATTTAATTTTTTTTAAATTCACCATGTTTCTCTTACAGTGTAATTATGCAATGACTCAGGCTATATGTATATTTGTATATTGACCACATTAATTTTCCACTATATGTAAGATCCTTGGGATTTTATTCATCATAATGTAAATTGTCTGGCAAACCATCAGTAAAAAGTATCAGATGTACTTCATTTAAAACATATAAATGCAATTAATAGCACTTTATTCACTCCAAAGATAAGTGACTACAGGAAATCTTAAGAAATGATCATGATTTAGTTTCATTAAAAGTTTAACAATTGGAGAGCTCACAACATCTAGTACATTCAGCAGCTGTTTTCACTCTGCTAATAGAAACAGGAGTGTCTTTTGAAAAGTAAGTTTATATTTTTTCATATACTCATGAATGTTGTTTTCATTTAAGTACATCACCAGATTTTAATGAAGTCGTAGACTATATCATTGTTATTATATATATTCATTTTTATAAAATGATGAAACTTCATCTTTATAAACTGATGTGACTTCATCAACTCTAAGTA
Organism: Haemorhous mexicanus; assembly: GCF_027477595.1. Taxonomy (NCBI): domain Eukaryota; kingdom Metazoa; phylum Chordata; class Aves; order Passeriformes; family Fringillidae; genus Haemorhous; species Haemorhous mexicanus. Next base: position 59,710,580 of record NC_082345.1, on the reverse strand, counting down.
CGTGGGACTTCACCCCTCTATTTTCACATACAGTTTCTGTAAACTTTATCTTCTATTTTATTTCTAATTTTAAAAATAATATTTATTCAATATTCTTCATATTGATAATGGGTTTTTATTTTGTTTTTACTACAGAATTGTTTGGTTTTTTATAACTGAGTCACAGTGCACAAGCCACAGCAGAAATTCCAACTTGCTTGATTTGGAGACAGGGTAAAAAAAATTCATAGAAAAACTTCTTTAAATTGTTGTTCAGACAGACATCTGTGGAAAATTTAGACAAGCAGAAATATAACTTTGTAACAGTTTGATGGGGGGCAGGGTTGTTTGTGTTTTGTTCTGTTTGGGTTTTTTACCCTAAAGCAAGCACAATACAAAAAGTAATGAACTGACAAAGGTGTTAGTGAGTGAAAGGGTAAATGAGAATATGGTTCTGCTGCCAAAAGTGTCAAGTAACACAACTGCCTGTTACCCTTATCATGTGTATACAAAATAAATATTTTTTCTGTTATATTATGTATAAAATGCTGTGTCACTCTTGAAAAGGTGAATGGCAATCCCAGTTAGACTCTAAAGAATCTACTAAATCAAATATTTAAATAAAAAGAACATGTCACAGAAGAGCCTTCTGGGAGACAAAATGCTCTTTCTTCTACATTTAACTGAATTAATTGAGTTAAAAATAAAAACAGGTAAGTTAGAGATGCTACAGAGTTCTCTGAAACACAGAAGGAGGGATGATTTATCCTTGGAAATCCGAGCCCCTGGGTCTCAAGTAGCAGTTTCCCTCAAAGCTAGTTAAGTCACTGGGCCAATAAGCACTGTAGGTCTTTAAATTTTTATTACAAAATTAGAATGACCTACCACAAGCAATAGTAATTAGATACTGGAATAGACTACTTCTGTAAATTTAGCTGGTGCTATGTGTGATAACAGAGGTTAATTTGGGAGAGTAGAACATAGCATCTGTTCACATTAACAAATAAAGCATGAATTGAAATCAAGTGTTGTTGCAGGTTAGCCTGAGATGTTTGCAATTAATCCCTTATTTGGGTGTCTTAGGAAGCAGTATTTGTTTCACATCATTTTGCAACAGGGGATCAATCTGTATCAACTATAAAGCATAAATACACAGCTCTCCTAATAAACATAAGATTTGAATTGCCAGATTAAGGCAATTCAAGCAGGATACAAATGTTCAAAGAGAGAATGTATTTTTATCTACAAAGGTATAGTAAGCTCAGCTAGAATAAATCCTACCCCTACTCACTACGTGATGACACTGAGATATTTCTGCAGTCGTTCGGTTCCACAGTCTGAGAAGTACTCGTTTTAAGGCAGCATAACTTGGAATACTAACTATATCCTCTCATGTTAGTTTTGAACATGCTAAGATTTAGCGATTTAGATGAATATTTGAAGTTTCATTTAGTGATTTAGTTGCATTTTTAGATGCAATTTCCCAATCAACCTCCCTAATCAGATTCTTAGCAAGAAACAACTTCAAAAGGCATATGTAGGATTTCTTTCAGAGTGAATAGAACTAGAAGATGAGCTACTGGAGTACAACTAGTGCATGCTAGCTACTATGGGCTGGCATATCAGGTTGGCATGAAGAGCTTGACTTCTAGGGTATGTTCTGACAGTTGAGGATTGAAGTATGCCAGGTGGGAATCAATGGTATGTGCAAAAGCCAGAAACACACAGGGATTTGACTCCTAATGTATGGAAATGTTATTTTCTAGTCATATGCCTGTGACCAAGCACTGTGTCCAGTTAGAGTATTTAGTTCTATTGTGTCTCAAGAGCCAGGAACTTTGAAGTGATTCTAAAAGTGATTCTAAAATTCTTCTATTATAGTCCCATCACTTTTCTCTCTTCTTTCATCTACCATTCATAGACATGAGAAAACATGTGAATCTTATTCTTTTAAGAGAAACAAAAGAGAGAAAATTGTTTCATTAACAAAGAAGAGGCTACCAGATATGGGACAAACGTTATAACAGTCACTTCTGCAAATATGGATAACAGTTTGCTACTAATTCAAACAGAAATCTAGCAGTCCAAACTTTTTTACCTTCATCTTTTAAATTATTTGGCCTGCTTCTCTACTACAACCATTTTCATCTTGACATCCTTTATTCTTTCAGAGTAGTCAACAGCAATGTGGGAAAATAGAAAGGCTTTATTCCATGATTTTTCTATAGTTTCTTCTTTGAGCCACCACTTAAGCAAGAAAACCAGTAATTTCTCAAAGTACTCTTATTTCCCCTTCCTTTTGAGTTTTGAAGGTCTTTCTTGTTTGCTTTTGTTTATTTCTTAAATCAGAGAAGCTCTAGAAGAAAGTGATAATAAAACCTAGGACTTTTCCTCTTGATGAAGCCTATTACAAGAAAAATCTTGTAGTTACAATAGTAGCCATTGGCAAGCTCTAAAGTCACTTTAATTATTAATCCTCAAGGACTGTATATAGATGAAAAGGACAGCTTCTACCTGTCTGCTCTTCTTGAGATCCAGTAAAATGATATCTGACTGGGTGAAACCAGTGCATAACCTCAATACTCAGCTCATTTGTATACTACTATCAGGAAAAAAGCTCTTGGTCCCTTTGAAGTGAATCTTCTGAGATAGTGTCAGTTGATAATGCAAATTGAGGTTTCCACATGCTTTTCTTCTGTGACCAGTTCATCTGTTTTTATCAGCTGGAGTTATTAAGGCTGATTTTTCAAAATGTGTTTTCCTATGATTTTTGACAATAATAGAAGCCCATAAATTAAAAGATGGAGGTTAAAAATGCACAGAGGGCATGATTCTTAGGCAACCTAGGACATTAATGATAGATTTAAAGTCTTTATACCTGGAGATCTTTGAGTTGATATATGACCTTCAAAAGAGCAATTCATTACAGTTTTTCCAATGGCAGCTTCAAAAAAGTCATCCAGAACTTCTTGGCAGTTAACACAAAACAGTTAGAAGAGACAGCAGATAGCATGGTCTCACAGTCAAGCAAACACTGGGACACATGCAAGTTTCTCTCAGGAATACATATTCAATTCTGATCTAATTATTTATTAAAAGATAATTGAATAAAATAATAAAGCTATTGTATTAATCTAGAAAACAAAACAGTTTATTTGACATTATCTCTGTTTGCATCTGTTACTCATATACTGTATGAAGGATGAAGTACTTCCATCTCCATTTAAATGTTCCAGTTCACTGGAGTATTTGCTTAATTAGGATATCTCCCAGAGAATGTATTTGGCTGAAAGGTAAAGTGTTCTACTTAATTCTTGATATGGCCACAACCGAAAACATATTTTTCTCACTGAAGGAAAAAATCCAGTGATTTTACTTCTTAAATTAGTTTATCAAGTTGATGAGAAATGAAGTAATTATGAAGATTCTGTACCAGAACAAAATGCAGGGTACTATTCAGTCAGCATACTCTTGTTTCCACTGTTGTTAGCTCACTAAATCTAATGGATTTTCCCTGCTGAGTGAAATGATTTTGAAAAAAGAGGAAAGTGTGTATCCTGTCTTTGTGAGGGGGTTTTAGTTCTGTCATTATTTCTCACCCTTTTACATAAATTTTATTTTTTAACAAATTAGATTAGTTTCCTCAAGTCAAGTAATTTTTTACCAGTGAATGTAACTGGTAAGCAATCTCCCTTATCTCAATCCATGAGGCTGTTGGTCTCATTTTCTCTCTCTGCCCTTGAGAGGGGGAGTGAGAGAGTGGGTGGATGGTGTCTGGTCATTAGCCAAGGTCAATCCACCCCAAGAACAAATAATCAAACAACTTAAAACTGGCACGCTTAGGTGATGTGGTGATGTGAATCACATTGTCTCCAAACTCCACCATGTGGGCTCAGGACTGTGCCCGAGGTTGTCTGGAAGTGAACCCAGCTCTTTCTATCAAGCAGTCTTTTACTCAGTGCCATTTCAGACTTTATATAGGAGCTATTATTGATATTCAATATACCCTTTATATATTGCATTCTGAAATGTGGGACAGTTATTCAAAAAGCTATGCGCAGTCAACATAAATTAGTTTGTAGTCCAAAGATTACCAGTTCTCAGGTATTATTTAATTCTCACACAACTTAATTTTAAAATGTCTAAGTCCATATCCCTAGTCTTACACTTTACTCCTTTTCTCATTCATCGTATCTCAGTGAATAACTACTACCCAGTGCCAGAGAGGACCTTGAATCAAATTTCCCAACATAAACTGCCCTTTCTAATAAACTTCAAGCATGTCTCCATCTTACCAAGCTGTTTGCCAATTTGTCAGTTTTCCAGTTTGCCAATTGGTTTATTTGTCAGGTTTTGTTTCTCAATTTGTTCATTTGTCAATTTGTTAATTGCTTGCCACTTTCACAGTACTTACCCAGTTGAATTAATGTCTCCATTCTAGTGATTGCAGTGAAAAAAAATCACAGATACTTGATTCAGCCCAGTACCTTAGAGTTCTGTTTAGAAGGATATGATATTGACATGTAATATTTTTAAACCTCATGTTGTATGAATTTTGAAATATTTTAAACAATATATTTTAGTTTTTACTAACTTTTTTGAAGTTAACCAAATACACCATGCAAGAAATTATTAAATCTATGGCTTCTATATATTTACATTTCATAATTCTATATGCTTTGACCAGTCCATTGTATGCCTCCATAGAAACTGAACTGAATCTCTGTTAAAAAAAAAAAAAATCTAGAAACAAAACAACATGCTTATGACTGTAGTTATAACACAGAATACCAAGTTGCCAGGAAATTTTAGTTTTCAATGAAGACTCACTTTGATGTTTAGGAGCGTAACAACAGAACAAATATCCAAAACAGAACAAGCATAGTGGAGAAGCAGAATCATTCCCTGAACATACTTGTCTAGCACTATAGATTCCAAAGTAATATTTTCTTTTTTTTAAGTATCAACATTCACATCTCCTAACTGTTAAAAATGCACTCTTGACTTGCTTTGTTATTGTGGCATTATCAAGTTAGTCTGCTGAAGGCAGTTTCTTTGCAGAAAACAATTTAAGATTTATTGGACTTGAAAAAGTGAGTTTTGCTCTATAGTACACTAGTTATAGCCCTTGCTGTGAAAAAAAGAGATCATGGGCTGAGATCTGTGCTCCCAGTCTATGTTGTTCTTAAAAAAAAGTAAAATCCAATAATGTTTAAGTACTGTTGTGACATGTGCTTTTAGTTTTTTCTTGTTATTACTCTTTCCTTCATGTAGTGTCAATTTTTCTGAACACAGCTGTTACTCAAACTGTCTTGGCAGAAAAACTGTTTTTCATCTCATCTCATCTCAACATGAAGGTCCATTTGATGGCTTGAGACATTGAAACTGAGGAGCAAGATGGTTAACTTTATCGTCCTTTAATTGGTGCCTTCTGATGTCATGGCATGTAACATGACTGGGACTGTTAATCTTTGATGAAACAGACAATCACAGCTTGAAATTCCCCTAGATGCCCGTTAATAAGATCAAAATACCAATAAAAAGAGGGAATTGGATAACTGTGTGAGGGAGAGCTTGATATAATTTACTAATTTTTAATGAATGACTCAAGGTTTATCAATAACATGAAGATTAATAATCACGTAAAAATGTCTGAAAAAATTAATTTTGGACACTGAAGGTAGAATGACTGTGACAATATTCAAATGCTTGCTCTGAGAGAAACTGCAGAACATGGCAAACCACCTTCTATTTTGTCCCTATGAATATATTATATATCATTATATATACTATATATAATTATATATATATATACTTGTGTGGGAACAAGGAATTGATTCTTCTTTGTGAATATGCCACGTTACGCCTAAATTTATTGGTTTTGTTTCCTGTCCAATAATACATATCCTTCTTGAATTTCTACAAAGGAGATTTTTTTTAATTCTGGACCATTTTTTCCCAGGAAAAATGGTCTAGTTCTAGTACCCTTCTCATACAATACAGAAATTAGATACTGTATTATTTTTGTAGAAGATTGATTTTTCATTCCAGAATGTATTTGACATATTTAGAGAAGTACAGTCATACATATTGAGCCATCAGATCACTTGTATCATCTATTTGTATTCAATTTCTTGCCTCTGCTCCCTTCCCTGGTGTCTATTGTATGTGCAATTTACTATTTCCTTTTTTAACCTTATATTTTCAAATTAATTTCCAATAATCATAAATGAGAAAAACACAGCAATATTAGGAAGAAGTGAAATGACACTTGTCAAAAGAGACTACTTTTTCAGACTTTTAATTATCATATTTTATGAAGGTGTGGGCAAACTGTCTAATCTGTCAGTTGGCAGTCAAATAGAAATAATCCAGTTCCTCAGAAAAGGCATCATGAAGTGAGCCAGTGAGGTGAGAAAAAAGATTCTCATAATCTCCTTTAGTTCCCTTGGTGTACTGTTCAAAAAGTAACACATTTATATGGGTGTCTGTGCTGTGGTCTTACCTATCAGGTCTTGGTGGTGGTTGCTGAAGGGTAACCTGTGTGGAATGAACGAGGAACTTCTCTGAAAATGACCAAAATAACCCATCATCTGCCAAATATGACGCCACCCCAAGGACAATCTAGTGTTGCTACTCAGACATATTTAGGAGTGCCACACATCGCCTCTCCAAAGGAGCAGTGTAGGACTGAGTGTAATCTGTGGCAAAAACAAAGGCAGCTGAGTTTAGGAAATCAGCTACTTCATGCTTTTTTGGCATTAGAGTAAAGAAAAAAACAGTACATGAATGAACATTAAAATCAGTATGACTTTAAGAATAAAAAAAGTATTAGAATGTAGTTTAACAGCTTGCTCATATAGTTTTTCTTATAGTATTTTATGAAGAAAATAATGATTTTAACCAACTATCAGAAAGGAAAATTGAGGCTAAATGATGATCACTGATTTATTAAACATCGGTTAGTCAGTATCTGGTAACAGCATGTAAATCCATTTTGTTACCATTTATCAGCTCATCAATGTAACCACTCGTTTCAGATATTTTTACATTAGTAAATATAATGAAAATCCATGTGTCCACAATTCCCTACATATCTAATATGGTAATGAAAAACAGACTACATAGGAGGAAGAAGAACAAAGTTGGTTTTTTTTTTTTTAAACTGAGAAATCGAAGATAAATTTATAATACTGAAAAAGTTCAAGTACATTTTAAACTGGCCAGTGTTGTGTCAGAAAACAAGAGCCTTTACAAAGTAAAATCAAGAGGGGGTCTAAGGAAAATATTGGACTGATACCAAGTGGTATCAGTTTCTTCTGGTTGTGGCACCAAACCTGCGCTTTGATGATGATCTCAGTTATATGGTTTGCATTTAGGTATTTCTGCAAGAAGCAGGGAGTTGGGCTCAATGATCCTTGTGGGTCCGTTCCAACTTGATATAGTCTACAATTCTATGAGTCCAGGACAATGGAAACAGTGGCTTTCCATTTGTGGGCACTAAAATTCTGTGGACCAATTCTATGTTCATAAGTCTGTATGGCCGGATGGAGATCCATCCCAAAGTATTTGAAGAGTTAGCAATGTTACAGCAAGAACATTCTTTGTCTGTCAAAAGTCTTGGCTGTCTGGGAAAGTCCCTGCTGACTGGAAGATTGCCAACATTCTTCCAATTTAAAAGAAGGCGTGAGGGAAGACCCTGGAAACTACAGACCTGTTTGTTTAACTTCAGTACCTAGAAAAATTATGGAGTAGATCATACCAGGTGCTATTGAGAGATACTAAAAGGAGATTTCAATCATCAGGTATGGTCAATATTGGTTCACAAAAGGAAAATCCGGTTTAACTAATCTGATATCCTTCAATGTAAAGTCACCTCTCTAGTAATGAAGGGAAGACAGCAGATGTAGCTTTACTGGAATTATTAATGTTTTTGGTACTGACCCTCACAGTCTCCTTCTGGACAAGTTGTCCAGCTGTGAGATGAATGGGTACACAGTGCACTGTGTGAAGAACTGGCTGAACAGAAGGGCTGAAATAGTTGTGCAGGAAGGAGATGAATGCACCACTAGAAGGTTTTTTGATAATAATAAACTGGGTGGTGCTGTTGACTCTTTTGAGGAACAAGATGCCTTGGAGAGGGACCTAGATATATTGGATCATCAAGCAATTGTCAATGTTCTGATATTTAACAGGAACAAATGCTAAATTCTGCACCTGGGAGGGAGTATGATTGGCCAAAAATCTAGACTGGGGGAATAGTGGCTGGAGAGCAGAAAGAGTTCTTGGGGTCCTGGTTAGAAGCAGCTCAGTAGGAGCCAGCAGTGTGCTGAGGCAACCAGGAGGGCAAATCCCATCCTGGGGTGCATCAAACACAACATTGCCAGCTGGTCAAAAGAGTTGATTATCCCACTATTTGTTGTCCCTCTGTGTTCAGTGTTGGTGCAGCATCACCTTGAGCAAGGTGTGAAGTTCTGGGCCTCACAATTTAAGAGGGATGTGAAGGTGTTTGAATGTATCCAGAGGAGGGCAACAAAGCTGGCAACAGGGCTGGAAGGCATGTCCTGTGAGAAGCAGATGAGGACTCTGGGTTAAACTAGTTTAGAGAAAAGGGTCTCAAGGGCAACCTTGCTCAGCACAGCTTCCTGAGAAGGGGAAGTGGAAAGAGAAGTACTGATTTCTTGTGTCTGGCTACCAGTGGTAGGATGCTAGGGAAGAGTTCAAAGCTGCACCAGGGGGATTTTAGGCTGGACATTAGGAAGTATTTCTTTACCAAGAGAGCGATCAAACAGCAAAACAGTCTTCCTAGAGTATGGCAAATACTCCATTCCTGTCAGCATTTAAGAGTCATTTGGACAATGCCCTTAATAATACACTTTAACTTTTGGTCAGGAGTTGGAATGGATGACTGCTGTAATCCTTCTAATTAGAACTATTCTATTCTATTCTATTCTATTCTATTCTATTCTATTCTATTCTATTCTATTCTATTCTATTCTATTCTATTCTATTCTAGTTCATGCAATTCCATGCAATTCCATTGAATTAAATTCTTAATTGAAAAATCAAGCCATGGAAAAAATTTGGCTAGATTAAAGACATTCACTGTAAAGTTAATGTAGTGCTGTTGTTGATATGTCTTGTGATGCATCAGCTAATTACCTCTGTTCTCCTTAGGACTCCTGTTCCCACAATATCCCAGATCTGTTCAATAATTCACATTCTCCTCAATGTCTACTGCCTGCTCTCCTCCCACTGGCCCTCTTCTTTATTTTCTCCATAAGACTGAAATCCTGGTCTGGAAAAGAAATTATTAATTTCCCCAGAAGTGTTTCTACAACATTATTAGAGAATGTGTTATTGTTTTATAAACATTAATAAATTAAATTTCACATATAGGCACTGTCACCATTTTAGAGAGAGAGAACTGAAACACCAAGGGACAAAGATTAAAAAATCTTTAGTTTGAATACCTACGACCTTATTTTTCATATTATTTGCATTAATGGATCTTCATATATTCACAGCATAGCAAATCAACTTTAATTACTTCTCTGAACAGTTGGTATTGTTATTACTGAGGAGCAATATGTTCTGACTATAATGAACATGCACCCTTAGAAAGCATTGTTGAAGTGATCTATCAAATACAATGAAAATCAGTAGCAGAGGCACAGACAGAATCTATACAAACATTCAGCCTCTGCAAATATAACATCAACCTTCATGTATTTCAGCTTTTGCAATAAACAAAGCATGACACTGTATAAGCAACAGTCCCTCCTGTTCTTTTGCCAATCTCCTCCTCAGCTGTGATACTCCTAACAGTTCTTTCCCCCCTTCACCCTTTGTCTCCACACTCATCCCTTCTCTATGGAATATCTGCCATGCGATCTCAGCCTCTAGAAAACTCTTTGCTTTTAACCACATCTGCTTTTTCCTTCTCTGCTTCATGTCTTGCCCACAGCAATATTTCTAGGAATTTTTATTAGTATTCTAATTTACTAACCAATTCTCAACCCAAATTTACTGTGGCTTGAGCCAGTAAAATGTACAAAAATCAGGATTTAGATGTCATTTAAGTGCCTGATTCAATATCTGAAAGCTTCAGTCTAAAATCTGGAGAAAGCAAAAATGCAAAGGTATATCTTTGCATTCCCATTCATTATTTTACTTTCCTGTTTTTCTGGGACATATCTTGTGCTATAGATGGTCATAAAAGTGTTGTACGGCTACAAGCAGGGAAGTTGCTGGGAATTTTCTTGTACTGAAGAATTCTGGATAATGTTATGCTATGCTGGCACTAACACATTAGTGAGAACAAAATTTCAAAGGAATTACCTGTACTAGATGAAAGCCATATGTACATACATATATACACAAATGTGCACACAAAATTGCAGTTCAAAATATCTTTTCAAGTCAGGATGTTACCAAATGTTGCAGGTACTCCCATGACCAAATCCCAGCAAGACTACTGGTTAAAGTATATATTCATGTCAGGCAAATTATGTAGTCAATTAGCAAATTGAGCAATGTGTAACAATGTAATTATATAAGAAGGAAATTAGTCAAATTCAGATTTTGGAATCTGGACAGTTATTATGTCTCTTGGCTGAAGTTTGACTGGTAATATGACATTTTACTCCATTCTGCTAATTGCCATCCTGTTTGAAGTCAGGAATATAGAGTGACTATTCTTGCATAATATCAGGTTGCAGCTGAAATGAAGGATTTATATTCATGGGAGGGTAGACCTTGGTAGAAAAATTACCTCAAAACAATCCACTCTAAAATCAATAAAAATATAACTGTCAATGTCTTGACAATCTAGTGGGGCTTGAGCTTAGGGCTAACTGGAAGCCAGAAGATAAACTGTCCTCTACCGGTATCCCCAAGGACTTCATGCAGCATCGATTACCACAGTGTAGGCTCCAGCTCTTGAGATTCTGTGAGAATGGGCCTCAGGCTGCTTCAGAGATCTGTTTCCATTACTGTCTTTCATTTATTAGGTTACATTTTCAGGATATTAAGTAAATTAAAACCAATGTACGGGCAATTCTATTACCTATATTCTCCATCAGTAATGAAAAAAACTTTTCACCTCATTCTGGTTTATTCTTCTGAGATCAGTTAGGAAATTAAATGAAGAGGGTGTTTTAACCTCTTCTACTCTTGAATCTGTCTGAACCTCCCTCAAGGTTTTAAGTTCATGATTACTTAAAGATTAATGTTGAAATATCCTTTATGATCTGTGTGTTTATCACTTAGAAAATGTGTCTGCTTTCAAAGTGCCAATTGATGACATATGAAGCTGCCATTAGCATCTGTGACTTTTACACTTAGTTAATACCTAAATAGCAAATAATAAAAGGACTTCTGTGCTAATGGGGCCACATCCAATATTTGGCTATTCGTCTTTCAGCTTTAGGTTTTTATTGAAGAAGGTAACACATATTTCTTGTTCATTTGGTTCTTCTATAGATTTCAAGATTTATTTTTAGGCTTCCATAAAATTATGAGTCATAAATTGTTTTTCAGACATCATTTTATAAGAATAACCATTTTCAGTAAAAAAAGTAAGCAATACATTTTTTAAAAAAATCTAAAAGGGAAAAAAAAATTATTAACTCAGCAAAGATTTTGGGGTGGACTTGGACTGATGACACCTGATCACAGCAGAATTTATGGTAAGAAATTAGCACTGGACAAATCCTTCTAGGAGAAGAGTGGAATATTACTGAATTCTCAGGAGAGAATTGTCATGGTTTAACCCCAGCCAGCAAGTTAGTACCATGCAGCTGGCCATCACTCATTCCTCCAACCCACCCCATGTGGGTGAGAATCAGGAAGATAAACATCACTTTTTGAGATATGAAAAAATTAATAATCAAAAAATATGATCAAATTAATAAAGATAGAAATGATAATCATGATAACATTGTATTTTTATTATAATATGATTGATAATAATATTAGATATAAGGAGAGAGAGAGAGTAACAGAATCCAAAAGAAGCAAGTGATGGACAATAAAAATGCTCACCACCTCCTGACTGAGAACCAGTCTATCCTCAAATATCACTCGTCCCTTCTGCTCAGCTCCCCAGTTTGTATACTAGATGTGAAACTCTATGATATGGAATATCCCTTTTTTCCGTTTGGGGCACCTCTCCTGGCCACGCTCCTTCACAGTGTTTTGTGCACCTACTCACTGACAGAGCATGAAACACAGAATAAGTCCTTAACTTAAAACCAGCACTGCTTAGCAAACACCAAAACATTTGTGCATGATCAACATTATTCTCAAGGTAAATCCAAACTGCAACACTATGTGAGATATTAAGAAAATTAACTCTGTCCCAGTTCAACCAAGACAAGTATGATAGTACCCACTGAGATGGAAAAAAAAACCCCTGCATCTCTTTCTTTTGTGCCAGGTTTCATGGAATGTTTTCCTTGAAATATGGAGTTAACAATGCAGTCAAGATCAGTTAAGCCTATAACAAAAAAATGTAGATCTACAAATGCAGTTGCAGGATACCCATGTTGATAATGCTGTGTGTATACTAATTTTTACAGGCAGTGTCAAATATTGGGCTGAAATTTGGCCCATAACATGCATTTAAAAGAAAAGTGATAGGGACAGCCCTGAAACACTATAGTTATTTTCTATTTAGAAATCACAGTGCTATAGGGAAAGTAAAGTAAAAAAGCAAGCTTATCTTTATTAGAAATAAAATGGATAGGGTCATGTAATGAAAGCTAAGACTTCTTTTATTTTGGCTAGTGCCTGTTGGTTAAATGCAAGGTGTCTTTTTAATAGGTTACATACTGCCTTTAGCCAATTTGAATTATGTTGAGGCAATCAGGTCTTTACTGGGACATATAAGCAATAAAGTTAACAAGAGTTCCACAGTGGCAGCTATTTCCACTGACTTGAGAAGCTTGCTTTAGAAATATGCAGCACTTTGAAAGCTTTGGTGTTTTCCTGTATCCACAGTCTGGCTTCTATAAAAAAATATTGTTTTTCTGATATACTACATCTGAAATATAGCTTATATCAACTGCAAATTTACATATTAAAATGAATGTTGTCACTGTAAATTTTAGCAATGTGTACAGTCTTTTACACAATTTTTTAAAAAATGTCCTTTCACATGAAATATTTGTTCTATGGAAGCTGTGTTTTATGAAGTATCTCTCAGTGCTCTTGATTAAACAGGAGCCTGGCTTTACCTTCCCCCCCGCCAAAAAAAAAGCAGTTAATCACTAGATTACTGCACTGCATCAGTGATGAGTAAAAGCCAGAAGCAGCACTCCCTTCTCCATGCTGTGCTCATGAGACCACATCTGCATTCACCTGCTGCATCCAGGTCTGGGGTCCTTAGCACAAGAAAGGCATGGACCTGTGGGGTTGAGTCCAGAGGAGGCCACAAAGATGATTGAGAGGATTGTCTCCTGTGAAGACAAACTTGAATGAGTTAGAGTTGTCCAGCTTGGAGAAGAGGAGGCTTTGGGAAGCTGTCATTGTTGCCTTCCAGCACTTAAAGATGGCTTATAAAAAAGAGGGATAGTGAATTTTTGCCCAGATATGTAGGATAGGGATGGGATAAGCAGAATCAGTTTTAAACTATAAAAGATTTAGATTAGATTTTTTGGGAAAAAATTCTTTACTATGAGTGTGGTGAGACACTGGAACAGGTTGCTCAGAGTTGTGGATGTCCCATCCCTAGAAGTGTTCAAGGTCAGGTTTGGTGGGGCCTTGAGCAGCCTGGTTTCATGGAAGATGTTTCTGCACATGGCAACAGGATTAGAAGTACATGATCTTAAATATCCTTTCCAATCCCAAACTTTCTATGATTCTGCGACCCATATTGCACAGTACAGCAGCCTAGGATTTCATGGAAAGTATTATTTTGTCATATTAAAGTCATATTTAATCCTGTTTTGCTTGCACATTCTGAAAAGAAAAGAAAACAAAAAAATCCAAAAAACCAACACCCACAAGTGAGACAAAAGATGCTATAAAAAAAGAGATTTTCATTTTAACATAAGCAATCTCTAAACAGCATGTACTGTACTTTAGACTGTCATGGCTTTCAGAAAAATAATAATCAGCATTTAGAGGCTGTTTAGAGGCATTTAGAGGCTCTTAAAACAGATGTTTCTCCATCTTTATAATGTGATGGCTGATTTTTCTTGACTTGCTTTAGTCACTGAAACCTTTGTGAATACTGCTTGGTACTTCAGAAGATAATTTTGAAAACAGCTGTAATGGCAACAAAATTTGGTTACTTAAGTTCTTTTCAACACTGTTGAATTACATCTATAATTCAAAATAAATACAGATTCTATTTTGAATTAGAAAGCAGAGTAGTTCATTTTAATTCTTTTAAGAATGTAGTCAGAAGCTAAATGAAAACAATGGAACAAAAGAAGTGATCCATAGCAGTAGTAAAAAAAGAAAAAAAAGAAAGCTTGTTTAGTTATGCATGAAGAATGGAGATGGATTGTGAGCAAAGGCACTGCTTCAGTGGACTTGAAAGGAAGAAGACAAGAAGCTGAAAAATGGTAATGGAAAAAGATAAATGTCATTAACAGGTACAGTAGTATGTAATCCATAGATATCAAAGCAGGAATAAACACAAATGGTTATTTATTTAATGAAGACTTCTGTGAAATGCAAAATTACTTATGTTGCAAATAAAATAAAACTTAAAATAATTTAAACCTGTAAGCAAAAAATCAAACACGGGAACCTTTATTACACCTCAGGGGATTAGAGCAGCTCCTTCAACCATGCCAGTTATTGCTGTGTTACTTCCATAAGAAATAAAAACAGGTTTTTCATGAGCAGTGTGATGTTTTAAGTGTCCCAAATCTTTTTGAGAAAGGCAACTAAAATAATAAACTGCATTCAGAAATTATGAATCCACTTCTCATTGTATTAAAAATATAACAGTTCCAATATCCTCTAAAGGGGCACATTATGGCACACGTACTTAGCACATTACAGTGCTCTGAAAACATGCCTATCTGTAGCTGCTTTACATGACACTGCAGTACAGTATGTGCACATGTGCATTTGCCCCAGAAATTCTAAGTACCGCTCAAAATCACAGTATCATAGGATGATTAAGGCCAGAAGGGACTTAGGAGGTCTTTTGTTGGACGTTCTTCTCAAAGCAGAGTCAGCTGTAAGATCAGACCATCTTGCTCAGGGCTTTATCCAGTCAGGTCTTGAAAGCCTCCAGCTGTGGAGAATGACAGCACAATCTCTCTGGGCAGCCTGTTCTACTGCTTGGAGCTATGGAAGCATGGCAGATGTGAAAGCCAGCCCATAGGCTGACCTCTGATATTAGCTATAGTGAACCACTGTATGTACACAACTGTGAAAAACTGTTTGGCATATTATTGACCTACTTCTCAGTGTATTTCCATAAAAGAAAAAGGAAAAAGGAGGAGCTGAGTGGGGGAAAAAAAGTGCTGAGGGTATTCTGTGTAACACAGATCCTATTTTACAGAGCAGAAAAGCATAATTTACCAAAATTCTACTCCATATTTTGTGTTTGGATTTTTCTAATGGGTCTGAGTTGGTACAAGGCAGAAAAAAGAATGGTAATTGTACAGCTTGAATTTAGAGGACATTTTGCATCAATTATATCACATGAAAAACAAAAGAAACATTGAAAATTTGCTATGTAAGTGGAATGTTCTTCTTTCAGGGTATTTTAAAACAACTTTGTTTTAATCCATATTTTTTGCTTCACTGTTTATAAGCTTACAAATGATAGCTTACACAATATAAATGGTCAAGCTAGGGATTCAATTTCTGAATTTTACTTTGACCCTCAAAACCTAAGCAATATTAAAATAATGATAATCTTATGGTTTGCATTTCATTTATTATAATCTCAGAATAATGTAACTTATATTGGTCATACCACATCAGATGATTTAGAGTAAAAGACTCAGTTCTGAATATATTGAATGAGCGAAGCTATATACCTTCTCATAAAAGGACTGTGAAAAAGGAGAACATATTTTTACTATATTGCTTTTCAGTCTAGAGGGAGTTCTATATGTGCAATATATATTTTTGGAAACTCTGCTTTTTACTAAATTTATGGGCAACAGAGAGCAGTACTAACTGTATATCCAGATTTATTGCCTTCAGAGCTTACACCACCCTGAACAAGGAAAATATATGGTTTCCATGCATTAGCAATGCAATATATGTATTAAAAATATTGCCGGATAAATTAGTAAATGAAGTTTGCTAACTTATAAAAAATATGCTGTTGCACTTTCTTTGTTTTTTTTTTCCTTTTAAGACACTGTGATTAATGTTCTCTTCATATCAGTTAAGGGACACCTATCATGCACTAGCTTAGTTGCTATTGTCAGTTTTATAAGGTTACTGGAACTTTGCTGTCTTTTTTTGCCCTCAAAATAACAAAGTAAAATGAGTGTGGAAGTCCAATTAATAGGTAATATTATATGCAGAAATATATAGCATTATATTTACTTACAGAAATATACAGTAATGCAAACACAAAAAATCTAGTTCAAATATAATCTAAACATAAACCACAGCTAGCTCAGCCTTTTTGAAGAGGCCAGGAATACCTTGTTTTGCACAGATGATCTGTGATCATGCAGGGTATGACTGTGATGTCCTCAGTAGTAGTGTCTAGGTCCTGTCTAGACTTTGAAGTCTGACTGAACAAATTGGCTGCTACCTCTCAGGCTTCAGGGCTACTCTGATGAACACCAGTTGCAAGTAGATTGTGCATGTTATAGAGGAATCCCATTTATATTCCCATATTATAGGTTAGTTTCAAAAGCATTAAACCCAAATTTCATTCTGCACCAAGTTGTATTATAAAATTTCTATCGGATCCTTACATTGGTGGTTTCTGGGGGAAATGCTTATGATATACAAAGAGGTAATGATTTTTTATGTAATTATTGGTCTATTCTCTGGATCTTTGAACTGCATTTTCTGTGCTATGCTGACACTGTTCTTTAAGCCAATAACATCTTCAGATCTAAGCATCCTCTGAGATTGTTTTTTGGCTTTTTACCTTCAAGGATTAGTTGTTCTTTATTTTTCTCACCTAAAAGGAAATATATTTTACATGGTGATTGATGACAGATACAGTTTATTCATGGAAATTAGGTAGCAAACAAGAAGAATTTGTTTGTGTTTTCCTAAAATGCACTTGCATGTAAAAAGGTGTATGCATTATTTTCAATGAGAGTGTGAAACATCTGTTCCCAAGTAATGAGAATTTGAAAGATGATTCTGTTTTTAATTTCTATTTAAGTGATTCACATTCAGAAGAACTCAGAATAAGCACCAGCTCTCAGACAAACTAATTTATTAACAAAGTGGGCTGAAAAACTTGCACTATTGTTCTCTTGTAGATTAAACCAAATTATATTAATTTAATTAAAACACAAAATCATGTTTATTGATTAATTTATTTTGTTGTCAGTCAGAAAGATTGAGTAGCTTCTTTAGTTCACAGGCTGAAAGCAATGTGAGATTATGTTCTGAATTAAGAGAGTAAACAAGGTAAATTACTAATACATTGCTTATGCCTGTTTCTTGGTATAGCTAATGCTAAGTATAAGCCAGATTCTGCACTCTCCCTAGAAGTTTCATTAGAAAAACCAATAAATAAAGACAGAAAATGCACATTTATCACAATCACTGTTATTCTTCAAGTTATCTTCATGAGTTGCAGAACTTGATTCCTTCTCAAAAACCTTTGATGTGATTTCTATTGCATCATATATTCTAGTGGGTTTTGAATATAATAATCAATATAAAGGAAATCCTTAAAGGTATCAAAGGAGGTCAGTAATGGCCAAAAGTTGACATAAAGTGCACACAAAGCACTTAGAAATGCACATTTCCTTAGACATTGAACTAATAACTAGAAATTTAAAATGAATGAATAAATGAATGAATGAATGAATGAATGAATGAATGAATGAATAAGGAAAGACCAGGATACTGAGATTGGCA
Organism: Haemorhous mexicanus; assembly: GCF_027477595.1. Lineage (NCBI taxonomy): Eukaryota > Metazoa > Chordata > Aves > Passeriformes > Fringillidae > Haemorhous > Haemorhous mexicanus. The sequence continues at coordinate 59,692,562 of NC_082345.1, read as the reverse complement.
ATAAAAGTAGGAGAGAATGAACTCTGATTATACCAAACACAGAAAGCTGAAATATAATTTGTGATGATTGAATGATTCATCAGAGTATTTTAACCACTTTTACTAGGGCCTTGTTATATTGTATTTTAATATTTACTAAAGATACAGACCAAAAGTAAACCAGTCTGTGTCTAATGGAACGTTCTCCATTAGTGGGGTTAGTGGACTGAGCATGTCACTTTCACTTCCCCTATATGTGTCCTCAGGTGGCCTATTTTATTGACCAGAGTTTATGGTGCAGCATTTGAAAATAATTTTTCCTGATTCAAATAAACATTATGAACATTTTTGAGAATGCAAACAATGCTCAAAGGCAAAGTGTCTGGAAAAGAGGCTGAAAATGAAGATTATGGACCTCCTTCCTCTTCTCAGATTCTGACATAAGGGAAGTAACAACAATCCTTTCTTTCCTTCTTTAAATGCCTCTTCCCTAAGGAAAAGAGCTACTGCTTTTCTATATCAAGGTATAAGGGTACAAACTAAAGTGACTCCCAGGTCCCATCACCCAATGCATTAAAAGATCGCCTGGCAATCACCAATTCAGAATTTATCCCTACCACATGGTCAGATGGCCTTCCAGCCTATGAGTACTACTATGAGATATCTAACTGAGAAGGTAATAATATATGAACTATAAAAATATTTATCACATTTTCAGAAAAGAGTGAGAGATGCCAATGCACAAATTATTTCTGATTCACAGTTCTGAAAATGGTATTAGACCCTATGATTTTGCATGGTTAACAAAAACATATAAAATTTTTTAGTATTTTATCATCTTATTGCAATATTTTAAATAGCATAGAATAGGACAGAATGTTCTCTCAGTACAGTTTGGTTTTCCACTTTTTGCCCACTTTTGCCTCATTTTCTTGACCTTGTCAGTCTAAGAATAATGGCACAACGTTAACTCAATTGAAATTGTTTGAAGTGAAAAACTGCTCGTCATTAATCTTATAGTGACAGTCCTTATTGTAATTAAACTGCAAAGACATGTAATTCCTTGTTAAGAAAGATTTTTTTACTGTTCAGCTCACAATTCAAATTCATCTGTTTTCATACACTTTGCCATTTCATGGTAGTAAGCTGTCCCTTATTTTACCTGAGTGCTTTAAATGTGTTGATTTTTGATGTCGTTTATGCAGCTGTGAAATTAAATCAGAAATGAAAAACCCTTGTGGGTCAGTAAATGAAAAATAGTGATTTATTGTATTTGTGAACAACTGAATAAGTAATAAGGTTTTCATTACCAAGATTTTAAAGACATGCTCTTATAGCAGTCATGCCATACATATATAGGTCATTTTTGACATTTTGATATTCTATTGCTAAAAAAGAAAAGGTGCTCCTGTACAGCAAAGAACTCCTGAAAGAAAAGGTAAGAAAGAGATAATGATGGCTCATTTCTTTAAGCCATCTGCAATGTAATCCATGAACAGATCTCTGTGTTAAATAAATCAAGGGGTTATTGGATTCCTGAACACCAAGAGAAAAATAAGACGTGCAATACTCTGACGATTAAATTTACTACAATCCATAGTGTTTTAATTTGAAATTAGCTTGTTTATTAAAAAACAAAAAAAAATGATAAGTGTATTGTCATCCTTTTTTTCCCCCTAGCGTAGGTAGGAAACATCAAAAAAGGGCTCTTCACGTTAATGTTTCTTTATTTTTCCTTGCCAGATTCTTTTATCTGTGTGGAAACAATGTGAACAGAAAGGTCATCAGCCCAGAAGATCAAGATGCATGTAACCATTCTTTCTGACAAAGACAAACTGACCTTTTATGTTTCACATACAGGTCATTAAATGTCAGGGCACTGAGGGGAGTAATGGCCCTCAACAGCCCCATCCAGGCTCACTGGGGCTCCCACACCCCTCTTCCATGGCCCAGGGCTCTGTTCCAGCCCAGCCCGGAGCTGTCAGTGGTGCTGTAGGGGTCTGGCTTTCCAGCCACACCACAACAGAGCCAACCCACAGCCTGTCATCCCCATTTCCGCAGAGGCACTTGGGGATGTCCCAGCTGCCTTCCTGGCCTGCCCTTCTCCCTGTCCAACCCCCTGGAATGTGGCCTGGCTGGTGAGGCTGAGAGGGAGCCTTCATGTCTCCTGGTAGCTGGCTCCAGGCAGCTGTCAGTGCTCGTAGCACTGCCCAACTCATGTGTGTCATCACTAACCTTGGCCGGGTTTGAGTTCCCCTCATCTCCACAGGGGGAAAGTTCTCAAAGCAGAGATCTCAAACAACTTATCTGCAACTGTGTGCTTAGCGCCAGTTATTTTCCTTTCATGGAACTGTGTATAGTGGTTTGTCACCTCAAAACAGACCTCAATAAAGCAATGTTGTGGTCAAATCTTCAGGAGGTTTGAGTACCACACAAGACCTAAAATCACTTATACTTCAAGGTGCTTTGCAAGACAGGTCAGATTCAATGACCCATTTTTTACAGATGTGAAAAAATGTGTTACTGAGGACGTGTTGCTGAGGCTCCACTGCACTTAACTCAAACCCTGTGTCCTGTTGGCCTGTATGTTACAGGCACTCAGATTCTTGTACATCAGCATGGTGAGTTTTTTGAAGGCTAAATATTCTTAAGTGGCACTTCAATCAACATTGACTTTGCAGGGAAACAGGACAACAGCCCTGCAAAATTCACAATAGAACAGGAAAATGCTTGTAGGGACTTGATTTGATACAGCAAGTCAGAGTTATTCCTTTTCCATATTTATTTCAGTCCATATGTGCCTTTCTCAATTAGGTAATTTCTCTTTTATTCCTAATTAGTGTTCCTCAGTTCTGACTTCGATTCCAACAATTTTGCTTTCTGCTAATAACAAAGTTCAGGATTTAAAGTACACTACATTCAACAGTGGCTTTTTCATTGGCCAATGATTCATTGTCCATCATCTTGCTCTGAACATATAAAGAGCATATAAAGAGATTAGCATTAATGGAAGCAAAAACTCAAAATTCTTCACACAACTTTGATCTCAATGAATGAAAAGTCCTAGCTGGAGAGAGTCAAAGTGGTATTATGTATAAATATGGCTCATTTAAGGCTGAGATGAGATAATGCTCTCCTTTGCAAATGTAGTGGAAGTAAACAATGAGGAAAGCCAAACTCTTCTAAACTGCTAAGGTATAAAGAGATTAGTGTATATATATATATATATATATATATATACACATACACCTAAATATATCTATACATATATATACACCTATATATATACCTATATATATATATAAACAGATTGGTGTGTATATATATATAGATATATATATAGATATATACACACCTAAATATATCTATCTATCCATCTATCTATCTATCTATCTAGGCTGTTAATATATGGAGAATGCACATTTAATTCAGAATTTAAATTAATGCTGAATTCATAAAATTAACAGTTTTCCAGGGAGAAAGAAAGTGGTAAACATGTTAGTGGATATTTTTTGAATAAACTCAAGAAACCAGTATAACATGGCAGAACCTTGTTCACTTCCTTTCCATGGTTAGTAATTCCAAGTGAGACTAATCTTGGTACTTTACTAGGAACTTCATAGGTTTTGGATGATCCCCAGAAGAGACAAAAAATGAACAAATTTTTCAAGGACAATAATTTCTGATAGATTCTGCTGATACATTAATAATATCGCTATTTTTACTTCCAATAACTTTAAATTAATTAAAATGCTTGAATATGAAATCCAAGTGATTGTTTAACTGCTGGTGTGCCCCAAGACTGAATTTTTCAAGCTGCATCAGAAAAATAGTAAGTCCCTGAGAATTTAGAGAAGAGACACAGTGAAATTCTCAAACAGATCTGCAGAACATTATTGTGTCCTCACAAATACCACTTTCCCAGTGCTATCACTATTTTGGCCCTTCTTCGATCTGGATTTCGTAACTCTCACTTAGCTTATGTGCTAAATGATGCCCAGAATGGATGTGAATTGTGTGACCAGATAGCAACCAAGCCTTTGCAAAGGAGAAATTAAACCCCTCAGAGGGGAATAGCTGCAGACAGATCAAAGCTGTCACCTACTCTGATCCACATGGTCTGGCCAGGGTATATTAATGTGGGATCCCCAGCTGCAAAGTCCAGTGCTAATTGTCTGAGGTGAGGAAAGAGTTAGGCTTAGAAGTCCCCCTCATCTCAGGTTTAATGTCTGTAATGTCTGATCTAGTCACAGGTTGACTAGCTTTGCAATCAATAGAAAGAATATTGAGTTCCCAGCTGAACTTGCCATTGTTATAAGCATGATAAAACCTTTGTGCTAATCTCCATTGATTATAGTGACTAGCTGAATACCAATTTAATTAATTTCAAGCATTCTGAACTGGCCCCGAGCAGTGTCTAGTGCTCTCTGTTGACTACATAGCAAACTTCTGCTCCTAATGTAGCTGCTCTGATTTGTGCCAAAGTAGTTAAAGTAGCCACACAGTGACCAGAAAATGGTAGCATGTAAAAAAGTAAGTAAATTACAATTTCTTGAGCATGACTCTCAATGGAATAACAGTCTGTGGAATGCCAAGGAAGGAAATTGCTTTCTGTTAGAGGGACTCCTACAAAACTAACTTTAACTTTGCTGGCCTTTAGAATCAGTAGAGTGCATCATGTTCTTCTGAAGAACATTTGAGAGAAGGACACAAATGAACACGATCTCAGTAATTTCTCTTGATTGTTTCGTTTCATTCTCAGGAAGTTATTTGTACTTAGGTCTGAGAACAGAAACCAATATTAAGTAAATAAAAACAAAGAAAAACACTGCCTTCCACTGAATTATTCAGTCTACATGCTCTGAGAATATATATGCATCCCTGTGATTTTCTTTGCTATGGATATACAACTACTCAACTATTGTAAATGATTTTTAATATATATATATATATATATATATATATATATATATATATATATATATTCATGTTATTCATTCTTCTTTCCTCCTTTCCCTCCCTCCTTCCCATGCAGTAATGAATTAAGTGAATAGACTGAGAGTTAGTGTCTAGTCCACTGTCACGGTCTAAGTCTACTGGACAACCAAACTCCACATAGGCACTTACTCACCTGCCTGCAATGGGATAGAGGAGAATTGGAAGAGTAAAGTGAGAAAACTCATGGGTTGAGACAGAGACTGCTTAATAATATTAAGGGGGGAAAAGGTAAGAAAGAAAAAAACACACAACAAAGAAGGGGAAGAAAATAAAAACTAAGAAAAACAAGTGGTGCAAAAGAAAACAATTATTCCCCATCGACTGATCGATGCGCAGTCAATCTCAGAGAAACAGCAGCTCTGGCCCACATCCAGCCATTCCAGTTTTATTGCTGAGGAGAATGTCATATGGTATGGAATTTTCCTTCGGCCACTTGGGTCAGCTGTCCTTGCCATGTCCCCTCCAAACCTCTTGTTCTCTCCAGCCTCCTTGCTTGGTGGGATCAATTGAGAAACTGTATATTCCCTACACTGTGTGATGACTACTCAGCAAAAATGAAAACAGGAGTGGGATTCCCTGGATTTTTCAGCACAAATCCAAAACACAGCCCCACACAAGTTAGCAGGAAAAAACTTAACTATTCCAGCCAAAAGCAGTATCTATAAAGAATCAAGCAGTGTATCACCTTTTGCCTGCATATGGGAGAAAAGTGAAAGAATTATTCTTTTATATGGAAATATGGTGAACACTTACAAAATATGATTATAATCAATTAATTTTGGAAAGAAATGCCATCAAGTATTATTATACTTGGACACTTTTGATGTATGCATTTTTAAATTGTGACTTTCATCAACAATATCAAGATGTTTGGGTAGGAGTGTAATTTTTTTAGCTATTTCATAATTGAGAAAATAAAAGATGGAATCACTAAATGAATAATTGAAGTATTACTTACATCTTGGGCTGCATATAAATGGAAGGAAGGAAGGAAGGAAGGAAGGGAGGGAGGAAGGGAGGGAGGAAGGGAGGAAGGAAGGGAGGGAGGAAGGGAGGGAGGAAGGGAGGGAGGAAGGGAGGGAGGAAGGGAGGGAGGAAGGGAGGGAGGGAGTGCCCATGTGGTCACAGAGAGAGTTACTCTTCACTTCAAAATGTTTTCTATGCAGTAAAACTTCCTTATTTTCTATGGAAACAAGAAAGGTGAATTTGAAGCTGCTCTTTGGGAGAAAGGTTTAAAATACAAGTTATCTCAGGTTTCATGAGGGAATGGGAATAATTCTTTGTTTAATATTCAAAGGTGAGAGCTAACAGCTTGCCCTTCTGTATCTTGATAATAGGTTTTAGAAGGAATGCAGACATGATTCCACTTTATCATAGCTCTTTTGATAGTGTGCATTTGATATGCTGTGAGAGTACTTAGCAGATCTGAACCCTGCCATGGCTGTGTCACAGATTCAGCAGGTCATAAGCAGAAGATAGGTACTTGACCAAAGTAAGGCAATTCAGGTCACGTGCAGGTGGACAATTCTAAAGCCTCAGTAAAAACTGGGGCAAGCTCAACAAGAATTTCCCTACTGTAATTGAGTGATCCTGGGATGGATGGCAGCTAAACAGTCATCAACAAGGTTACAGTTTTACAGTAAATCAACTTTTTCCTTATTTCAGTAACCTGCACTTCAAAATGCAAAGAGCTCAGTTACTGCTAGACAATTCCCATTCAATAAAAGTGCATTAAAAAGATGATGGTCAAGAAGCTCTACATGAAAAATAGCATTTTGCTCATGGTCTAGAAAATTTCTAATCCAGTTTAAAAGGCTTGTACTTTTAAAAACTTGTAATAAATAAATACTTCCTTTATTTAAATATGCTAATGTAAGTCTGTTCAGTATCACTATTTTTTAATATCATATAGCAGCTTATCTTTATTGTAAAACTATAAATAATTTTTTTTTCACACAGTTCTTTTCATTCTAAACAGATAAATTTTGGTCATTCATTCCCAATAGCTGAGGTGTTTCACAAATCTTATATTGAAGTAAAAAAAAAAATCTTCTGATATTTTTATATGTACATTTGCTCACTTGATAGCTTTAATCATCTACCACAATTTTGAGTGACTCAGATTAAAACAGAAGATATTATATTATGTGTTCTTTGTCCTGACTGTTCTAATAGTGGCTATCAGCAATGTTAACCTTTTAATTATTTAGAACATACATCCTCAATTATTTGGTTAATTCCTTGACTGATCTAAATTCTTTTATATTATTGTGAAATGGAATATTAGAATCTACTCTAAAAAAGACTAGCATGGTATTTTAAGTAGAGAATTTTATTGTTATATAAAATGTGCATAAATCTGTTTACTCAAACGACAAATACAAATCTTTTTTTCATATTAAAATGACAGAGTTTTTTTCTCTGCCAAAGTTTATAAACAGAAATACTCAAGCAGCGTACAGGCACCTATAGAGATAATTTCACTTAAATCAAGGAGAATTGTGTGTTATGAGTCAACACAGAGCTGTGACCTGAAATTCAAACTGGAATTTAAAATATACCATATGAGACTTCCTAACTAAATACATCCAAACAGCATTTTTCGCACTCTGAAATAGCTGGACCTGAGACCAAAAGAATTTTATTTTAGTCATCATAGTTGGCATTTTCCCTTCTGTTTTACCTCCATGTAGGGGGAAAACTACAATATATAAAAAGCTCTGAAGAGAGCTCTGAGATTGATTTACCTCAAGAAACAGCATTCAAGCACTTAGCACAGTCACTTTTAGAGTGCTAGACCCAGGCTCAGTTACCCTCTGCAGCTCAAAGTAAACAGTTTAAACCCAGATCTCCTAATTTGCCCTGATCACAGAGTGCATCTCAATTTGTCAGAGTCAGTTAGAAATTCTATCATGGACATAAAAAAAGAAAAACTTCATCATGAAACTTTTATTAAAAAGATATAGATTTCTGTGAAAAGCTTTGATTTTATCAAGACAATGTTTTCTTATGAAAAATGTTTTGTCAAAATTACTTTCACCAGATCTTCCTGAAAGAGACAAGATGACAATTTTCTGACATTAGTTAAAAGATATCTACTATCTTGCTTCTCATTTGGCATCAGAATAACTTTAGAAAAATGTGCAGGATTCTGCAGCATTTGGAAAGTATCACAGTTTCTGAGAATGACATCTTAGTTTATGGGAAATCTCATAGAGAATGTTATCTAAGTTTAAAAGTAGACCAGAAAGAATCTAAGGTAGATAGACTACAATTAAACTAAAAGAAATGGGTACATTGACAGGCTTTGTTCTTGCCATATTTTGCCTGTAATGGCTTTGCAATTAGGTGAAAAATCTAATGATTCAAAAGCTATCTCTTAAAAATTTTTTTGAACTAAAAGTGGCAAGACAAAAAGAAAAGAATACTGTATAGAAAAGCTTCATCCAGCACCATGATTGGAGGGAGGAGAAATAACCTCTGAGGGCATAAATGAAATATCCTGGGGAAAAAAAATTCCTTTATCTTCAATTTTTATCATTTCTGAATTTTGAAGAATGCGCAGATCAGTCAAAATCTGCGATTTTCATCCTCAGATTTTCTCAATTTAATATTTTAAAATGTATAAGGATTTTACTCAATTTTTCTTGAAGGCAATTCTTCTTATTACTTAAGTGCTTAAAATATTATCCAGATCTGACATAAAGTATAGAGATCTTTGTGTGTGAGGCAGCATTTTGATTATAGTAGGTGATTTTGGAGGTGGACAGAGGAGCAGTACAGCGCAACTTTAAGTAACACAGATGACTGAAAGTTTCTGTCATACCAGGTATCAACCCTTAGCATGCTCAAAAGAGAGCCTATGGACATAGAGACATTCACATCAGACTTGAAGTGTCATGTCAGTTTCATGTGAGATCCAGATAATCAACAAAGACATTGTAAAGACATTCCTGCCTGACAAAGATGGTTCACACAGCTGATGAGATTTAAAAATTCATTGTGGAATGAGCATCAAGAAGTCCCTAATGATGAAGGCTGGCAACTTGTCAAGAAATTTTTCTGATTGCCTTAATTCTTGATGACACAGAAATGTTTTTGGGTTCCATTTTTATTGTCCTATTACCCTCAGTATAAGAATAGAAGTGAATTAAAATATTCATTAGTGGTCTTGTAAGTATATTGCTTCCTCATTTTAAGCTAAATTATTTAAAAAAATTTGTATACCCTTTTTTCGGTCCAGTACCTAAAAGTGTATTAAGAGATTCTGTGGCTCACACTGCTCCAAACACAAAACAGTTCCATTCCACTGGAGATAATATTGCAGGATATTGTCATGTTGGAGGAAATGAAGCTCCATAGGGGAGCAGCAAGGCAGTGTCTCAAAGAGACACACAATATCAATATTCCCGGCCATTCATTAGTATGCCCAATAGGAGAAAGAACCAAGATGCCTTCCTAGGGTGCCAATGAGCCAGTCATAATAAGCTGAACATGTGGCAAATAACCACTTACCAGCCTTGTGAATCAAATGGGTACAGCATCCAGCTCTGGGGTCTTCAGCACAGGAAAGATGTGAACAAAATCGAGAGGGTCCAGAGGAGGGCCACAAAAATTACCAGAGGGCTGGAACGTCTCTCCCATGAGGAAAGTCTAGAGGATTTGGGGCTGTTCAGCCTGGAGAAGAGAAGGCTCTGGGGAAACTTAATGTGACCTTTCAGTAGTTGAAGAGGGCTTATAAGAAATATGGGGTCAAATATTTCAGGAGTACTGTTGTAAGAGGACAAGAGGTAACGGTTTTAAATTTAAAGAGAGTAGATTTAGGCTAGATTTAAGGAAGAAAGAATTTTTTTACAGTGAGGGTGGTGAAATGCTGGAACAGATTTCCCACGGTGGCAGAGGACCCAATCTTGAAAGAATTCAAGGTCAGGTGGGGTGGGGCTTTGAGCAAACTGATCTAGTTGAAGATGTCCCTGATTATTGTGGGAGGGTTGGACTAGATGAGCTGTAAATGTCCCTTGCAGACCAAACTATTGTATGATTCTATGAAATGTGTTTATGCCAAATTACCATGCACAGCTGAGCAATTCTTTCTTACTACTTATAATGCTGAATATTCCACAGGTTTGAATATTATATACTTTTCCATAATGAAGAAAGATAATGCTGTTATCTTGCCCTCTGGGCAAGTTTCACAAAGGATCGTCTTCCCCAGCTTCCTGCATCTATCCAGCCAGCTGCAATTAGAACTTGCACAGGATCCCCAGGCAGTTGATGCTGACACTCCTTTTTGCTGCGATGCCAGGTGTTCACCCTTCAGCTGCATCAAATTTAGCTCTGACAACCCAGAACCTCACAAAGGTGAGGCAGAGATGGGAGTGTCCCCATCAGAGCTGGCACCAGCGGTGCAGTGCCACACGTGTGGCAGAGGAAAGCCTGTCTGTATTCCTGCTCATCACAGAGGCTCCAGCATTAGGTATGGGTTCTGTGCAAACAGAAATATATGCAGAAATTATATGCAGAAGTATATAGTGGTACTTAAGTTGGATTCCAATAATCCCAAACACAGTGAAGAAGTGTCTGACTTCTCATATTGCAACCTGCAGATTTTAAAGGCTAAACAATGAAGCTGTGGAACAGAAGGCAAGCAAGTTTTGGACAACTTTTTTTTTTATGGAAAGTATTATTTCCAGTAACCTAATGAAGTATTTGCATTAATAAAAGAGGCAACAAAATAGTCTGTGTATGTGAACATAAAGAAAGAAAGTTCTCAGTGGAGTGAATAACAGTGTATTAATTATAATTTTTTTTTATCTTTTCAGAAAACACTGTTATGAATACTAATGTAAAAATTTCATTTTTTTGCTTATTTAATGAAACCTGTCCTAGAAGTAACTATTCAGAAATTTGCCACGAAGGCTACGTACTTACACTAGGTATTACTCAATTTTCAGACAAAGCATGGAAGCTAAGTCCTAGTAAATTAAGTTTTCAGACATCGGTCGTTTTCAATGGCCTGTCTTTTTTGTAATTGACCACATTATGCAGTCATAGGTAAAATTATACAAACTGTCCTGGGATCTGGCAAGAAAGGATTGGTTTCCTCTCAAGGTGAGTACCCACATAAACATTTAGCTACAGAATCAGTTTCACTTTTATACTTTCTCCTTCTGCCCTGTAAATCTTGATTTATTACATGTGCAGTGACATTGTTTCAACAAGGGGATTGTAAGTGCCCCATTATAGAACCAATGATTGATGCAGATTTGCCCCTGGCAGAGAGGAGAACTGAACTGAGCTCCCATAAGTCCTGAATAAATGTTGTAATGACTAGGAGGCATTGAGGCCTTGAGGATGTGGTGTGACACCTGTCCTACTGCCACTACTTCATTCTCCTCTAAACACAATACTTGGTTAGAAGGAAGGATTATAGGTAACAGCCTTTAGGAGTAGGTTATCCAGGTGGATAGAAAAGCACTTAGAGTCCTACTAAGAGGACAGGAGTTACCCTTGTCCTCAGCTTTTTAAAGTGGATATCTCCATGTTATTTCTTAAGCTGCACCATTTGCTGATTTTATGGCCAGATCCTGTGCTGAGATGCCTAGCCCTCATCATGCTGTCTGAAAGAACAAATGTTACTCGGTGTCTTAGGAAACAGTCAAATACCTTGAAAAGAGGCAAGGATAAAGAACTATAATTTTAAAATATATATTTATATATATATTTAGCATTATTCAGTTAGTTTTTAAAGAGCAGTTGAAGGTGGTAATGACCTATGAAATTCATCTAGTCTTACCTCCTTGCTCAAAGCAGGCTCAGTTACACAAGACTGTTCAGGACTTTATACAAACAGATTTTGTAAATTCCCAAGGATGGAGACTGCACAATGTCATTGCACAATCTGTTCAATAGTATGATCACCCTCAAAGTGAAATATTTTTTCTTTAAATTAAGTGGAATTTCCTTTGTTTCAATTTGTACCTATTGTCTCTTTTCCTTTCATGGTATAGGAAGAGTCTGTCCTGCCCCACCAGGGCACAGTAAGATTTGCATATACACACACAAAAACACACATACCCCCACACCCCTCTCTTTTTGATGATAAACAATCTCAGTTCTCTCTGCCTGCCCTTGTACAACAGATGCTCTGATTCCTTAACCACTCTCAGCTCTTTGCTGTGCTAGAGAGAGAGCTGGACATATCTTTCCTGTGCTCTCCTGTACTACCTCTTGTGACAGCTCTGTACAGGAGAAAGCACTCCAGATGTGTCTCACCAGTGCTAATTAAAGGAGAAAGATCACCTTCCTTGACCTGCTGGCAACACTCTGCCTAATGAAGACCAGGAGGCTCTTGGCTTTCTTTGCTGCAGGAACACATTGCTGATTTCTGGTCACCTTGATGTCCACCAGGACTCTCAGGTCCTTTTCTGCACAGCTCTTTTCCACATCATGGGTCCCAGTCTATAGTGGTGGACTCTGCAGATGCAGGAGTCCACATCTCCCAATTTTGAACTTTTTTAGCTTAGTGTTCTCTGAAAGCCAAACATTTTACCCAAAGTAATGCTTCAGCATTGCCAAAATTTTGCAGGATGTACATGAATTGACAGTTTGAAAATAAAATATGTCTACTGCCTTATGAACAAATACCCTTCTCTAATCCAGCATTTACTGCCATCTCACCACCTCTTGTTCTCACTTCCTCTGCCCCCCATAAAAATCTCACCCAAAGTAAAAAATCCCAAACTAAATCTCACATTACCAGCAAGATCTCCAGTAAATTACTCCTATTTGTAATTTACTGTTGTCTACTTCACCTTTTAGTAGCCTTTCTTTTCCTACACTACATCTAAAATACTCTTTTATATGATAGAAACAGATAGTGTTTGATGATGAACTGAGTACTTCAGTTCACAAGAAAAAATGCTGGCAATTTCTACCCTTGTCTGCTCCTCAGCAATATCATTCAAGAGACAGCTTGTCTGCTTCTCAAAATAAGTCCATCAGGTTCACAAGTTGCAGCTCGTATGCTAGAGTTTAGAGTAGACCAATAGTTTCTAATTTCCACTCAGGAAGGCAACGATTTTTTTGAGAGATATCTTGGTTACAGAAAGTTAGCTGATTTCTGAAAGACAGGATACTGATACCAGAAACGTCATTTCATCCTACTCTAAAGAACACATAGTTGAACTGGCAAATGAGAGAATGCAAAAGAAACTACACTCTCTGTTAGTCTAATCAACTCAATGAAAATTCCAGCTTTTAAATCTGCAAATATGCATGGCTTGTCACAATTTATTTTCCTAAGGAGATTTCCTACTATTCACTGATCAAACATATTGCTGCATGGTGAATTTAAGAATTCAAGTACCAACTTACACTGAGCACACCTGAACTTACTGCATCATAGAGATGAGTTCTTAAAAATACATTTTTAAAATGTTTTTGAGTTACCTCACCTTCAAACAGAAAACTTAAAATATTTTATCAAAATTCTCAAGATTTTTACAGAAAAAACAAACAAAAAACAATTAACAATTCACGATTCCAGCAGCAATTAAGGCAACAAGAGACATTTAAACGATTATCAAAGAGCTGCTCAGAAAATGTGTTGGCTTCATTATCAAAAGAATTCTGTTATCAAACATAACCATGTATTCCACCTCCATGCAATACCACCTATTTCTTCCCCTATAGCAAGGTTTGTAAAGAAGGGGCAAGATTTCCAGAAAAAGTCAAGAAGACATAGCCTTATATGCCTTTTTGTCTCTTGTGTGTGTGTGTGTGTGTGTGTGTGTGTGTGTGTGTTAAAATGTCGAAGGAAATAAGGGCTTACATAGAAAATCCATAGGTGGCTTCAGAGAACACTCGCTGACAAACAGGATCATGCAGTCACCAGATGTGCAGTGATGCTTTTTTCTCTTGAATGGGTACTTGCTGATGGTATACAGAGACAAGTATATGATACTTTGATTTCTCTCTCCTACAGAATACTGTGCAGGGAAGCTAAGAGACACAGGACAGAAAAAAAATACAGGACTGACCAAAAAAATTAGATTTTTGTGACTGTACACTTCTTAAAATGTGTAAGTGTCAAGCATGTAAGTTATCAAATTGTGGTATGTTACTGAAGGAAAAAAAAGTACAGGGAAATTAGAGGAAAAAAAAGACAAAATGGAATACATTCCCAAGCAAGTAATGTACTCTTTCCTCACTTTAAATATATTGTAAAAGAATTGCATGTGTTATTTTTGATGTAATCAAAACCAGATTTTTCTGGATACTTTGGAACAGGCACTGAATTCAGCATCCTTTTTGTTTGATTGCACAAAACTAAACTAGACCTAACTTTCAACAAATATGATTAATAATTTTTGTAGTTTCCAAGACAAAAACTTGCTCATAGTCATGATTTCATTTCCCTGCCATTTTCTATCTATTTGCTGTAATGAAAGCAATTTACCATATTTGGATTTATTTCAGGTTTGTTTGCTGTTTCATGTTCTGATTTCTTTCCTAATTTTTTAAAATAATTCACCTCCTAAATTACCCATGTATGCAAGGCAGTTATTTTTGTTCTTGCTTTCAAATCCAGTATATTACATCACTATAGCTCAGGTAATGACTCACTTCTGAATGATTTGGTAATTTGCTAAATTCCAGAAACTTTTATAACAGCATTTAAGATATTCCCCATTTTTTTTTCTGAACTAGTAAAGGTTGCTAAGTGACAAGTACTTATCTGCCACATCAGTTGAAGGCATTTCAATGCAAAGAAACAATTTTGCACACCCACACCAGAAAAAATAAACATTTTATTATTACATGCTATGAAAAGATGCAGTTCATTTTAACTACACTTTAGATGTGATATTTGCACTTGCATGAAAACAGTAAAGTGGTTTTTTTTTTTTTTTCCAATAGATATATTTTTAGGACCTAACTGAGAATGCAGTATTTTTACAAAAAGTTCATTTAATCTCTTGGTCATCTTCAACTAGTATTTCTTTTAAAAAATGGCAGGCACATTTTGAAAGGATATAATATTGGTGTCATTTTTTTATAAAAACTACAGACTTGTCTTTGACACAAAATGGAATTAAAATGCACCTTTAAGTATTTCTCTTCATTGCTTTTATGCATTTTAGTGTAAAGTCTAAAAATAAAATTCAGTCAGGATGATAATGTGGATGTTGTGACACCCCATCAGCTATACAGACAGGTATAAAAATGTTTTGTATTGGCAACAAATTCCCACTGTCACTTCCTTGCTTTTTTTAAATATTTGGCTTTACACATAATTGGACAGGTTAATATAGCTGTCAGTGAACAAGTGAACAACTTCATAGATTTTATTTTACAGGGTGAGGATTTCCCATAACTTATGAAAGCTTTCATTTTAAATCAAAACCACATACAGCTTTTCAAACTGTATCTATATCACCCAGTATCTGTAGTATCTTGGGCAGGTAATTAAAATTAGTGAAAAAACCCGAAACCTAGTTAAATTAATAATGGCTAGGAAAAAAAAAATAAAGAACACTACTAACTGGTACCTTATTAAAGAAAGAAGATCAGTGAAAAGGCATAATCTACATGTAACAAGGCTGTAGTTTTACATTTGTAAAAATCAACAAAAGCATTCCTCAGTGAGAATACCTGCTACGCAGACAATACAATGCAATAAAGCAACATGACTTGGATTTGGTCAATGGTTTCCCTCTAAATATATTTTGACTATGCATTAATGGAATTTTTATTGAGAACCTTACTGTTACTGACCATAATAAAGGCTCTTTCATGTACATGTATCAAAATATCTCTTTACAAATTTTAAAGTGCGCTGAAAATAAAGACTTTTACTGAATTAGTGGGTGAGAACTAAGTTTCTTATCCCAGAGTTTCAGATGTATGCAGTTCGCTACCATTAAGACTAAAACATGATTTCTGTTATTGAAGAACGGAACTCTCTAAATTATAATTTTACAATGAATTAAGCATTCAGCTACACACTGTCTCTCTTTCTTCCTTACTCTTTCTTTGTTCACAAATACAATAATTTTCTGCTTCACGTAAATCAATAGCAAAAATTTCCCTACTAAATAGATGGTCTGAGATCAACACGCACCTACAAAATATTCTGGGCACTAAACAGGTATTAAATAAATAATTGAGGAATATGTCTAGATAAAATATTTTTTCTAAAGATGACCTAAGATCAGTAAATGAAAAGAGAGCAAATCTTCTCATAAATCACACTAAAACTATGCTTTTTCTTTAACCATGAATCCATATTCCGTGATTGGTCTCCATCTCAAGGAAAATAAAGAAAATCACAATTCTCTTGCATTCTTTCTTGCTTATATTTGCTATGGTTGTTAAAGATGTGCTATGGATTTTTATAAAAAGACATATCGAGTTCTTTAACTAATTAGTTTAAAATATAAATGGTTACTTAAAGTTGAGGAGCTTGCTTTCTTTGTATTATACTCTACTGCTCTTCCTTTGAAAATTCTTTTGAGATATAACAACAAGCTTATATTACACAGCTCTTGTATGTAATTCATGTTTTTAACATTGAAAAAAAATTTTTAAAGGCTGCGATTCTTTTACATCTTTTTTTGCTCATATTTATCTCAAACTTACCAAATCTAATCAATAATATCCATTCAGATATTCTGTTGTTTCCTCAAAATCAACATTTAGAATCAACTGAATATTTTTTATTTTGTCCCCAGCAAAAGCTCAGTTGTTGGCTTGAATATTATTGATTGTTGATTCTCTCTGAAGTATTTGAAATCAGTGCAATACCATGTAACTTACCCACAATTTATTTAAGCCTTCTACTTTCAAAGCAAATAAGCAAATTCAAAAAGAACAGAAGGTCTCTCTGTAAAGACTTGAAGAACACTATCTACCTTCTACCATGTACGTGCTTGATGCTAAATGAATGTTAAGATTTATCCTCTGTAAGTTATCCTCTCACCTGTCATAGTGACCTCCATGACAGGTGAGAGAATAACTTACAGAGGATAAATCACTACACAGACCTCACAGGTCTGACATCCAAGCAGAGAGCAGAGATACACAGACACATCATGGAAGAACTCTGACATAGATACAGCTCACAACAGACTTCAAACTATGCCTTTGCTAGTCAATAGATACATTTTGCTTATAATTTCAGTGTGACCAATGGCCCAGACTTAGTAAAGAGCTTAAATATTATTTTAATTTCCTTGCAAATATTAAGTCTTCCGACTTTAATGGCAGAATAAGATATCTGTGTCATTGACTATATGGGAGAAAATTTGATTTCTGAAAAGTGTATTTCACTTTGATATACAGCCTTTAACTTGGGTTTCTATTTTCTATTCAGCTTTCAGACGTCTATCATTACTTTAATCATTGTTTCTTACATTTCTGTACACACAGATCTGAATACTGGGAATTTCTTGGGAGATTAGGGAGGCAATAAAGATAGACCTCACACATTTTCTTTGTGAATCAAAGTGTGGGGACCATATCAAGAAAGGGGTAAGAAAATTAATTTGAGATCAAACTCCACCATTTTTCCTAAAGTAGGACTTTACATTGTGAATAGTGCCACTGTAGGATGAAATACTTTTCTATACAAGACCCTGCAGAACAGCCAAGGCATTACTGGAGATCAACATGTACCTACAAAACAAATCAGCAGTGAACTAAAGTTGCATTTTAAGAGTGGTTTTAAATCTTGTCTTTGACAATCAAATCGGAATGTAATATTTGAAAATCTTTACTAATTTAAAATTTCTTTGTAAAACGATTACAGGTAGTTGTATAAAAAAAACAAAGGCCCCACCTTGGTGGTTCCCATATTCAGTAAATGCTGCCTTACTTTCTGAGTAACTGAGTAGTTTTTCAATGTAGGAATTAACCTGGTCTCAAGTGAAGAATGTCTGTTTTCAGAATTATCAAAGCAAATCTTAAGCTTCTGCATAAAACTTCAAGCTCTATTTAGGTGAACAGTCATCATGATTCCCACTCCTCAGACTGAAAGCTGGGTGCACTTCCAAGGGAAATCCTCTTGTCTAACCACAAGGTAAACTGTAAGATTTGCTATATAAAATTCTGGGAACTCTACTGAAAGGTATAGTTGCCTATATACATCTACAGCTATCCCTTGTGGCTTCAGAGTCTCTTGATCTATACATCATACTGCATATCTCATTTCAAGATACTTTTGCTTTTTCTTTATAGTAATTTTTAAAATATTCTACTTAAGTGGGCATCCATTACTTACAGCTGTAATGGAAATCACATGTTTTCATAAATACAGAAAAATGCTTCATTTACATGTTAGTCCTGGAAATGCAATGAACAGCAGCACAACATGAAGAGGCATTTTTGTTGCTTAACACTTACTTACATTTAGTCTGAGAAGAGGAATTTTGGAAGTCTTAGTTTTTAAAAAAAGCTCATGAACCTGTACAACTTCACAACATCAAATTGAAGTAATACTTCCAGATTCCAAGAGGGATGATGAATTAAAGTTGACTTAGAAGGAAAATATAGTGCCTAAGTTAGGGATGGAAAGATTTTGACTCTACATATAAATGCTCTTTCAAACAATATGGGGGAGGAGAATTTAGCTTAGCATGTTGTCTTAATGTTTGAGTTGTGCTCTATTCTAGTTTTCAAATATACTAGAAAAGAAATTCCCATGAAAATAAGGGAAAAGAAAATCACATCTTGGAAGGAAGCATTCTGGTACCCAAATATAGTTGTACCCAAACAATAGTTAAAATTTAATCTCTGGAGCATGCTTGAACACATTAATCTATTGCCCTTCCAGTTCAGGATGAAACTATTCTGGCAGAAAATCTTCTCTAAAATCAAAGCAATTACACTGCCAATGTCCTCATGGTGCAAAACTGAACTTAGTTACTAGTATCTAATCAAGTGCAGCTGTACTGAAAAGGTCCTTACAGTCCTGTCTTGTGAACATTGCATCATTCATATGCAATTTTAAGTCTATATGTTTAAATGGCAAACAATCAGACAAATCTGGGGCTTCTGAAGGAATACCAAACAGCTTTTTCATGGCATTTCTATTATGCAAGGAAAACACAGGAGGAGATAATGGGACGTTCTGTGACCAAGCTCCTCTTCTAGTCTGCCAATCCTGCCTGTAGTTGGAATGCGACTACCTTCTGCAGAACTTAAAATATTAATTTGAAGACATTGCTATGGAGACTCCGAACAGAAAAGCTGAACTACCTGGTCCCTCTTTAAATATTTAAGCTTTTGACCATAAGGGATACCGGCACACATGTGAACTCAAGCCCTCTAAAACGGGTTTCATACCGATGTGTCGCTGCCATTTCAGCGACAGAAACCGCATGCCAACAGCAGTTCCCATAAGGACCGCAGATGGATATACAATGAGGAATTGTTTCCTTTAGCATCTGTGGTGGTGTCGTGGCGCAATACATCGTGGAGATTTCGAGCCGCACCGTGCAGGTGAGGGGACTGGGAGAGACAATTCCATGGGCCATTTCTGCCGGGACCCGGTGTCAGCCGAGAGCAAAGATTCCCAGAGGAGGCTCGGGACGGGCACCGCCTCCGCTCCCTTCCCCTCTGCTCCGCTCCCGGCCCGGCGGCTCCTCCGCGCCACCTCCCCGCTGTGGGCAGACGCTGGGGGCCGGAGCCAGTTCCACCCCGCCGAGGTACAGGGCTAGCCCCTCGGCCCCTGCCCGCCGCACAGCCCACTCCCACCGCCAGCCCCGCAGGGCTGGCAGCAGCCTCCGCGGGGACAGGGACAGTCGCCCCGCGGCTCCTCCCCCCCTAAACCCGGCGGGGCGCCGCCCCGGGAACGGGAACAGGAGCGGGCAGCGGGGAGCGGCGCGGGGCCGGGGGGCGATGCGAGCCCCGGGGCGGGCGCACTCCTCCGGCAGGGACGCGAGCGGAACGGCGGGGGGAAGGACCGCTCTGCTCGGAGCGCTGAGCACCTGTGGGCGTGACCGCCGGCCCCCTCCTCCTCCTCCCGCTTCCCTTTACTTGAAGGGCCAGCGCTGCTGTACCGGCAGAGCCTGAGAGCGGAGCGGGCGGCGCTCGGAGAGGGGGAGACCTGCCGCCGACCCACCGCCTCAGGTGTCCCGGCCCATCCCGCGCCTCCGCCCCGTCGAGCCGCAGGACCGGTCGGGAGGGGAGCTCAGGCTGGACAGGCCGTGGGGGGACGGGGCTGTCCTCGCCCTGCGGGCGCTGGGCCGGGGCGCGGATCGCCCTCTCTGCGCGGAGCTGCCCGGCCGAGCCCTGCCCGGCGGGCGGGCGGGCGGCGGTGGCGCCGGGCTGCCCTCGCCCCTCGGTGGCCCCCGCGGCCATGCTGGCCTGGGCTGGGGGCCGGCGGCGCCCTGAGCGGGGGTCGCCGTAGAGCCGCGGGCGGGCGGGGGAGGCGCCGCGTTAGCACCGCCGGGGCCCGCGCTCTGCCTGCGGGGGCTGCCCCCGGGGAGGGGGAGGCAAGAGGAAGGACAGCAAGCGGAACAACTTCTGCAAATTAAAAACAGTAAAGAAAAAAAAAATTAAAAAGAGAGGCTTGTTCGTGGGACATCATCGAAGCTCAGTACCACTCGAGGCATCCCAGCCGTTGTGAAACCCTCCGTGCTAGTGCATCCCACCACAGTGACAGGAGGGTAGCTGGCTGTGGCCGCTGATCCCAAGCCTCGCTTGCATTAGAGTCGCCTTGGCTTTCTGGCTGCAAGATGATTCCTGCAACAGGACCATGTTGCTGATGACGAACAGCAGAATCGTTGGAAGATGCTTTCCTTGAGGATTACACGTGGAACAGGGCCATCAGTCGAGGGGAGAGCTGGCTGGTGAAACTCTCTGACTTTCCCCCCACCGGGGAAGTGGCTTCAATGGCTCCATCTCCCAGGAGAAGCAGTAGGAAAGATGCCAGCGCCTTGCCAAGCATGTCCTCAACTTTCTGGGCTATCATGATCCTGGCTAGTCTCCTAATCGCTTACTGCAGTAAGTACATATTTGTCCTGGTGCTTTTGCTGGGCATAAATCTCCACCCTTCCCATGTGAGGCAATGCTTCAGGTGAAGGCCAAGCTCTGAAGCTGGCAGGCACAGGTACTGTGCCTTAGACTTGCCCCTGAGCACGTCTCCCCCCACTCCCCTATGGCAAAGCAGGTAGACTGGCACTTTAATAATGCTGCTTCTCAGGAGAGTGAGATATCCTTAGGTTGTAAATGTGGCAATTCCAGTCCAAACAGTTACATCTCTTGGATTTTAGAAACAAACTTTCTAGCGTTAGTGCCCCTGATCCACTGTTCACTGTTTATTGTCAGATGTTACCAGATTCCTCTGAGGCTGCTCCCTCCACATACACACTATCCTAACTCTGTCCACCTTCCATGAAGGGGAGCTGGTTTGCTTATGTTCATTCTTTTAGGAAGCACATACTTCATCAAGTGACAGATGTCTTAACATCCCTGGGATCATATGTGATCCTCTGAAATTCCATAGGAGCAAATCTTGGCACTTCCTTAGCATACACTCAGCAGTTTAGTAAGTACATGTTGCCAGTTTTAGAGCTGCATCTCAGGTTATCATTAGAGTTTTTATATTCTTTTTCCAGGCTTGATAGATTTTTCCATTAGATTTCCCATTAATTACAGTGTTGCAGATAAGGTATCGGTAAGAATCAAGTACTTGGACTATAAATACTTTCAAAGGTGTTTATTTTTTTTTCTGCTTTCTTGTTTGTTTTTAGTCATTTTTGTTTGTTTTGCTTTCAGCAAGAATCATTTTCAAGCAGTTATATAATGTAAATGGAGTTAATGCCCACACTTCAAGTTAGGGAATGCAAGTTAGTCCATAGCACCAGAGCAGGAAACTTGCAAAGATAATAGAAAAAGCAATTTTTACGCAATAATAAAAAAAAAAATGCAATTTATCAGGAAGGACCCACACAGCTTTGCCAAAATGAATCTACGCTGTATTTTCCCACCCTGAGCTGAATGTCGTCTGTCATTTACCCATGGTGCATATTGCTTTCATTAGCTATAGCATAAAAGATTTTGCACTAGGCTTGTCTTGTTGAGCTGTAATAGGTGTAGGCTATGATGAATAGAAAATAGATGCTGGTTTGCAGGAGCATACCTGCTGCATTTCTTAACCCTCTATTCCATTTCCTCCAACTGTATTGCACTGACCATTTTTCTATGTATGTGTTCTGGGTTTTTTCAAAACAAGATTGTAATTGGTTAGGAGAACCTTTAATTCACTTCTGTTTTGTGTTTTACAGGGGTTCTTTATACTGATGACACTGAAAGTGAATTATGCCAAAAAGAATAACATATTTTGTAATAGTTTGGGGGTTTTTTGTGATTTAGCATATTTTGCATTACACTTCTTGCTAATAAAATTATATTAAACAGGCCACACTTTTAATAATATAATTTTGTACATAATGCTGTATTCAATGTGATAATGTAGAGCATATACTAAATAGCACAGTGACTTTTAAAATAATTTATTGTATCATGGGAGTGCATATTACGGAATGACTAGTTCAAGTGCAAAGGGAATTCAGTTTTGTATTAGTGACAGGAAATAGTTTGTTAAGTTTGTGTTAAAAGTGTCCAAAGCATCACAGGCTTCTTATGAGAAGATATGAGATCTCCTGCGCATATATTTCCAATCAGCATGGCCTCAAAAAGAGTTAACCATTAACTCTGACACTTTAGAAATTATTTATTTTCAGCAGTGAGAAGTTTGACAATGTTTTATCCTAAGGAATGTAGTCATCCATTTGAATTGTTACATATTGCTCATTGTTTACTGACAAAAAATGCAAATGTTGGCCAATAATCTGAAGGCATTTTCTAGAGTGCTTAAAGATCAGTTTCTAATTATTTCTTTCAGCCAGTGTAGATGGTGTTCCTCAAATATGTAGTACACTCTTCATTTCATATAGCACTGAAAAGCACCATGCTGCTTAAAATATGCAGTGTCGAAACACTCCACCATTTATGTAATGCTTCACTGATTTGACAATTGCAATTCCAAATGTTAATGAAGCATCATGAGCATTTTCTCTAGTGGTAGTATTTGAGACATTGAAAAAAAAGGGTTTTGCTCTGTGAAAAATCAAGATTTAAAAAAGTGAAGCTATTTCTAGGTAAAGCAGCACTTCAGATTTTATGAATTCTCTTAAAAATCAGCTAGAGTTTAATCAGTCTTTTTTTCATCTGACACCTGTTTTTGAAGAAAAGCAAATGTGGGTTTTGGGGGTTACATGATGACTTTTAAAAATGCTTTAAAAATAACAGGATTGCCATATTTCTTAGAAAGTAAAAGGAAAGAAATTTGACGATATAGGGGGTCTCTATTTTCCCCCACACCTTATTGTCAGGAATACAGAAGTATAACAATAAAGGTGAATATATTATCAAACTAATTACAGGAACCTAATACTTTATTATCTCATTGTATCATTCTACTGAAAACAAACCCTACAGCCTCCAAAACAAAATGTGGAAAAGAACTTTTCCATGTTTCCTTTCTTAATAGCACTGTAAATACAATTTTTGATGTATCTTGCCTATTTCCATTCTTAATGTAATTCTGAGAGAGCTTATTTCTGAATCAGTTATTTGAACATTGCTTCTCCTTCTCCTAATTACTTTGTGAATCTTTGTTTCTGGAAGTGTATTTGTTGTACAATAATCATCCCTGTTACTGGGAGCAACCAGTAAACACCATACTCTAAGTTCCACTTGACAAAGAAGCATATTTATAAAGAATGTTCTGGATGTACATGTACAAGCCATTAGACTTTCATTTATGCTTTAGTATAAATTGAAGTCCAATTATATTCCTATTGATGTGGTAAAATGATAAACTGATAATTTTTCCTTTCTTAAATGTTTAGATTATACTTAGGGATAATGGCTCCATCCTATGGTGGAAGAGAAACCTGCATCAAATCAATTAGGTTAGTTGCTATAGTGATAAATATAATGTAATATTCTCCATCTGAAGGAAAATGGTCTGATTAGATAGGCTTTCAACAGGGGAAGACAAAAACAAAGTAGTAGAAATATGCTGTTTATGGTCTTTGGTGTGACCAACAAGGAGTTATTTTATTAAGCAGAAGGATCATTAAATGCAAAAATAGCTTCAGAAGGCTCTCCTGGTAGAGGGTGGCCACCTTCATGCAATTCAGAATTAAAAGAGTTGTGACATTTTTTGATTCCAAACATGTATCTCACATACTTGCTTAATAGTAGTAAACCAGAGAGAAGTACCTACAGAGAATCCCTCACATTGTGTTTTTTACTGTTGTAAAGGTGAAATTAGTAGGTTTGTTGGGTTTTTTTTTGTTTGTTTGTTTGTTCGTTTTCTTTTTATAACTGGAGTATTTTACCATGCTTGAAAGCTTTGTCAAATTAAGGAAATTCTATGTGGCATTACAGCTGCCTGCTACATCATAATCTAAATAACATAGTTTGAACCAGAACTACTTTTTAGTGCATTTATTCAGTTGACTTTGCTATAAATACTGAAAAGCTTTTTATATGTAAATGGTAACTTTTTTTAAGCAGTATAGGAATCAGCTTTTAGCAAAGTTGTGGTGGTTACAAGCTTTTGCTTTTCCTTTTTTATACTGTTTACTAAGCCTAAGGAGTAGAACATTAGAGCCCTGTGCTGTTCTGTTAATACTTTTGCGGGTAAGTAAATGGGTTTTTTTGAGGGGAGCTACCAAAACTGAATGGTACATGGAAAATTGACCTCCTTGCTTTGAGTACAGTGTATGAAAAAGAGCAGTATGAAACCCAGCATTTATGCTTACTAGATGATGATAATACTAAGAAAAAGCAATTTAAAAGTCCAGAATCCAAAGTAATTCCCATGACATAATACAGAGCTGTTTTTGCTTTTGCTGAGCCGGGCTTAAACAGAGCCAAGGCCAATTCTGCTTTCCTTATTGCCACATTGGTGAGGAAACTGCAGGTACATGGCAGGTTAGGAGGAGACGCAGTCAGGGCAGGTGACTCCTACTGACCAAAGGGAAATTCCAGACCATGTGACATCATGCTCAGTATATGAAATGGGGGGTAGAAGAAGGGGAAGTTTGGAGTGATGGTGTTCATCTTCCAAGTCATTGTTGTACATGATGGAGCCCTGCTTTCCTGTAGACAGCTGAACACCTGCCTGCCCATTGGAAAGAATGAATTCATTTATTGTTTTGCTATGCCTGTGTGCATGAATTTTTCTTTCCCTATTAAACTATCTTTCTCTCAACCCATGAGTTTTCTGACTTTTACCTTTCTGGTTTTTTCCCAGTCTTGCTTATGGTGAGTGAGTGAGCAGCTGCCTGGGGCTTGGTTCCTGGATGGGGTATAATCACAAAAAAATGTTAATTATACTATATTAACCTTACCTTAAATTGAGATCCCACTACATATTGGGTAGACATGGCTCATTTGAGAAATACCTTTTCAATGTCCTCTTCTGGAGTTGTTTTCTGTCTAAAAGACATGGTCTCCAGGTCTTATTGTTTCCTTATTTGAGACTGCCAGCAGGAATGGCAATTAACTGTGACTGTCATCTGGCCACTTCCACAACAGGGGCTACCATATCATCATGCATAGGCTACTGAACAGCTGTTAGATGGTAAATGGTCACTGCCCATTTATGTTGTATGCAAGCAAGTCAGCTCTGAATGAAAGCCTGCAGCTCCTGTTATTGATCTGTTATCATTCAGGTTCCTTCTGTTTTCACAATGGAAAAACACAGATTTTTAAAAAACCAGTTTACCTGATCTGAAACTTTATTCTATTTTCTGCAAGAATTACTATGTATGTTTTTCCAAACTTTGCACGCGGGATGTGACATAGAGAGCAACTGTTATAAGTTCAGTCTAATTTGTATATAGAAAGGAAGAATAAGGCTTTTATGAAATTAAATAGGAAAACTAAAATATTGAAAGTCTGTTTCTTTATGTACTGTCCCAGTTGCTCTTTTTGAAGCAGGCTCAGTTTTTGTGATAAAACCAGTGCTTAGAACTTGATGGCCTCTACAACATACTACCTGTCAATGTGACTACCAAGTTGATGCTGAGATTGTCTCAGCAGTTGTGCTGTTGTCTGTCCATATGATGTATTACATAGAAGTCCTTGGCATCCCCATAAGAAATGTCTTCTTACTGCTTTGAATATTGAATTTGACCCTTTAAGGCTAAGTAAGAACCATTACAATTTCTCAAATGTCTTTGAATTCTGTCTATTCATACTTCCATTTCAAGTGTAACCACTGATGTGAAAGAATAATGGGAAGTAGGTAGGGAGGGGAAGCTAGAAGAAAATTGATGTTTTCAATTAAATATGTGGTAGAGAAGTATTCCATGTCTTTCAGCAGGATTCACAGGACAGAGATTGAGATCTCTTTTGACTTTTTTTTTTTTTTGGTGCTGTTTATGTAATGTGCTATTTTTTTCTTACCATACACTATGAAAACAGTACTGGGGCCATGGAGTAGAGCTCCGCTGCTCCAGCTAAGGGTGTAAACATGAGCTGGATTAGATTTTCTTTTGCTGGAGTCCCATTAATCTTTTGGGCTTTCCTTACTGACCCTAGCCCTATGGAGACTGGGCATTTTCCCACTCATTCTTCTCTGCTAGAAGGGGATGGTATGAAATATCTCAGTTTTTAAGATGTCATTTACTACTTTCTTAGAGAGTCCTCTAACCATAAGGCTATTACATGAAAAAAACCCATTGACAGCTAGTCCAGCATCTGGCATGTCAAATATTGTTTTTTAGAGGCATTGAATGCTGTCAATAACTCAAAAATGCACTTGGATACTGAGCTTCATATAGAAATGTTAGATACATAGGCAAATCTAGACATGTTTGGTTAGCCACAGTGTTCCTGGTCTGCATATTCTTTGTTGCTAAATTTAAACTAGGATGTTCTATGCTTGATCTCATATTTGATCAGGTGTGTTGCTCCTCTGCTGGGCAGGGAATCTATTTTTTTTTTTCTGTGTTTAAATCTAAGTTAGACTGCTTTTTGGATAGATGTTTGGCAAATTTGCTTATTGTGAATGTTTTGAAAATCATCTCTTCATGCTTTTGTGCTAGCCCTACAAATAGGAAAATGTTATGTGGTGGGTTTTTGAAGATCTATGAACCGTATTTAGACTATGTTTTCCAATATTTTTGGTGTAGATGTTTATTCCAAAGAGTTTGTGCATGTTTATCAAAAAAGGACTGTTCATGAATAACAAAATAGTAAAGGTTTTTGCATTTATGTGGTCTTTGGACCTCTTCCAAAGTGTGTGGCCTGTGTATTATTTTGATCTTTGAATGGACTGCTTCTTCAAACACTTGATTGCTCTCAGATAACAGGAAATCATCTAACTGGAGTGACGAGTATGGCTATTTTTTAAAAGGGTCTCTGAGCAATAACCCCTCTGGTTTTCTCCTGAGTAGCATCCACTTACTGAATATCATCTGTGCTTTTGCATGGCCCAACACTTCTCTTCATTGCCTGTGGAGCAGTACAGTAATAAGGAAGTTGCTTCTCTAGAAGAAAGTGTTATTTATTTTGCCATATTGTATCTTGTTGGACAAAACATAAACTATATGTAGAGAGACCTCTAGCTTAAATTTTTCTTGTTACAGTGCCCTTCAAGGCTGTAGGTTGGTGTGACTTATTTATAGTCCTGATGGTTTTTTAGTTTGTTTATATATGTTTATTTATTTTGTATTTTATTGCCTCTTTATGTGATTGAAGGGACCTTTAATGGTCAGCAAGTCCCAAACGCCCTGCCATGGTCAGGGCCACCTTCCTCTAGACCAGGTTTCTCAGAGCCCCATTCAGCCTGACCTTGAGCAGTTCCCGGGATGGGAACTTTTCTGAGCAACCTGTTCCAGTTCCTCAACACCTTCACATTAAAGAGGTTCATCCTAATATCTAATCTGAACCTCCTCTCTTCCGATTTGAAGCTACTAATGCTTTGAAACATCGCCCCTTATCCTATCATTTAATGGCCAAATAAAAGGTTCAACTCCTAGGCTGCCTCATTCTCTTGCAGCCTGAGTTAACCCATGCCTTTATCTGACCCTTGGCTTCAAGAATCCTCCTCCACTGTCATATTCTGCTCTTCCAACAGGGGAGTATTTTAACAGGGCAGGGTCTTATGATGTTTTTAGGATCACATACCTTACATAATGAAGCATCCCTCTGCCTTTGCCTGCAACTGACTGTAGCAATTTATGCTATGACCCCATTGTTCATTCCATGGTTTGGAAGGTCTGGTAGTGGGACTGTCTCTGTTTTTGTTTTGTGTGGAGGTTAATTTCAGAACATAGTTAACAGATGTGTTCTGTTTGTATTTTCTGTACCAGAAACAGCCCAGAGTAAAAGCCCAGAACAGAATGCCTATGAGATTGGAAATATTTCAGATTGCAAGTTTTATTGGTTGGGTTAATTCCTGTTTTTTCATCCATTGTAGGGGAGAATTGTACTGACCAACTTTAAGCATAGCTTTAGAAACTGATGATTCTGTTATGCGTCATCTTAGAGAAGGGTCCTTAATTCTTACAGAAATGAGAAATCACTACATATGGAAAAGAAAAGAAGTAAATGGAAATTCTTTCTGAGTTCTTTCTAGTCCTAGTATAATTTATGGTGGCTTTGACCTTCGCTCTTGGAAATCTTTTTTTTCTAATCATCTTATAATGGTGATCTTGACAGATATGTTCTAAGAGATGATGCACTGACAAATAGAGATACCTTTAACCCTGAATACCTCTATCACTCTTCATACTTTCAGCTGTCAATATTCCTTTTAGAGAATATTTAATTTTTCCATTGAGCTAGACCAGTGCAAAGTTTGGCAGAACATCTTAGCCAGATGACAGAAGTGGGCTTAAGCTAAGCTGTTGCAGTGTTCATTAAATGGTTCAGTTGAACACAGAAATGTTGAAATGGTGTGGGAACAGTGGTTTCTGGCACTTCTGGCAGACCCAGAGGAAGCCCACAGAAGTGATCAGGGGGCTGAAGCCTATGAAGACCAGTAGAGAGATTGGAGTTACTCAGCTTGGGGGAGAGAAGTCTTAGCGAATTCCTTACTTACAACCTTGCAGTATATCAAGAGGGCTTGTGACAAAGATGGAGAGAGATGTTTTACCAGGGCCTGTAGTGAGGGGACAAAGAGCAGTAGTTTAAACTGAAAGAGAGTAGATTCACATGGGACAGAAGAAGTCTTTTACTGTCAGAGTGGTGAGACACTGGCACAGGTTTCCCAGAGAAGCTGTGGATGCCCAGTCCCTGGAAGTGTTCAAGATCAGGCAGGCTGGGGCTTTGAGCAACCTGGTCTAGTGGAAGGTGACCCTGCCCATGGTAGCGGGGGTTGGAACTAGATAATCTTATAAAGGGTCCCTTCCAGCCCAAAGCAGTTTATGACTTTTGTTCTTGCTTTAAATTAAACAATTACAAGTGTAACAGATATTGAGAGCTTACCTGTTACTGATACCATTCTCTTGTGTTACTGAAAGGATTCACTAGTTTCTCGTATTTTGAGCCAAAATGAACCTTCTATTTAATCAGACCTTGGGTAGACACTTTCCTTGTGTGTAACCTAAAAGAAATGTGGCTGTTTCTATTATTTTATATACTGAACAAATTCTAATGTAGTTCTGCAGATCAGCTTGAATCATAAAAAATAGAAAAATCCTTCCTGAATTGAACTAATATAATAACCTGAGTTATTATTGAAAATAATTTCATTGAAAAATATCAGAAAGGTTTTACAGAGCTTTCTAAGTATCTGCTGTCAGTAATGCTCTATTGAACATTCATTCTAAGATGAGAGTATATATGGTTTTGTGTATATATGTGCTCAGTAAAGACCATATCACTATTTAGAATAAAAATAAGGGGCTTTAAAATTTGATATCACCAGATGTTAGTGAAAGGTAATAATTTTTATAAAATTACCTGCTCTAAATAATTTGATGTAGCATGGGCTTGTAGAGCATAATATCTGCAATTATGATTCTTTTAAGATATCATTTTAAAGAACTTTCACAGATATTTTCATTTTAAGTTATCAGCTCCAGCCAGGGAAACAAACAAACAAAAAAACCACCAAAACCAAATATAAATGTTCTGAAAGTCCTTATAGATTAGATCCTTATAGATTAAAAGAAACAGTTGACAAAGAATTTCAGTTTCATCTGAACAGGACAGGTCATTCCTTACTTTAGATTTCTGCAGTGTAGTCATCTATATTTACCATATAAAAGTCAGTGAAAGCATAAACATTTTCACAGTGCAGTTCATGTGACCTTTTTAAGATACATGATAGAGATTAGAGTTTGATGTAAATTATGCTGAAGAAGTGCTTGTCTTTGTTGGCAGATGGACAACTTGCTAAGACTTTAACATATATGTTATCACATTAATCCAGTCCATCATTACAGCATCTTTAGGATGCTGCTCTTCCGATTTTCAAGGCCTTCATTTAATATTAAAGTTTTTATGCCAAATAACTGGTTCAGTATTTCTATAGGGAAGAAAAACACAGAAAACTGGGCTTGTGATACAGATTGATTAAGACTGTAGGTCAAGGTACTGAATTAATGCAGCAAAGGATTTGTACAATTCCAGGGATGTAGTTGGCATAACTTACTGGGATTTTCTGAAGACATCTTTGCAAACAGTTTTAATCCCAAATATTGTTTGCAATGTTTTGTCTTACTGTAATTCTCCAGTTTCTTTGACAGTATTGTCACACTCTGGATACTAAAAATTGTCTTCCCCCAGAAGTTGGAACCTATGTGAATTTCAGTGTGTACCAAAGGTTATCAGCTTTACCATTCCTTCTTTTCTCTTTTTTAAGTCTCTTCCATATGAAATAATATTGAACACATTTTCACCATGCAAACTTTTATAGTGTGTTTAAAACATTTGAAACACCTTCATCTACTACTGACTTGGGTAAGAAAAGGTTTAAAGGTGAATAATGTATACATTTTTATAAGAAGCTGCAGGGACAAAGAAGACCTGAAATGCTTACCTTGAATATAAAAGGAGATATGAAGAAAACAAAAGCTTAGTATGAAAAATGTTATGTGGTTATTTTGGGGAGGATATTGGGCTTTATGACCTGAGATGTTCCTCCGGTTCTCCATTCCTCAGTGTAAGTGCAATTTCTACAGCCCTTTTCATCTGGAGAGATTTGTTGCCTTCTATAGCTCATTGGTTTATAAATATGTTTTTGTTCAAGGAATATATTGCTTTTCACCTTTTTTCACAGTAAATATATCTTCATGGATTCTTTGTCTTAAAGCTGTTCAGTTCTGGCTGTGCTGCCTGTGTAACTAGAGACCTCTACCTTAATCCTGTCTACAAATGTAGAATGCCTTACTCATCATGGTTTAGAAATGATGTTCTCCAGTTTAGTCCTCTCACTAATAAGACCCTAAACACTGTTCCCCCTCCACCTCACCTCCCGTTGGAGGCACAAAACATTGTGGGTTGAGAGAAGAACAATTTACTGGAAACAGGAATGAGATAAGAAGTTAATAGTAACAGCATCAGTGGTAATAGAAGTGTGTAAAAGAGAGTGATTCACATGCAAAAATAGTCACTGTGGACTCTGCGAGAATAAAGAAGACCTGGCAGTTCTCCGACCATGTTTTCCTGACAGTTCTCCTGCCATGTTTTCCTGACCAGAAGGAACCCCTTCTCCCCAGAAGTGAGAGTGCCTTTCCCATTCACCTGGCAATGACCTCGGGTGATATGGAATAATCTGTCTGTCCTAGGCATGCCTCCTCCAAGCTACTGCTAAAAATTAGCCCTGACATTTGATGGAAATGTAGATATATGTTGGCATATTGTAGATATGCACTGGAATATTCTTTGGTATAAATATTACACTGGCTTCATAGGATTGACATTGTAGTATTGACAATTGGTAGTATTAAGAATCATTGTCTGTTGTTTTGGCCAATAATTAATCTCTTTATAGAGGTAAAGGATGTCCTTTAGAATCGTCAACTTCACAGAGTGAAACTAATATTTTCCCATAGTATTTTAATTTAAGCATAGACACAAATATCAAATGATGAACCTGTCTCATTTTCTTAATAAGTTTCCTGGAAATTATAGAGATATTTTTTGGTTGTTTTTTGGTGGTTTTTTTTGTCTCCATCAAAGACCAAATATGTAGAACACAAGAAAACATCTCCTACATTATCTAATTAGAGCACATTCCCAATTTTTTCCACTATCTTTCCTTTCACAGTTTGTAATAAATGATAACCATTTCCTTCCTGAGTACTTCTTTTTAAATTTAGTGTTCAGTGTTGGCATTGAGTTCCAATATTAGTTTTCTATCTTTCATATTTTTCAGTTTTGCTTCCTTATTTTTCTTATCTAAGGTCAGATGAATTGCCCCTACTGTTTGTCTTGCCACTTTCTGAAGTACTTTTTTGTTAGTTGGCATGACAGGTACTGCTGTGTGAATCACAGTTTGTCAGTGACTTCTCAGACAAATTAACTTGATATATGTGTAGAGAATTTTTCTCCCAACTGCTAGATCTGCAGAGATTTGAGAATTGAGCTTTTTTTGTTGTTTTTTTTTTTTCCTACATCAGGTTCTCTGAGCCCAATTATAAAGTCTGTGATACAGGATACTGTAGTCTTGAGTCTAAATACCTTGTTAGAATTTAGTTTAAAATTTCTTCTGCTATTTTCAATTATTTTGGAAGTATATTAAGCAACAGGTATGATTATGCACAGAAGGTTAGTAGTACTGAAGTGCTGAGTAAAAAATAAGCTTTCAGTTTCAGTGCATGTAATTTGAAGAAGCCTTTTAGGTTGCCAGAATGCTAGAGAGCCCTGGTAGACGTGATGGTTATGTATCAGTTGTCATGACAAGTGCCCCTAAATTTCAGATGGCTGTCAATATTACTGAGGTCCTCCTATATATAGGACACCTATAGTTTGGCTGAATAGTATCCATTTTTCCAGGAAGAGAAACAACTGTTTTAAAAGTGGATGTCAGGAAGCCAGAACTTGAATCATAACTAGCTGGTTTTGGTCTTTGTTTGAAGGTGATGGTGATAAAGCATATGGAATGAGAATTACAGGGCTCTTCTGTAAAGTCAAATAGCAAGATTTCTGAAGTATGCTTTTGACCAATTCTGTATTCTTGCTTTACTTCTGATTTACTATTCTCAGTCTATATTTCTATAAATTCACATATTTAATGTAACAGTGTAACACTGTAGCTGAACTTAAGTGATCAAAATGTAGCATTTTTCCCTACCTATCTAAACCTGCTCCTTTTTTTCTTTTCCAGAAGATCAGAGATAGATAGTGCCATAAGTTGGGCCTTGTTGCTTCTTTATCAATTTTTAATTTAAGTTTATTTAGAAGGGAAAAATACACATTTCAAGAAATAATGGAGGAGTAAAATTTTGAATTAAATCAGGTACATGAGATGGAGAACTGTCAGAGAAAATTCTGTCATTAAATAATGAAAGTTTCTCAATCCACACTGAGGCTTATCTGTGTGTTGTTTGCTTTTCCTCTTACCTATGTCTCCCTTATCTTATGGATATCTCTTTTTTTCCCCTCCTGTCTTGTTCTCCTGTTCAGTTCAGCATAGTTTTGCTGACAGACTTTCACAGTTCAGATAAAAACAAAATAAGCAGAGGGATATGCATACTAGAAGGCCATTTGATACTCTGGATCATCCACTTTAGCTTTGCTTCACTGGAAACAAATGTGTCTCTCTCAGTGTTTCCCACAGGCACCTGAGTCTGAAACATTACTGCTAGTCAGGAAGCTGTACCTGCTGAGAGCATACACTTCTGCCTCCTTGCTAAATGAGAGAACTGTTGTAGTGCAGGAATTAAAGTGGTTACAATCTGTCAAAACGTTCGTTCCTACCTTTAGTAGTATTTTAGCTGAGAGACAGGAAAATCAAGATCTTACAGAATGCGTATTGGCAAATTCATTTACTTGCTGTGTATACTTAACAGGAATCTTGGCCGCAAGGTTCATGAAATGTTGCCGTGCTTGCATCTATAAAGCACAATGGTGATAATCATAAAAGTGTATTTTCTCCCGCACTGAAAGTAATTCTTGCTGGTACAATTCTCAGACAGAATGCATGGTTTTTGATACTTTTAACACCTACATATATTAACAGTTTATATTATTCCAGGAAAAATACCACAGTGTTGATTTCCTAAAAACAAAGAACTGGAGCAAGTTTAAGTACACAAGATAAGGAATTATTTATTTTATGTAAACAGTTGAAAAGCCTCTCTTTAAATCAATTGCAGATGATGAAAGAGTATTAATGGTGAAAAGAGAAGACTTCTTTTTTCTTTCCTTGTATTTAAGATGATTAATATTGAAACAACACATTGGATATTCACAGTGGTGTCAGAGCCAGTGGAACTAACAAAGGAAGAAGAGCTTGCATATATGAAATGCATACAGATAATATCAAGATATATAGCAAACTCTCAATATTTCTAACTCTGTTGAAATTAAGTATGCAGCTTTTTTTTGAAAGACGCTAGATTTCTAAAAGTAACTTTGAGCTATTTCTTTAAATGTGCTTTAGTTCTCTGTTCATTTTAGTT
Source organism: Haemorhous mexicanus (assembly GCF_027477595.1). Classification (NCBI taxonomy): domain Eukaryota; kingdom Metazoa; phylum Chordata; class Aves; order Passeriformes; family Fringillidae; genus Haemorhous; species Haemorhous mexicanus. Next base: position 59,657,922 of record NC_082345.1, on the reverse strand, counting down.
TCCATACCACATTTGAAAAAATTTTCATCTAAATGTGAAACTTTTACAAGTACCAGAAATTAGTATCTTTTGTTTCTACAGCCTATTTTGGAGAGTGATTCTATCTATACCAAGTATAGCCCATATACACACAGCATAAGCCTCATTTTATAGTAGAATTTCTTCCCCATTGCCTTACTAGATTCTATACAGGTGAAAAAAAAAAAAAAAAAAACAGATCTGTGTATGATCACACAGAATTACAGAATTAATAAAGGTTGGAAAAGACTTTTGAGATTATCCATTCCAACCTATGACCTCACACCCCCTTGCCAACTAGACCTTGGCAGTAAGTGCCACATCCAGTGTTTTATTAAACATCTCTAGGGATGGTGACTCCACCAGCTCTCCAGGCAGCCTGTTCCAATGCCCAGACACTTCTTCTGTGAAGAACAGATGAGTCTCAATTAATTCAAGAAGATGAATCTCAATTTTCCATGACGAATATTGATTGTACATTAGCAACATGTTTCTAAACTTAATTTTCTTCATATGTTTTCAATAACATTGAAGAGGAGTAGTTGCTGTGTGTGTTTTTGCAGGATAGGCATGATGCAACTGCTATTTTTGCCTTTTATAAAAGATGTACTACCTCAATGAGCTTAAATATTATTTTTTAAAGAGAAGGGAGTAAAAATCTATGACATAAATTCTTGTGAGCAGCAAATTTGGCTGGTAGATGATCATGCGAAAGAAACTAGTCTTTTTTTACACTTCAAGTGTGAGGTACAGACTAATTATGTGAAGCTCAAAAACATGTGTCAAAGAGTTTTATGGGCCCCATTACCTTTCAGGTTCATAAAACACTGCCAACAAGCATGTCCCTCTCTCTCCTTTGGAGAATAAATAGCTCAATTAATTTATAGGAGTCTTTCCATTTTGTGTGTAAAAGAAGAAAATGAAGGTGAATTAATCTGAATAAATTGGAGTTGTATTCTATTAATCTTGTGGGAATTAGCGTCACAATGATGCTAATATCATCATAAAATTTTTGTTGCTTACACTTCGTTGTGAAGAATGACAAACATGATTTCTTTCTCAGAATGGTAATGAGTTTCATGGACCAGTGTAGGTCTTTGAAAGTTTGAACTAATCTTTGTAGACATTTTTATTACTTAGCTGGTTCTTTTGAATTTTGTCTCTTTTGAAGCTTCATTTCCACATAAAATCACGGTTCCCTCCTCCTTTTATATATTCAGTGCAGATCTGGAGAAATGAGTGACCAGTTCAGCAGGAGCAATCCATGCTTGGTAAGTTCCAGTAAGTCTCAGATGAAATCCAGGGAAACATTTTTTAATTCCATGGTATCTGAGCCAAAGATGAGGAAAAAAATATGTCTTTGAAGCAGTGACCTGTTTTAATGCCACAAATGTATTTGTAAATGGAAATTACTCCAGAGAAAGGTTTTTATTGATAATTTCTGTCATGCTTCAGGCATTGTTTTGGTCTTCCTGGTTTCAGTTCTCACCACCTCTTCTCTAAACAGGAGCTTTTTACAGATTTTGTTTATGTTCATAGTTGGTGCAGGGTAGAGTTGAACGCTGTGTGTGGATTCTGCTTCTTGCACTTTGCAGATCTAGATCCTGATGAAAGTAAATAGGAGGAGTGCAACCACTGTGAGAGTCTGAAGATGGTAGAGAAAATGAATGCCTGTACTTTCCCATGTTAATAGTTTGAGAAAAAAGGCCAAAGTAATTTCAGGCTCTTAGTGTTCGTGGGATGAAAGTAGGAGTATTTGGAGATCAGCTGTATCAAAGGTGCCAAGGCAATTAGAATTGATATGACTGTCTTCCTTTTCCCTACATTGCAGAGGTCACCCAGCAGAGCCACAGGTGCTGTCTCAGGCTAGTGGCCTGGTCTGAAGCCCAGCTGACAGGTGGTGTTAGACAGAAGGGTTTTTTGCTACTTTACTGAATATTTTGCTTATAAAATCAGATTTTGGCGATCAGATTTTGGCCAGCAGCTGAGAAAATGTCCAGCACTGAGACGTCAAAGTGTTGTATGGTTTAGTACTTTTCATGCCTGGCCAGCAGTCATAATCAAATGTCCAGTCTTTTTGAGTTACATAAATGTACATTTCTGCACATGCACATTAAAACTTGACATCTATGTCTTGTAACTGTGTTTACAGAAAAACAGGTACTTCACTAATTAGAAAATATTGTGTCAGATTCTCTATGGGAAAATAATTGGTTTGACCTAATTTTTAAAGAATAGTACACTTACTGAAATAGAAGAAAAGCTATTGATATTTTCTTTTAGTGGATTGACATGGGAACAAAAAGAATAGGGTAAGGCTTAATCTTCACTGAATCCCAGTGCATCTTTTGTTCCTCAACTATGTAATTATTCAGTTAGAAAACTGATAGTAAAAAGCCCATAATAATTTTGGGGATCTTTTTTCATTGATCAAGTTATTAGAACTTGCAATGAAAAAGAAATAATGACAGAAAGGGATAAAGTGGTAACTTTCTGTTTATACTTCAAGGCTCCCTTTTGCAAGAGTTTCCTGGTACATTTAGGTAGCTTCTAGTCACAGCTACCAGTGAGTGACTGAAGAATTTATTTTAAGCTGCAGTTGTGTATTCTTGACTGCTAGTATGTGTGAACAGACCAAAAGTTAATAATTATAATTCATTTTCACATTCAAAATTACTTAAAAGTCTACTGAATTTTAATGCATTTTGTTTCAATGCTTTCCTGGTAATTTTCAAACAATGTACTGGCAACATCAATTACTCCCAAAGTTGAAGCCATTTTTCACTACAAATGTTGCAATTTTTTAAACAGCTGTTTCCCCTCCTGTTCTCTGCATAGTAAAGTTAAGAGTACAGCTGTTTCCTACTAAATGAAAAGTATTAAGAATTTTCTTTTACATGTAAAATCAGATGGCTGTTGTAATAATCTCTGTATATAGAATTTGTTATTTGCCTGGTTTCCCTAGTTTAGAACAAATTATTTGATCATGGCATTTGCTACAATATGAGCCTGGGATGTTTTGTATTGAAGTATAGGGTCTAAGCAATATCGAAGAAGGAATTGTATCTAATGCTTGAAGAAGCAAATGCATTTAGGGTGAACATATCTCTTTTAGCTTGCATATTAAAATTGTACTGATGTGTTACTATAAGAAAAAGTGTAACACCAAGGGATGATTAGTGAAGACTGAGAATAGAATGGGATAAACTACAGTTAGATGAAGCATCATGAGGTTCATTGAGAAGATCATGGGAGGTGCTGCTGCTTCTCCACTTGGCCCTAGTGAGGGAGAGGGTCTGGCAGAGGCCACAAGGATGATTATGGGTCTGGAGCATCTCTCTTACAAAGAAAGACTGGGGCAGCTGGGCCTGTTTAGTGTGGAGAAGGGCAGACTGAGAGGGGATCTCATCAAATATCTCAAAGGCCTGTGCCAAGAGGATGTGCCAGACTCTCCTTCATGGTGCCCTAGAAAGAATGAGAAGCAATGGCAATAAACTGAAAAACAAGAAGTTCCACTTCAACATGAGGGAGAACTTCACATCAGTGGTGGCAGAGCTGTGGAACCCTAGGAAGCCAGAGCCCTAGGGAAGTTGCAGAGTCCCGCACTCTGGAGACATTCCAAACCCACCTGGACACATTCCTATGTAACCTGCTCTAGGTGACCATGCCTTGGCAGGGGGTTGGAACAGAAATTCACCCAAGGAATCATCTATCATCTTTCAGCAGCAAGGATCCTTGGCATGGTGGTTAGTTGGAGGAGAGCTGTGAATCGTTACTGGAATTGAGAAAAAGATGTGTGACCCCAAGGTGAATTAGAAAATAGAGAAGCATTAATGTCACTATAGACAGCATTGTTTAGCCTTGATTAGCAAAGCCATTAATAATTTCTGTTATTCAGAAACTCATACTGAACTAGGGAGAAAAACAACTGGATATTCAGAAAAATGGAATCTCCCATCTAGAAATGAAGTTGAAAATCGCTTGACTTGTTTAGTCAACAAACAAACAACTGAGAGATATAAAGAACATCAGAAGAATAAAGAAGGGAAAAGATTTTTTTAAAAAAGACAGTGTTAGTTCAGGATTAAGTGGAAGTGGAATTTAATTGATTTAGAAACATGATTTTATTACATAGGGGCCTGTGGTACCAAGGCACCTGATTTGATTACTTGAAGAGATCTCATGTAGACTTCTGTTTGTCTGCTGACTCTTTTAGTCATATTGGCTTCAGACAGATAACTTTGAGTGCTGTGGCTGGATAAGAATGTGTAGGATCATGTGGCTGAGATTACTTCTTCCAATAAATCTTCACTTAATCATGGAATTGCCTATGGATTACTGTCTTCAACTCCTGATATCTCTGACAAGTTGATTAGCTCCTTTAGACTGTTTGATAAGGCTTTTAAAATGCAAGTTTTACGTTACAGATGGAATGACTTCTGTTCATCAATATGGTATGTCCTTATCTCTAGGACTTCCCCAAATGTGTCCTGGGAGAGATCCATGTCTTTTGTGTAACATTTCTTCTGTTGAGAAGACACATTTAGATACCCAGAGCTGTCTTGATGTAATTTATTTATCACTTTATGGGTTACAGTTCTATTTAGTTCAGTTCTTTATTTATGCTGAAACACATGAACAAATTTACTTGGTTGCATCAACCATTTATTCAGCACAATACTCACAGAGGTAGCTGCAAATGTGTACTTAGGGAAATCTAAGGACAGAACAGGGCTATGGTACACTTGTCTCTAAAGTTCTCCATTCCCAAGCTGTTCTGTGCTCAGGGAGTCTGCGGTGAATAAGATTTAGGGGCATTTAGTAAATGAAAATTTAATTCCATTAACCCCATTTAGCGTGGCTGTTGGGAAATTAAGTTATTTTTTGCCTCTTGAATTTCCTGGGGTCAATGGACTCCACTGTAACTCATGTGATTTAGAATGGCAGTACTATACCATAAATTGTATCCTATGACAATGGGCAACAAAGTGTAGGAATTGGGAAAACAATGATTAACTGTGGCATTAAAATCGTTTAATGTGGTCTTTTTTCAGTATGACTGATATCTGCTTTGTTAATTCATGACCACCATGTAGCATTTTTTATCACACACATACCTAAAGTGTGAAATGGAAAATGAGAACACATAATACTACATTTTTAAATGGAAATATATGTTATGATGATAATATCAAGTACCAATGTAATGTAATTCTAGATCTTCTCCCTTTCTTTTGATAAACTGAGAATAGCATTCTGTGTGTTTGATAAAGTAATTCTTTTAAACCTGTTGAGATTAAATTCTGTTCTATAGACCCTGCTTATCATTTCTGGTCACTTCAGAAACAGGTTTTTTGGGACCATAAAGAAGCATTCGGTTTTGTGAGAATTTGTTACAGCATTCTTTTTCTTTTTTAATAATACTTTTGAAGATAAACAACATGAAGTAATTTCTAGCTAAAATTTTCAACAATAATTAAGTCTGTTGAAAGTCAGCAGGAGTGGGATGGTGAACTTCACTAGAACGCCTTAAGAGGGGGATTATGCCAAACTGATTGAAGTCACTTTTCAACTCAAAGGTGTTGAAGCGAATCCCTAAATCTCTACTGTCCCTCTGGTATTACAATGAGTAATGAACACTCCATATTTCACTTGCTTAGTTGATCAAAGAAGTGTATTTCAGAAGGCTCACTGGGCTTCTGAAGGCTTCTTCTTTGCTGAAATGGGGTCTGAGATTAGCTTTAGAATTCTGTCTCTTTAAGTAATGTGACTTTTACAAACTCCAGTTTATTTCCTTTTAGTAGACAATCCTGTAGGATTTTGTGGTTTTAATGTTGTTATAGCTTCCCAACAATTTTTAAATGAAAAATTTGCCCAAAATTCTAGATTTAAGGAGCACTTTAGATAATGATTAAATTCTTTCACTTAGTAAGCAGATTTGAGTCAATTGAGAAGTGATTATTTGCAACTAACATCTGTCAAGCACTGGCAGTAACATAATCCTTATGCAAAAGCTTATTACATTGACCTTATAGTCAATGGGTTTAAGAGAAACATCCTTGGTGAAAAATCACATCAGAAACATTCTTTTTGATTGGCTTAACAATACTGTTACTATTAACTTTATGGTGTGCTACCTAAGGAATAATTAAACCAGATGGTGTGTTAAACCCAACTGAAAGAATAAAGATATTTTTACTTTTAAGTTGAGCAAAATTAGGTAAAACAACATATGTTCATATGCATTATAATTCCTTTAACTACATATTAACTGCTTTCCTTAATATTCTTCCTGGTGATTTGAGAGCTCTGCCTCTTGAAAAAAAACCAACAAAAACAAACCCAACCAAAACCTTCTTTGAATTCTTTTTTTTCAGACTCTCTGGTCACTCATACCTCTGTGTTGCTTTGTATTTTACGTGATTTAAATAAACGGTTTGCACACTGCAGAATCCTCAAATTATGTGAAACTGAAATGCAAGCTATTTTGGGCCACATTCAAATTATGAAAATTAGGGCAGGTACATCCAAAAAAAGGATTTGGAGATTGCCTCTAAAGAAGCACAGCTTGTACAAATGAGCAAATTACATTTTATGCAACAGATGTTGAGGAGGGAATTGCAAATACTCCAGTTCCTGTTATATTAGTCCTGACTTGCCACCATTTCTCTTTAGCAGTGCCATGCAGGGCTAATAATACAGAATAACACACCACACCACATACATTATGACTAAAGTCTCTCTGCTGCCCATAAGTGGAGCTGTTTTTTTTATTCCTCAAATAATTACTATGTTTTTTTATTCCCCATTATTCCCCAAAGCAAAAACTCTATTATATGTACTTTTTTCATACCAGTAATTCTTTTCATACACTGGTCGTATTTCCCTCCTAAAGATTGTCTGATGAATGGAATGCAGCTCATGGAAATATGCAGTCCCATTGCCTGAGCTGATATAAAATTAAATGAGAGTGGAAACACACAAATGAGATTTATGATCATAAAGCATTATGGAATAATGTTTTATCTTCACAGCTGCTCCTTATCCAGGTGCTGTTAAAAGCACTGAAAATATTCATAAAATTAACTTAACTGTGTTTTGATTTTGTGAAGGATTCTGAATAATGGGCTTTCATTAGCTTGATGATTTTATGTGCTTCTGTCTTCCTAGTGTAAATTACTTCTTAGTCAAAACTGCCTGTTCAAACAATTCGTAGAACAACGTTAACAGTGAGCATCTCTTCTTCTGACTGGATGAGCCATACTGTTTTCTGGGAGAGCTTCAGTTGGTTGAAGTGGGAGAGAAAAACTATCTTCATATATTATCTATAATTGTCTATTATATTCCTCAGCTCTAAATTTCTTCTAGTTTTAATGAAGTCCATAGCACCAGTATGAGTTGTCAACCCATCTAACAATGTAACTGTGAAAATACAAAGATTAATTTGAACAAAATGACTCTTGATCTTTTGTTTGTGTCTAAATGGAGAAGCAATGCGATAAAAGATGAATCAATATACTTTGCTGGTATAGTGATTTCTTGTGAAAAACAAAACAGTGATATCCTGCCAAACAGGATTCATTCAGGTGAGTGTTTATATGAAGGCATTTGTATCAGCAGTGTTTGCATACAGACAGTGTAATACCAAACAAGTAAGTGTTGCTATTGGTATGTGGAAAATAACTTTATTTTACTGGATTTAATATTCATTTAAATGGAGGATTAATAGAGTCAGCCAAAGCTAAGCCTGATGCAATTAACATTTCAATTTGATGTAGGATGTTGCTGCATTTTTTTTATAATGCTTTGAAAACATTTATTGAATTCTGTATCTTCACTGGGCTTCAGTCACAAGTCTGCATTACAGAATCGTAGATTTTCAGAACAGTTGATGTTGGAAGGGACCTCTGAGTTCATCTGGTCCAACAGCTCTACTCGAGAAGATCCATCCAAAACTGATTGCATATGATTATATCCAAAGATTTTTTTTTTAGTATTTCTAAGGTGGAAGACTCCACTTGTGCCAGTACCCAGTCACCCTTACAGTAAAAAAATTGTTTCTTGATGTTCATAGGAAACCTCTAGCATTTGTGCCCCATTGCCTCTGGTCCTGTCACTGGGCACAACTGAAAGGACCTTGACTCTGTCTTTACACACTCCCTCGATCAAATTGTATTTGATTTGGAGGTATTGATCAAATTCCCCTGAGACTTTTCTTCTCTAGCCTGAACAGGCCAAGCACTCTCAGAGTTTCCTTACAGGAGGGAAGTTTCAGTCCCTTTACCATCTTCATGCCTTCAGTGACTTGTCTGCAGCATGTCCATGCCTTGCACTGAGGAGTACAGAACTGCACACAGCACTCTAGCTGTGTCCTCAGCAGGGCTCAGTAGAGGGGAAGGATCACCTGCATTAACCTGCTGTCCACAATCTTCTGCTTTGGCCCAGGGTACCCTTAAACTTTTCTGCTGCAAGGATGCATTGTTGGCTTATAGTCACATTGCTACCTACTTTTCTGCCAAGCTGTTTTCCAAATAATTGGTTTCCAGATGGTTGGTGTACAACATATAATGGTGCACTTGTTGTTGAGCTTTGTGAGGTTCCTGTCAGGCCATTTCTTCAGGCTGTTGAGGTCTGTCTGGAGGGCAGCATGACCCTTTGGCTTATCAGCCACTTCTCCCAGTTTTGTGTCACCTGCAAGTTTGCAGAAAGAATACTTTGCCCTGTCATTCAGATTGTTAGTGAAGATGTTATCAGGGACTGGACCCCTTATGAGGGTAGATCCCCAGTAACTATTGTCTTCCATCTAGGATTTGAGCCATTGATCATGACCCTCTGGGCCTGGACATTCAGCTTTTGTTCAGTTCAGCTTACTGTCTGCTCATCCAGCCCATACTTCAACAGCTTCTCTGTAATGGTCTTGAGGGAGAAACTGTTAAATATTAACTGAAGTTAAAGTAGACAATATCCATTGTTCTCCTATTGTCTACCAAGTCAGTAAGGTATTTTTGGTTAGAAAAGAGACCTGCTCTTTTCATTGAGCATGGATTATTGTGGCTTAAAACAGTTGAGTAAGACTTGAAGTTGAAACTTTGCTAGAGAAGGATGCAGAGTAAGCTATAAAAGGAAAGAAGACAATGCCAAATTTTGCCTGCCTAGAAATCCCTAAAAGTAAGAAGTTCTTCTGCACAAGAAGAAATATTCTTTTAATATAATTTGTATAAATTTATGGCTTTAGTCTACACAGAGATTCATCGAACTGGTAAAGGACTATATGGAAAATTTTTGCCCAAGTCTTTGTTAAATTTAGTAATGATAAATGCTTTGAAAAAGCTGGAAATAACATGTGTTGTGAAAATCTGTGAAATGAAGCAATTATCAGGGAGTCTCCTACTCACATGCTTTCCTTTGCAGCTGATGTCCTGAAGTACAAGTCTTGTCTTTTCTACTCAGAGATATCTCTGGCACATCACAGGATCGTTTACCGCTTGTGCATTTTCCAGCCAGTGGGTAAAGAAATAAAAAGTTGTAAAAGAGCTACAGAGAATAACAATTCCAAAAAAAATCCCACAAAAACCCAAAAAACAAATAACAAAGCAAAACAGCAATGACAAAAAAAGAACAAAAAACCTCAACCCCCCCAATGAAAATAGAACTACAACAAAGAAAAACAAACACCCCAAAACAAACCAACAAACACAAACCCCAAACAAAAAAAACCAAACCAAAAATTACACAAAGTACAAAGTTTGTATTTCTAGTATGCACTTGAAATCAATCACCACATTTTGTTGAGGTTCCATAGAAATGTTAATAGAGATAGAACTAACTAAAGCCTTTAGAAATTATGTTTAAAAAAAATTGAAATTATTTCATAATTCCATGCAGCCCTCCTAGAATTTTTCATTATTATAAACCTATATTAAGTTGAGCAAGACCTTTTCAGAAAAGTTTGACCTTGTAATACTCTTAAACAAGAAATCTTGCCCCATGTTATCTTTAGTTATTAGCAAAACCTAGTGCTTCTTATTGTTTCTGTGATCAAGGAAAGCATTCAGCATCTGAAAGGAATAGGGTATATTCCAAAATATTTCCCCATTTGCACACTGAAATGGCTTCTTTCAAGCTAGTTTTTCTCCCTTGCCTCAATTTCCCAGTTGCTTTTATCATTTATGTTCACTTACGTTAGTCTTATGTTACCTTTCTCTGTAAAGGATTTGACATAAAATACTCACATGAAAGATACAACATATATTCTATAGCATTAAGTGCTGCATAATTCTGCCCTTTATAGTGTCTCAAGGTAGTTGAAATGTAAACCAATAAAGTCAATACAAGCTTGTTCTCTACAAATGAGTAACACTGACTTCAAGTAGATCCCTCCTGATTTACAAAACCAAGGTTGTTTTTAAAATATGACACATGCAAGCAAGAGGAAAAAGTAGGGCACAGTAGCAGAGTGAGTCTCAAGAATTTTCTCTTAAAGTTCATTTTTGAAAATGGAGCTAGTGAGGGGATAATTCTTGCAGTTAGTTTCCCAGCAACTAGTACTGTCAACAGTATACAGAACTTTTCCTCGTCATAGAACAATGAGATAAAGAATAAATGCAATGAAACCATAAGGCTAGCATGAGAAGATGAGAAAGAATTAGTATAACTTACTGTAAATATATTTGAGTCTTTCATTCTAGGTGTTCAGTCTTATGTATAGGATAAGGTAAAGATGGAATATTGAGTGGTATGTATGTTTGTTGATGCTCTAGATTAGAAGAAATGGGGACAGCAAATCTTGAATAACAAGCATGCTCCCTGACTTACTGACACAGATGTAGTTCTGTGAAAGTTCCACATAGAAGTCTTCCAGAAAAGAACTCATTAAAAGTACTTTTTTTTAATGAAGGATCAGAAAAATCCTACTATAGTTATCTGAATTCTCCAGGTTTGTCTCAAATGTCTGAATCATCAATCAATTCTTTAAAATCCTTTGAAGGTGTTGGAAATACTTCAGTGGTATAGAATCTATAGAGTAGTCAAACCTAGAAGATAATGTTCTCATTTGAAGATAATACCTCAAAATTGAGCTCAGGGGTAACAGTATAAGAAATTCCCCTGAGTGGGAGACCAAGGTTCCAAACAGTCTAGTATTTTGTCTCTGACAGTGGCTGAAACAACATTCAAGCCTGACAATATACTGCAGTCAGTCTGGAGTCTGTTGGTGTGATTTATTTACCCTCAGCATCTGTGTCCACAGATAGCAGGGAAGTCTGAAATTCCAAATACATATGAAAAGTTACTGCCTTTAGAGCTGACTTCTGTGCTATCTAAACAGCACATTATGATATTCCCCCATTTATGTGACAACACAGACTAAATATTACAAGAGGTTGTTTTGAGTTAAGACATGATTTGAACAAATATTTCCAAACATTTGCATAATCGTATAACTAGGAGAAAATTATCTATTCTTGTTTCCATGAATATTCACCGGTTTGTTTTGTTCAGTTTCTTAAGGCCTGATACTTCTACCACTGAGACAAAGTTCTTTCTTTAGTTCTTTCTTGGCTAGAGATGGAGGTACATGTATTCTTGAGACATATTGCTGCCAATAAGTTGTACTCTTCTGAAACAGCTTAAACAGGATGTCTGAGCTTCTTGCCCTTATCAAGTTATCTTGTAACCTGAATATTTTATGGTTTCTCAACATTTATTTTGATTTTTAATATTGGTGAAGTTTAGAAAGTTATAGAAACTTAGGTCAATGGTGTTTAAGTACAAAAAAAATTACTAGTTTGGGGTTGTTTTGGCACAATTTTCTGAAGTGAATCAGGGCAGCTGTAAAGTCCCTTTTATTGGAAGAGGCTATAAACAGCTAGATTTTCATAAGTTTTTGAAAGCAATCCACATTCCCACACTCAACCTTGCTTCTGCAGGTTCTGGTGGTATTTGAAATATCTTTTCTTATGAAAAACTGAAGCACTTCAAGTTCTTAGTCTTCAGGCTTTGTACTTCAGTATGACAACACTGATACACACAGCTAGAAACACAGCTATAGTCACCTTGATATTATAGTAAAGAAAACTTTGCAGAAAGGATCACTGATATTTTTTGACTCTTGATGTAATATTTCCCTTTATAGTAACAATTGATGAAATTGGTCTCAAAAGAGATGGAATTGATTAAAATTATAAAAATGATGTAAGACAGTTCTGTGTCAAGGTCCAGCATAGGACCTAACCTTTTATTAGTTAAACTCTTATAAAGAGGGGTAGTGGAGAAACCTTTTCTCTGTGAATTTTACCTTTTCTGGTGAAAGAAAATGTTATATATAGTCCATTTGCATTATTTTCAATGAGCCAATTCTCCTGTAAGCTATTGAGAACAATTGAAAAAAAAAAAGAAATGCATTAGATTTCCAGGAACAAGTTGCAATCTTAAAAGTTCCTCTCTTCTCAAATGAACAATACTTTAACAATGTGCCCTAAATACATGACTACAGATTACTTTAAATTGAAAATCCACACAGCGAAAAAAAGAGATGGCAATTTCATTCAATCTGAAGTGTTATTTACTTTCTGAACTAGTACCTGAATTATTGATGTATGATGCCAAAAGGTAAATTATTTTGAGCTAGATTTAATTTGAGTTTCCTTGCACTTTAATTTTCATTTCCTCACATTTTTATTTGACAGAAAACTTCACATTAATTTCATTTCTTCATTTTGAGGATCTTACTCTTTTAATAATTGTGTTTTCTAATACCCTAATCTGTTTATTACATTATAACCTAGCTTGAACAATGCTGCTTCTGTTCAAAATAAACAGATTTGGTATGTCTGTGAAATAGTTTTATGTGTAGTAGGATGCTTTACCATCTAGAAAAGCTTGGAGGTTTCTAAATGCTTAAGAAATTATAATGCCAGTAGATTTAGCATTTGTATATCTGCAGGCTCATGCTTATTCAGTTGTATCAAGGCAGCTTAAGCTAATATCTAATCTTCTTATGAAATAGTTCTTCCTGTAACAACAACAGGATTGTGCATAACAAGCTTGAACACCCATGTGGCTCCACTGTTGTGTGAAAGGGAGGGAAGGAGGAGTTGCCTAACTTTTTTTTCTTTACCAAATGTTTGATTATCCTTGCATAGGACAGCCCAAGGGTCTTCCTGTGGTGCCATGTATTCAACTCATACAAACCAAGAAGTCATGAAGGAATCATTGCCCACCTTGATTCTCTCCTTCAGGCCACTTATCCATCAGAACCAGAAATAGACAAAAGGTGCTGAAAAATTATTTTGGTACTCTATTGAGCTTAGGTATATACGACAATGGAAAAAAATGGATTGCATTTAGTTTTCCATGTATTAGAAAGGAAAATTAATTAAAAATAATTAGCAATGTTTTCCTGAAAAATGCCACTAGTTACATACTGATATTCTGTTTCTGACAAAAAAAAAAGAAGTACTTATGAAGCATGAAATAGAAATCTAAATGGCCTTATATTATTTCAAATTCATACTTTGTAGAAAAAGATTAGGCAACTTAGTTGTATGCAAAGATTCAGCTCACTGCTCTTTTTGCTCAGCACTTTCAGTTGTACTATATTGGTAAAATTCACTTAGGCCTCAAGGAAAAGTGTAGATCCTCTATAGTGGAAATTATAAACCAAAGGAGTTAATCACTAAAGGAGCAACATGCATTATGAAAATCTAGAAAGAACTTCAAGGGGTGGTGTAGGGAGAAAACAGTGTGGGGAATTGGGTAACTTTTGCTTTTTTGGAATTCAAAAGACTAAATAAATTTCTCTCTTGTGCATTTCATTGATCTCATGGATGAGCTGGAATAACATCACAGCAAAGAATAATCTACCTTCTGATCTACGTGTTTTCTTCTCTTTAACAAGTAGTGCAGCTAAAAGTGTCCAAGGAGAAAACATATAACATTCCTGTGCAGCTCCTGATCAGGTTCATTATGTTCTTTCAAAATAACATTACTTAATCTGGTCTTCCTTGTTGATTCATATACAAACCCTGCGGGTTTTTTTCCTTCCTCTGTTTTATAAACCCATACCCATTTTTGACTGGGCTGAAACTATACTAAGTAATTTTACTGTAGGATGTTAAATTATAAAATTGTTAAATATCATATTTAAATTGAGAAACAAAGAGAGCACAGCATGAATTTTTATGGGTTTTTTTGTAAGCTGTACTACTTTGATGGGAAGTCATAGGTTTGTGATAAAATGGATTATTTCTTTTATTAATGAGAAATGTGTAAGACAAGATATATGGTGTGTTTTCTAGTGTTATTTCAGAAAGGGAAATATCATGCTACCTTTGAAGTAGCTTAAATGTTTTTTCCTTATTCAAAAATGTGAAAAATAAATCAAAGATTTTGTTTATCTATTTGTGGTAGAGTTACAATTTGTCATGCAAATCCAAACGGATTTTTTCTTTTTTTTTGGGAAAAAAGCAAAACATTTTCATATAATGCCTTGAAATGTTCTGTGTAGAAACAACTTAGTGTAGGATAACTTCCAAGAAAAATACTGACACTACAAATAAGGGTTTTTTTAATGCATATTTTGCATATGCATCCTTACCTTGTTAATAATTTTTTGTCAAATTAAGAATTTTTCCTCTACCCAATGCATAATCAGTATAGCAAAAAAAAAAAACCCAAAAAAGCAAAATACAGACAAGAAGCCTCTTGCAGATATTTAGCATAAATTTTTCTCTTCTTCTTACTGGGCACTAGTCAAACATCCTTTTGCATGTAGGGTCACCTTAATTTAAAAAAAACACAGTCACAATGTGCAAAAAATGAACATCATCTTCACAATTATTGCTTCATACAGCCAGCTAACTCTCAGTAAAATATGACCTGTTTTTCTCTTAAAAAATGAATTTACCAGGTTCAGCCAGGTTGTTTCATTTTGTTCATAACTCAATTGGCCATGTAACCAGTTTAGAAGGCTGCAGAAAGCTTATGAATAAGCTTTGGAATCATAGAATGACTATGTTTGGAGTGCCTACAGAAAAGTTATTTGCAGCTTGCCTGACCTCTCATTCATGTAGTATTGCTGTATCTATCTCTTTTTCTCCCACATCCTCAGCTTTTGTTCTTTTATTTCAAACACAATTATATCTTATACTTATCACCTCATTGAAGGGAAAGGATAATAAAAGATACATTAGACTTCATTAAACTGATGATAAAAGCCAGAAATTCTAAAGGAATATTTACAAGATGAATAAGTTTATTTAAAAGTATGGCTTCTTGGATCTTGTCATATCCTAATACATCTTTAGAGCTGTAACTAAAAAACAACAAATGGTCCTAATCTATTAAAGATGAAAGAAAAGTATGACAGAAGGATTAAAATTATAGTCAAACCCCTTCTATTTGTCATTTAAAAAATCATTAATTGCTCTAGGCTGTTCATTGTTGTTAATAGTTGAGATATTTTTATTTCTTTGGTTTTACAGTTTGTAACTCCGATATCTGTCTCAAATTACTTTCAGTGGGATAAAATACAAATATAACTAATTATTATTTTTTCTTTAACTTCTAAAATTCAAAGAATGAAATCTTTCAGTATTTTAGTTCCTATTTCATATTAGATAAATGAGAATTTCACATCCAAATAGAACAGTAGTTGCATGCACACTTTTGCAGATCTGGGCTTGTCATTATTACAGAGAAAAGAGGGGCAGTATATTGACCAAAGGTGGACCAACCATGCCATGAGAGTTTAGATGCTGGAGAGAACAGTGCTAGTATAAAGATAAGAACTTTTTTTTTTTTTTTAATAGAGGATGTATTATATCTTTCTCTTTCCTTGCTAATAATTAAAAAATGAATGAATTTTTAACGACAATTTAACAACCCACCAAAACTGATAAAATGGTCTTCTTTTTAGATAGCACATGATGAACTATTCAACTTAGTTCAAGAAGGAATCAAGGATATAGAAAAGTGGAATAAATTGAAACCAGGTTTGTTCTTTATATGGAAAATGTAAATATTGTCAGTTCTAAAAAAAAAAAAATTATTCTCCTAAATCCTCACAACTTACAAGGCTAGCTTATAATAGCTATGGAGGGGCCTCTACACAGACAGTGTATTCTGCATCTGTTAGGAGCAGAATTTCCTCTTACAGAAGGTGAACCTGGCCATTGTCAGCAGCATGGTTCTATACTAGATGAATGGCCAGTCTAGTAACTTTCTTCTTATGTTGCAAATAAGAGAGATGCTTTATAGGATTATTTGGAGATAATAGGATGATATAGTGAGAAATCTTTTGAGGTGGTAGAGGTCAGTTGGCTTAAATTTTCTCTCACTCTTGGTGTTAACTGAATATATGGGATGCACATCTGAAAGTGTAACAGTGTCAGAAGAAAGAGCAGATGTCAGATTATTTTTGAATTTCTGTAGAAGTTTTATAAAGTTCTTGAAACCTTTTGAAGTTTTTCAGGGTATGATTCAAATTACTGTAGTTGCAAATTCTATCACTTTTATGTTGCTCTCTGTTATTTTGCCTCTCTTTTATATGTGTTTTTTTTTTTTTAATATAATGCGTGAGTCCAAAGATCATTTCAGGGATGATATATATATATATATTAGTTTTGTAGACCTGCACATTTCCTAGCTTTTCTTTCCTGATGAGTTCTATCATCCTGACCTATTGTTCCTATTCACTTTAACTATATGTATGCTGTGCTTCTTAGCAGTGCACCAGAGATATAATAGGGTTTTTTTTCTCATCTTTGCAAGGCGCAGCTGAAAAAATTGGACCCAACAGTATCCTGTCTCAAAAGCTTGTATAATCTCACCTTATTGTTAGTGTAATATAAAGAGTCTTCTAGTATAATTTTGCATTTCAGTGAGGTTAATTTTAGTTTTCATTAAACTGCCATTGTAATCTAAGCTTCTAATGGAAATTTAGAAATATTTCACCACCTGCATATTTTCAGAACCATAGCTATTAGGTCTGAAGTGGTAGTTTCTTGCACAGGCTTGAAGAATTCTTTGAACATTTATGCTAATTGAAATGGGGGTTTTTTTAATTTTTAAATTTGAACTACATAATATTTGCATTTTATTTTTAGAAATGAGATTCCCCCTAATCTTTTGCTGTCTAGAAAAGGACACAAGTTCCTTAAAGAAAGTTTTTTAACATGGAAGTAAACTTGACTAGTCTTACTGATAGAAAGAGTTAGGAAATACCATAAGGACCTCCACATGGGGAAGGAACAAAAGGTTTGGAGATGTTTTGAATAGCAAAGAGAAGTGATGAGAGGATATAGAATCTGTGACTAGAACAGAGAAATGAGTCAGACGTGAGGCCAGTATGTGAAAAAGTATCACTGGTTTCTTTCATTGAAGAGTCATCATAACACAGATGTGGAACAAGTGCTCAAAACAGGATGCATAACTGTGATGTTTTTCTGCTACATTTTTGTGAAGCTTAACTTTTTTTTTTCTTTTCTCCTTCTTGGGGAGATGGACCATGCTGGCCCCGTTTGGCATCAGGTGCTCTTGGGAGAGGAGGAAGGAATATGGAAGATGTGGCTCCATGGAGTGCAAAGTTGTGGATCTGGGCAGGCAGGAAGATGAGATTGGGAGAGCAATGCACATTCCCTAAGGCATTCACTGTGTATGCTGCTGGTAGTAATATAAGCAGATGCTGCCACTCATTCATATCTCAGGTTCTGGGTTCTGCATTTTGAAAGCTCTGTAACAGATGCTCAGCAAAAAAATATCCCTCAAGAGGAAGGGCTGTGACAGACCTAAGCACTGGTCTGTTAATGCTGTGGTCCAAAGTGGCTCTAGCCTCATTGCCTTACTAAAAATGATGAGGTTTTTTTGAACAGACATGCCAGGAATTGTACTTTGTTTAGAAATGTACAATAAAAATTTACATAAAATGGATGCAGAAAGTAGAAAAAAAAAAAAACAACAAGAATTTGGGCAAAGATGGATGTCATTCTTGTCAAATTGCATCAAATTCACACTTGAGCTTAATTGTACTTAATGGCTCAAAAGGAGGCTCTAGTCTTAGTGACTGACAGAAACCCAGTGGCTGCAACTATTAAAAACAAATTTTTAGGTTGAGTTCAATTTGAATTAGAAAAAGCAATCTCTTATCTTCTGATTATGTGAAGAGGGTTTGTCCTAGGGTGACGTTAGGATGCTGGTATCCCCATTCATGTGTGTTATTTATGCTGGATATTATGTTCTGTGCCTTCAAGGCTGGCTTTGAAGAGGGAAAGTTCTGTTTTGGCTTCTTATCAGCCACTCCCTCACAGCCGGTGGGACATACAGACATACATAGGGCTGGTTTTGCTTTTTGCCCTGCTTTTCGCTCTGCTCTTGCTTCTGCTTTGCTTCTGCTTGCTCTTGCTTTTTTTTCCTCTTCTCATTAGTTAATTTAGCTAAACAGTCCAAATTCCTTCCTGGACTGTTTCCCCTTTCCTGTTTGGACCTACCGAACCTGCTCCAGACTGGGACCTGGAAAACCTGAGAGAGAGTTTGAACCTTGTGGCTGCAGCAGCTGCCCCAGTGCCGGAGGGACTGATAACAGAGCAACCCCCCAGGAGAGACTTTCTGAATTTGTCATCTTTTTCAGAGCGGTGACAGAGTGGTGTCATCCGAGGAATCCTTCCCAAACTGGTTGGGGGGAGGGGCCGTGTGGGTTTGCTTTCTGGAGGGGCCCCTTTTTGGAGATTTTCTCCCAAATTTGCCTTAAACCAGGACAGGGTTTTAGTGAGCTCAGACACAAAGATGAGTTAGTGAACAGAGTCCACAGATTCTTCTTTAGAACAGAGTCCAATGTTTATGATAAAAATATTTTGTTGCTCAAAATATACAGTTTAAATATGTATCTAATAAATGGTTTCTGCTCCTTGCATGGTGAATGGAGAGATTACAGGTTATTTCAATTACGTTTAACTTCTTCTAGACACTATAGTAAGTTTCCAAGGGTATTTTGTCTTAAAACATACAAAATTAACAGTAGTTTAATAATTCTAGAAGCCATTAAATACTAGAATTTCTTTCCAAATTATGGAGAAACTTTGTTTAAAAATGGTGGAAAAGTAACAAGTTCACATTCCTGTTACTAGACTGCCCTCATCAGAAATTGTTCAATTTCTTAATTTATGGAAAGACTCACAGATCTTCATCCCTTGGAGCCTTGAAGTATCTGGCTGTGTTCTGTCAATTACTGCATCTCATGTTGTCATGGTGCAGTAAGAGATTAAATCACATTTTTTGGTGCTTTCTTCTAATGTTAATTTTAGCTTTGTAAATACAGTGTGAATCTAATACATGTACAATTTGGGTAAGGTTTTGCTGAATGACACTTGCTGCTCAAACAGCAAAATAGTACATTAATAGTCATCATACATTATGTTCTCAAGCTAATCTGTTCATAGGATTTCAGCTGAAGATCGCTTAGCTTCTCAGTCAGGCTTTAATTACTTCAGAGGCTTACAAGGAATCTATGAATCTAATAATTCAGGGTGCTTGAAACTGGATTATTCAAGGATTATTGGTTGTCTGCAGTTACTTGTAATTAGCCACCTGTTTTTGGCTTTTTCTGTCTGTGGGGATGAGTACCTAGCTGTCTCAATACTGCACAGGACTGAGACTCGAGTCCATTTAGCTTAGCTCTCTGAGCTGTGTGTAGAGCTTTAAAAGACACTTGATTTATCTGTGTGTAAGTTTCTCTGTTGGTAGCAATGGAGATCACAATGCTAAACCTTTGTAAATCATTTTGTGTGTGTCGAGAAAAGCTCTGCATAGGACCAAGGACTTTTTTTATCATATCCAATTAGTAGAAACTGATCAACTAGGACAAACATTGAAACAGAGAAAATAAATACCACAATAAACTAGATCCATATAAACTATTCTGGATAATAAATTAATACCAGTATTAATGAGGCCAACCTCAATTAAGGGTATAGTGAGTGTCAAAAATATTTTTAGCTTCTGGTCTGAGCTTATTTATGCACCCATCACTATATGAGAATCACAAATATTGTGTGTTAAATCAATATTAGGCATAAGTGTTACAAGAACCCAGCATATATAAGCCAGCACTGATGCTCTTGCATAGCATATATTTATAACTTCACCCAGCAGTCACTGCTGTAGTGTGTGCACTTCATGCAAGCTATATGGTTCAATGTCTTTCTAACATTTTAGGTGGAAGTACCTCAGCACATGGGAGACAGTAATGAAGCAAGGAAAAAGGGTATCTGATCCCAGACAAACTTATTGATGAATTGAATGACAGAATTTTCCTTAACTATGAGGCTATCTATTCATTGATGTAAAATACCTATTATTTGCTGTACAGCTGTCTTACCAAACACATAGCCATTTTTTGGTCTGCATAAGATGTAAAATACATAAAGCTACCTGATATCTTCCAAGGAATAGATAAGCTTGGCTGTCTGCTAGAAACTATTTAATTGTGTGTTTAGAATTTTTGAAATGACAAAGGACAGAGGATAGTCAATTAAACAGATGTAGCACTTGAAGCCAAGAAGGCAATTACTTATTTTTCAGTGATTCAAGCTACTAGCTTGCCAAACTATAGAGTAATATCATCTTCTGAAACAAAATATTTTTTCTCTGAGCATTTTTAAATTAATCCTTCTTGTTCTTTTTTATGGTGTTAATCCTCTTTGGCTAGTTGAGTCTCTTCTTTCTCGGTGTCTAAGCAGAATTTATTAAAACCAATAGATTACACAAAGATAATATACATCTTGTTATTTACAATGTTTTCTGTATGGTTTTTAAGCATGTACTACATGTATTTATGCTCCAATAGCTCTCCTAGTTTAATAGCATAATTCATTACAAATACTGGTGTTTCATCTTCTAGAGAAAAATCATGAAGCCGTGTAAAGGAAAAAAAAATCTGTCAAAATGGAATCACAGAATCATAGCATCATAGAGTGCATCAAGTTGGAAGGGACCCATAAGGATCACTTAGTCCAACCCTTTGATCCTTGCAGGACTACCTAAAAATAAATTATATGGCCATGAGTATTTTCCAGACACTTTTTGAACTCTGAGAGACTTGGTGCCACAACCACTCCCCCAGGGAGACTCTTCCAGTGATTAGCCACTTCCTCAGTGAAGAACATTTTCCTAGTGTCCAACCTGAATTTCCTCAGATGAAGCTTTATTCTATTTCCTCCTGTCCTATCCCTGGTCAACAGAGAGCAATGGTCAGCACCTGCCCCTCCACTTACCCTTCTGGGGAAATTGTAGTAACTGCAATGAGGTCTTCCCTCATCCTCCTCTTCTCCAGGCCCAACAAACCAAGTGACCTCAGCCAGTCCTCATATGGCTTCCCTTCTAGACTCTTCAGCATCTTCTAGATCTCCTTTGGATTCTCTATAAGAGCTTTTTATCTTTTGAGGCATCTGAAACTGCCCCCAGCACTCAAGGTGAGGCAACCCCAGTGCAGAGCAAAGTGGAACAATCCCTTTCCTTGCCCAGCTGGCAGTGCTGTCCCTGATGCCCCCCAGGCTCCAGGGCACTGCTGACTCATATTCAGCTTGCCATTGACCAGGACTTCCAGATCATTTTCTGTGAGGCTGCTCTCTGGCCTCTCATTCCCCAGATTCTCTGTATAACCAGGAATTTCAAATCCCAGGTGGAGAATCCAGCACTTGCTCTTGCTAAATTTTATGCATTCATGTAAAATTGATGAAGGTTCTAGAAGATTAGACTTCCAAACTTTAAACTGTGAATTGCTATTGCCTAGGACAAGATTTCTCTCTGGATAGTCTATGGATATTTTGCATGGGATGTGATAACTGACTCTTGTATCCCTAATGAATACTACATGAGAGAAACATTTTCTGTCCTAAACACTAGAAATGTCTGTTGCCTTTATGTCGTGTCATCACATAAACCCAAACTTTAGCTCTCTATATAATGAAACAAAAAATTGTTCATCAATTTTGCAGGTTATTATGTGGCAACCATGTCACTTAATGTAAAGATTTGAAAGTCTGCCTTGTGCAAATATGTTGTAGACGTGGAACCATCATAGGAAGTTGATTTCATTTTTGGTACCAAACAAGTGACAAATACAGATACTTCCTTTCAGGAAATTTACAGTGCAGCTGTAAGACTACAGATAAGAAAATAAATTCTGAGAGGACCAGAGGGGAATAATGTTAGTATGAAGAATGGCAGTCACAGCATGCCATGCATATGCTAAAGTGGAGTATTTTCTTAAAACAGACTTGTAATATAAGAAAGGGGAATGACAGTGTAGGGGCTTTTCCCATTTACATCAGGGTATAGTATAAGGAGTTGATACTGATTTATGAGTCTTACAGAGCTTGAAATTTGACTTTCCAGAACCTGCTCCTCTGAGGCAATCCAGTTAGCAGCTTTCTAAATGGAACTAGTAGCTCTGTGTATTTCAGTGAGGGATGATAAAGACTAAAGATCCCACATGCAAGATTAGCATCTGTTTCTCTGGTGCAGTCAGATAGATCCTCTGGGCTCTCCAGGTTTGGATGCAAAATGTAATCCTTTTTTTGAGGATTTTTATTTGCGTGGGGAGAGTTTAGTTACTGGGATCTTGGTGCGTGAATTATATCAGTAGTCTTGATGTATATTCAGTTTTCATTTCAAAATTAGGCTACAAAATCTGTAACTTTATTGTTTTGAATAAATGAATTTTCAAAAAAAAAATCCAAACCATTTCATATTCAAAATGAAAAGTAGGTGTATTCTAGATTCTCTTATATGATGAAATAGAATAAACACCAGGATGGGGATGAAATGTATGAGTGAATAATCATCCTGCATACCAATCCTGCTAAGAGCCTTCACCTTCTAATGAGTGAAATGGAAGATGATGAGACTCAGAATCAGTCTGGATAAGTGCTTTTTATTTCCATCATCTCTCTATTAATGAATTTTGTTTACAATTTTGAGATAGTCAATTTTAGGAAACTCATCCATAGAGGATAGTGAAGACAGTTTCTGTGCTGCTTATTGTTACATCTTTCCTGGTCTTTACAAGATTGGACAATGTCTGGTGAGTTCTTTGAAATGTTGATTACACTGTCATTATGTGTCCTCTGGAGTTTTTTTTTTGCAGGAGAAAAATGAGATGATCAATGTGGAGTACTGTGAATAGACTTAACTAGATTGCTACATGGCACTTTTGTTGGAGGAGGAGCTTCCATTTAAAAATATACTATCAAATGCGTTCTTCTTAAATGCTGAACTGATGATTCTTTTTATTTGGCTTTTGTTTCTTGAATGTGTCATTTAGAAAATTAACAGAGATCTGTTTGCTGGAACTGTGGTTTGTCTGACAGCGAGCACTCAAGGCGTTTTAGTGTTTTTTATATTCTGCAAGGTTTTCTTCCTTCATTGGTTGATACTTCTGTATTTCGACTGTCCATCTTTTATAAAACATCCTTTCTATGAAAGGAAACTAGGAATTCAGAATCACTGCCTGTAAAAGTAATTTGAACTGGATGGAAAGATTTTTATGAAAAAAATTTGCATTAACTTTCCAGTCCAGCACTCCAGTCTCTTGCAGTTGTTCCCTAGTTGCCTTGTAGCCCTGTTCTTGTATGCTGTCTGATAGCACCTTGAGTACTGCTTAATTACCATGCAGATGAGGAGAGAGACTTTTCATAGACAGTATGCTTCCCTTAAGACAGGAGCATATATCTTCAAGCATCTAAGATAAAGAAAAATAATTACTAGCTATACCTGTTTATACAGCAAGTAAAAATAAAAAGATTTAAAACAATCAGTGGTAGTGTCAGCTTTGGGAACAAAAAAGTACCCAAGACTTCTCGCAACACCGAAGTAATTGCATATTTTAGAGGAGATAGAAGTTGCTGGAATTATTATGAGAGTTTTATGTCTTAGTGCCTGATCTTTGTTTACTCGACATCTGGAGTATTTCCCTGTAGTCTGTGGCTTCGTCAGAATTTATAGAGATGTAAGAACTAAATTTGACTTTAGAACTTTTACATTTAAACCTTCCTCATTCTCTTGCATTGTTGCTCCTCCTAAATATGCAAGTCTTTTCAGCTGCCAGGATTTGTGAACTCCTTCAGAAAAGGCACTTAGTGTGTGAGAATGATGTATATATTTTATTATCTAATTGAATAGCTATGTTTGGAATTACTTATGAGAGAGTAGACTGCACTGAGATCTCTTCAGCCTGATCTGGACATCACTTCAAATGAGCTTCCATAAAAAACTTGAGTGACTTGGATGAGAGTCAGTCATTCTTGTAGGTAGATGCTTCTGTTAAATGTAGGTAAAAAGGAGGTGAAGGTTGCAGTTTATGGTCATGTGAGTAAGAAATGGTAACATTATTAAAGATTTTCATATATTATGTATTAAGCGCTTAAAAACAGTGCCAGAAACAAGGAAATATTAGAGATGGTGTATTTTAAAAAGCTGCGGAGTTAGTTCACTCTTAAGCAGTTTTTTTCAGCCTCATGAATGTGAGAATTATGGACAGAACCCGAAGCTTAGTCAAGCATTCCACTTTCACCCTTCATTTTAAGACATATGTTAATGTTAAAAAAAAAATTGGTAAGTGAACAGTGCTGTGGTCTGGATAAAATATTATTAACACCAGAAATATTAGTAGAAACCTTTTTATTTCTAAAGACTGTCATTTCAGCTGGAGCATCAGGTGTCTTGGTTACTGTGTTGCAACTGCAAGTGCTGGTTCATTACCGTCATGATAAGGAGGGCACTCACAATGTAGAACACCACTTAAAAATGCCATTTATTGGAGCTAAGACTGTAAAGGAGAAAGTCTTTTGAGCTTTTACAGGATTTTCTTAAAAGAAAACAATTCTAATAATAAATTCCATTGTAAAAAAAAAAAAAAAAAAAGTGATGTTCACATGAGAACTTATTCCTGCCTTTTTGCCTAAATACAATCCCCATACTGAGTAGCTGCCCACAGGCTCCTGTATTACTGTGGGTAGGCTGTGGTTCTCCTGCAGCCAGGGGATGCACACAGCACAGCACAGCACAGCACAGCACAGCACAGCACAGCACAGGTGTGATGGCACTGTGACATACATGTAGCATAAAGCAATACAGGCATCACCTGCTCAGGTTAACTGTAGTGTGGAACACTAACTCCTCAATTTACAGTGGTCTTCTGGTTAAAATCACTACAGGTACAGTTCTGGAATTTTAGAGAACTCACTTGGTGTGGTCATAACATGAAGAAATATCATGTTATATTGTAGAAGTGGTTAATATTATTTTTTAATGTTGTGTTTTAGATTCAGTTTTAATCTTTCTGATAAGATCTGGACTGTGATAATGCCTTAGTCCTGTTCTGTCTGAAGGCGACTTTTTAATTAGTTCATTCTTAGAGATGGAAACAAATGTCAACATGTCATGTAACAATATGTGGTAGCTTTCCTTCAGTTTGTTTAATTTGTTGGGTTTTTACTGTATTTTGGTGACTTGAGGACAAAAATCTTCACCTTCAAATTTATCTGATGGTTTCAAAGGATCAGGATCCACACTTTCTGCATGATAACTTCTAAATTGAAAGCAGTGGGCTCGCACATCTCAAACTAAGTGTAAGTGAAATGCATGGAATGTTTTTGGATTTTTTTTTTTCTTTTTGAAAGGTAACAGTTGCTTATGATAGTGAGCCACAGAATTACACAGCACCTAAAATTACAGGCTGTTGGGAGAAAGCTGTAGTGGTGTGTCGCTATGGAACACTAAAGGACACAGGAGCAGACCGCTGCTCTCAAGGTGAAGAATAAAAGGGAAGTTTATTTTATTTATAGTTTTCTAAAAGTGATAGTGGATTGGAGGGTGACAGTGCCACCTCTCCAATGACACTGGACAAACGAACAGTCCATCAAGTTTCTCCTTCTCCATAAAAGAATGCAAAACAATGTGTTATTTACAGAAAGTGTGTGAGAAAGTTCTCTACAAGAATGTTAACATCAGAAGGCTTAGAAAATCTTAGAAAATCAGAGTGACGTCGGTGTCCAACCTCTTAAGGGTTCTTGGAGACACAAACATTCAGTTTCTTCCTATGCCTTGAAACAGGAACTGGACTTGAAGTTCCCCCCTTTTAAGTACCTTACCTGATTGTTTATGCATTCATTCACCCCGCAGACTTTCTGTTGTTGTACAGTGTTCGTAGTTGCTGCTAGCAACTACAGTATAACAGTGTTTATACTGTTAGTGTATAGGGTTCATTTGGATGGCTCAGGTGGCTTTCCTTTATTTGTTCTTTTGGTTTCTGTTCTGGAAGGCCTCACAGTTTCCTATTCTGAAAACCTAAGTACAAAACTGTAACTTCTTTTGGAACCAGACATTTGTAGACATCAAAACATTTTACTGTAATTTAAGCCATTTCCCTAGACTTTCTCCAGAGCCAATCAAAAAGAAGAGGCAGAACCAGCTCTGAACAATCCTCTTATTTTGTGCATGTATCTTATGACAGAATTAATAGTTTTTTGGTGATGGTGGCCCCTGATTGAACCAAGATGACTAATGTCAGATAAATGTCTTTTAGACTGCTGAAGAAGCTACAGTTAAATCTCAGCTAAATGTTTTGCTGAAGGAAATTAAAAAACCTATGGTGGAGAAAGCGTTGACAGTCTGCATTCTTAGCTGTTTTACTGCTAGCTTGGAAAACATTTTTTAATCGTGTGTCTACCCGACCATCCTACCTACTCCTTTTCAGATAGTTGAATTTTGGTAAATGACACAGAATATTTAATCTGACTTGTTCATTTCACATTCTGTTAGTTTCTTTTATATAATGAGAACTCCTTGGCCATGACCTTTCATCAGAAGAAGACTAATCACTTGAAAAATATTCTTTGAATGCCTGAAAAAAAGCCTACCATGAATGTGCATGACAATAATTGAATACATTTTGCAGAAGGAAGCAGAGAGCAGGGCATATGCAAGGAATTTGTGACTAATTGTACAGTTTATTCTGTAAACCTATAGAAAATAAAATGTTTGTACTGTGCTAAAGCACTCAAGCACTAGAATATTAATCTGATGAATAGATCTTTCAGGGAAACAGCAAAAACATCTTTGTGTCTAAACAAAATGCATGAATCACTCTTTAAAATGCAAGTAAAAAAAAGATAGTATTAGTATTGTCCCACTTTTCTTTGCAGATGATTCACTTTAGTGCTTTAAGTTGGCCAATCCTCTGATGAGCCCCAGAAGGTAGAGTTTATTATGCATAGAATTGTTTTGTAGACTGATTTTTTTTTCAGTTAAGCCTATTATTCTTTTACTCTGTGCTGTGCAGAGTAAAAGAATAATAGGCTTCATGGAAAGACTTCTACAAGTCTTTCTATGGAGGCCTGTTTCCAAAGTCTGGAAGTGAAAAAATTCATACTAAAAATAAGCCAAAAAACGTAAGCTAACATTGAGGCTAGGAAATTTTATTTTGTGTGACTACTCTTCTCAGTGTATATAATTTTTGACATTAGGAAGAAGTTCTTCACAGAATGGGCTGCCAGGGAGGTGATAGAGTCATTCTCCCTGGAGGTGTTTAAGAAAGGACTGGATGTGGCACTTAGTGCTATGGTCTAGTTGACAAGCTGGTATTAGATCATGGGTTGGACTTGATCTCAAAGCTCTTTTCCAACCTACCTGATTCTTTGATAATGGCAGTAAGAAGAATAACAAGAATATTTCAATTTCAAGTAGTTTTTCAGAATGCATCTCATTTCATTGACATATGTGTGTGGTCTGTTTAACATACAACTTACAGATCTTTGAATATATTTTGTTATTGGATACCTCCTAACAACTGAAATGTTCTCCAAGAAAAAATATCGAGCTCTTCATTAAATTTTTTTCAATATTTTTTTCTGAAGATCGAAAGGTCAAGGTTCATCTAGGCTCATAAATCAGTCGTATGAGTTAGAAGTGCAATTACGCTGTAGATTTTTGGAATCTTAACTTTTTCATCTCATACAAGACTATCTGTCATTAAACAGCTACATATTCCTCCCACTGTATCCATATTTATCTGTTGATCAAAACATGTTGGCTAGTTTGAGCCATTAACTTATCTGCAGTAGGTCTCAGTGGTCTCTATTTTTAACAGTAATTAAAACTTCATAATACAGACGCTCTTTCAGGCCTGCTGTGTACACCACTTACAAGAGGAATGTGTTACTATATCATGATATATTTGGAACAGCAAGTAAATCAGAGACTGGGGGTCTGGCTTAATCATTTCAGACTGCAGCTACAGAAAAAGCAGCAAGAGAGGAGAAGAGGAAAGTTGATCCAAACATATTCTGTAGAGAACTTTTATTAAGTGTGGAATTCTGTATTTTTTCTATTTGTTCCTTTAGAAAACACTCTCCTTATCCATATTTGGAGATGAGAAGGGATTATTACAGGATCTTCTCATGTTAAATAGGCCATAGAATGTCACTGTGCTGAACATCATGTGTTTGGTGGCTTTTTCAGATTTTGCTGAAATCTGATATCAGTAATCTGTCTAGCACATCTCTAAGTGAGAAATTTTATTAACCCTGATAACTGACGTATTTCCTTGTTCAAAGAAATAGAATAAACAGGTGTAACAACAGATGCTTTAAAAACCACATTATCTTAGTTTCAATCAGTTTTTGTGATTATACAAATATATCAAAATTTGAAGATTCATGTCTTCAGATCAAAAATTTTGGAAAATATTCCTGATTTGGTTTAAAAGAGAAATTACTTTAAATATTATGATAAGATATATTACTCTAGATATGTATTTTAAATTATCTAAATTTTTTAACTGCCTCATACAAATTTTGTTTTTAATATAATTGTAAGTTTTAAAAGATATCCTCTTCCCTTCAGCCAAAATAAAAACACTTTACATATCAAAAGATTCTTGAAATAAGCTTCCTGAATTGTCATTATAATATTGAGTATTCATGATGATAAAGAAAGAACTTTTGATGGTTAAAAAAAAAACCCAAACCAGACCAACCAACAAAACCTGGACCAAAGCATTAGTGAGGAGACAGTAAAGAAAGCAGAAAATAAGTTCTTTATGAATTACCATTGAACATGGCAATAACAATGCATGTTATGAAACTACAAGGTAATCAATCAGATTAATGTAATTTCTCAAATTGTTTCAGGAGATGAAATCAGTCTTTTGATGAAATTGGAGTTTTGCTAATAATGCCTTTTTGACACAGACAATGCTAGTGTAGACCAGCAGTAGGAAAAGATGCTGAGCTATTGTAAATCTGCTAAGTGCATATTCAGATAGAAAAGCTAAAGAAAAGTACTGCTCCACTTAAGATGATTGGAGGAACAGTGTGGACAAAAAGGGAATGGAGACATTTAAAAACTACCTACCATCTGCCTCAGACCTCAGACTACCCCAGAGCCTATTTCTCCTAATTTGTGGCCTTGTGCATTGCAGATACCTCAGCAGCTGGGAAGAGCAAAGAAGAACATGGAATCAACCTTTCTCAACAGTATTTCAAGGTGTTATTGGTGTAGAAGTAGGTTGCTTTTCTTCATCTATGAAATACCTAGATGAAGAAAAGCAACCAAACTTAAAAGCTTTTTAATGTGAAAATATTTTGAATACCACAGTTGAATGTATCATTTATAGCTTGAAGAGTGGCGATTAAGAAAACTTCGATTCAATTTTGCAGGCATTTTGCAACCATCTTGCACAAGCAGAAATGAGGCTGAAAGCAGACAGCAATCAGACAAAAGTGCTCCACTTATGTTTTGACATTTTATTAAAGCCCAGTAGAGTTGTTTTTATCAGCTGTGAAAAGGGAAAATGTTAGTTTGGTATACAGAAGAGCCAGTGCTCCTCTAGGTACAACTCGAAGGCACCACTAAACAAGGCATAGATAAATTCACAAAGACAAAATATTTCAGACATTTGTCAATTTTTTTTTTTTTTTTTTTTTTTTTTCCATTCTGGTTGTCATCTAATGTGCTGCTATCCAGTATTGAATGGCTCCAGGGCCCTGCCAGAAACCTGTTGTCCTGCGTTTTGGTGCAGTCAACACTTTTCTGTACATCCAGAACGTGGGTTTCCAATTGCAATTGGCTGTTTAGAGAATTGCATCACCAAAAAGGTCTTCTGTTCCTCCCACGCCTCCATAACTCTGTATCTCTTCAACAGTCATCCAACCACACCGTCATGTGAAAGAATGAAACGGCTAAGGTTTTATTTTTATACGACAGAACAGTCTATACCATGTGTAATATATGCAATAAATCTATGATATTGAAGCATCAGACTAAAAGTTATAAAATAGGGTTATTTTATGTAGGTGAAAAAGATTAATTTAAATACTTTTTTTTGAGGAGATGTTTTGCTAATTGAAAGAAGAAGGTGGACACATTAATCAAGAAGTTTTTTTCAAATGAAATTTGACAAACTTTGCATAGAATGCAAGTGTATAAGAAACTTGACTAACACCAAAGTCTTTAGATTTAGAAAATATATATTTTTATGGAAAAAATCCCAAACACACTAAATTAAGCATAGATAAATATTTCCAATATGTAATAACAATAACCTTCTTAAGAGAGCCCTGATCTTCATGATCTTTCTAATCAATTGGAAAAATTAAACATTTTTAGAGCAGCATGATCCCTGAATTTTCTTTTTATTGTACATGCATGTGTACAGGTATGTATTTTTTTTCTCCTCCACAGCTATTATTTCAAATATCAGGATAATGTTTAGACTGTCCAGAATATTTCTTGTTATTGTATTCCTCATCATAAATGTCAGCTTCTAATCCACAGTCAAGCAGCACCTACCTGGCTACTTCTTGAGCTGTTAAAAGGATCTTCCATGATAAATGTTTCATGAAAAATGTGTATGAACCATATGGAAAGTTGCTTTGGCATGTCACATAAATTTTCCAGTCTGAGTAGCCATCTCATTATATTATGACTATTCTCTATCATCCCTATCAGATACACTGGTCAGATGTAGAAGGAAATTTTTAAAACTGCCGTCTAAGGTAGGGCCAAATTATTTACTACACATCTCTAATAGGGCTTTCCTAAACTGCAGTTTGTTAAGTGCTACTTCCATGAAAACTAGAACCAAGAGTTTCTTTGTATCTCATCATAACTTCCTCGGTGTTTCCTTAGAAAAAAATTGACTTTCTTTCCCCCTTTAATGTGAGTAATCTTTGAAGAGGCTTGAGAAAGAGGAAACCCTGAAACCAGCATCACAACTATGAAACTAAAAATATATAGAGGATGTAAATAGTGTAGATAAAAGGAGTTTATTTACATTAATGTAGATCAGGAGGTTTACAGTCCTTACATTGCAGAATGGTCTTGAAGCTTGTAAATCATATTCCTTTTGAAAGGAGTTCAAAAGATGTGTACCAGGGTTGATATGATCAGGAACAGAAATTTTTCAGGGGGATTCAATATGGATCAGATTTCTATTACCATCTGTTTTGCAATATAGGTCTTCTTTACTGTCCTGGTTGCTTCTATAGATCACTGTCTAATTCTCTTTGACATTGCACTGACTCTTCTCTTCTTCTCTTCTCTTCTCTTCTCTTCTCTTCTCTTCTCTTCTCTTCTCTTCTCTTCTCTTCTCTTCTCTTCTCTTCTCTTCTCTTCTCTTCTCTTCTCTTCTCTTCTCTTCTCTTCTCTTCTCTTCTCTTCTCTTCTCTTCTCCTCTCCTCTCCTCTCCTCTCCTCTCCTCTCCTCTCCTCTCCTCTCCTCTCCTCTCCTCTCCTCTCCTCTCCTCTCCTCTCCTCTCCTCTCCTCTCCTCTCCTCTCCTCTCCTCTCCTCTCCTCTCCTCTTCTCTTCTCTTCTCTTCTCTTCTCTTCTCTTCTCTTCTCTTCTCTTCTCTTCTCTTCTCTTCTCTTCTCTTCTCTTCTCTTCTCTTCTCTACTCCTCTGCTGGTGGCACAGCTCCTCAAGAGCAGCACACCTGCTGAGGAGAGGGGACCACCTCTCCAGCCCCAGAGAGAGGCCCCAAGGATTCCCTGCAGCCTGGACTCACTGGGCTGCACCCACTGTCTGAAGCTCTCTTGGGGTTGAAGCCTCTGCCCTGATAGAGGCAGCTGCTCCACCACCTGGGGGAACCTGTGCTGTGGCACATGCCCGTACCTGAAAGCATGCAGGGTGGTCTGAACTGAGATGGGACCCCGTCTTTGTGCTCCTGCATCCATTCGCTACATTCTGGGAGCTGTGCTTCAGCCCTGGCCCCTCCCAGCCACACTTAAGGGTCTTTGACTCCCCCTGTTTGGGCGACTCTGTACCAAAGGCACTGGGTATGCTTGGGTCACAGACAGCTGGTTCAGATTGTTAGAAGCTGCTAGAGCTTTCTCATGCTCACACACACGGCCTTACCTTCTCCTTATCTGGCAGCAGATTCTCAGAGAGTGCCCAAGGGTCCTCTGAGGATCCTGGATCCAGAAGCAAAATTCAGCTAGGAATTTCAAAATTCTCTGCTGAACAGTATTTTCTTGATAATGATGAATCTTGATTGATGCAGTCATTCTCACAGAGCAGTTAGAACAGGAGAATAAGAATGCAGGTTTTCATATAAAGTAATCTACTGTGGTGTTTTTGAAATATTGTACTCTAAAAAGTAGGCAGACAGGTGAGCACTAAATACAGAAGTGCTTCTAAGCCAGCACTTAATTTGGGAACATGGAACCTGAAGGCCATCATAAAACCACCTCTCTGAAAGAGTGGGGCAACAATTTTTACTTGTTTTGTATTTATTTTTGGATAGTAAGTTTTAGAGGTGAAAAAACAAGATAATGGCATTAAAATTACAACATGGATACCACCTGTATCTAGTTTAGCATCAAGTTCAGCATTTTGACTTGATGGAGTCAGCACTTTTATCCATTAGCAAGTTTTTCTTACTAGATTTTTGAGCAAAAATGATTCAATAACTCATTTTCTTTGTGACACCTCAGTTTCTACTGCTGTGTAACTTTAGCAACCCTCTGATCTCATGCATTAGACATTAGACATCTCTCCCATTAGACATTTTCCTTGCCTTTCAAAGATGTGTGATTTTCTCTGACATGTGACTGATCCTTAAGGGGAGGAAGGAGATGAAGAAGCAGGGAAGGGCAATAGTAGTGTTTTATTCAATTGCCAGTGCGTAGCAAAATGCAGCACATATTTAATCAAGGAATTCTTTGTGGCTTTTCCAAGATGAGGTAGTGGAAATAACACTTCTCTGAAGCATGTTATGATAATGTAAAAACATTGCCCCTATAATTCAAAGGTGAAAACTGAAGTTGTAAGGAATTCAGTGATGTTTTCTGAAATCAAACATTATTCACTATAACATAAAATTAGGTCATCTTGTTCTGATTCTAGTGCATAGTTCAACATACCCCTGTGATAAGTCAGCCTCAATAATGCTTGGGGGAAAATAGATTCAGTAATTCAGGATTTCTCCAGGTTTTTTTCTATTTTTAGATACTTAGTTTATACAGCTTTCTTATGTGTTTTGTTATAACTGTTCTATGCTACCCTGCCAATTTGCATATCTTTCATCTTTGCTAGCAAATGAATTAATGTCAAAAATAAAAAATCTTAAGGAAAGATTAAGAATAGCAACTAAAATCTCATGAGATGAGAACTTCCTTAAAGTTTTTGGGTTTTTTTTGTTTTTTTTTTTCCATAAGGAGAATGCAAATAGAGGATGTGTTTGTCAGGAAGATTATGTACTTAGTACTAAAGGGTTTTATGTGGAGATTTTCTGAAATGTTGTCCCAGAAGTGATCACTTACTGGTAAAAGCTTTATATGAGATCCCATGAAAATAGAACTTTAATCTTTCAAGATAATCTAAATAATTTAGACAGGTTTATTTACAGAAGGATTTTCACAGAACACAATAAAGTTTCTGGAAACAGATTGCTCATGGTCTCTTTTGGATTAGGCTAGATTTTTAGATGTCATTTAAAATTTATGTCCTTTTTTGTTTTGTTTCAGTGGAATAACTTCTCCTAATTCCTTGATCATTTTTTCCCTGACAAAATGGGTTGTTTCCTTTCAGGCATCTCATAATATTTTTTTGCTTTTCTGAAACTCCATTCTGAAGAAAAAAGAGAATAAAATAGTGTGGTGGAAATGAAGTTGAAGAAATGTGATAGATATCCTGCTGGCAGACAAGAGAATTAAATGACAGAGTTGTGTGAGCTTGTCTACTTTCTCTTGGGGGAAACCATCTTGCAGTTCATTGATGTGGCATATCCTTTTTCTAAACATTCCCAGAGCACATATGTTCAGACCTTTGTACCTTACTTTTCTAAATTTGGGCCCTGGAGCTTGTTTTGCAAACATATGAGAAGCAGAAGCTTTCGCTCATGTGTCCCACTTTCAGAGTCACATGCAATCCAATTTCTAAGCTGTTATCATTGCTGCTGTATTAGACTGGTAGAGTACAGTTTAAACAGGCAGTAAAGTTTGTTTATCATCATTGCCAGAAGAAAGTACAACAATAGTAAAGTTTCCAGTAAATATGAGTAAGAATGGGAATTTTTCAAAAAGCCTTGTAACAGAGGATACTCTTGTTACAACCTGCCCCTGAAGGTGGCAGGTTCTTTTTGATAATAGATCCCTTGGGGAGGATTCAAGTGTAATGACACTAAATCATGGTGTTTATAAATATACATATGGCAGGTTTATTTCACCAAAATTTGATTGCAATGAAAAGTAGGTATGTAGCAAATTTGGTTGTTATCTGTAGAAATACAACAATATAAAAGCATAAAAATAGCACTTAGGACATGAATTCAGCTTCCTGATACTTTCCCTTCCCAAAACATTCTTATTCATTTTCATAGTGATACCTGATGACTGAATTAACTGGGTGAGCCGAATTTATTACTACTTCAGACAGATGGATGCAATATCAGGTGCTGCTTTAAAGTTCTGAATTATCTGGCCAATAATAAGCCTGGACCACTGTCTGGTTAGTTTATTTTTATTTAAGCTTTGACAAAGAAGGAAGGTTTTGGTGAGTTGTTTTCTATTATGTACCAAGACAGTCTTTTTTTGGCATCAAAATTCTTAAAGGATGGAATAATACTTGGTTTGTTTTAAAATTTAACTTTTCATTTATTTTTCCAAGGCCTGCACATAATCACCTGCACTAATCACCATGGTTTAGCCATTTGTCCCCAGAAAACTGCCAAGTGTTCCCTAGTGCAAATATTAGCTTAATGTCCTGTGTGTCAACGTGCGTTTTAGTCATGAAGCAGGATTAGGTGACATCCATCTTTTTTTTTTTAGTGCTCTTAAATTATATTGCAGGTCAAAACTTCTGCTGATAGCTTCCCCAGCTAAACATCTAATCAAATTAACTTTTTTTCTGCAAGAAAGAAAAATGCTTCAACCTTCAGTCTTTCTAAACATGGATGCTAAATCCCAACATCATTAATTCCTATTTTTCAGTCTCTAAAGAGTTAATCTAGAAGGCTATGTAGAATAATCAAGAGGTTTAAAAAAAAAAAAAAAGAAGATACTTTGACAGTAATTTTATCCTCATGTTGTTTAGTACATTTTTTTATGTTGCTCTAGTGGTATTTTATTTCTTCATAAAGACAAGGTACATTTCAGGAACTCTACATTTAAATGTTAAGCAGCCAAGCTAGCAAAAATTATCCTTCCTTCCCAGAGTAAAAGCTCTGCCAAAACTATTGTAGAGTCTACTTTCTCTTAATAAAATTATGTACATATTACTTCAGTTGATTGAGTTGCATGTGCATTTCAAGAAAAAGAAAAATTCTAAGGAAGCCTGGTGATATTTTTTCTGATATAGTTTTATGTGGTTACATATTTGGATGAGAATTACTAAGCAGCTTGTTCATAGATTCCTATTATCATCACTTGTAAGTGTGGCAATACATGGACCATGGGTTGGAAAGAGAAGTATTGCTCTAATGTCATTCACACTTAACCACAACAGTTGTTTTCTGTCTTTTCCAAAGACAATGATTGGTTGCAGATCCTCTCTTAGGCATGTGGATAGTGCCATTTCTTTTTCTGTTGTTAGATTACAGTATCGTGGTGCTGTTCATGCCAATAGCCTAAGGCAAAGAAAATGATGAGAAATATTGCTTTCTACATTTAGGAGCTTTGCATGGAGATCTACTGAAAATGGAAAGTTTCAGAGTATACAAAAAATCTGTTTCCCAAATTTTAAATAAAGCTCGTACTAGACACAATCTTTTCTTCATATGTTGTAAAATAAAATTCTCATGCTCAGCATAGATTTTGAGAAAAAAAAAAAAAAAAAAAGAAAGACAACCATGATGTCCTTGTCTCTGAAGGCAGAAGGCATTTTAAGAATCAATATTCAACAATAGACTGAAGAGGATTTAGTATGTCTGTACTTCAGTAGACTGGTGTTTTCCTTGTGAATTATCATAAAATGTTGATGTCCTGGAGATATTTCTGCCTCTGGAAACCCAGTGGTACTGAAGCAGAAATTACCTACTAGTGCAATTTTGATTCCTTCTTCCCACCTCTGAAAATCAGGAATAGTTCCTTACTAGTTCTGCCAAATCTGTAGTGGTAGAACTCTCTCCTTTTTCCATCTAGACCATTGACACTTTCTTGTAAGTGGAAGAGGAGACAATCAAATGTTTATCTCCTATTTTAAAGCTAACTGATTTCCAATTCAAGTTGTTTCATCCTATAGATTGATTCTGGAAATAATTTTAGACTTCACTAAGCCTGTGTGTTATATCTCTGTCCCTTACCAGACCTTGACTATCTTGTCTGGTATTCACCGTTTTGCTACAGCAGCCACTCATAAGAGATTTGATGGAAAATCTGCAGGCATGCTTCTCTGCCTGATTTCATAGAGGAATTGCTGTTCATTTGAGCCAGCTTTAGAGAGTGCTGAGAGCAGATGAAACAGGTGAGCTAAGCAGAAGTCAATTAGTAACAGTGCAATTTCTTTTTTGTTATAAAACAACTAAGTATCTACTGGCATATCAAGATGTACAGGTGATGAGGGGTTTGGGGACAGTTTTTTGGTTTTTTTTTGGTTGTTTTTTTATTTTAATTAGTCAGAGCTAGAATTTGTATAGTAACTGCCTTTTAGGGAAAAGTGTGACTAGCAGAAATTTACACTGCTGGGTACATTGAAGTGAAAACTATTTTAAACAGTTGTTGCTCTGTATGCAAACAAGGAGCTGAATTTAACTTCTGTTTGAGCACAGTAAGGCTAGATGAGCATCTGTAAAACCAAGTGATACTTCTGACAAAAATAACTGGATGTCTAAAATTGGAGTTTTATATGAAAATGTTGATGTTTTTCCTCCACTGTGCTGTCCAAGGAATTCTAGGAACTTCTGCTTTGTACTTCAGTGCAGTGTAGACATATGGCTTTGCTCAACCACTGAAGATGATGTGCTGTCAAAGACTCATACCAGCACTTGTTTCATCAAATAGTTTGCTATGAGGAGCAGGGAATTCAATCTGATTATCAAAATTTGATGTTTTGAAAGAGCATGAGAAATTTTTAACTGTTATGTTTCCATGACAACAGCTTTTCTTTTTTTCCAGTTGTCCTTATGATTTATCTTTGTCATTTGCTACATGAAAGGAAAGATTTTGTCAAACCTTTTGTGTTTGATTGGTCTGTCAGTGCCCCAGGAAAGGCATCCCTAGGGGGCAGAAGACAGGTTCTCATCGACTGATCCCAGCAGGTATGATGGAGCCTTCCCGAACTACTCCCCATTTTTACTTACTCTTATACAAAGTTTGCATTTAGGTGGAGCTAATGTGACTCTGGTCATACATGATGTTCAGTGGTAAAAGCCTGGAGGTGGAAAATGTCAGTATTGGATCTGAGGCAGCCTTTAGGATGGAAATGTACATCTGTGACCTTGCCCCATTTGCTGGTTCAACAGCAAGAAATCTCCTTTCTTCTCCCTTGTTGGACAGCTGCCATGTGGCTTATCACTTGCAAGATACCACCAAGTTCCCCCTCTTGCACGGATTTCAGCAGAGTCCTGCCATGATGTCTCCACTCTGTTCCACCCTCTCTTTAGTCCTCCTTTGCATGGATTGTGTGTGGGAAATTGGCATGGCTGCATTCCATCCAGGGAGTAGCAACTGTATTATAGCCTATAATTTCTACACTCTTATAACTTGTTAGAATGTGAATCTTTCCAGTTTTCTCTATTTTTTTTTTCCCTCAGGCATCTTGCCACGCCCTTCATGAAATTACAAAGTACACTGTTTTATATTTAATCATCACAACATTTCCTTGCTTCATCTTCACTGTAGAATATGCACACAGCTGCAATTACTGCCCTGTGCAAATTGTATAGAACATAAACTATCTATCTGCTGAGGCCAGAATATTTTTTATGTAATCAACATGATTAAATGATAATCAGGCTTCAATGATACTTTATGTCATCAATTAGATAAGTAAAGTTTTAAAATAGGTGATATAAGAACAACATTAAGAACACAGAGGTCAATTTTCTGTTCTTCACTGTGAATACATTAATAATTGCAAACCAAAGTATTGGGTTGTTTTGAGTTTCTCTGATTTTGGATGATTAGTTTCAGGTACTGAATAATTTTCATAGAGCTAAGGAACTTCAGGTCTCATTTAAAAGAATTGGAAAGTACAAACATACACTATCTGTCTGTCCAAATAAATAAACCAACTTCTTAATACTACTCTAACCAGAGAAAATCACAGTGAAGTCACCAATTTTCTTCCAATGAAAAAAAAAAAAAAAAACAAGGAAAAAAAAACCCACCAAAAAAACCCCCCACCACATCCATGAAAATGGGGACAAAGTGTCATTTGTTCTCATTCTGTAGTCACCATTGTTTCCCTGCACCAAGCTTGCCAAACTATCCCCTCTGCAAGACAAAAGAAGAAATCAGATGTATCTTTAGAGCTGAATCCATTGCCACCTGACAGTGCCTTGAGCAGGTGATGCAGCCACTGTTGTCCCTGAGTGAAGACAAAGCTCCATTTTCCATGTAGTCAGAACCTACTTTGTGTTAGAATGAGAAATACTTTTCCTCTCTGGATTATGTGCACTTTACATGTACATATAAAAGATCAAAAATACCTGTTTACTCTTTCACCAGTGCTTCAGGATTAGATTTCTGTGGTGACAGTTAAAAAAAATATGTGGAAAACTGTTCATTCCCTGAGAAGTGGGACAAACAGCAACTGAGTTTGTAAGGGATTTGTATTCTATATCCCTAATCTTTTCTTTCTTCCTGCTGCAGTAAGTATAGCTCTCTCCTATGGGAATATCTGTAGACAAGAGACAGCACTGTGGTTCATTTGGACCTGTTCATATATTGATCATCTGGCCAATACACATATCTGATGGCCAGCTGCTTGCTGTCAGTCTGCTACGGGCTCTGCTCTCCCTGCATCTCATTCTTAGTAAGACTCTCTACCTAACAACCCACTTTTAGGAAACTTCTAGATAAGCAATGGACTATGTTTGATAGATGGATAGAAATTATCCAAATGCTTAAAAAGTCCGCCAAATGGAAAATCAAATATTCAAAGCACTTATTTATGTCTTGTTCCTCTAAGAAATAAGCTAAACATATATTCCATCAATGTTATTCATGTCTCAGTTTCAAGTACTCCAAAATTAAAAGATATAACAATTAGGATGGTCTTTGTAGACTGATTTTAACAACTTTGTGAATATGCTTTGTATTTTAAAGATACTGTATTTTCCATCCTTACCTGGAATTTAGGTAATTATTAGGACTGCAACTTGTTGAAATTTGCTATAGATATTTCTCTGAGATTTACACACAGAGGTCAAAGTCCTAGATTCAGGTCCTAGCAGTTGCTTGTGCTTGTGAACGCGTGCAAACACACACACACACACACTTGCACAAAGAAAAGTCTTGTCAGTGGTTTTTTTTAAAGTACCAGTACTTCTTGCAGAGATATTTAAGATTAGTAGCTATTGATTGGGCTTGTTTCTGCTCTCATTTAATTGACACAAACAGGGGTTAGACTAACTTAAATCAATAGGGAGCACTGACCTATATTAGGTTGTTTTACATAGAGTTTAAACACTGAATGCTGATTTTTTTTCATAATTTTCAAGTGAATGGCAATATGTTTTACAGTGATAAGTAGATATAGGCTGTTGGAATATAAGTCGCAAATCCTAAGATTAGTTCTGATGTTGCAAGGTCATTGTGAGACAATAATGGTAAAAGTAGCAGCTGTCTTTGCATGTAGGACACTTTTACATGCCAGTGCAGGTATCCTTCTAAGAAAAAAAGCTTCTTGGGGATAAAATTTATCTTTTGCTGTTCTTCACTTTTAAGTAAATAACTATTAAATATAAATATTTAAGATCTATCTATACTATATGGAGTTTTCAAGTAAAGAATTTCAAGTACAGATATTAGACTGTTTAAATCAACTGCAGCATTTTGAATTTGGTCCAATTGTCTCCTATGTGTAAGGCATTGCTTCTAATTTAGCTGATCTAAGAGGGAAATATATTTCTTACATGCCTCGCCTTCTGAGCCCTCCATCATGTAATCTGGTAGATTTTGGCACCTGATAGGTGTAATGTCAGATATTTCAGTGAGGTCTTCAAGATGGCTGCAGGAAATGACTGACAGTCTGTGTCTTTCTAGTGTATGTAAAAAAAAAAAAAATTCCTTGAAGCAAATATGATTTCCTCCCAAAAAAACGTGTATCTTTCTGAAATGACATTTATCCATTCCTTGTTCTATTTTCCCTTAAAATAGATACAAGAGAAAGAATCAGGTATATATTTCAAGTTGACATTGAAAAATGTAGTGCTTGAAAATTCTGTGCAGAGATGATTTCATATTTAGGAAAAAAATGAAGGGTCTAAAGGGATAAAGTCATGTCCTGTTCTTAGATGCAGAGATGTTTAGAAAATTTCTCTAATGGATGATAATAGTTTGATGAATGGGACCTCTACATCTAGAGACAACAAATATTAGTAACTCTAGACTCCACTGTACGTTTAACATATGAAAGTGATGAGAACAAAATGAGCTTGAGTCTCATCTTTCACTTGGGGAAAATTGAGAGTGGTTCTCCTGAAATCAGTAGAAATATATTAAAACAAAGATTTCATCTCTAGAAGAGAAATAGACCAGAAGAAGTTATTCTGCTTTAATTATTTCTAAATAATTCCCACATGGACCTTCTGTTCATGGAAAAAATGTTATTGTATTAAGAATAATTCTAGTAATTTTTTTTCAGATAAGCCAGGTATAATAACCTAATATCAGAATTTTTTTAATCTGAGGAGATCAAGTGGTTTAAACATTAGCACTATGATACAAAGGTTTGGATATTGAGTTACTGATTTAATTCTAAAATATATTCTCTTAATCAGCAGCTTTTTGCTGACTCAGCTGGTAGGCTCAATCTATCACAGTACACTTTCTCTAAACCACTTTATATTTAGTATCCTACTTGACGGAATAAATTAATAAAAGATTTGTTCTTCATCACTGAAAAAGACATATATTCTGGAATATAAGTGATCACAGACATTATCTAACTGTAAAATT
The DNA here is from genome assembly GCF_027477595.1 of Haemorhous mexicanus. Lineage (NCBI taxonomy): Eukaryota > Metazoa > Chordata > Aves > Passeriformes > Fringillidae > Haemorhous > Haemorhous mexicanus. Next base: position 59,616,295 of record NC_082345.1, on the reverse strand, counting down.
TTGATAGAGGCTAAGTCATATATTTTCTTTTTCCCAATTTTAGAAAACTTTGTTTTTTAGAGAAATATCTATAAGAGAGAAAAATTAATACCTAAAGAGAAAAGAAAAGCTGTAAGGAGGTTGTTTTCATCCCTTCATTCCTATGACCTTTTAAAACTTTGGGATGTCAGTACTGGTTGTCAGGTTATGGTATCTCCTCACACTTCTTCAGGGACTCTCTGATTTCAAGAATATTACACTGTCTGTATGCCAAGCTTTAACTTACTCTTTAGTAGGCATTATTAAAACTGGCTTTTATAGAACTGCACTGGCAAAACAATCCTCAGTGTGGCAGTGGGACTCTAGCCTCCTTAGACAATTTTAGATGTATTATCCACACTGGTTCAGCAGAAAAGTGTAGGGGCAGATGAGCTTCATCTCACCTAACATAGCAATCACATGTACATTTTTACATCTGAGCTAGTTGTCTATGTTTTCTCTTTAACTGATGAAAGGAAAGGCCTTTCTGAGGGAAATTCACATAACCTTTACCAGACAAGCCTTGTGAGAAGTGGTAAATGGCATTTCCAAAAAAAAATCCTTTTTTCTCCATTGACTATCAATTGAATCTTGGCAGTTGAATCTTAAATATGTACAGTGGTGAAGTTTCAATTTACATGAGAAAACTTAATTTGAGTGTCACAATTTCACCCTTAAGATCATCCTCTCTGACTATGTAAGTGAGCTGATGACTTAGGAGACAGCCAGAGCAAAGGTACAAGCCAGAACAGGCAGATGTGTCAGATGTGCATGATGGGCTTAGAGCCACTCTGAGAACTGTTCATGCAGAGCAGCACTGGCAAAACCAGCAGGTTGGGTGCAGGCAGGAAGGATGCCTCTGTCCAGTCAGGTATTGTCTCCGTGCATTGAGTACCAAATTCTGTGCTGTGCTGATCTTTTCCAGTGGTTAGCATACTTGTGGGTAGGTATTTGTTTATTTACTAACTTTAATCAGAGAGAAAGGAGTCTTCTATAGTTGTAACGTGTTTTGCATTGATCTGGCTGCAAAGAATTCATTTGTCCTGTGTTAATGACTAACTGCCAGAATTTGTCTTCTGCCTTGCTTTGTCTGTGTAGCTGAAGACCTGAACTTAGCAGATTTTCCAACTAATCAGTTTGCTACTGACTCAGTATCATCAAAGTAAAATATAAAGATGTAAAATTAGCCCTACAACCTCCATACAATGTATTTTAGCATTGAGCCATGTTATCTAACACATTTTATATTATTAGGCTTTAGTACCCTGATCTTAAAATGTTTTGCAATTCATAGAAGAAGGATCAATCTGAGTGGAGTTGCAACACTTCCTTTCATGGAAAAAAATCAAACAACTTTTCTGACGGGACATAATACTGAAGGATCAATGGGATGACACACAGACAATAAAAAAGCAGCACTGTAGTTATTGCAAAATCATTTGTTTGATGAGTTTAAAGACTTCTTTGGACATTAGCAAATTAACTTGAAATAGAGTGAAACGTCTATAAGAAATTAGTCAATCTAAAGCTGCAAAAGGAGGAAGTATAGACATTAGACAGTCATTTGCTAGGGTGCTGAGATTTGTTAGTTCACCTGTGGAAATGAACATAACTTGCTAAGGGTGTTTTATATGACATGTAAAAGATGGCTTTAAATTTAATCACAAGACTATTTCTCAATATGTAAAGTAGAGGTATACATCACTTTAAAAACTTTGCTCCAAAATATACATAATAAAAGATGACATATGAAAAACTGGTGGAAATAGGCCAATAGGTAATGAACTCATTTACAGCTTGACTATACTGAGATTTAGGAAATGTCTTTTAATAGTTACATGCCAACTAAACCTAGCATGGAAGAAAAATAAATTCACAAATAACTATAGATTAGGTACTAAAGATGACCAAATTACATTTCAGCTTTTTTTTTTCAGTATATTCAATTTTTTAATTTCAAATATTTCATACCTATTCATAATTAGAACATTATGGTAGCAGAACGCAATCAAAACCTTATTTAATTATCTATGTAGACTCAATGCAAGCCTGTGTTAATCCGAGCCATACTTCCTTGGATATTAATGTAATCTGTAGAAAAGAGATCTTAGAATGAAACAATAGAAGATTAGACCATTAATTACATATTTTTAAAATTTTTATACATCTAGTAATTAATTTATGAAATTCAGAAATTTCTTTACCACATAATTGGCAAGTGATTCTCACCAAGAGGGTGGAATCAGCGCTCGCTTGTCAGGCTCTGTTCTCCACTGATGTCTGCCCTGACAACACATGTTCATCTTGGCACGGCTTTGGAAGCAGTGTGATAGTGATGCTTTCTGTCCCAGAGTTGCAAATGGTGCTGCAATTGATGCATTGTTAACTGTGATGGCAGTCATGGACTACTACCATAGCTTTATTCTTCAGGCTGCATTTTCCAGGATGAAGGAGCTGGATGTTGTACACATCTATATCTGTGTCTCTGTGTGTACTCTCCTTAGCTGTTGGCACACAATTGTGTTTGAAGCACGCAGATGGGCAGCTCAGTTCCATTTACCTCTGGTGTGCATTCTGTCATTGGCAGCTGATACGAGGAAGCCACAGGGACACATCTCCATACAAATGTGATTTTAAAAAGGCAATTTTCCTTTTTTATGGTGGCTTTACAGAGTTTTCACAAAATTTAATGTGCAGATGACTTGCTGCAGCATATTGAAAGTCAAAAGGCCTCATTCAACTTTTGTGTTTAACAGATTACATGATGTCTCAAAATTAAAATAGCTGCAATTATAAAATATTATTTGTAGTAGGAGACAGTGGACTTCTTTGCAGAGTTTGTATTTAATCATGCAAGATACTCAGCTGCTCTGAAGAAAATAAATTAGGCAGATATTAAAAACAATCAGTATAATTACTATTTAAATGCAGGTTTAAAGTCTTAATGCTTTTGAATTATAGTTCATTATCCTTACAGTGAGAGCAGCCTGTATATGGCAAGAAAGATTGTGAATCTTTGTTACTGTATTTATTGCTGTGTTTTAGTACTGTTGCTCTCTCTGCTGAGCAGTGCTTGAGCACAATGTTCAGATAACACCATCTCTGGAGAGGGGACACTCCTTGGGCCAAGGCAATGTTTCTTCCCCTTTGCCTCCCCTGTGCTGGGCTGTGCACAAGCTGAGAGAGTCTTCCTGTCTTTAATGTGGTCAGTGTCAGGAGAAGCAAAAGTGCTTCCAGCACTAATGGGGCTCTGGGCCAAGGGAAAACACATTCTCATGCTTAGCTGTTTCCACTTCTACAACACCCATTCCACGAATCTTGCAGGACAGCAGGTGAAAGAGAAGCATGTCTTTGGACCATAGATGATCATGTTGACTGTACTGATTTATAATTACTAAAACTGACTGAAAAGAAATTGAAAAGTAGAGACATGAAAATTTCCATAAGTATTCAAATATTTATAAATTAATTTTAAACCCTCCTATTAACTAAGCTATATGTAGCTGCAAAGTCTCAGTAGTCTATGAATTTATACAGTTAGCTGATATAAGAAATAATATATTTACTCCTTAGAACTTTCAGGTGCTTTTCAAATTTCACTCTTCTTAACCCTGCACCATATCCAAAATGATAAATCCTTGTCATTCCTCATACTAGAGAACTCTTGCTTTTGCAAATGCTTTCCACTTGACCTAGTGTTTGATAGTTATTTTATTGATTTGAATCACAGTTCTAATAGAAGAAACAATAAAATTACTCAGAGATGTTTGTGGAATTATTCTTTAAATGAAAAAGATTAAGAAAATCGAATACATGGAATTGCAAAAAATAATTGAAATAATATGATTAAATAGTTCTCAGTTCTTCTCAGCATGATGGAAAGCATCTGTCTTTGACATTTTTGAATGATGAGTAAGTTTTATTAAGTTAAATAAAATGAATAGTTTTTCAATGAAAATGGTTTTTAGTAGAACCCTAAGTATGCTATTCCTAAATTTTACAATTCACATCAGTTATTTTAAACTACCAAATTGCCCCTTAATTTTTATATTGAACAATTTATAGGATCCATTCTGTTATTAACTTTTCATTTTCTATTTTTCTATCTAAATAGTTAAATGGCTACAGACCTTTGCTGGGGATTCATTTTTGTTGACATCAACATAGCCGTTCACCATTCACATCATTCCAACCAAACTTTGAAGATTCCAGAGATCAAAATGATTTTGATGTACTAGTAGTTATAGTTGCAATAATTATGTGTTGTACTTTTGTATATAGAGAATTTAATAAAAAGAAAACTTCTTATAAATGATGATCACCTGTATAATAGCATCTAATTTAATGGGAAGGCATCAAGGACAGTTTTTTATAAATTCATTTTTAAATCCATTTTTTGAGATAAAATGTATTACATATCATCCCCAAGAGACATAACATTATCTTTTACTTGCACATGTTTGTGTCTTGCAGTCATTGTGCTTGATATGAACTTCTTTTCCTCATGTGTTTAAAAGAGCGTCCTACTACATGGCATATTGGACTCATTTGCCTTGTTTTGAAAACCTTGCTACCCCCCACAAATTGTTTACTCTTCCCATTTTAAATAGTTTTAAATTCTGTCACTTTTTCATGTAAATATTGGCTCTGGACAAATTTAGATCTTATTTAGATGATTCAGCTTTAGGGAAAACTATTCAATAAATAGATACCACTTGGAACTGGAAATCTTTAAGATTTTTTACATTTTTTTGCCTTGGTCTGGCAAATCAGTGAATTGGGAAAGAAGTAAAAATAAATCAGTGTAAACAATCCCTTTCTAATGACATTTCAAGTTTTACAATTTCAAGTTTTACCAGAAAAGGATATCACTGAGCATTCTTTAGTTGAGAAATTCTAGTCCCAGCTCTGCTGACCACCTGCTGTATGATAACTGAGTCACTTCTCTTCCTCAGGTTTTCCATCTGAAAATGGAGGTACTGATACTGCCTTCCACACTAGAGGGTGAGATCTAGAAATATGCAGTCATGGAGTCCTAGAACATCCCAGGTTACAAGCAATCTCAAAAGATCCTCTGATCCAACCTTTCATGGAAAAGGGAATCTAGATGACATCACATAGCACTCAGTCCAATAACACCTTGAAAACCTCTACCATATCCATGGGGAAGTTGCTGCAGTGAATAATTATTTTCACTGTGAAAAAATATTTTCCTTATGTTGAGTTGAAACCTCTCCTGGTGCAACTTTTACCTGCCACCCCTTGTCCTCTCCATATGGCTCCTTGTGAATTGAGAGCCTCTGTCTTCTTTGCAGCTGCTGTCACTGTCACTGTTAATAATTAACCACTTTTGCAAATTCTCTGTATTGTGGATTCTCATGTAGGGAAATCTTTCTGACAAGATTTACGGAGCATAGTTCAAATGGAAATGTGACTAATCTTTCAAATTCCAGAAAAGTAAAATTCCATCTTCAAGTTATTGAAGTACTTGCTATGAAGATACACCAAAGGAAATGAAGGACTATTGAATAATATTTGAGCCAGGCTTCTTGCATTTTGCACTGTCATTACCAGTGGATCAGAGCTGTGGAGAGAGAATTTACTTGTGATATGCATAACAAATAAATTTAACATTAGTTTATGCAAATTCCTTGAGTTATTGTTTTAGTAATCTCTACCCAGATTATAATTACAAAATGTAGCCTAACTTCTCAATATTGGTAAAGTTATTGGAAAAACCTGAGTATATCTTATCACAAGGCCTTTTATCTTTAATTATTTTTATTTTTTTTCTTTTGGAGTTCTGCAACTCAGTTTCAATTTATGTTATTCAAATTCTTATTTTAATCTGCAGTTCACATTTTTCAAATCCCAAATATCCAGAGCCACCCTAGTATCATTTTGTCCCATTGGCTTATAAATCATATGGTCTTTTAAACACCATCTAACATTATCATGAAACAACATTTTAAAAAGATATAGTTGAAATAATATAGTCATTTCATGGACCATGCTTTATTCATTTTAGTCAATGATTTTTAAATGTTCCAGGAAAATAGTTCAGAATAAATCAGTTTCGTGGTATGGCTTTCCTTTTCACATTCTATTTTTTTTTTTAATTTAATCTGACTATTACTAAACTGCTATATTTTTAGTTTTATTCCTGATCAATAATAGCTATGCAGTTTGTTCCAAATGGCCAATATTAAATATCCTTTCTCAGTCTCTTTGTAAGGCTTCTGTAGGTTTGACAGCTTATCTTCCAAATCTTCAGTGCATAGGTTCATTTTGAACTATTTCTGTACAAACTAAGGTTGAGCTAAGGAATTGTTAGATTTTTGAAACAAAAATGAAATGAAACTTAGATTTGCTGTAATAATTTAGATTGTTTTGTTGTAAAATATAGAAATTGCAGGAAAAAAAGGAAGCCTATAACTAGAGTCAGTAATGCCATAAAAAATATTCAGAGGAGTCAATGAAACCATACGCCAAGTTTAAAACGATTTCCCAACATATTGTAATGAACTTGAGACTTGGAAAATGATGAAGCATCACAATAAAAATTTGCTATGGAAATAAAGGAGGAAGAATTTTGGTACTTCAAATGCTGTCAGTCAAAAAAGTATTGTTTTATGTAAAACATTTTTGTTAGGTGAACTACCCAAAGAAAAAGTCAAAGTGGACTGTGTCCTGGACAACAGAAGAGCCAATGTTTTCTGCCCGCCTGAAAAAGAAAAACTTTTCCCTGATTGAGAGTCCTATGTGTGATTAAGCCCTGAACATGTAAGACAAAGTACTTCAGAGGATATCTCTGTCAAAGTACCAGCATAATCTTTATCTTCTCTTTCATGGTAATCAATGCCCACTGGTTCAAGGGAATGCACTATCTAGGAACCACATAGTGTACCAAGAAAAAAAAAAAAATTAACCCTTGCAAGTAGCAGAAATATTGAAATGTTCTTAAAATATAAACATATTCAAATGTTAACAAGCACAAAGAGATATTAATTAATATTGCTTATTTCTTGTGCCTTTTTTTTTTTTTTCTGGTATAAAATCCAACATGAGATCAGTTTTTACTGTGTAGTCCCAAGATCTTAAGGGGTAAGTGAGGCCTCAAAAGGTAAAAGGATGGTGAGGTATCTTAGGAGCAGAAAATGTTGTATCGAGCTATGCCAAACTCATGTTACCTGTTATGAAATGATATGAATTCCAAAGAAGCAAGGACCAGAGATGAAATTGTGGTTTCAAAAGCACCTATGATTTTGTCCCACTAAATATTAATGCTAGCAAAATTAGACCCATATGAAGTGCTGTGGAGAGTACTGCATCACGTATGCTCTATAACTGGTATTATTTCTTTGTGGGCTTCATCACTCTGAACTGATGAATCAAAGTAAACCCATATTTTTGTTAATTTACTTACAAGCAGTGTGTATACTAAGTGCCTAATCTATTGATTTAAATTGCTTTTTAACATGGACCTGGTATGCAGGTATGCTTTAATATGCACCGCTATGTGAGTTTAGAAGCTTTCAGTTCTTCCTGTCTTTGAAGTGTACTTCTCTGAGTATAAATGTTTTGTTGCTTACAAAGAGAAGTTATTTAAACCTGAACTCATGTTTGCATGTGAGTTGAAAACATGGAGTTACTGTCCTTTAAGCTGACGTTACACTTACACTGAATACAGAAGAAGCAAATGTTACAATTTTCATGAGCAAGAGGGGTCAGGTTGTGTTCTCTTCACTGCCTAAATTAAACAGCCCTCTTTTTACTTACCAGCATTTATCAGTACTCTGAAGTGTCTATCTACCTATCATAATGAATTCATTTTTCTGGCAGTGATCCTCTCTTGATTTTTACTTAAATCAGTATTTTTCATGCACTAGGCAAGTGAAAAAAAGTTACTAATTGTCATGTCTGGGACAGTACCATTTTTAAAGGGTTAAACATTATCAAGTGATACAAAATAGGCTTAATGATGTTGGTTGTCTGGTATCTGACTTCAGACACTATGGTCATGCACCTCATTTTACCCCTGTTCCTGGACGAGAAAAGAGAGAAGCAGCAGCTGAATTGATCTCACTGTTGGTTCAGCATCAAACATTTTGGTCACACTTCTGCAAAGAAAACAATCTCTGAGATTGTTCCAGACAACGTTACCCCATTCCATCCACCCTCACATCCAGCTCCTCAAAGGGAAAATTGTCAGCTGTGAACATGAATAAACCTATCCCATCATTTTTCCTTGGTCATTCTATGAACAGTACCCAGAAATTTCCAGCTGTACTAGCAGCCATCTCCAGTAGCCCTCAACATTTTAGGAGTTGAGTTTCAGAAGTCAAACTGTCTTCAGTTCCTTAAGGAAGTATGTGAAGAACACTGTCTAAAACATATATTTAATATGTGATTTGTAGACAATCTTCATATCTATCAGCATCATTCCACAGAGAACTGAGAAAATCTCAGTCATGATGGCTTTTGCATCATTGCAACTGAAAGTGGAATATTATTTTCCAGTCAGTGTGCAATGAAAACCTTTCAGCAACCAAAACTTACTTGTGTTATACCTCAGACAGGTGAAACACAAGCCTGAAAGAGGTCAGTTTTCTGTCTAGAGATCACAAAAAAAGGACAGAAGTTCTTATGAGGATGTGGAAATCATTATAGTGACTTAGTTCAGACTACCAAATTTTCCCCCCACCCCATATCTTTTCTAACACAGAAAACTACTACCAGAAACCACCCCAAATCTTTTCTAACAGAGAAAAAAAAATGCTAATTGTTTATTCTTAAAACGTTTTGAGTTGAAATTTTTTCATTAATGGGTTTTGCAGACTTGTCCTCAATTTTACATTAATTTTTCAGCAAAGAGCTGTGGAACGGGAATAAATTAAATTAAATATGATTTTTTTTAAGCAAGAACTAGGAGATTGGAATGGGAAAGTCTTTCAGTTTGATTATTTTCTAAAAAAGTAGCTTTACTGTAGCTTTTTTGTCATAAGAAATAGGAAAAACAGCCAATTGTTACACACAGTTTGTAGAAAACTCCTTGGTTTTTTCCCTATGCTGAAACATTCTCTATGTTCAGAATTTGTTGAAATTTCAACATGATAGACCATCAAGTATGGTCTTTAAGACTGAGAATAAAATAGTTAAGGGAATATTCATGCTGTTTTTCATATGAAACTGACATAATGATGTTAATGGTGTTATGACACAATTTAGAAGAACTTTTTGCTATTTTTGAACATTTATCATAAAGACTGGAATTAGTGTTGATCTTTTATATTTTTTTAGGATTATGTATTTAAGCATACAGGGGTGTTCTTTTAACATATTTCATATGAGGATTTTTTAAATAACTCCAAATAATTTTGCTTACTTATTTAAAATGGAACTGTTTTTAAGACTGCCATTTCATTTTAATATATCAATGACATCAGTGCTTCAGGTTGTGCTTTTAAAGTAGCAAGTTTCAATAATGCACTTTCATCATCAAACAAATGGTCTGTAATAGTGTTGAAAATTATGATCTTTTTAATTCCCCTTAAGTGATTTATTTTGTTTAACTGTTTTATTGGCCAGCACTAAGTACTGCATATGAGATAAATCTGTTTCTGAAGAGGCAAGGAAGGCTCCTTTTCTTCTGCTTGGGTGGCTGTGGGCATGTAATGGCATTTGCAAAACTGCTGAAATTTTCAGTGCCTCTTTTGGAGATTAATTTCTTTTTAGATTCTTCTGGGTATTCAATGGGGCATTCAGCCTAATTTTCTCCACTTTTGATTTTGTTGGTAACAATGAACAGGATTACAGGGAGAAAGTCTGCCAAATGCTATCTCCAACAACCTTGCAGGGCCAGTGGTGTGACAAAATATATAATTAACAACTGCATTAGTTTACTTACTAGCTGTGCTGGTAAGCAAATGGAATTCTGAATTCAATAGATAGTCAACTATGCCACTACCTTTTCTGTTAATTTTACTTTCTCTTGTTGAGGGTACGTATTTTTTAATCACTCACTTTTTTGGTCAGTATTTTTGACACACTCTCAAGTATTATGCCTATTAGTTTTAGCAGGATATTACAGCTGTGGTTGCAGGTCATAATAGAAACCTTCTTTGGTGTTCAGACCAATAAATAAATTAAAAGAAGGGCTTTAAGCTCTGTATGATAAAATGAACCGAAAGTAGGGCAGAGAAAGAACAACCTTTGTAAGGAGCCTAGCCTGGGGCTAAAAGTTCATTGTGTATTTCAGACCGTGGTGCAACAACGGCATGAAGAGTTAGTGACTGAGGATTTTCACTGCCTCAGGATACTGGTGATTCAGCTGCATATAATGATAGGGAATGCTAAGAATGCTCTAAATAAATCCCGTGTCCATAACTTGTAATTTGTTACTGGAGCTGGGGGCAGGATGAAAGGCCTGACAAGGGTTCATAGCCAGCAGGATGCAGTATAGATCTTGTTGCTATACGTGTTCACTGGGGAATGCAGAGTGTATTTTATTAGTGTGATTTTATAAAAAAGATGAAAAAAAAAATGCAAGAGAAATAAGGCATGAATTGATGGCATATAAAATATTTACTGGTAGACTAAGAGAAGCATGAAATTTGCAAATAGTAGCACACATTCTCCTAAAAATCAGAGGTGTTTAAGCCACCTTCCATTTGAGAACCCTCATACTTCGGCATTCTGCTTGTTTCTGAAGTACATTTCAAGATGTCCTATCAAATTCTTCTTTCTTCTCTATATGTTTTACTTGTCAAACCATGGCAAGCAGCACCTATGTGTCTACATAAAACAATCTGAAAAACTATTAAATGGTTCATTTTTATTTATATGCTTGCAATTTTCAGCAAAATTAATATGTTTGCACTTCTTTATTAGGAATACATTTCTAATCTGAACTATTGGATTAGGATTTTACTGGGATGTGATGTTTCATTCTTTTCTGTTTTCTTTTTTTTTTTTATTTCTCTAGTGTTGGTTTTCTACTTCTTTCTTGAACCTCTACAACTATTAAATATTTTATTGAAAAGGTTGTTACTAGGTTAAAATACAGGAATACTTAACATGTAAATACTGCTTTGAACAACTGATATATGAACTACAATATTTTGAATTATAAGTCCTTGGCCTTTCCTCTTTCACTAATGTGATGTCTTCGGAAAAATTACAGTTACCTGGAAACAGAGGAGTTCCATGTATATAATTCACAGTAGTAGCATTTTTTAATGTTGTTCATGGTGATTTTTGCTTAGAGGTTGAGTGAAATAGCCTAAAAGAGTGTATGGTTATAATTTAGTTACTCATCTGAAAAACATAAACCACTCTCCCTGCCCAATGCCTTAGTAGAAAAATTTCCCCCTGATTAAGATGTTTATTGAAAATGAAAATAATCATTCTGGTTCCATTATTATAAATAATTGGTTTATTTAAATCGAGATGCTGTTCATTCCTCTCCCTATTCCAGTATTTCTCATCTCTGCTTCCTTAACATGAAATCCATAGCACATCTCACCTAGAAATGTAAAATTCCATCATGCGAAGTGCCCTTTCTAACCTGCTGCTACACTTTAGCACAAATGTCAGTCAAAATTTTTCAAAACATTCCTTGGGGCAGTTGGCATTAGGCAGGCAGCCTACTTAGATTAGCCAGGTAAATTAAAGAATTCCTCTGACATGAAGCAAAGCTATTTATCTGAGAGAAAATCTCTCTTAGAGCTTTAAACTTCAAAATGTAGTGGCTCCTGATAAGTAATGCCATACTTTGAATGTCAGTTAACTCCATCAGGAGGTGGAGGAAATACTCTTACATTTTGTGGTATACCTATGCTCACACAGGTCCTGGTGTCAGGAGTACAAATGCTCCTGGTCAGTTGGTGAGAATCAGGCTTTTAACAGCAAGCGGGCTGTGTGTGGAGATGAAAGATGCTGGAACACAGGTGAGCCTTGCACAGCAGTGCCACTCTGCCCTCTAAACCTGCTCCAAACCTTCACCCCAGCCTGCAGCCTGTCTGTTCAGCTATGTCAGTCCCACAGTTGTATTCCTTGAAATGTGAATTTGGCAATTTATATCTGAATATATGTATTTGCATGGCTGTCTTTGATCCAGATAATACATGTTTTATTTCTTGAATAGTTTGTGTGAAATGTGTACTCTCCAATTGCATTCATTCTCTTATTCTGGTTTGAAGAGAGCTTTTAAGCCCACCTAAAACTGCTTCAAACAGTGGTCATGTAAAGTGGGCTTCATGGAAGAGAAGAGGGATGAAAATGTCCCTGTGCAAAACAGAGTTACAGAGGCTTTGGGCAGAGAAGAAGCAGGTGGCATACAGATTTTGTCCTTGCTCCAAGTAATGTCTGTCCATGGCCTATGACATGTAGGATGTGTAACCATGCTCCTGAATATCCTTACAAGGGAGCTCATGCATATTTTCTTATGGTTACATCTAGGTACTAACTAACTCCAACCTGTCTAACAGAAGGGCTTTTACTAGGTTTCCTACAGTTGTTGGAGCTACATACAGAGTCTGAAAAGCTGGGTAGATACTTTTCTATATGCAGTTTATGCTGAGGTCTGGCTTCTGAGACTCTGTTAATTATACAATGTTTGAAGTCATTTAGGGTATGGCCTTGTGAGCTGTTAAGTAATTAATGCAGGAAGTACCCTAGATCAATTCTGAAAACAAGATTTATCCTCTGTCACTTTGGTACTTATAGAAAGAGTTTCTCTCAAGTTCTTCATCAAAAATCTTCTTATTTTCAGTTAACATAATACTCAACTTTTCTTCTTTAACTTTAGACTGATCTTGAGTTAAAGCACATTTTGTTTTGAGTTAAATTAACCACACTCATATTGTGTCTTGGATAGTAATTCTTAAATAGCTGGACATTTCCTAATTAGCTGGACATTTCATTATAATGGTGCTTTATCTATCAGATAAAAAACTTCATCAATAGAAATTATGCTTACAACTGCTAATTTCCTTTATTAATGTCCATAAAGACTAAAAATATAAATCAAAGAAAGCAAAATGCAAAAATCAAATTTCAACAACATTATAATAAAGTGTTGAATTGATAAGCCCCTTATAGATGTTTTTAAAATAATGATAAAAAGACAAAAAGCTGAAAGGGGAAATATCTCCATTATAATCCAAAGGAGACAAGGATTTGTGTATTTACATTTACAAGATATAGTATTTATTATATACTGAGTTTAATGCTAAACAGTTTACCAACCTTCTTCGTTATCGTAATTTCTCAGCAAGATATTGATGTTTTGATTCATGTTTGTGGTTTTTAGAACTGTGAGTCAACACAGCAGAGAGCACTTTAAGAGGAAATGGTTGCCTCCTCTGAAGCTGCTTTGCTGAAAAGAAAGGTATTGGTTGCCTTTCTGCACATATTACTTCCAATAACCATCCTTCCCCAAGTTTTGGAAATGGTGAGTCACCGCTCTTTGGACCAACAGTCAAAGGGAAGCCATTTCCTAAGGCAGGATGGGGAAAAGCCATTGCTGCCAGGAATTTGTCCTTTTCCAGTGGGCTCATTTTTTAGCAGATTTGCAACATTTCTGTGCTAAGACCAGAAAGGCACAGTAGTTATTTTGTGCCTCATTTACCTCCAATATCTCCTAATTGTTGCTGTAGGGGTTTAAAATAGATCCGTGGCAATAAAGGAATGCACATAACATTTTTTTGTTTCTAATGGGGTAATAATAATATATTTAGTATTTATTGCATTAACGGCTGGTAAAGGATAACTCAATTATTTCAGACTCCATTTATTAGGATATCATTCAAATGGGTAACTCAAACAGCTCATAACTTAAAAGATTAGAAGATGACAACAGATAAAACTAAAAGAAAGGAGAGTGGATAACAAAGATAATTAGAGGGTTTAGCACAAAAAAAGTGAAGTGAAATACTTGGTTGTTAAGCTTTTTATTACTCAATTTCTACCACTGTGTATGCCAGCAGGAGAAATTTAAGAGTGAAGAAGATGCTGGTATCAGAGACTTTGACTTGAAATTCTTTACGTGTAGAACAATTTGATTTTTGTACTTACTGTGACTGGCAGCCAAAACATAAAGACTGGCCTTGAAGGAAGATAATATATTGAGAGGGAAAGTACAATCAATTTTGTGAGAGCTTTGCAATTTAGGAAAAGTACTGGGTTCAAAGGGTAGAAGTGAGATCCAGTGAAGGTGAAGAAACTTTAAAAAATTAAGTATTAGTGGGTGCTAATATAGAAAATTATTCTACCTTCCAGAGTTTTAAAATTATTAAAATAGGAGTAATCTGAGAGTATGTTAAGCACTTGAGGTCAGTAAGAAATTGCTGACTAACTATTAATTCTTGCTAAATAAAATTTAAAAAAAAACAGGGAGCAGTTATGAGATTTGAAAAGTTAGGATTCTTTCATTTTACTCCATAGATAATTAACAGCCTACCTGAAATTGTTTTAAGTAATTATCTAATTATTATTCCACAGAGGAGGATGCTTGGTTTCAGTATACAAACTCCTGCAAAGAAAGATTCCAGCTGGATCACCATGAACACTAAAGCAAGAAAGAAAAAACACTGTTAATTATATTTAGACCCATTGTAATTTCTTCCTATCTTTCTGCAAAGAGACATGTTGTAAGATATGTTAGAGTTTATTGTCATGAATTGCAGCGGTATTGTTTTTATGCTGTTGCAGGCAGTTTTCCTTTCTGCTCTCTGATCAAACTTCTCAAACTGGTATTTTCAGTATTTTGTAGGGTTCTCTTCCTTTAAAGAAAGTCTAAGTATTTGTATATTAGCATTTGTATTTGTATCTTATAGATTAAGAAATAAAAAACATCATGACAATGACACTAACTGAAATAAAATTTTCATTTAAACTAAAAAGGCAAAATGGGCTTTAATAATATTTTTTGTACATTCAAGTCTTGCTTAAAAATTAGATTAGAATATTCACTTTAGGATTAGATAAGAGATTAATGCTGAACCATGTACAAAATTTGTGTTCAGACTAGTTACTACTGGAGTCCTCTGGATTGTTTTTAAGAGAATTCTATCAATTTGGCTTGAAAATAAGCATGCACACAAGTGGCACAGAATCAAAACTGAAGGGATGACTTGGTCTGAGAATTATCCTGTTCTTAATTATTTCTATCTTCCTCTATTTGATTCAAGATTCCAACGACTATCTAACCTTGTAAGGTTTGTATATCATGTACAGGCATTATTTTAATGCCTATTCATTTATGTGTCTTGCCTCTTGTCTGGCAATTAAATAAACAAGAAGGGCTTATTCCAAATTATAAACTACTACATTCATGCCTAGAGGACATGAAATTTAGTGATAAATCAATGTTTTTTAAGTTTCTATAATATATGAAGTCTGCACAAATATTCTATATACCGGGGGAAAAAAAAGCCTGTAGGATTTTGTATCTTTCCTTAGTAAACTGTCTTCTAAACCATTAAAAACTTGGCACTGATGTAAAAATACATAAAATCAAGAAAATATTGGAGTATTTTGGGTAATCATTAAATACAGTTGGAGAAATCTATTTACTGGCAATAGAGATGTAGTCTGTAAAAATAGTCCTTTATAAGGTTTTAGGTTTTTTTCATGACATCGGGGCTAATTTATTCATATAGTCATCACTTTTTTATATTGAGGGGGATTTATGATTCTATTTATTACTCAGAGATTATTATTAATCTTCTCCCTAGTAATCTTTGCCTCCAAAAAATGCTGACGTGAGGTCAGTTTGGTCAATTTTGTCAGTGCAGCCCAACTCCTACTCTTGTTGGCTTTGGCTTAAGTAAAACTCAGTTCAAGAGAGAGGTAATTTGACCCAAGCTTAAGAACTTGTTGTGTCTCAGTCACTGATCTGGTAAGACCAGATCCTTCAGAATGCAGACCGCACTGAACTGACCTGAAGAATGCAGTTCTTCTCAGTGTTATATCTGTGTAAATACACACAGCTAGGCCCTTCTTCCAACCTCTGAAAAACATGAGGGTGAAGGGTTGGTAGTGTTGTTCAACCTTTATGAAAACTACTATGCTCTAAACAACTGTTAGTTAGGAGGCACTTCTTATTTCTTCTTTTTAATTACAGAAGGTGCTTTTTCCTTCTTGGAAAAAATTCCTGTGTCCAGATGACTACAAAGAAGCTAAACATAATTTTTTTTTTTTAAGAAATTGCTATCCATGCAATTTACCAGTGGTTCAGTGCACTTTGTGGCTCATACAGGCCTTGGACTTTTTTTTTTCCTTAGGAAATATTGATATTATGGTAGCAAAAATAATATGTTAAGTTTATCAGAACTGAGAAACAGATACATGGATATTTTTTTCTTCTCTTCTCTTCTCTTCTCTTCTCTTCTCTTCTCTTCTCTTCTCTTCTCTTCTCTTCTCTTCTCTTCTCTCTCTCTCTCTTCTCTTCTCTTCTCTTCTCTTCTCTTCTCTTCTCTTCTCTTCTCTTCTCTTCTCTTCTCTTCTCTTCTCTTCTCTTCTCTTCTCTTCTCTTCTCTTCTCCTCTCTTCTCTTCTCCTCTCCTCTCCTCTCCTCTCCTCTCCTCTCCTCTCCTCTCCTCTCCTCTCCTCTCCTCTCCTCTCCTCTCCTCTCCTCTCCTCTCCTCTCCTCTCCTCTCCTCTCCTCTCCTCTCCTCTCCTCTCCTCTCCTCTCCTCTCCTCTCCTCTCCTCTCCTCTCCTCTCCTCTCCTCTCCTCTCCTCTCCTCTCCTCTCCTCTCCTCTCCTCTCCTCTCCTCTCCTCTCCTCTCCTCTCCTCTCCTCTCCTCTCTTCTCTTCTTCTCTGTTCTGCTCAGAAATTACTCTCATCTGGTAGGAGACTGGATTGTATCCTGGAAGTGCCAAAATGCTTCAGGAAATTGTGTTTTCTATTTGTTAGACTTCTTTTAGATGACAAAAGTAAAATTAGAAAGTTACCTCTTTTTTTTGATAGCTTATGTGATCCATTATAAATGAAATTTCTATGAATACTTGGTCCACTGCTTGTGGAAGAGATTATCCTGCAGATAGTTGATGCTATTTTAGAAAAGGTGTTAGTATCCCATTGTGGAGAAGGTGATCAAACATCAGCTCAATTTGTAGGAAAGTTAATGAAATAAACCAAACATCCTTACTGATCATAATTACTGTATATTTATACTTACAGGAATAAGAGTTTACTAGAGCATGGGATGAAGAACTAATTAGAAAAGGCAGTTTCTGAGTGCTTTCTAAGATTAACTTATTCTCTATTTTTTAAAATTGATCAAAATGAGGGATTGTTCTCATATCACCTCAAATATAAATATAAAGCAGCAACATAATTGCTCAATTAGATGTTGTACAAATTACACAAGTATTCCAAAAATTCCCCTGAATAGGATTGGAGTGAATCCTGTAAATGTAGAACTAATACGTTGCATCCCCTATTCTTGGTATCTTCTTAAGATCATGGTTAATTCCTTAGTTACCATAATTTTATTTATAAAAGAGAAGCTGTTTAAAGCACTGATTCACTGAACTAAGAAGTGATGTTTCCAACCTTTGTCATCTGGTGATATTTAGGAACGCTGAGAATTCTTACTAACATGTTATCAATTTGCCTGAATTAGAGGAAATGCAATGTGATAAAAAACATATGGTGGTACTGCAGGTATAAAAATATTTGCCATATATATGTTTTTTTCCTCAATAAAATCTAACATGTTAGAATTTTTAAAATAAATAATACAGATTTCATTATTTGAATAAAGGAGAAGTCATAAAAGACATCCAAGGGCTGACAATATAAATTTCTCAGGGCTAAACAGTGGACCACTTCAGGAAAAATGATGTTTAAGGCTTTGTGAGAAATTTTAATGTTATTTTTAAAAATATTAACAAAATAAAAAGGGTTTTCAAAATAGGACTTTCTCAACTTGACATATCTGCTGGAGTCTGTTACAAAGGCAGGTAAATTTGACCTCTGTTCAAAGCAAGGAAAGGAATTCAAGAGGATAAAGAATGAAATTTTATTCTTGAAATGTCTGAAACAGGAAATATATAAATGCATTTTCTGTTTACTGTGAAATCTTATTTTTTAGTGCCTTCTGGGAAAAAGTTGAATATCATAAAAATTTTTACAATATCTTCTTATGATGTTAACCATAGCACATGTTTTCTTCCTACTGGTCAGAATGAAGAGATAAATGTGAAATAGAAGATTCTGGGATGGCTCTGGTTAAAGGGCTAAGATCCAATCACTAGGGAGAGATGCCTGTACCTGAATTAAGGTGCAAATGGCACCATATGCTGAAGCCAATAGAATGGTTTTTATTTAACCAATAATGTGAGATACAAAGAGAGATAGAGAGAAATAGAAAAAAGAGAGTGCGAGACAGACAGAAGTAGAACAGCAGTCACCACCACTGTGGATCCAACAGTGTCCTGTTGGTCCTCTTGCTCATGAGGGTCCCACAAAACGTAGAGTTCAGTGGGTTAATATATTTCAGGTATACAAGGGAATGCCCAGACAGCTCCCCTGTGGGGAGGGATGCTTTACACCATCTTTTGTAACACTTGGTCTTCACAACATTTGTTGCTTATGTGTGATCCTCTTGTGGAAGGTCTGAGAAATGAGTCCGGGGATGCTTCAGTGTGTTTGATGGCTTATGGCACCTTCTGAGACATTACAGCTGCCTCTCAGGTCAGCGTGGCTGAGTCAGTTTTGTCCCATCAGAAGGGATGAGCACCTTCCTGACTGTGAATGTGAATGTCCTGTGAATTTGACATTCATTAATTCTTCTGGAAGTCTGTATGTCTTACAAGGTGAAGTCATGAGATCTAGTCATTTGGGCTTTTGGGTAAGTTTGTGGGGGCTGGAAAATAGCAATTTTCAGTGCTGTTTAGGCATCACTGGTATACACATTTCTGTTGCCTTACTGCCTTAGTCATTTACCCTTTACTTTCTTCTCTGCTCAGTCATGCATATTGAATTAGCTAGAATTTGTTGAGCACATTTAGCATGGGCTTAATTAGGTCAATCATTTCAGATACTCTATCAACATTTTTGCTAAGCACATGATGCCTAAAATAGTTTCAGGATGTTCTAATATCTATTAATGAACCTATTTAGGTGTTGTGCTGTTTTGGTGTTTTTTAATTAAGATGTTTGTCAAGGTTGAATTTTGTTTTAGGAACTGATATAAAAGAAAGATAATTAAGAAAATTTCAGTAACTTGCCTATTTTTATAATTTTTAAAGAACAAATAATTTTTTTAGTAAAGTGTTTATATTTTACTTGTCTAGATCCTTCAAACTAGGAGATGCATTAGAAATAGCTTCTATATTCTTAAAAAAAAAAAATTAATGATGAATGTCAAGGTAGACCTGATGAAAAGTTGGTAGACCTGATGAAAAGTTACTGCATTTCTCTTTATTTAATACTGATTGTCTTTTTATGTGTAATACTCTGTAAATTTTCTGTCTGTGAAAGTAATGTGAAGACCCAATTAGGAATACTGTCATTCCTTACAGCACCAGAAACTGTCTGAATAGATTTTTTTCATATAGTTCATTTATCAGCATGCAAATAGAAACAAGATTTCATTTGGTTTATTATATGAAAAGGCTATGGTTCTGAAGACAAAATTATCTGTTCTTTTTTTGAAAATTCTTTTTTCTTAAGAGGAATTTAACACATTGCAGGTATAGGGAGACATAATCCTGGATTCCGATGTGATTCAGATAGATGTGATGTCATCTCCTTTTTGAAGAATTCCTACTTGCTGATATCAAAAACCCTTTAAAATAATTCAATAATCTTTGTCCATGAAGACACACAATATTTGCACCAGCCTCACCACTGTTAATTCTTACTGAACCACAGAAAACTGTTGTATCTGGGGCTTTACCTTCAAAACTGTGTCTTCTTTGACCTGTGTTTCAGAGATCTATTCCTTTATTAAGTAAGGCTCAGTAAATTAGTTTTGGCAAATTTCTTAGCTTACCTTGCCATGAAAAAGCCATGTCAAATACTTAAACAAACATAGTTAATGCACATATAAAATAAGAGTACTGAATTTACCAAAATTCAGAATACCAAAATAGTTTGTATTATCCATAATAATAACTGCCCTGGCCACTTTTAATACTATTCCAGTATTTTTATTTTCATTTATCTTGATTTAGAAAAAAAATTAAAATTAATCAATAGTCTTCAATTTAAAGAAAGGTAATTGTGTATATCATAACTGCTTGTTTGTATCCATTAAAATATTTTATATATATATATATATATATATAAAGATAAAAATAAATATACATGCTTTTATACCTGCTTATATATTTATTAATTATATGTTTAATTACACATATTTCTATATAAAATTATATCTGCTTATATATTACAAGGTAAACATTGGTTTTAGACCAGATTAATTGTGCTTGAGGAAGACTTTAGAAAGACTTGAGTAGAATTGTATTACAGATATGAAAAGATGAGACTGAAACCCAGCTTTAATGAGAATGCAAATGAGAATTACTAAGGTTCAGTGAAGGTCATAGCAGCTTAATCATCAATTTATGTCAGCAACTTCTCACAAGTAACAAATGAGTTTTAATAAAAACTGTTGTCTTAATGGATTAAACGACAAAATCATGATTGCTCAAGAATTCGACCAGCACACATGCAGTTGTATGTGTTTGACTCTTTTATCTACAAATTCAAGAATAATCTGTTTAGTGATTGTTTATATATTTTTAAATGAACATTTTAATGACTTTGTATGGCCTTCCAAAGGGAGCTCTAAAAGCATGATCTGGTTGTGCCTAAAGTATAATTTTTTCCTGGAAAAAAAAAAGTTAGCATTCTCAGATGCAACTGTAAATTATTTGTTTCAATTAAAAATAGGAAGGTTACATGGATATGCTTCTGTTATGTTGAATAAAAAATCCTGAATTTCCTAGGGCATAATCATTTCACTGAAATTTAATTTGGATCTCTTTCTACCTTGTAAATACATGCCTAAAACTGTATCATTTTCAAGAACAGAAAGTTATCCTGAGAAGGAAAATAGAAAATAATCTTCTTTGTATCCCAAACATTTGTGAAACCCCAGCAGAAAAACTCAAAAAAGCAAACTGTACTTAAGCTCTTTTTTTTTTTTTTTTTTGCTTAAGTGTCTATTTTGCCAGTTTGAAAATATTTATTATTCAGCTAATAAGCATAAATATATGTATTGGATTTGCATGGCAAGGTTTTAATAGTGGGGGTTGCTGCTAGGCTGGCTTTTGTGAGAAGCTGCTGGAAGTTTCCCCTGTGTCCAATGGAGCCAAGGCCAGCTGGCTCCGAGGTGCACCCACTGCTTGACTGCTGGCCAAGCCCATCAGGGACAGTGGTAGCACCTCTGGGCTGACATAGTTAAAAAGGGGAAAACATTACTGCACACAACAAGGAATTGCAGCTGGAGAGAGGAGTGAGAATGCAGGAGAGGAACGGCCCTGCAGATGCCCAGGACAGTGACGCAGGAAGGAAGGAGGTGCAGAGATGCCCCTGCAGTTCGTGGTGCGTGGTGAGGCAGCCCATGGAAGTGTGCCCCTGCAGCCCAGGGAAGACCACCTTGGAACATGAGAAGAGTGTGAGGGATCTTCCCTCTGTGGAGGAAAGTGTGGCAGAGACTTGGACTGACTGCAGCCCCCATCCTCCACTCTCCACTGCAGGCAGGAGGAGTAAGAGAAATCTTAAGCAAAGTTAAGCCTAGGAAGAAGGGAAGCTGAGGGGGAAATGGGTTCAAAGATTTAGTTTTTATTTTTCATTACTTTACTCGGACCTGATGGGAACTAAGTTCAGGTAATTTCCCTGAGCTGTGTCTGTTTTGCCTGTGAAGGTAATCAGTGTGTGATCTTTCCCTGCCCTTAACTTGACACATGAGCCTTTTGTTCTATTTTCTCTCCCCTCTCTAGATGATGAGAGTGATAGAGAGGCTTTGATGGACACCTCATGTCCAGCCACACCACCACAATAAGTAAATATTTAGCCACTAGGAATGAGGCCAGTTAAAGCATCCTGATCTTAAAATAAGTCAATTATGTCATGGTTCCCATAATTTATACTCTTTTGGGTATCTAGAGACCAAGGTAAGAGGAAGGAGTCATTAGCACAGTGTCGTTCTCGGCAAATGTGCTTGTAGGGTGGGCTGTACTTATGAAATACTTTCTACACCAAACTGTTCAAACAAGCCCACAAAATAGTGCACAAAGAACCAAATTAAGAAAACATTTCATTCTTCTTGAGAAATTTTTTAGTATCAGATAATAGTGCTCAAGTACCACTTGCTATATTAGAAATTGAGAAAAAAGTGAAATCTATTAATACTGGTGTCTGTATAAGGCAAAGACCCCAAACACCTTCTCCTTGTAACATCAAGATCTGGAATCTAAATCTAGAATCTTAACTTCATAATGCATGAAGAAATATTATTATTTATCCCTACCCTATAAATAATAGTGTAGGGTTAAATAAAAATTTTGTGTGAAGGGAAACTTCAAACTACGAAATGGATGAAAAATCTAGAAACATAAAAGACATTACTGCTGGGCATTTACAAACAAGTTTCAATTAAGAATTTAAACAGTGCTATCAATATTACTGATTTTAGTTCAGGGTTAAGTAAGATCAAAGAAAGGCAAATCTTCATCATGTGAAAAACTGCACTTCTCAAAAGCAGGGAAAAATCCTAATATATTAGAGAACAGGTAGTAACACCTGACTTGTCAAATGAGTTGCGTTGTATGGGAGTAGTTTTATGTGTGTGCATGCACAGTGGTGTAAGTCAGAAAGAAGATCTGATATCAGTGTCCTGTAGTCCAAACTATACATCAATTGCTCATGACTGAGCAAAGCTTGCTTCAGTATTTGGTACAGGTTGGATTGGTCGGTAGGTGAGGATATTACAATCCTCTGTCCACCTGATTACTATCACACAGACCTTTATTTCTTGTAATGGGCTATGGAATTTATTGCTGTGAAGTCTTTTCTTACTGTCCAAGTACTGCAGTTAGTGCTTCTTTAATATTCATTTCTGTGTACCTTAAACAGCAGCAGGATGTTGTTGTTGTTGCTGCTGCTTTTTCAGCTGAGGTTGTATTATATATGTCAGTGACTATAGAAGTTTGTCTTCCTCTGCAAGTATGTGCAGTGGTGCTTTGAAGTTCCATACCACTGTGCTCACTCAGCATGACTCACCTCATCTTTCTCCGGTTCCAGCAGGGATCTTGCTTGAGCTGAAGAATGCATGAAGGCAGACATGATAACATCAACCAAGTGCAGCACTAACTTTGCAATACTTACATTCTACACCAATGAATTAGAATACTCTAAATACATATTTCAACTCCCAGTCTTTGCTTCATCCATGTTCCTAGAGTACTGTAGGTAGAGCATCACAGCTAAACATCTGGGCTTCACTTAAACTTTGAGGAGACACGTGGTTGTCCTCATGTAGGAGTCAAACATAGAGTGAAACCACTTATGATGCCACCTTCCTCTAAGGTTAGAGGGAGACTAGATGAACAGCTGAGACTGGTATTTATGCTTTACAAAGCTCAAATTTTTGTGAGATTAATCTTGTTTGTGCCAGTTTACTTTTATTAGAGTTGAATAGTAAAAAACTTTATGCTTTTCATTATATCTGTTTTGTACTTTAGCTCTCCTGAAATTTATGAAGTTTGCTAATAGAAATGATCTGACTCTAAAACTGAATTTTTAAGACAGGGTCTCTAATTGAATCTATCTCTCTATTTATATTTTTTTTCACTTTATCTCTTTCTAATTTCATACTTTACATCATATGTGATTAAATTATGATTTACTTGCACCATTTGTTTCTCTCTTACTAACTTCACATTAGATCAGTAATGGCTGAAACACCCTAGATTGCTTCTAGAACCATCATACTGTGTGTATAAGTTAGTTCCTTCAATCTCTCTTTTTAACAGGGTTATGTTTGTCAACTATGCACAAACTCATCGTGGAGTGCCTTGATAACCATGAGCTTATCTTAAATTTTGTACTTACATTTAAAATAATAGAAATATTTCACATTTAAAGCAATGCAGATAGGACTTGTGAGATGTACACTTTATATAATAATAATAATGTTTTTAATTATATTAGCCTACCTGTCTTAGGATTTTATATTTTAATTTTTTTTAAAAGAACCTTGCATTGGATTGCTTTTTAGGATCTATCTGTGCTTTACTTCCAGTGAATTTTTACTTGGTGTATTTAAATGCAGCTACTGGAATGGCAGTTGGTCTGTTTTAACTGAGTAGAAACATACTTCTGGTGCCATTAGTAATTGAATTAATACTGTTTTTGTCAAGTTACATTTCCCATGAAAGTGCTCAATTTAGTGCAATACTCTATATTTAAAAAAAATCTTGAATACTAGAATTTCACATCTGATTTTAAGTAATATTTCTAAAATATTCCTTCACTGTATCATTAATTTTATTCTAATTTAACTTATTTAATTCTTATTTTAGTTATTAACTCATTCCTTATTTCTAATAATCCTATAGCAGTACTTGGAAAGCAAATCACCTTGCTAGTTTTTGTGGTATCTTCTAATATGTAGGAAAAGAAAATGATTGAAGATGGGATCATCCCCTGATTTAATTTTAACCCCCTCCGTTATTAGGGACATCAGAGAGCAGCAAGAATGGGCTGCTCCATGAGGAAAAGCAAGTTGGGC
Organism: Haemorhous mexicanus; assembly: GCF_027477595.1. Lineage (NCBI taxonomy): Eukaryota > Metazoa > Chordata > Aves > Passeriformes > Fringillidae > Haemorhous > Haemorhous mexicanus. The sequence goes on along the minus strand of NC_082345.1, from coordinate 59,591,525 downwards.
GCTGAGTGTGAAGCAAGGTGGGCAGCACTGCCCTCGCCAGAAAGGGCCCAATCCTACAATACCCAAACCTGATGACCAAAGCAGGTTTGGTTGTATAAACCAGTCTGAGGAGAGTCTAAAGCACCAGGCAAAACTGAAGTGATGAAGGATGTCCAAGGTCAAGCTGAGAAGTCAATTCAGCAAGTGTGGATCACGTCCACTGACACAACCAAGCTCAGTCCCACTGCAGGGATCCCAGGCAGGACCGGGATGAGAAGGCAGGTCAAGGTTTTTGAAATGCAAGCCAGGAAGTCAAGTTTGCAGGTCAGGATCTGGATCAGCAGGATACATCTCCAGGCACAGACACGGTAATACTGAGCTCAGTTAGCAGCCAAGGACAAGAGCCTGAGCTCAAACTTCGCAGCAAAGGAGGGGGAAGGCATCTCACAGCAGTCTGAGCTGAGGTTATGCAGCTGTGCCATATCAGCACTCCAGCACAGGTGATCAAATTCAAGGAGAAAAAAGTGTACCCAGGACCTGAGGAAAACACACATAATTACAAGTACATTTGTTGTATTTTACTGTTTTATCTCTGAGCTGTTTGTATGGAAAATAGATATTGATTTTGTTTAATGGATAGCTGGGAGAAGTAATTAATTTTGACATCTTAATTTCTTTCTTGTGTTGTTTTTAACTTGTTAAGTGCTTGAAACTTAGCACTTAGGAAGACAACCTATTATCCTCTCATAACATAAGTGTATTTAGAATTCATGCTTTGTAGCTTATATATAAAATCAGCTATGGTTTATTCCTTCATTTCTTTGTCTTTCATGTTTTCCTTAAGTAAATGAGATTCAGCTTAAACTCCTAACCTGCTTTCTATGTTCATGTCGACATTTATACTTACTGAACAACCAGAATCCACTGCAAGCAATACTTCTAGATGTCAAGATATAAAACACATACATTAATTATACTTTCAAGATTTGTGGACAGTTTGCATTTTTCTGAGTTAGAGAACTCCCTTTTGACTGTGTATCCAGAAGGCAATTAAGTTCATTCTTATAGAATCATAGAATCTTTCAGGTTGGAAAAAACCTCTATGATCATCAAGTCAAGCTATTAACCCAGCACTGCCACGTCCACCACTAAAATATATTCCTAAATGCCACATCTACAGGTGCTCCCTTCCAGGGATGGTGATTTAACCACCTGCATGGACAGTCTGTCCTGATGCTTGATAGCTCTTTCTCCTCAAGAATTTTTTCCCTAATATCCAGTCTAAATGTCCCCTGGTGCTTCTTGAAGACAATTCCTCTTGTACTGCCACTTGCTTTCTGTAAGAAAATGCCAAAAACCACCTGGATACAACCTCCTTTCAGGCAGTTGTACAGCACGAGGTCTCCCCTGTGCATCCTTTTCTCCAGTCTAAACACCCCCAGCTCCCTCATCCACTTCTCACCAAACTTGGGCTCCATATCCTTCCCCAACTTCATTGCCCTACTCTGGACACACTCCAACACCTCAATGTCTTTCTTGAAGTGAGAGGCCCAAACTGAACACAGGATTTGAGGTGTGGCCTCACCAGTGGCAAGTACAGGAGGACAATCACTGCCCAGATCCTGCTGGTGTATTTCTGATCCAGGCCAGGATGCCCTTGGCCTTCTTGGCCACATGGGCACACACTGGCTCATGTTCAGCTGCTGTTTACCAGCATCCCAGCTGCTTTTCTGCCAGGTAGCTTTCTAGCAATGCTTTTTCTTCAAGTCCATAGGAAATTATCAAAAATAACTTCCCATATAGTGAAGATCCTATCTGCCAACTTTTTGGAGGGGAGTGATTGTACTTACAACACTCCTCTTTTGTTTAATAGCTAATGATTAAAATAGTCTGTTATGTGAAAGGACATTAAATTTAATATTTTGAAATTCTGGCAGGTATAATAACCAGGCTACAAGGCCATGGATAAGGATACTGATTATTCTAGAAGTTGAATCTGGATGCCAACAAAGGATGTAATGGTCAGAACTGAAGGCAGTAAATATCTGAATTTATTCTAATGGAATGAGCAATGAATTTGCAGTAGCTCTAGGTTTGGTTGCAAATGCAGTTCCTTGAATACGAATCCATTTTACCTTAGACATTAAACAAAAAAACTCCTTTCTGCTTTTGGTAACTACTAGTTTAGAATCAGTGTTGCTTGCTCTCCTGATTACTCAGAAGCCTAGTTTCAAATAATCACACATGGTGATTGCTATGGATATCTTGTGAGACAGGGATTCAGGGATTCAGTTAGGGATTATTTCTGAGTTAAGTAGAGATGGAAACGCATCTCACAATTCCAGTATGAACAGTGTGCACACAAAGATGGTTTATACGACAACAAATAAATACTTGCTGCTAAATCTGATATTTTATTCTTCAGAGAGACACAGAAAGTGTGAACCTAGGCCAAGATATGGATGTAAGGGAATGGATGGCCAATGGATGTAAAGGAATCTATTGGAAGTTATGGACATGGGCAAGAAACCTAATGAGGTTAAATTACAGTATACCTACTAAAATAATTTTATGAAATTTTAGAAGTTGAAATCCTGATATAGGGAGAATTCTTCTGAATTATTCTGAGTCACTCTGTGTAAATGAATCAAATACAATCATAAAAAACCTAAGCATTTAAAATGATTTATTGCTTGTGCATAATGAGCCATAGAGGAAGGATATATATGATCTGTTTTAAAAATAAAATTATTTGAATAGGTACCATTTGAGACATGGTGCTCCCAAATGAACTTGTTGTAAAGAGCTTACTCATAATAAAATTCCCCTCTATTGTACTATGAATGTCTAATGTTTCTCATTTAATTAATTTAGCTAAAGAAGAAGGATTCCCAAATGTCTTCAACAAACTTTATATCATGGCAATTTTTAAAGCACTTAACATTTATGATTAGCTTTGTTAGGCATATCTAACAATGTATGTTCAGTTTGCCACCTTTCTGCTCTGTCTGGGGGTTGTATCTCTGGGGAAAATGCAAAGTCTGGGTCAATTTATTAATTTAAATTTATTTATAATCTTGTTAACTCTTAGAAAACAGCTATTTTAATTTATTCAGTCTATCCAAAGTATAGAATCCTTGCATAGAAATATTCCAAATACCAGATGATTTTTTAATAACAAAACCTGAGGTCTTATGAACAAAAATTCTTTATGAATTTATTTTTACAATGTGTATTTACTTAAGTGTATGACATAAACATAATGTTGTTCTGATTTTCTGTTTACATTATTTTTACAGTATTTTTGAAGCACTTACATCTGTTTGAAAGTAGTGTTAATAATATAACATATTAAATGCTGTAAGTAAAACACTTTTGTTAAAATCAGAAATGTATTCTCTCTTTTAAGAACAATCTCCAAGTATGGATAATGTTTTGAAAGTGAAATATGAATTTCACAAGTCCTCTTTGAAGTACTGTGAACAATTCAGTCATGGAAATGACTGAATGTCTGTTGAGTTGGAGGACACAGGAGTGAACTGAAGCTGCTTAATATCCTTTGACTAATCATAAACCCAATGAATCGAATGCATTCCTCAAGATTACTAAAAAGCAAATTTTTTGGCATGTAAGATGTAAAAAATAATAAAAAAAATAAAAGTTGCATCTTACAAAGCAATGAAGAAATAAATATCTGTTTTAGTGTCAAAATCTCAATAGCCAAAAATTTGGAAAGCAGATAATCTGACAGTCTAAATGAAAAAATAACATATTTTTAAAGTCCTTGCATGGAAAGGAGTTCTACATACAAATCAAAACCAGTAAAATGTTAAATGTGAGACTAGTCACAAGCATTGTTATTTATTTCCAGTAATACAAATTTGAATGCCTAAAATTTCAGAAAATTATTTTTCTGTGCCCTTGAGAACTGATTTACCCCCTTTTTGCACCAACCTGGAACTTTCCTTGCATTCAGAATAAGAAGAGTCAGCTAAACACAATTTATGATTTACACCATAAGCCAAGATCTGATCTTGGACTAAACTACTCTAAGATCTCTACTTTATTTAATTTATCAAAGATGAGTGAAAGTGGCAGCAAAAAAAATGGCTTAGATCTTAAATGTAAGTAATTATTTTTAGTGTGGTGCTCACTGCAAAAGGCCACAGAGAGGGTAGTATTCTAGTATGAAATCACAATTGGCTTCATGCTGCTGCATCATTATGAGAATCAGGCTTTCCCTATAGGGACTTCAGGGACCTATTGAAAATATATTGTGAGAAGAAAAGTATGGCAGTAAGTAAGGGACTTACAACATGGATCATTAATACACCGATTATATTTCCAATAAAAGTGAAAATGCATTTTGGATGAATAGCCATCCTAATCATATACTAGCAAGCAGGAGTAGTCTCCTGAAATGTAAATGTAGTCTCCTGAATAGACTAAAAAAGGCTTTGGTGTGTAAAGGTACTCTTTACATTTTTTGGTATGTAAAGGTACTCTTTACATTAAAAGGATATTATGCAATCTGTGCTGATTTTGGCAAGGGTAGAGTTAATTTTCTTGCTTGTAGCTAGTATGGAGCTATGATTTGGATTTGTGCTGAAAATGATGTTAATAATATAAAGACATTTTCAGTATTGCTGAGCAGTGCTTACACAGAGCCAAGTCTTTTTCTGCTTTTCATACCATATCACCAAGGAGGAGGCTGGGAGTGCACGAGTATTTGGGAGGGGACACAGCTGTGACCCCAGCTGACCCAAGGGATATATATATATATATATTTATATATATACTGTATGTCATCATAAAAGCTGGGGGAAACTAGGTGAAGAAGAAAGCGAGGGACACTTGGAGTGATGGTGTTTGTCTTCCCCAGTAGCCATTATGTGTAATAGAGCCCTGATTTCTGGGGATGGCTAAACATCTGCCCACTTATGGGAATGGTGAATGATTTCCTTGTTTGGCTTGGCCTGTGCACAGTTTTTGCTTTACCTATTTAAGTATCTTTATCTCACCCCATGAATTTTTTCACTTTCACCTTTCCAATTCCCTCCCCCATCCCTCTGGTGGGGGAGGAAGCAAGTGGCTGTGTGGGGCTTGGTTGCCAGATGGTCAGAAACCACAACGTAAGTGTAAAATGTTTAGGAAAATGTGGGGGTTTATTTCATTCGCTTATTTATGGCAAAGAAACTGGAATATTTTAAGGAAGACTGCAAGAACCTAGGAATGACCACGTGAGTTCAGCTCAATGGTCCATCTCCTCCCTTCTCCAACAACACTCATTTGTTAGTATTTAAGGAGACTGAAAACAGAACAAACGTGTGATATTCCAGCTTTTCCCATATTAGGTGTTTTTTCTGACTATGATGTGTGATCTCTTACATTACTGTCAGCTGAAATTTCTTCTCCATACTTGTCCTGTCTTCTCTTGAATCCACAACATCACAAGGTGTTTGTTTTGAGAATCATGTACTTTTGTTACCCTAGAGCATGACTGCTGCTAGCTTTATTTGAAACTCCCAAGTTCTTCAGTTGATACTCCCTAAATAACTTTCCATTATATTTTCTTTTATTTTTTCTTTTTTTCCAGGTTGTAAATTGATGGGATAGTAGAATTGATGGTATAATCAGAGGCTGCTTTTAAAAAGTGCTGATATTTGCCTAGCTGCTATTTACATGATAAATGTTCCTGCATATCATTGTTGCTACAGACTTACCAACTAAGCCTTACAAATATACCAGCTACCAGTGTTTGAGCCTTTAGGCTAATGGCAAGAAATGTGTACCAGAAAAATTTCAATTAGCATTATTTGTAGTGTTGTAACCTATACTAGAGATATTCTGGTACTGACCTAGGAGTTGGGCACAATTCCCATATCGCTGTATTTGTATGACTTTCCTCAGAAGACCTTATATGCTGGGCTCTATTACTCAGGGCTCAGTAAGATTTCTTTCTTTAGCACTGTTTGAGAGAACCTGCCACTTCCCATTTTAAGATCTGAAACCCTCAACTGTCTTCCTGTAATTCAGCCAAATAGTTGAGGGCTGTATATTGGGAGAAATTTGAGTTTCCTGCAGTTTCTTACCTGAAAATGTGAATTAGGATTTTCGTCCTAAAGTTTAGTCGGTTTTTGGTTGGTTGGTTGGTTGGTTTCTATTCATTGAAGTGCTCTTCTGAGTCATATGAATATGTAAAGGGCATGTAAAGGCAGGGAATTATTGTTCATGTTGTCACATATTGTTAGTTCACTGGTGTACAAAACTCTACACCTTAATGCTGTGCTTTTGTAGTAGAGATTTTACATAGTAGCTGCTGGACACTAACACAATATCACTGCTATTAAAGCAGTGTGGAAGACTTTGAGTTTTTCAAAATGATTGAAATGTAAACAAAGCATTGTTTATTAACTTTTTTTAAGCCCATACGTATGTGTATGTGCATTTTCTGAGCAAATATTGTTTTCTATTAGCATGATTTCCTTTGGATTTTGTATTTCCAAAGAGATTTGTAACATTTTCTTGTGCAGAATTCTGCTTTGGCACACTGCTAACAGCAGTAGGTGTTTGCTAGTATCTCTTAGCCTTCCCCTGCCAACAACCACGAATGGAATGTTTGTATCTGCTTTGAGCCATGCACCAAATTGGAAACAGTTGTCATGCTTATATTGTGCCTTCACAATTGACTGATGACAACTACCCTGCAGAGTATTGGGGGGGGTTTTAAGCCTAATTATTTTTACTGCAGCGCTGGGAACTTAAAAAAAATGCAGTGAACAAATCTTGGACATCTTGAAGTCAGGAATAATTGAGTAGTGATAAGGATGGAAAAAATTGAAGAAATTTTTTAGTGTCAAAAAGAAAAAAATCAGAAGTACATTCTCTATTTCACCTGGAATTTTATAAATGTTTGAGAAGGACTTGATTTTTATTTTTATTTTTATTTTCATTTCCTTTGTAATTACTATAAATGCAGCAGTCAGTACTACACTTTCCCATGACATTTTCAAATAACCTTTTCTGTACCTCCTCCTCTTCCTTTCCTGGAAATAAAAAGGTTTTTTATGCATTATATTTGGCTTCTTGGTACTATGCCTAGGAATTTTCTACCAAAAAAGAAAGCATAACCTTTAGTATTGACTCTTTTGTTTTTCACATAAATTCTTTCAGTTTAATCAAATCCTTAAGAAGAAGAGCAAAGAGGTTTTTTTCCATGTTTATTTTTCTTTAAAAATATACTACAGTTCATCTATCTATAACATATATCATAAACCATAGATAGTAAGATTAAACCAGATTTTGTATCAAAGCTTTTAATCATAAACTGTGCTATTTGCAATTGAACTGTGATATTTAAAACAAATTATTGTTTTCTTTTTCAACATTAAACTAAAAAATTAGCAAGTAAATTATCTGATTAACATATTTGTATTCAGCTGGTACCTTTGGCTGTTTTTTAAAGAAACTTTAAATTTTTGTAAAAAAAATTCGCCTTATTCCTATTTAACATAAATATATATAAAATTCAGAAATATTTTTTACAATGTAGCCATAATTAAGCTGTGTGTTGGTTTCTGTGGTTGCTCTTTTAAGTCTAAATAAAGCCATTCTACAGTATAAGTAATTTTAAAGTTGTCCTCCATAAGCAGGCCTACTTACTGCTTCTTGGAAATGAGATCATACCTAAGTGAAAAGTTGATTTGATAACATGTTTTAAAGGGAAAAGTATCTGAGTTTGAATGAAGCTGCTTTAGAAATATACTTTAATTTATTGCTGTGCTTTATTGCCTGTATTTTTTCACAGAAGGGAAAGGTACCTGTGGCTGTAGCCATATATACCAGAAATATTTGATAAATTGGAAAAAAAATTGGTCCCTGGAAAATGAAAATCATATGTGCAGTGCCAAAAGTATTCTAAAATACTTTGCATGAATATCCTTACAGATATTAAATTGCAAAAGCTGGACTTAAATTCTCATGACTGTGAACAGTTCTCCTGACTACCTCAGAATGTTGAATGATGTATGCAAATAATCAATGTGTTGACATAATTAGTTGTTCTAAGTCGGGGGCTGGCTTTGTTGTTGGTAGTTCACAACAGAATGTACAGATTCTGACACAGATACTACTTAAGAACTTTTGTAGGAAATTCAATTTAAGATTATTGAGAAAGTCATACAGGTTTTTTTTTCTAAAAATGTAGAAGAAAAAGTAGTGTGCATTTCATCAGAAACATTGTGTGGGATTTATTACACATGTCTAATTAAGATTCTTTCTTTATACATCTGCTTTTTAGAATTTTTTAATTTCTTTTGTTCAAGAAAAAAAATTTCTGCTTTCAGAACTTTATTATTTTATTTTTACGGGTTTGATTTAATTTTTCAGTGGAATTTCTTCTGTAAAGTGTATTTCCTTAGATTACTTCTGTATTTTTTCCTAATGTGAGGGATTGCCAACAACACTGACTAGTGGTGCTGAGTAAGGCACAAATGGTGGCTTCACAAAGAAGAGAGGTACCAAAGGTAACATTGTGCAATCAGCAACTGGCAGTCCCAGGGCAGGGCAATACTTGGTGGGGTCAGTGCAGGAGAAGGTGCTGAGACACTGCTCAGCTGAGCTCCTTGGCCCTTGGCAAATGAGTGGAATCCCTGAGGAGCTGAAAAAAAACCCCTTATTGTTGTAGAAAATGTGCTCATTCCAAATCAACACCAATGAAAGCAAGCACGTTACATGGACTCTCATTATTGCATTGTGTAGGAATTTGGCTGTGACAAAGGCATATAGGCTAAGATTCTTTCAGAAAAAAATTTCTCAGTTAGAAATTGACCTGAAGTGATTGCCAATAGCTTCCCTCTCTAAAACTCATTGTATCATAAAAATTGTATCATAAAACATTAAGTACTGTCACAGAGTGCATACATAAATCATCCTTAAAAGTGGGCACTCAAAATACCATAAGAAAAATAATACATTTACAAGCTATGTGAAGCCATCAGACCCAAGAAGATAATAACCAAATATAGGGGTTTACTTGCTATCCTCTACTCCCAGAGAGAATGAGCATAAAAAGTAGAAAAGTTACATGGGTATCTGGTGAATTTTGAACATGGAAATTCTGAAAATAAGAGAGAGAAATGTGGAAGTTCCAAATGAAACTCCTGCCTATTTTTCTAAAGTGAGGAGAGCTCTGTGGGCAGGTTGGGAGTAGGAACCTGAGGGAAAAGATGAGACTGAAAGGAGAGGAGATCTAGGAAACCTCTTATTTCCCCGGTGACTGAGGTACATAAATCTGCAAATTTAGATGTTTGTGGTTTGGAGAAGTCTTGGTATGATGTGTTTTTTGCTTTTCTTTTCTGCCTAATATCTATTATGTTTCTATAATTCATACACTGACCTCAATTTAATTCAGATGCCTCAAGGTAGGGTGCATTGATCAGTATAGGAACCAAAGGAAGTATTTAATTTCTTCTACTAAAACCTTTATTTTCTTACAGAGTTCTGCTGCAATTGCACATATAAGTTTGGCAGGCCTTCATTCTGATTTCTTTGTGCAGCATAGAATAATGGTGGCAACAGTTCATTAAGAGGCAACCATGCTAAAAATTAATGAAATTTTTTATAGCTGCATTGTGTACTTTACTCTTTTCTGGTGGGAAAAGCTTTTATACTATCATGATCTAAACATTTATAGTTGTCTGCAACCCCTGAACATAAGGTATTTATTGCTTTTGCTACTAGTTTCATGTCAGGATAGAAATGTACCAGTGTGTATGCCTTGTGTATTAGGTTGATGCAGATTTGTTTATAGTTATGGAATAATTTTAAAGTGTCTGGTGGTGGTCCATGAGGGTATATTCCAGGGACAGGTATGAACTAATTTATTTGTTTAAAAGGCTTGGTCCTTGTTTTTTAAGCTTTACACCATGGTTTTCTGAAACACTAGCTAGTCAGGAGTGCACAGTGCTTGTGTGCAGACATGTTTTTAGTGTGAGCTTTTGAGGCACAGTGTTCTCTGGTGTACAATAAACACAGGAATAATTTTTCTAAGACTATTTCTAGTGTTTTCTCGAAGAAGATTAGCGTAGAATCATAGAATATGATCATAGAATATGCTGAGTTGGGAGAGACCACCAGGGTCATCAAGTCCAACTGCTGGCCCTGTGCAGAGGGCCCCAAGAGTCACACCATGTGCCTGGGACAGTTGGCAAAACGTGTCTTGAACTCTGTCAGAGTATCTTTGCTATCAGCACCCCCCTTCTGCAGGAGACTTCTGATGGCATAGAAGGGCTTAGACAAGAATACAAAGGAATAGTTGATGATGTCTTCTTCTTCTTGTGATGATATCAACAAATTGATACTTCCAGTAATAAAGGAATATCTGACCAGGAATGAGGGGTTTTACTTACACTGAACAGCTGTGGATTGCTGGCAGTCAAGACTCTCTGGGTTTTTTACCTTATGCATTTCTGTGACTGAAGATGTACAAGAATTGGCCTCTTCCCCAGGAAAAGACTTTCTGTAGCATGGTAATGATTTTTCCAAGTAAAATAATCAGTTAAACAGTGTAAACAAACAAACAAAGACACCAAACAAGTATTTCTAGATAATTTTGGGGGGTTTTTTAATAACTTCAATAATTCAGTTTATGCTTTTTGCAAAGATACATCAGCAGTAGACATATGATTCTCATTTACAAGTCAGCAGTAAAATGAAAGGAAACAGGAATCCTCAAAACGCATTATGCTTCACCAAAAATAAACAGATAAATCAGAGCATCAGTGGAACTCTAGGAATTTGGAATAGTAACTTGCTGGGCCAACTTGTCACCCTTAAACCTCTTTTTCTGTAGGATAATGAAAAATGAAACCACAGTATTATAATTAAAATGGTAGTGCCTGGAACTTTTTTTTAATATAAGCATATGAATGTTTCAGCTTCTCTTCATCAGACTGATGCTATGGTCATTTTGTTTTAAGTTGGGGAAAATTTCTGGATGCTTATATACTTAGATTTTTTTTTAGAAATAAAAACCATGGATCCCTTGTTAGCAGATTATTTGCTTTTCATATAGAAACACAGAGTGATGGAATTCATGTTGTTGATTATCAGTTATTTATTGGAGTCTTAGGTGGGAGATGGTCAGTCTGGATTTCCTTAAACAGTTCAAGTCCAGCAGAATGCTTGGCATTTTTTGCTAGAAGAAAGCTAAAGAAACCCACAGAATGCTCTCTGTAAGCATAGATATGTGCTAACTTTCAGACATTTGTCTTGACAAAAGGAGTAGAGCAGTGATGAAAGCCTATCTCCACAGTGAATATTACACATTGTGGTGTTCTGTATTTTTTTTTTCCCAAATAAAGACATCCTTATACAGTTTTTCTCTGCCCCACACCTTAAATGAATTTGAAAAGTTCTTCAACTAAATCTCAACAGAGGCTTTCTCTGGTTACATCTCAGCGTCCTTTTCAATTTACAGTTAAAGTTACCACCACAAGGTGGAGTTCTGAACTTTCCAGCATGAACAATCTCCTCATTACATCAAAAAGGAGCAAATATAATTTCTTCCTAACTATTGCACTGCAGCCACAGTGTCTGTCACAGTGGCTGGAGCAGCTGCAGGGCCTGTTGTTGTCTCACTGTCAGATTTAGACACCTTCTTTTTCTCCTGCAGGCACTGAGCAGTGTTGACTATGGCTCAATAAACCTGGGCCAGGCCCCAACACATGGCAGTGATTTGGGTTGTCTTTGGAGTGCCAGGTGACAGCACACTTTAAAAAAAAAAAAAAATTACTAGTTTTTCTGGCTTCTAGACTTATTCAGAGGTAAGATGCAAACATGTTGGAGGTACCAACTGCCCTGGGTACTTGTCCATGCAATCCCACACACGCAACAGCTCTGAAATATCCAGATTTTTAGCAGGCCTCTGGATAATAATCTTAATTATTTTTCTGAGCTTAAAGAAGAGCTGAACCATACAGAACAACACTCTCCTAACAAAACAAACAAACAAACAAACAAACAAAAAACCAACAACAACAAAAAGTTGTTTGGTTTCAAGGGTAGTCAAAGGATATTCAAAATCTTTAAAATTCTGAACTACTGTAATCAGCCTGCAGGACAAGAGACAAGAAAAAGAGGGGAGAAAAAATTTAGGAAGGTGTCTTCCCCATAGATTGTTCCTCTGCAGAGAAAACAACAAAGATGTGACTATTAATCATTCCCAAGAGATGGCTCCCAAAGCACAGAGTGCCTGCAATGCTGAATGCAGACACCAGATTGGTGTCCCAACACTGTCACCTCATTAGCCCATCCTATGAAATACACCTCTGAGAACAGGTACTGCAAGGAATGTATTACTGGTATAATAGAGACAAATATGAGAGCAAATAAGCCCACATTGTAACTAGCAACTGTTAAACAAATGCAATGAATGTTTCTATTAATTTTTTTTTAACACCCTCTGGTCAGATCTGTCCTTATCTCAACCCTTTGAGCCCCACAGTGGATGCCAAAAAAGACTGTTGTTTTAAGCCCAGCTGGATATAAAACACCACACAGCCACACTCTACAACCCTCTCCCTGAATGGGGAGGAGAACGGAAGAAAAACTTGTACGTTGAAGTAAGAAAAGTTTAATAATTGAAAATAAAGTAAAAAACAATAATAGTGGTCCATAATAAGAAGAATTATAATAAAAAGAAGAAAAAAAACCACAACCAACCAACCAAGTGATTGCAATTGCTCACCACCTGCTGGCAGTTTCCAGACCTTCCTTCCTGAGTCCAGGTTGGACTCCCCTTCTGAGTAACTCTCCCAGTTTGTATAATGGGCATGATGTTCTATGGTATGGAATAACCCTTTGGCCTGTTTGGGTCACCTGTCCCAGCTGTGCTCCCAACCAGTTTCTTCTGTGCTCTGCTCACTGCCAAAGCATGAGAACAGGAAAAAAAAAAAGGGTGTTTGACTTAGGATAAACACAATTTCTCAACAAACAAAGAAATCCATGTGTTATGAACACCATTCTCATTCTGAATCTGAAATGCAGCACTGAAACAGGTACGGAGAAGAAATGAACTCTAGCCTAGCTGAACCCAGGACATTCAGTTACATCTGAAATTTGCAAGAGTATTTATAGGTATAAAAATCCAGTGGAAGACAATAACTTTGTGGCTATTTAAATAATCTCTCTAGAGTTTAATGAATTTAGTGCTGGTTTTAAACCTGGACTTTTAATCTCATCTTATCATGTATATGCATAGGTGAGAGTCTCAGATTTTTTTTTCCATTTTTTCTATTGATGAAGAAACACAGTTCTGCAGCACATCAAAGACATATCATATCATATTTTAGTGCTTATCATATTATATTTTTAGTGCTTACAGAGAAGGAATTTTATATGATACAGACACTCAGATTTTTTGGAAAGAAAATCTACACTTATCACCCATACAAAAAAAGGAAGTTTTATAAAGTGGGATTTAGTAAAATTAGTTAGCTGCTTCAAGGAATTCTATTATGCATGCTTAGTTGTTGAGAAGAAATTATTTCTTGCTTTGCAATTCTGACAGGATTTTCAAACACATATAGATTTATCAAATACATAGTTTTGAAGGAATTTCTTTGTCTTTTATGCAAGTACTGGTTTATAAAATTACCAGTGTTTCTAGTTCCTTCTAAATGACTAATTTTACATATGCATAATTCAGAACTCAATTTGAATAGTTTAATTTATGTCTCTTAAACATATATCCCTAGAGTCTGAATAGGATGGCAGCAGAGTTGATGGAGGGCTTTAAGTGGTTCAGCAGCTGCTGTGGTGGGTTGTGGTGCTGAAGGGACAGCTTATGGCAGAGCAAGGCAGCAGCACTGCAGCAGGAGGATAGGGAAGGGGGCATGGAAAGCATTAGGATATAATCATTATATTGAAATGATCAGAGAAGAGTTTTTTAAAGTTCTTTTATAATAAATATCATTGACTATAAACATTTTTTTGCAGTGTTCTTCTTTATGGATCAGGTTACATTCTAGGATCATGGAAACATTTAGGAGGGTTGTGATAAAGTCCTTGCTCAAAATGAATCTGCTTTATTGCTTAGGAGAAGGCAAACCAAGATATTGGGTATTTGGGCTTTTTTTTATTTATGTCTCTTCTTTTTCCCTTTATTTTGTTAAAAAAAAAGCATGATGTGATATTGTCTCTCATCTTCCCTGCAAATACCTTTTTTTTGTAATGTCTGGAATGTGATTTTACTCATTATTAAGGAAGAGTTCAAACTATTAATATTTAATTAAACAAAATAAAATCAGCAGAATTTTAAAGATGCAATTAATACTTTGCTCTTATTTTCCTTAACCTCTTTACTCAGTCATTAAGAAATTAATCTCTGATAATTTGAACAAAGTTTGAAAATCCTATTGATATTTCCATTTTTATATGCTATATGCATGTTCTACATGGATTTTAAAATGTTCCTTTAAACTTTGTTATAGCAATAAATATTGTAAGCTGCCTTACCTCTAACTTTTGTTAGTGTTTTGCAAATTTCTGTTTCTTAGAAAAAGACCACCAAGTAGGTGTTATTTTTGTCCTTATCAAATAACATAAATTCTTGATAAAGTTTTGGAGCAAGAAAACATTATCCATGTAGCTTATTGCCAGCACTCATGTGGAGTTGACTGCAGTAAAATTTCTCTTGATGTGGAAGCCCGTGGAGGACATCTTTGCCATGGTGGCCTGTAGATCCATGTGGCAGTTAGTATTGCATGCTACTGCTCAGCTGAACAGCAACACTTCTGTCACCCCCTTCTCTCAGAAACAGTCTCCTTTGATTTCTTTCATTTTGGTTGAGTTTTGACTAAATTATTATGATGAGTAATAAAATGGGCACAAACTTAAATTCAATTTAAATTTTTTAGTATTATTATTTTTAAGAGTTTTTGGACACTAGAAGAGGATGTTCACCAGGGTTTGGTGATCTGCAACCTCACAGAAAATTCTGAGTTACCTGTATCCCCAGCTGACCCTGCTCTGAGCAGGAAGATTTGACTAAATGATCTCCAGAAGTTTCCTCTGATTTCAACTACTTTGTGACTCAAAGACTGTAAAATGAGAGGAAATTATCTCTGTTACCAAGTGAAATGAAGCTACATGAAGCAGACTCATGTTTTCTTTTGAGATTCTAGGCGATAGCTAGCGTGATTCCTCAAACCTTTCTCACTTGTTGGGCCCTTGTTTTTTGTGTGAAAGTCAGAAAGGCCCTGTGTTTTCCAGCAGTCAAGCATTGACACAAAATAAACCAAGCAAAATCACAATACCCCATAACTAAATTTCTGATTGTATTTTAGTATTGTCATATTATATCAGAGATCATTAATGCAAGGAATAAAAGTATCACCTTTCACAAGAGTGAATGTGCTTCACTTGCCATTCTCTAAGATCTTCCCCCCTATATGTTGTTGACAGTCTGCTAGCTCCTGGTAAAATTAGCACAATGCTGATCATGACCAACTACCAAGAGACATTTTATGGGTTTGGTTCTTTTTTTTTTTCACTGAGTCAACATGACTCCCTTCACTGATTTTGTTGATGGTGGTTGTCCATTTTAAGTGAAGCCATCCATTTTAACTGACACAATTCTGAGACTCTTCTCACTGATATGATCGTCCTGTGAGGAATGACGAGTGCTATTGTCTAAACCATCACCACTATCTGGGGCTCCTACAGCTCGCCTAGCTCCATATGTTCATATTTAACTACTTAACTTTCAGTTTCCAGTATGGGATTCCTGTGGCTTTCTTCATTAGTGTTTGGCCAGGCACTCCACACACTTCACAGCAGAGGGCCCTTGCTAACATCTTGTAAGTGGGCTCTCTGGTACCCGCTGTAACTTCAGTCGTCTTTCTTTCCAGATTGTCTGAAAAGCATCCTGCAGGCTCCTGCACATTCTAGGCAAAGGCTGATTTTCTCATCAAGTAAGGATTTTTCTTCATGTGTGCACTTCTTGACAGACACGTGAGCTTTTAGTCAACCCTTTACAGTGTCCCTTCTAAACTGCACATAAATACAGCTATTCTAATAACCTCTACGGCAGTGAATATGGATTTTTTTGTATAGGAGACTGTACTCCTTCGTAGTGGGAGACATGCAGACTGCTATTTCAAAAAGTCAAAATACATTTATTGATATTGTTATGGCTTTTGTATAATATCAGATAACAGAATAGTTTTTCCCAGTCAGCTTTATGTATGTGGGAACAAAGTAGGGCAAAGAACCTGTTCTAACCAGATAACATGGCCTGATTTCAGTATTAGGAAACAGTCCCAGAGGGGATTATATCTCCAAGAGGGTGCTCTATGTGTAAAGTCTTCCTTTAGTCCTTTGTTAGAAACAGTTCCCACACTTCTGTTTGACTGCATTTCACCTGGAACTAGGAACTATTAAATTCTATTATCCTCTCATTTGAGTGCACTTCCATTTATCTCTACCCAATCCTGGTGTCAAGAGTGTCAAAACAAATTAAAGGAGACAAATCTATGGTACAGGGCAGTTTTTTGTTTTTCACGTGACATTACTTTCCATGAAGCAGAATGATCCACAGGTTAAATCAGAGGAAGTTCTTTGCATGTGCAAACATGAACAGGTAGCTGTGATGGATGGTAGTGAACAGGCAAAAAAATCTGACCCTATGCTTGGGAGAACCAGAGAAAATGAGAAGCTATTCCTTAGACTGAACTGAGCACCTAAGCTCTTCAGTATCAAGAGTCTTTTTTTCTCTAACCTGATAATTTTGCTAATGTACAGTCTCTCTTCCTATTACTTTGGTAATAAAAATGATAATAAAAATTACCCAGAAGTACCAACTCATTGCAGTTTTCTGGTCCTGTAGTGAGAGTATGAGTAGCTTTAAGAATATTTTATCTAAATTTAGACCTTGATATAGTCTGTAGGGAACACATATCTGATCTCTAAGAATAGGATGTTCCTTTACATGCTAAGATTGCTGAAGGCAGACATCTCAAGAATTTCCAGTCCAAATAAGGATGTGTGACTTTAAGTGCACACAGAAGGGACAGGGGGAGGGCAGAAAGACAGACAATTGATGGGGGAAAGAGGAAGAAAGAAAAGAAAGTAGTAGAGATGGGGAGAGAGGTGATAAGAGATTCTGCAATAGGAGTTTTTGAACAATAAGTGATCTGAATAATTGTTTGAAGAGTGATCAAATGTGTCAGGCTGAAATGGATCTGAGGACACTGTCTAGTCTATCCTCTTATGTGAATTAGGATCACCCCAATGGGATTAACCTATTCTTAAACATCTGTTGAAATGTGGATTCACTATCAATAATAAACACCTCCATTATTTATTTAATTGTCCTGACACATGAGCTGTTTTCAGTTAGCATCTAATATAAATCCCCTTTCCTATCTGGTAACTCTAATTAAAACCAGGTCTAATTTATCTGCATCTTTCTTAAAAGAGGAAGCCATGAACTGAGAAAAGTGCTGTTGGAAATTCAGGAGACACTACTTACCTTGTCTTCTGTTTCTGCCAATAAATTCCAAGATTATACTTCACTTTGTTACAATATTTTGTATTTTTGGATCACTATTCACTTTGTGATCCACCATGCCATCATACCATTTTCCATTATTTATGCAGCTGTCCACTATTTTCTCTTTTTTTAATTGTTTAGCACTTGAGAAAAAATGTAATGTCTGTGCTTCCATTTTGCCGAAATAAAAGACAAGTTGCTGTGTTCCTGATTTACAATAATCCTGTTATCATTTGTTCAGATCTCTGAATTCATTAAATGACTGCAAAACTATATCTATCTATCTGGATATGTCTCAAAATCATATATTTACATTATATTAATATAAAATATATGTCATATTCTCTTCTCTAATATTCAGGTGTAAATACACTCACTGCAGTTGTCCCTCCAGATCTGACCTCATTACATCTAGAAATACAGTGTGTGTCCTTTTATTGCAGAAATAGTTTACCCACAAGGAACTATTTGGGGAAAACAGCTAGCCTTTCTGTTTCTTTTTTTTTTTTTTCTTCCCTTTATTCTCAAAACAAGACTTTTCTGTATAATGTGCATTATCTGAAGGAAAATATTTAGGTATCAAAGTCATGTTCTGGATATGATGCCTTCTGTTCTGAATGTGATGATCAGGGAATTCTCTTTCATTGCTCTCATATATCAGTACCAGTTATGGTCCATATAACTGTCATTGTTTGAGTAACCTGCAAATTTGTGGCTGTAATGAAGCTTCCAGATAAACAAAGTTATTTTTCTTTATTACGTCGGTGGTTGGATCTACAGCTGAACAGAAAGGCTTATTGTGTAAAGATCTGAGGTTATATGTAACAAATTTTGAAATGCTGTATATGGATAGGAGAATACAGTCATGGTTACAAGAGTGGGCAGGAAATCACAGTTTTGAGTCTTGGCTGTGCCACAGACTTTCTGTGTGACTTTGGACAAGCTACTCTTTGTGCATTAGCTAATAATACTATCTCTATCTCCCAGGGGTGTTGTGAGAATACATTCATTAATGTTTGTAAGGCACTTGGATGCTATAGCAATGGGGCCATATAAGCACTTAGAGAAACAATCCATTTTTGCAACAATGTGCATCTCCCTGACTAAGGACTTTTTTGTTGGAAGTTTTTCATAGATGCTTGTTATGAATAAATCCACTTTATAATGATACAGTGAGGTTAAACTGCCTTTTGGAGTGCAGTTTCACTTTAGTATTCAGAACAGGTGTAAACAGTCATAAGTTGGAAAGCTGTTCCCAAAGAAAGAGAATACCATTTTTAGTCAGACATTTGAATAGAAAAGATACCTCTCCTGATTCATCTAGCTCAAAACATGGAGGATTATTTACATCTGTATCTGTCTTGCAAACAGTTTATTCTATTTTAAGCACTTCTCATTACATTGTCTAAACTACCTCCTCAGGCAAGTAATTTCATTGCCTAATTGCCTTTAAAGTTAAACAGTTTGCTCAAATGTCTACTCTACTTTTTCCTTGTGGATACAGGCTGTTCTTTCAGTCTGTCCTTTCTTTCTGAAATAACCTTCACTCACATGTGTGAATTCAGACACACCATGCACTTACACCAGGTTAACAAGGTGCTGATGGGAGGTAAATTGGTAACCCACTATAACTTCATTTTAATTTTCCTGGCTGAATGCTGGTCAGTGTTAAAATCTGAATGTGGGGCTCAGGACATTAGCACCAAGGAGCAGAAAAAGAGTATTCAATATTCCCAAGGCTTTTGGAAAGAACTTGGTGAGAGATTTCCAAACTAGGGAAAAAGTTGCTGCAACAATTCATTAAAAAATTTGGTTTGGTATGGCTTGTTTTGTTTTTATCTGTGGACAGTAGCAGCAACAGACACACTGCACAAGTAAAAGATTTGGAAGAATGTGAGCTGTCAGTAAGGACAATGAAGAGGGCTCTGCAGCTTTTGAGGCTTGGAAAAAAAGATATCTGTTGGGATTCCGTGTAAAGCTTTCTAATTTAGTGGTTGAGTGCAACAAAAATGCTTATGAAATCATCATTAGAAGATAGAGACTCTATAAATGTCCCAATGGTGGGAACATACTATGTCCTTTCCTGCTGCATTAAATGTAGAGAATTTACATGGTCTTAAAAAGTATTGAACCGTAGGAATTCAGTAAATTGCAGTTAAATACAAGATGTGAACATACAAAAGAACAGGCCTCATTCATGCTGGGGGTCATGAGGTTGCTTGTTTGCCATGAAGTCCATCCCTCCACTATTGTTGTTTGAATATGTAGTGAATAGAATTGCTTTTAATAACATTCCCATATGAGTGACAGAGTGACAGTGTAAATGCTTCTCAAGATGAGTATTATAATGTGCTATCCTTCAGACTTTCCTCAGAATGCAAGGGAAAAGAGCTTTGTAAATTTTTTTCCTTTTCTCTATGAATATTGGGGATTGAATAGGGTTGATATCCTCTATTATACACATACGTAACATATACTATTCTGGATAGAAGAAGCAAAAATGAAAGAAGTATACTATTGCAGTGTTGTAAAAGCTTACCACAAAAGGAGCCACGAGCATCAACTCCCAATCTTCACTTGAATTCACAGCCATCAGGCTGCTCCCAGTGTCATGTATTCTTATTTTCTGGATTTAGCAAAAGACTCAGTACCATCTTGTCTTTCAGTTTTTCCGTAAGTGCAGGACCTGATTCTTAATCAGAATTCAAGATTCTGTAATTCAAGTTGATGCATAATTGAAGAAAAAATTATCAATGAAGTCAAGAGAAGAAGCTTCACTTCACAATTGTTAGTGAGCCAGTTATTTGTCTCAGTTGTTGTACATTCTAACATCTTTTCAATTTTCAGTTTATTCATGCCTCTGATTATTGAATGCTATTTTAGTAAAATCCATTGTTACCAGAAATTTCCTGTAAAAATACTTTGTCATAGTGCAGCAACACTAAAATATCTACCAAAATATTCAGGAAAATTGTAACTCAAAGGACTATTTTTATCTTCTCAAAAAATTAGGAAATATTTCATATTTTGTGTCAAATTAATACTCTTTAAGACATGGTATGAATCACACAAAAATAATTGGGATGGTAAAGGTTATTGTAGTTTGGGAAAAAAAGTAAAAGGAAAGGATACCTGTTTTCAAAACTCAATTCTGATAGTCAACTAATTGAAAAAAATATCATCGCCACTAACAATGGAAAATTCAAATTTGTTAAAGAATTTTTTTCTCTATTATGTCTGTCAGAAAGAAGATTACACATATTTTGTAGTATTCCTGGAAAAAGGAAAATAAACCAGTAAAAAGAAACTGTTACAATTGTATTCCTCTTTTTTTTAAGGACTGCCTTCTTGAGACTGCTTTTCTGTATGAGAAGCAGCAGGGAACATAATCTGGAAAGAGTAAGGCCTTTCTCTTATGGCAAAGTAAATTGCAGCTATTTCTCACAACAGGAAGTCATTGGTTGTATAGAGATTCTATCCATTTTGATAGGACATTATTGATAAAGATCTTCATACCTTTGGAATGTCTTTAGGATTGATGCCAGTGGGACATGTTTACTTCAAGAAAATAACTTCTCATTACTTGTGGATTGCCTTGCTGATCCCTCAGGTGATACTTAATACACAAATAGATGCTATCTTGCTCATACTAGTTGATATTTCAGTTTACTACATAAAGTACACACCTGCTTCTTATATCCCCCCTTTTACTGTTCTGAAGTGATTTTGAAAACAAAGTATTTTAAAACCTTATGGTTCCTAATGAAAGAAAATAAAGATTTATTACATGTAGGCAAAGAGAAAGCAATTTAAAAAGTGTTTGTCATTAAAAAAAAAATCCAAGATGTCCTTTTTAACCATAACAATTATTCTACTAAATATACTGCTTTTTATTAGTCCCTCAATTCTAGAAGCAATTGTCATGTGTTTTGGGAATTCAGTCTGGTCTGATTGTATAGAATTCAATTAGTTTTCTTTCGGAAAAAAAAAAAAAATCTGATCAAGTTTCATCATAAAGTTAAAAAAAAAATCCACAAAGCTGCACTTGGATCCAATATTTAGCCTGTATGTTTTTATTTAAAATGGTTTTACTATGAAGGCTATGACTAGGTAGGTGCTATATACTATACTATAACTGCCTCATAGGAGAGATATGAACACTTAAACTCTTTCAAAGAGAAAAGAAGAAAGGATGGGGAGAGAGCCTCTACCAAGTTTCAGTTGTGTCAGAGGTGACTGGATGTTTTTGTTTACATCTGAAATGATGCAAAATAATGCTTCTAAACAACAGTAAAGGTCAATTTTGAAAGTACACTCTCAGCATCTTGAAGTAGCTGTCTCATAGAGTAGGATGACTGTAAGGGAAACACCGAAGTCTTCAATTCTAGACCTTCAGGTGTGCACACTGTTAGACCCACAGATGTTATAGCTTGTTCTGTGTTCGTTTCCTTTTGCATTTTCAGGCATGATTTCAATTGAATCATTTATGGTTCTTCCATTCAGATTATAACAGCTATTTTGGAGCGGATAACCCTCAATGGCTGTATATGAGACATTGCCCGGGGTGCCTCCAAGATGCTTTTGAGCTGGGTAAGGAAATCACTGAGTGTTGACACATTCTGAAAGCACTATGGCATGGATTGAGAGTATAGTTTATAAACTGTGTTACTGACCTATTATTCTGTGGTTTACTGATAGAATCGACTTCAGTTCCCTCTGAAATGTTAAACAAAACAAAATAAATATTTTTTCTTAAAAAAAAGGCAACAAATATTTCAAAAAAATTAATACGGTATCTAATCTATATGTGGTAATTCATGCATAAAAACTTCAATTCATCATTGCCCACTTCTGATAGGTCTACTTCTAATATAGTAGCCATTCAATGTATAATATTATGCTAATCTAATGTCTATTACCTCTATATATTAGTACACTGGTATGGTAAATAAGACTCAGATTTTTATTGTGACTTTAAGGTCAAAGCTGTTTGTGCAGGCATGTCTTAACCAATCTGCTAGTTTAAGATTTATACTCAATTCACGCTGTAATGCCGGTATCATCCTTACTATCTACATATTGCCTTGCAGACCCCTGTTCAGTCAGGAACAATTAGTTATCATGGCTCATCTCCCCTTTCATTTATGTACAGACAACTGAAAAGTTAAGGGCTTGTGAACTTTCACCTGCGGAGTACATAGGCTGTCGGTGTGGGACTTAGTCACTGAGTGTACGCTAAGAAATCAGAGAAAGCTTTTTATTTCTTGTTTAAAAGCCTGGAAATGAGTATGATGATGATTGAGACATTCCAGCACAGGTGTGATGCTAAAACCTCCAAGGACTTGGCACTCCATTCCTTCTGTATTTAAGGTTAAGCAGTGTCCAAGGAGAGAGTATATTCTGCTGTAGAGAAGGATGTTTTATTTCTTACAATGTTTGTATAATGCTCTTTGTAATGCTTTGTCTGGCTGAAATACTGCTGAATCAGCTGCAATATCTCCATGATTTTTACAGAAGTTAGTTCAGGCAGTGCACTGTCACTGCCCCATGACCCAGGGGTCATATTTTAGAACTGTTTTTTTGTTAAATGCCAAAAATCTAAGATGCTCCATTTCACATTGTAAGTAAAGCTTTCTATTTCAAAATAGTGTAAGCATGCAGATAAATGGTTCCTATTAGGACAGCATAATTTAAAATAAAACCAAAGAGGTTGTTTGGCACTTAAAATATGTTTTTCACAAAAGGTTTTGTGAAAAAGGTGCCATGCAGTGGCTACTTCCTTAAATACAGTAAGTTATACGACTCCTGATAGAAGTAAACTTCCTACAAAAACAAACAGACAAGCAAATAATGAATAGGTTGTGCATGCAAGAGAAAGTTCTGTTAATCTGCAGTTCCTGCCATTATCCCACCCAGGTGTAAATAGAGAGGCCTCCAGTGTGTTAATTCCACGGAGTCCAGTAATAAACCTGAGATTAGGTTTCAATAATCCACTTTCTTCCAACTGGAAAAAAAAAAAAAGGAAGTCTTAAACCATTTAGTATTAACTGGCCACATTTAATAATAGCTAGAGATTCACTAATACTTTTTCTTTACTATCAAGTGGACTATATTATACATGAATGGCTTGTAAAATTATTGTTTTATATTTCAGAATGACAAACAGTTTATATACTCAGATTAAAGATTCATATTTAACAACCATTTTGCCTTTACTTATTCCTGAATACAGACCCAGAAGAAACTATTATAAAATTCTCTGTCTCTTTTAATGTCATTGTCTGATAATCTCTTGAAAACACGAGAATTATTAGGTTACAGAGTGCCATAGTGGTAAACCCATTTTAATTTATACGTAAAATGCAATAATTGTTAATTCGGTGCATGTAACAATTTTAACTGTTTATTTAAGGTTTTGAATAATTTTAAACCATCTGCACTTAACATTTGTCTGAAAAATATTTGTTTCCCCTTCACTAGCTTAATAGCAACCAAAGATTACTTCTCTCAGGAGTATCACCCAACATGGTCAAATATTAGAGGCAGTTGTTCTCTCTTCCCCATATGTTCAGAACCCATTCTGCCTCACTGTGGAGGTGCCTGGTGCTGTTCTGGATATGCCCCACTTTTGCTGCAGCTCCCTTTTATACATACTACAATAAGAATTGCTAAGGGAAAGAATTTAAGTGGCTTAACTTCAGCTCCTGATCAATTTTTGTAACATTCAGTTTTTGAAAAATGTGGAAGTCAAAATCTAAAGAAATGTAAAGGAGGTTCTCTGGTTAAAGTTAAAACCACAGGTCAAAGAGTTAATTGCTTAAGTTGCCAGTGAGTATGAGTTTGTATAGCAGAATTCATTCTGTAGAATTGTTGGGTTTTGTTTTTTTTCATTTTCTCCCTCCACTAAGATGGAAGCAATCAACAGACATTACAAATCTGTTAGCTTATTCACTTTTCCATGCAACACTGGTATTGGCCATTCTATAAAGGCTTGCTGTGACATGGCTCATGGAGTTTGTGGGCATCCAGCGTGGCTTTCTCTGTGGGTCTCATTCTCAATTAAGAACTTACTCCCTGAATGTTGCAGCATTTTAGTTGTGTGTTTTTAAGCTACACCCTCAAGAATTGATGCTGGAAACATGGATCATAACTACATTCCCTTAATTGCATGTGGTTAATCATCATGGTTAAAATACAAATCCCTTTTCTGAAAAAAAGAGAGAACAATTGTAATTCAAGAAGTGTCTAAAAGTCCAGATGATCTTAAAATACATAAAAAGTAAAAATATGAAGATAAGCCCTCTAAGTTTAATTACGATTTTTTTTGTGAATAGCCCTACAGTCATTGGAATGTTTGAGCCTATGCCTCGCACATCAGCCTTAACTGTGAGTTTCAAGAGTTTGATGCTTTCTCTGTATTACTATAGACTCACAGAATGGTTTGTGTTGGGAGAGACTTCCAAAGATCATCTAGTCCAAGCTCTCTGCCATGGTTAGGGGCATCTTTCACTACATCATGTTCTTCAAAGCCCCATCCAACCTCATCTTGAACACTTCATTTTCATTTCAAGACAATAATCTTACTGAAGGCAGATAGAAAGGTCCTTATGACCTTGTCCAGTCTCTCTTTGAGATTAGTAGTTCTCTTTGTTGCTGTAATCTGCTAACTATTTAGGGTGAATAAAAGCTTAGTTTGAAGACAGGAATGGATGAAGGCCATAGATAAACCAGAAAAAAACAGTAGGGAGTAGAAAAAGGATGGGCAGACAGATACTGCAGTAGTACAAGTTCTCCATTAAGACACATGGAGTTCATTCAATTAAACTCCAAGTTTCTTATTCTGCTCAAATATAAAACTAGCCACAGGCAGCCATAGCATATGCAATAATGTATAATAGAAATTAAATCGCATTATTTAGATCACTCTTTCTTCAGACATCAGAATATTTCTTTCTGAACAGGTTGTGCGACAACTTGGTACATCTTGAATTTAAAAAAATAAAATAATCCGTACTTCGGAAGGCAAGAATGAGTTTCAGCACTGCAGATTCTTCACAGAGGATATGCTGCCTGTCTCCCTCCTCATTGGTAGCTCATTCATCGTAGCTCATGCAGTTTCTCATATGCATACTGGAATTAGAGTTCCTTAGGATCTGTAATGGTGGCAAATATATCAGTGTAGGAGATGGATTTTAAGGCTCTAAATTTTTCAATCCCAGATGCAAAGAGGTTTTTCTAGGCAGAAAATTCCCCAGGTCATAATGCTGTCGTTGTTCTCAGTGGGAAACCTTAATTGCAGAGCTAGTTGGATAAGAGTTGGATTAGCTGGCAGAGTGTTGTCTGGAAAATCTTTCAGCTGTGCAATGTTATCACTTCCCCTACGTCCCTCCGCCCCCACCCCTGAGGATTCCTAGCCTACTGCATTTGGTGAGATACATATGTTTTCCCCAGCTACAGGAGCTGTGAAGGGTTCCTCTGGGATATCTAAGTATAAATACCCAAGTGTGTCTTCAGTTGCTAGGTTATTTTTAGTCAATGGGTGGTTACCAAGTCATCTATAATTGTGCTGTTAAATGTGTCAGAGCAGCTACTGCAAATTGAGGTGCTCCCTGTAACAGGTGGAGCATATAAAGCAAAATGAGAGAGGACAAAAGCAACATTTCAGAACTGAACTGCTTAAAGATTTGAATTATATAAGGGGAGATTTCTTGGTAGGCAGATGTGATGATGATGATGCAGGAGTACAACATGGATGAAGTAATATGGTAGCAGCGATTGACTGCATGTGGTGGCGTAACGCCTGCTGGTAATTAAACCTCAAATAAGCCACTCCCCTTTCTCCAGCCCCAATCTGGTGAGAGAAGGACAAAAGCCGAGACTGTGGGTTGAGACAACAATTTACTGAAAGAAAACAGCAGTGGAATAAGAAATGCACAGTAGCAGCAGCAATATTAATAACAAAAGTATACAGAAGAGATGATTCTTTACACACAAAGGGTGTTCACTAACACCTCAGTTTAGTTCCTCGTGGTTGCTGAGACAAAGACAAGAGGGGGGACATTCCTGCAGCTCAGCACCAGCTCACAATTATTCTTGAGACTAAGACAAGGTGGCGTACACCCCACAGCCAGCATTCCCCATCCCTGAGCCTGAGACAACAAAAAACAATGATGGACAAACCCCCAAATCCTCTCCATGATGCTGCCTGCTTTCTGCACTGCTGGGGTTGACTGAGGCCAGCAATGCTTGGCTCAGCTCCTGTCTGCCCAGCCCGGGCTTGTCTGGGCTTGGGCTCAGCTCAGGGTCTACTGCTCCATTCCCCCGGCTGCTTCTCGCACCAGTGCCATGGCACACACTCGGAGGAGCTCTGAAAGAAACAGAACAAAATGGTGAACTTCTAGAGTATGTTTCCTTTTTTCCTTCCCCTGGAACCAACCCCTGTGGCAGCAATGAGGTGAGCACTACAGAGTAGCAATGTGGCCAGGCCCCAGGGCTCTAGGCTCCCCCTCTGTGAGCAAACCTAGGACGCTACACTACACATAATGCCTGTGCTGGAGCATTGTGTGATTTCAGATAATGTGTTTTGGGAGAATTTACCAGTGGTTCAAGGGATCAGAATGGTCTCACAAGACTTCTAACTTAGGTAGCTCCTTTTTCGGTAGTGGCCAAAAGCTGTTACCAAACGGTGACTGCTGTGTGGGAGAATGTTCAGTGAGTTCCCAGGGGAAAACTATCTACATGGCATCAACTGCTGGCACAAATCTTTATAAACAGAAAAGAGGAAGAAAATCATACCTGAATAGAAAGCCAGTAAGATGGTAGGAAGAAGACATGAACAGCAAAATAATGCAACTGAAAAGCAAAATTAAACAAGATTACTTTAAAAAACCCTTAAACTGTCAAAAGTTCTAAGTAAACATGCATTGTTAGCAAGGAGATCACACAGTGGTAATTCTAAATTAACTAGGCTGCGCTATCCCTTTTATGAATCTGCCACTAGGAGACAGGACGGGAAGCAGCATATAATCTGTCAGAAATATTAAAGATATATTAAATATCACCGACTTTGGTAAATCAAGGGAAAAAAATGAAAATTTTAGGTGTTCATGGAAAGAAATAATCAAATGTATTTGTGATTCCTATGGTAGCCACATCAGGTCACAAAACAGAGATCAATAGATGTTACGTTAGATGTTAATATCTACTTCAGTGGCAGTTACCCAGCATCAGCTGAAGACCAGGAATAAGATTTTGAGGACTGGTGTAGTTGTCCCTAGCTCAAAAGAAAAGAAATGCAAGACAGCCATTGGTATGCAGAGAAAAGTGGAGGGGAAAAAAATGCTTAAATGCTGCTAAAAATAATTGGTGGAAATATAATTGTCTGTACTCATTCCCATCTATTCAATATATCTTATATTTTGGTTAGATTCAAAATGGAAAAGGATTTATAATGCTACTTCTGGCATATGTGAAAGATGAACTGGGTGAATTTCAACAAAATAAAATGTTAAACTTAGCATCAAAAGAAACATTCCAGCTGAGAGAACCACTGGGCTGGAATAATCACCTCAAGTGGCTGGTGACAGACTATTGCCTGAGTAACTCAAAAGTAACAAAAATGAAATCCAGTGGGCATTGGCAAAAGTTTGGTCTAGATAACCTAATAATAGCTATTGTCTTTTTTTTTTTTTTTCAAAGCCAGAAGTAGCTTCCAAATTCATTACTTAAAATAAGCTAACGTCACATCTTGTGCTCCTGCATTTAGATCTGCATTCACCATGCATAATTTGGGGGTTTATTGCATGAACAGGAATAAAATAGTTACGCAAAAGGCATTTGACACAGCTGGAAATAGTAGGACTTTATTTCTAGGTATAAGGAATACAATCTGATCATGATTGTTTTCCAGGAATTTTAGCACATCTTTATTTATAAAATATCTCAGTAGTGAAGAATAAATCTTACAGAGCCTGGTAGAATCTTTTCACAAAATTAAATGCAGAGTATGGATAATTTTTTCAAGTTTCTATACTTGAGCAAAGGCTGCTGTTTTTGCTACCGAGTTCCAGTTTTAGTAATTCTGTAGAATTCAACTGAATTTTTGGTAAAAAGAACAAATGAGCTGTATTTCCAAAAGAGAACATACATTTGAAAATTATGCACTTATTTTTCTGCTGCTTTCTTGTAAGATCTCAGAAGATCTTTTATCTCTTACACATTTTCTCTTGCTCCCTGATTATCAGGAAAATGTATTCCTCACTTCTCTTCCCAGCTGCAAAAGTCTTCTATATCAGAATTGTCTGCCAACGCCATCACCATCCTTTACCAGCTTTCAGGTGCTGAGCATTGCTTCTTCAGCTTGAAAACATAATGGGGAAAACCCCTGTGGAGTGGTTCCCTAGAAGGAGCTGCTGCTAGGATCCTGTGATCCTAGCTACTGCTACTGCTAGGATCCTGTGATCCTTTTTGCCTCTGTATTGCTGGAGATGAATGGGATCAGCACAAAACCTGGAAATGCAGAGATTGGTCTGCAAATCTGTTATGGCCTAAGCAGCTTAGAAGTTGTTTGACAGGTGTTATTCAATTAGTTGGGGATGCAAATCTTAATCTGAAAGATAAGGGGGAATTTTTATCAGTGGAATTTATTCAGAACAATCTTCCAGAAAAGTCTACATGGGTAACTTGAGTTATCTTTAATATTTTATAAATCTTTCTGCAGGTAACAAGTAAAGAAATTGAAGATGGATATTTTTGACTAGGACTCAACCCTGTTTGAAATGTCCAAAGCTATTTAGAAAACACAAAACTGAGAGTGAACCATATGCAGTACAGCAAGTGGTGTTGCCAGGTACCACTGTCCTCTCAAATGGGAAGTCTTCTGGAATTCTTTGTTGCTATGAGACTAAATATGTCTGTACAGTGTGAGTGCTGAACCAGATTTTGCTCCCACTTTCCACTAGTGGGCAAGTAGAGTGACTCTGCTGTGGCCAGGGAGCACAATGCCATGTTCTGATGTTTTGTTTATGAAGGGTCTTCCCTAAAGGCCACAGAAACCCAGGCGTATTTGTCTAATTCAGAAGTTTAGAGAAGTAATATTAGTTTAAAATGACAGAAAGGACCATCTTTCACCTCAAAAGGAGCGAGGAACATGCTGTTGGAGGTTTTGACCCATTGACAGTGGATCTTCATGTGCTTTTAGTAAAAAAAGAGAAAGCAATGAGTAAAATTTTTCAGAAGATTTTTGTTTAAATGTTTTCAGACTAAAAGATACTTATTACAGACTGTGTAAACTGAAGTTTGATACTTTTAAAATCCTGTGGATTTTAAAGTTACCTGTGGATTTTAAAGCTGGTATGTTGGTGGAGGGCGGGGGGGGTGGGTGGAGAGATTTGTTTGCTTAAATATAAAATGTGTGAATTTTCTTTAGTTACTTGACACTTTTTTCTTTCACCCAGAAGACAAATAAACAGACAAAACCCAACTTGAACTGTGCCCAAGCATGGCAAATTTCTCACCAAAGTGTACATTTCAGAATGAAAGATTTACAGTGGAATTCCTCCAGTGTAGCTATGACATTGCTTTAACATTGTATTGCTGTAATCTTCAAATATAGTAAATGCAATACATGGGTTTAGAGGGATTTGTGTGAAGTTTAAAAATCAAAAGATGGTTGTTTTTAATGTTTCCCTGTGCTATCTGTGAAAAACGAAAAGGCATAGGGATGAGTTTAAGACACATCATCAACAGCAGGGGAGATGTTTGCCCAGTAAAAATACTGATCTTTTATTAATCTGCCCTTTCAAGCATCTGTAAATCCTTTCCTGGTTTCTTAAAATTAAGCAAATATTTAAATATGAAATACTTAAAAAAAAAAAAAAAAAAACCCAACCAAACAAAAAAAAACCCAAACAACAAGCCAAAAAATCAAAACCGCAATCCACATCATAAATGCAGATGCAACCAAGGTGCTATGAAAACAAAGCTCTCAGCGTGCAAGTATTCCCTTACTCGGTTTAAATCTCCAAAACTATGGATGTCTATCCCGGAGAAACCGGTATGGCTCACTGGCCGTCGGCGCTGTCCCTGTTGTGCAGTGAGCCTACAGCCAGCCCGAGCAGCCCCGCAACTTCCAGCGTGTCGCGGAGGACACGGCGGGAGGACGCTCCGCCGTGCCGGCCGTAGCACCGTCCGGCCCGCCGAGGCCGCTGGGGGCTCTGGCCGCCAGCCCTCGGCCGGCAGCCTCCGCGGGGCTGCGAACCGCACCTGCCCTGCCCCACCTCCGCTGCTGGAGCCCCTCTCCCCGCATTACGCGGCCGCCGCTCGCTCCGCGCTCCGCCCGCGGGGCAGCGCCGGCCGCGCTGCGGGACACGCAGGCGCCGCGGAAGTTGCGCGGCACAGCGGCGGCGTTTGAACGTGAGAGGCGCGGAGCCTGCGCGGGCAGAGGGCACCGGGAAGGAGCCCGGCTCGGGCAGCGCTTTGGCGTGCGGCTATTAACCCTGCCCTGCCCCGCACCTCCAAGCCGCCGCCGGCCGCCTGTGCGCACCGAGCTCGGTGCCAGGACCGGGCAGCCCCGGCCGTCGGGGCGACCCCGGGTGCGGAGCGCCGCGTCTGCCCCTGGCCACGGCTACACCGCGTCCCACCACGGCGGGGCCGAGCGTGCACTCCCCGCGGAGCGGCCCCGCATCGCAGCACCGCCCCGGCCTTCCCGCCCCCCCCGCCCGGCTGCTCTACGGCAGCCGGTGGCCGCGGCAGGCTCCTTCCCCTGGAGTGGGAGGGCGGCAGCAAAATCACAGCCTTGGTGTTCCGGTTTTTGGTTTTTTTTTTTTTTTTTTTTTGTGGGCTGTGGTTTGGTGGTTTTTTCTGTGTGTGTGTTTTTGGTTTTTTTTTTTTTTTTTTTTCTTCTGATGCTGATTTATTAGATTCTTTCATTTGCGCTCCTGTTTTCCGCGGGGATTGCTGCAGCGGAGGCATCAACCTGTAGACTGAGAGAGCCCGCCGTAGCCCGGCGCGGCTGCTCGGAGGGCGCGTTGCGGTGCCACCGCCGGGGCGCGGCCCCGGGACGGGGTCGACCTCGCGGGCGGACGGCGGGCGAGGGAGTGGGGCCAGCCACGGCGCCCGGGGGACCTCCCGGTGCCGGGAGTCGAGGAGCCCCGGCGGCGGAGGTGCGAGCCCAAAGGCAGACCAGCGATCTGTGCCAGAGCCCCCGAGCGGCCCCGTGTTTGCCAGGGACGGCGGGCTGAACTGACTTCCCTCCCGCCCCTCGCACCCGCACTGGAGAGCATCTCCGAGCCGGGGGAGGAGGAAGGGGGTGCAACAAATTGCCGCCAGCCGGGAGAAGTTGCAGTAAAGAGAGATCCCTCCCTCCCGCTCCCTCCCCTCCCCGCTCGCTCTCTCCTCCCCGAGCCGTGGCAGCGAGCAGCGGAGCAGCGGCCCGACGAGCGAGCGGCACCCGCAGCCCGGCGATGCTGCAGCGGCTCCCGCGGAGCCTCGGCGGGGAGGGCCCGGCCCCTGCGCGCCCCGCGCCGGCCGGCGGCGGCGCGCCCTGAGCGGCGGCGGCGGCCCCGCGCCCCCGCGGCGCAGCGGGCGCTGTTGCGCAACCCTGCCCGGCACTGCCGGCTCCCTGCCCCCGCCGCCGGCTCGCCGCGGCTCCCGCGGAGACGGAGCGCTGATTCATGGGGCCCCGCGCCGGCTGCCTCGGCGAGGAGAGCGCGGCGCTGCCGCTGCCCCCGCGCGGGGTGTGAAGCCCCGGCCCCTCCTCCGCAGCCCCGGGCTCGCCCGCCCTGCTCGGGAGTGTGGTCCCTGCCGGGAGCCGCCGCG
The DNA here is from genome assembly GCF_027477595.1 of Haemorhous mexicanus. Lineage (NCBI taxonomy): Eukaryota > Metazoa > Chordata > Aves > Passeriformes > Fringillidae > Haemorhous > Haemorhous mexicanus. The sequence continues at coordinate 59,559,175 of NC_082345.1, read as the reverse complement.
CCTGGCGCACAGAGGGAAGCGTTGATGCATCGCTGTGGAAATTCATTGTGTGACTTTCTGGGTATTTACTGAGTTTCAGACCGAGATGCAGCTCTTGAAAGCTTTATGGGCACTAGCAGGAGCAGCGATCTGCTGTTTTCTTATATTTGTCATCCACTCACAGTTTCTTAAAGAAGGTAATTGTATGTGCATGTCTACATATCCTGTTCTTTAATACTAAGATCTTTACGAGGTGCCTTAATTATTTTTACTGTTTCCAGTATGTTCTATTTACAGCAGTGCTTCCACGCTATTTTTCCTTTCCGTTAAAGCCTTCTCAGTTTTGTTGCCTTAGGTAATAGGTAGGCTTAGACTTACATCTTTGCTAAATGTATATACGTTATATGTATATATAAATATATATATATATATATGAAATCTGTATGATGTTTATATTCGATGCTTTAGCTGACGTCTCATTTCTTTATGGGGCACGTATAGTATACAGAAAATATTTGTTGCTATCAGATGACCACAAAACAGTAGTCATCATGGGAATATTAATAAACCAAAAACCCCATAACAAGTAAACGTCTTATTTTTATACCAAATCAATAGGCATCCTTTGCCTCTTCCTTATTCAGTACATTTTCAATAGATGGCACTAAAGTTCTATGGAAAGGGCAGGGCAGAGCAAATCCTGGGCATTCAGCGGCTTCCTTCTCTTCACTGCCCCGAAACGGGAAGAGGCCTTTGCGTGGTTTCAAGGCTCCTGTTTTTACCACCTTCTGGTCAGAAAACTGTGATTACAGTTTTTAGGAGAAAATAATTTGAATTGTCGGGCAGGCTTTCCTCTTTTTTTCTTTTTTTTTTTTCCCCCTACTTGAATTGGGTGAAAAAAAGTGTTCGATTGAGTAGAACGATTTTTCCTAGGGAGTAACCCTTTTATTGCTCCTGTTTTGTTTTGTTTTCTTTCGTCAGGAAATTAGTATTTTCTTTTTTTCCCTACTGCTAAAATAATTAGTCCATTTGTTACTTGTATAGCAAACTCTAGTCTGAGATTCAAGTGTGGATCCTGAAAAATGTATGTACATTTGTGGTGTAGGAAAAAGTGCAGTCCTGTTTTTTAAGCAGTATTAACAAAAATAACACAATAATATGGGAGTTTTGGTGAACCCATTATTTCTTTTTTTTATCATTGTAATATAGTTGAGAGTATAGCTGGAGGAAAAAGGAGCTAAGCTCAGTTTGGAGGGCTGGCTGTGTAAAGCAGGGAGAAAACTTTTTTGTGGCTGGGACAAAGTTTCACTCAAGGCTGGGCAGAGTGACTACCTTGCAACCTCTGAAGTGTCAGTACTGATTTTAATTTAGTGTCAGTCAAAGCAAAACATGAGACTCTATGTTTTCACAGATTTTTTTTTTTCTGAAATTAATAAACTCTGATTTTGTTAATTTAGGAACATCATTCAGATATTACCAGTGCTAAAGATTTCTCCTTTAAGAAACCTACCCATGCTGTAATTGCATTGTGTGCAATGCCTCCCACATAGTGACTTATTTAACATTCTTTTAAAATGTTCAGACAACTGTATTTTTACATATCTGTCTAATGGCATGGCCTGTTTTGAGGAGATTTTGCAGACTTTCAGGCTATTTTTTTACTCTATTTGCCATTACACTGCTTTTTTTCTTCAGTCTTTTAGGGCTTGAGGTCTGTGTTACTGTAAAAAGTCTTCAAAAGAAGTAGCATTTTGTTTCCCTTAAAATATTTCATCTTGCCTTGTAGGAATAGAAAGCTAGCAAATTATTTTATGAAAACAGAACCCATGGTGGTACATGAAGGACTTTTAACGCATTTTACATTTTTCTAGCAATTATAACCACTTTTAACATGGACTGCAGACAGCAAACTGAAGCTCTTTAGCTTGCTGGATAACTTAATTAGATCAGTTTGTTTATATTTGTTCCTGAACAATTTCTGCTTTCTTTAGCAATGAAAACTATATACTGACTCTAAATTGCAAATACTGGGACAGCTGTCAGACTTTTCTTGACAGGTGCTAATCTCCACAAAAGCATTTTGGCCCTTTCCATGCAATTACTTCAGCAGTGTATGTGTTCCTTCCTCCCTGTGGTTTCAACAAAGACAGGGAATAGTTTGGTGGAGTTGAATGAAAATCTGCATGGTATGACTGAGCTTTTTTTTTTTTTTTTATGAAGAACTTTTAATATCCAATAAAAATGAATGGTTTAAGCAGAATATATCTAAATGAAGGCATATAAAAGAATGAGAAATAGATAACACTGGATTTAAACTATGTATTGTAAGCAGTTTGCAAAATAAGATTTACTTTTACTTTTTTTTTTCATTTTTGAACCTGATGTTTTATGTTACTTTCAATAAGAAAACAAAAAGTGTGAGGAAAGAACTGGAAAATAATTTAACCATATGCGTACCACATTAGTTTATTAAATAAAAATGTATAAAGAAGAATACACGTGAGATGACCTCAGTACCTTCATAAGATTTGAAATAGTTTTCTCATGTCAGAGTTATCCCTTTACATTGTAATTATTAAAAAGTTAGGAACGCTATGTCTCATTGCACATGATGTTAGACTGTTGATTTCCTGGCCAAAAGATTAATTTCCCATTGGAGCCTAATGAGCTACACAGGCTTGCTGTTTGTAACTCAGCTGTGTGGTCAAATTCCTAAGTTAAATGCTTGGACATTTTAATTTGATTATTTCTTGTGCAGAAGGATAATTTTCTGTTGTCCCAAAGACCATTCAAATAAGCCACCAGTTTGAGTAGCTTGATCAGATTAGCTGATAATGCCTATCTCCTGAGACAAGTTGATGGTACAAGTCCATACACCAAGCATCTCTTGTATGCAAGACAATTGATTTAAGAGGAATGACATGTAAAATAAATTAAAGTTCAAACCTGATTTATTAATGCATATTCTTTCAATTTTTGCATCTTTCAAAATATTTACTGCTTATTATTTTTCCAGAGCTAGATTTTAACAGAAAACTGACATAATCTTCACTACAAAATTATACAATTACTACATATATTTTTCTGTGTTCATTTTCCTTTTACTCACTTGGAGTTACTGATGTTCTGTGGTAGGTTATAGTCTTGTGGCCTATTAACACGTTGTATTTTTTATAATTTCAGTTGTACTGCGTGGCTACAGTGTGTAGAACTTCCATGACATCCAGCTGAAACTTATTACCAGAACCAAACCCTCCTTCAGTCCCATTCATAATTATGAGATTATATGTTGCAATAGCCAACTGAGATTTTTCTTCTATAATTAATGTTAATTTTGTGTTGATTTCATTTTAGTTCCTGTGCTGAAGTGGGCCTGTCCTAATTCTTAAATATTTTTATATACATGTGTGAACTGAGGCAGTTTGGTAGTAGCATTACATTACTACACATAAATGGTGTGAAGAAACAATGAACGCTTGTTCTGAGATGAGTGGGAAAGAGCTGTTTAAATGTCTATTTTCATGAATATGTTTTTTTCAGGAAGTGAAGAATGGGTAACACAGGGTGCCATTTTTCCACACTTAGGCTTTTGTGTGGAAATACAGGTCGTCCTGTGGCTAATCCGTTCCCCTATGTCCAATCTGTCCTTCAGTGTTTCTAAAAGATGAATAGAGCTGTGAACCCAGAAAAGGGTATTGTGATATATAATTGCAGTCCCATGCCTGTCTGATCTTCAAGCAAAGCAGTTTAACATACTCTAGTCAGCTGCAGTCAGTATGAAGGAGTGTTTAAAATTTCAGTATCTAAAACTTTTTGCATAGGCTATTGAAAATTAAAAGTAACCAAGTATATTCACTACCCAGGTCTGATTTTAGGTGATTCATTATCTAATATTGTTTAACACATTTATTCACAGGGAAATGAAAAACATTTGATTTGGTGTTACACCCCATCAATTGTGGGAACTCTTTTGTCCCTGACAAGGACCTCTTTCATGTAGTAGAAGGTTTTAACCATTCAGGCACTGCAGTGATGGGGAAAGGTAAAGGATACAGTTTCTAAATGTCTTTGAGTCTCATGGAAAGTAGGGCAGTTACGGAGTAACTTGGGAAGGGTGTCTGTACATGGCAGCCAAGGTGTGTTACAGCCCTGGATATACTTTAAAGCTTTATTTATGTACTGATAGCTCATTGGGGGATAGGAGTGTTTAATTTATCAAAAGATATGTTGGTGTTTTGAATGGTTTAGGAGATTTGGCTGATATTAGCTTTGTTTGGAGAGGGACTGCACAGGAGCAGATTAAATCTCAAGAATAAGAACCTTTCTCAAAGTATAGAGGATTGGAATATTCAGATCCCAAAACTAGATTCCTAATCTGTTGGGTAGATGTTCAGTAAGTTCTGTAAAATAAGGTGGTTTTCTTTTGATATACTGCAGTAGTTGACACAAGAGAATTCCAGTACTTCTTTAATAACCAGATGATTATGGCTATAAACCAAAATTTAGTATCATTTGTGCAGCTTTACTTTTACTTATATATATGAATAAGATACCTGTTTAGCAAATTTTTCATAGTTATCTTTTTTTTTCTCCTCAGGCAAAAATTAGCAATTGTTCGTTACACTTGTAGGCACTTCTGTGTTAATTCTATTTATAGAAATTGGTGTCACAATAGTGAAAAATACTACAGCACTGTTTTTAAAAATAGTGCAGTATTACACATAATAATTTGGCTAAATTTTATACTTAATATTTTTTTTTCTGTCACTTTTTATACATATTTAAATATTTTATCCTGCTCTAAAATGACAGAAAAAGCTTTTTGAATATTTTTGGGTTTAGCATGTACATTTTGACACTGACAATAATAAGGCACATATTCTGTTTAGCTGTGTAACCCCAAAGAACTCTGCTGCTTCTTCTGCTAATGTTTGAAAAAGTCTACTGACAGTATACCCAAGATGATTTTTAAAGAGCTTTCTGCTCATATAACCTGATGGCTTGAGGAAGCTGGTATTCCTAATGTTTTCTGCTGTGTAAAACCTTTTGAGGAAAGGAGCTGTTATCTTCTAAAATGCTTTGAGCCTTTGGCCCTCAAAATTTTCCTAGAAAGAACTTGTATGTGACTTAGTATGACAGATAATATTGCTATCTTTTAATTTTTCTTATATCTTTAAAACATTAAAAATACCTAAGCCAGTTAAATTCAGAATGATAATTGCTTTTAAGAATGTGGGAGGAAAAAAAAAGTTTTGTTTTGTTTTGTTTTATTTTTTCAGTTTTCCCTTTTATGCTTTAGCTGTGTCTCAAAACAGTAAGATACCTCGCATACCAGATGTGCTGCATACGTTACCTATATATAGTAAAACTGAGTTGAGGACAGAGTGTCCCAGCTGCAAATTTGCTGAAGGGTTTGTTACATTTAATGCACTGTAGTATAATTTTTTTCAACTGTCTATTTTCCATACATTTTTGGAGGGGTGTTGTGTAGAGGCAGATATGAACGATATTTTCAGTGCAGGACATCAGGGTAGAGAGAAGCGCAGAATGCTGAAGTGGAAAGTTTAGTCTTCCCATCCAGGAAACAGAATTGGTGGTTGAAAAGATCTAGACTTGAATAAGGGCTGCATAGAAAAGAAAATGTGAAAGGTAGCCAATCTCTCTTTGCATTTTTGATATAGTTTTAAGGCAGCTAAATAGAATTAAGACCCAGTTGTAAGCTATGTGATGATGTGTGGCTCATTGGAGCTGCAGAAAAATGAGAGGAGGTCCTGCTTTGATATAAAATATTTGAAATTTTTTGATGTTTCCAGTCTGTTGTTTGTTTGTTTGTTTGTTTGTTTGTTTTTAATAGTATTAGAGAGGTGTAGCAGTGAAAGGAAGCAATGGAGACAAAATTCTCAATAATTTTCTTTTCAGGGAGGCAGGAAAGATGTTCTCTGTGTGGCATCTGCTGTGCTGGGATGTACCAAGAGGGGGAGTCTGACAGGTTTTCTGCCCATGGGAGGAAGCTTTGAAATAGTCTTTCACTTTGGGTGTTTAATATGAACAACTTGTATGTCTTCACAGGGAACTGCACCATCGATGGTATAAATCTCCCAGTTTTCCCCACTGAGAAACTTAAAAAAAGCCATTAGTAAGAGATTTTTCAGTAGCCTTTTTACGATTACCTGCTTTCATAGCCCAGGAGCACAAGTGATGAATTATTGACCTTTCTCAGCATTTATCAGCACTACCTGTTCCTAAAGGCAGTACTATAGACTGGAGTGAGTCACATCATACAAAAGTGCATGCTTTTTAGATCTGTTGGTTAATATTTATTTTTCTCTTTTCTTAGCAGGCATACACTGTATCAAATATTAAACTGCCCAAACAAGACACACACAACTGAGACTTTTTGAAACTGAACTAAAAAGGCCAAATGAAAAAAAAAGGCATGTATTTACAAGTTGAGTTCAATGTAATATTGCTGAGAGAAGCCATATTTTTTTAAATTCATTAGTCAAAACATAGATAAAATTATTCTCTTTGTGTATGTATTTTTAAAAAGTTCTTTATAATCACATGAAAAAAAGACACAACAAAATTGTACTAATTAAAATAACAGTATTTGTTTTCTGGTAGTATTTAGATATCCCAGTTGGAATTGATCATTCAGCCAAGTATGACTGGCCAACTGGGGTATCTGTTCCACGCAATATTGCATTTTAGCTAAGATCTATTTTTCTTAGAAATTGCATCCTCGTGCTACTTATAACCCATAGTGATAGTAGGTTCTGTTTAAAGAAACCCTTTTATTTGCCTAAATATGCTTTCTATGCCTATTATTATATTTTACCTTTGGCACCACATCAGTTCACAAGTAAATCTCACTCAGAGCAATAGATCTTCCTACTAATTGTTGTTAGTCTTATGAGAAGCAATGAGTAACATGTTTGGAATATGTCCAAACAGGAAATTAATATGGAAATAAAGAGTACTAATATTTTCTTAAGGCAGACCGTGTACTAATGTGTGTTTTCACGACTGATGTATTATTTTTGACCATATAAAGGAAAGGAGATTGTATTAATTTATCTGGTAAAAAAATTATTTGTAATGGGCAAGTATTTTCTAAATCTCATCTTTTTTCTAATGTTCCACAAGGCTATGTGGTGTTTCATAGTCTGCATGTGTAATTGTAGTCACACATGAGAAAAGATTAAGTGGATCCACAGGAGAACAAAGGGAATAGCTAAATCTTTAGGAGATATGACCTAGAAGAAAGAACTGAAGACACCAGTATTACCAAGTTTAGAGAAGAGATGCCTAGCATGAAAAGAGATTTCAGTGGGTAAAAGTCTTCCTAGAGAATAACAAACCATCCTTTCTGTGCGGTGGGGAGATCATAAGAACCAATGAATGCAAACTGATTTGAGGGAAGTTTAAGCTAGACATTGGGAAAGGTTGCAGCAGGACAGGTTTGTGCTGGTGCTGTAGGGAGAGCTTGCTATTGGCAAGAACAGTTAAGCATTGAGATAGATTTTCTTGAGAAGTTGTGGAATAGGAGAGTTTTATTTTCAGATCACAATCTTGTCTGTTGGGAACAGTATTCTTAAATTGAACCAGACAGGTGGACTAGGTGATTTCCTGAAGTCCCTTGAAGTCTGATTCTCTGAAATGTGCATTTACCTAAAACTTAGGAAGGTGAAAGATATTTAAACATTTAACTTCAGGGCAATTTTCTGTTGACTGCTGAAGTCAATAGACTCATGAGAAATTATCCTGGGGTCTAAAAGTATCTGAGAACAAAAAAAAATCCAAGAAATCAGCTAGTGTTTAAAGTATTTTATTAGTTAAATAATACCCTTTTTTTGAGTTGCAGATGTAATTTAAAAACAAACAATAAAAAAAAGTAACAGAAAATATCATGATTCATGTAAATGAAGATTACTTTTTAAGTACTGTTTTTCTTGCAAGCTATTTAGGACTCAAAGGTGCCCTGAATCAGGACCGTGCTCTGTTTGCACTTCTTCATATGCAATGAGCAGTGAAATAGAGATATTAATCTAATTCACTTTCTGGTATCTTTATAAGATGTGGATTTGTGTTAAAGATTGTTTCTGCCAGTCTGCTCTTGTTACCCCAGTATGTGAAGGGCTTATCTCCCGGTTATCCTATGGCTACTCTGACCTCTGGTATGGGAAACACAGAACCTGCCCCACAACAGGGTGAGCTGCAAATGGCTTTGTGATGTTCTCTGCTAACATGTGCCTCTTTGGTGCTATGGGTTGTTAAAAGCTTTGTGTTCATTGCAGTCTGCAATGGTGTTTATCTTGATGCAGTACTGTCCAATTTTTAGATGTCTGTGTAGATCCAAATCTGGTAGCAAAAGAAGAATTAGCAAGTTGTGCTGACAGAAATGCTTGTGAGTTGATGTAAGGACAGGGAGAGATCACTCACTAATTACCATCACAGACAAATTCTTCTTAATAAAGAATTAATTCAGGGAAGAATTAATTTAATTTACTGCCAATGAAAATCAGAGTTGAGTCACAAGAAACAAACTCAAATCTTAAAAGACTTTCACCCCTTTACTCTTCTTCCTGAGCTTCCCTTTACTCCCAATTTTTCTGCCTTCTCTCCTGAGTGGTGCAGGGGGATGGGGAAGAGTGGTTGCAGTCAGTTCATCAAACATTGTCTGTGTTGCTCCTTCCTCTTCAGACTCTTTCTTGTCTCCAGCATGGGGTCCCTCCTATGGAATACACTTCTCCACAGAGCTCTCCAGCATGGCTCCTTCTGTGGGCTTAGTCAATTAGGGCAGCCTTCTGCACTGTGGGCTCCTTTCTCCCTGGATCCACAGGTCTTGCCAGGAGCCTGCTCCATTGTAGGCTTCCTATAAGGCCATAGCCTGCCTTGGGCATCCATCTATCCTTCTGTTTTAGCAGGGAGGAGTCCTTCAGAGTCTGCAGGGGGATCTCTGCTTTACTGTGGATCCCCATGGACTGCTGGGGGCAGCTGCCTCACCATGGTCTCCACAGGAATCTCTGCTCTGACTCCTGGAGCACCTTCTCCCCTTCTTCACTGGCCTTGGTGTCAGCAGGGCTGTTTGCTTTTCTCCCATATTCTCATTCCTCTTTGAATGCTGCTGTTGTTGCACAGAATACCCCCCACCCCACCCCCTTAAATATATAGCCACAGAGGTGCTACCACCATCTCTGATGGACTCGGGTCTGGCCTCCGGTGTGTCCTTCTTGGAACTGCTCGGCATTGGCTTCCTTGGACACGGAGGAAGCTTCCAGCAGCTTCTCACAGAAGACATCCCTAAAGCCCCCCCATCTCTCCCCAAACATTGCCGTGCAAACCAGTATTCACAGTCCACACGTTGTGCTTGGAGCAAGTTTTGTGTGGAATTATTTTGTGTCTGTGGAACAGTTATGCACTACTGAGTTTTTCTGCTTAGAGATGTAGAGGACCTGGTACTAGTTCTTGCTTTCCTGAGCAGTACTAATGTTTTCTGAAAGACAAGAAATAAAAGTTTTTTGAAGTTACTATATGACAAGTTAAAATTTCTTTGTCGCTCTACACTAGCTTTTGAAAAAGCACTTGTATTTTATGTGGTTTTGTGTTGACTGCTAATTAATCCTGACAACGATGTTATATGGTAGCTTTTGAAATTTGCTACTCTCTATATTGTATTTGCTTTTTTTTTTCTGCATTATTCTTTCAATACAAATGTATGTCTTTAAGGAAGAAAAAAACCAAACCTCTGCTCCATTACTCAGACTGGCACATGTTTTGGAGATGTGCATTGTGAATCTGGGAATAGATTTAGCCTCAAGAGAATCAAACAGTTGTTTGAAATGGTCAATGCTTGAGTATCACCTTGCTTATGGCTATGAACTAATTGAGATTAAACTAAAATGCTTGTGAAGATGCTTTTTCTTCCTGTGCATCAGCAGGTCCCATTATCTGTTAATCCTTTAAAAGTATTATTTAGTCATTAAGATAAATGAATGTTCTTTTTTATTCCTCTTTTGTTCTAGCTTTTGCCTTTGTTTTTATAATACATGCTGGTAGAGGAAGTAAAAAGGCTTCAGCTTCATTTATTGTGAAAAGATCTTGTAACTGTTTTAAGCATTTTTGTGTACTTGGCTATAAAACTATATAGATTGTACCAGATGCTTCCTTATCTTATTTTATAGAATTATAATGGATGCTGACGAGTTTTATATGCAAGTCTTTAAAGATAAAAATCACTTTGCTGTGTGTTATTTTCTTTGGTGGAATATAGTAACAGCCCCATTTTGTTGACTCTTTTCAACTTCCCATTATTTTGATTAACATTTTAGTAAAACTTCTTGTATTTTATTATTCTAAGAAGTTCTGTGTCTTCCCTAAACACTCTTAAAACATTAAATGTGTATTTTACCTGTAATTTAGTGAATAGTGACATGATTTTCATGTGGGCTGAAGACCCAAGAACTCCCATTACCTGCAGTTAGAGACTGTATAATAAAACATGGATTGAGCATTTTTGTGGCCGTGTACACCTACTAATTTAATGGCAAGGCCCAACAGATTTATTATATTTACTGGTTAATTCATAACTAGACAAATATCCATTTTTTTGTGATACATAGGCATCACTTGTACTGTTATGTATTTTTTAAAAAAGGTGCTATATATGCTTAATTAGCAGCAGTTTCTCCTTTTTGTTGCACTTTTCTGATCTCAAAAGCATTTTGCAAACCTTACATGACTTTTCACTTAACCAAACTTAAACTTTGGTAACAGCCTTAAGAAAGTAAATCTGTAAAGTTGAAGGGAACAATATGATTGTTTGATGTTAGGAATGAAATCTTGTCTCCATTGAAATGATGTTGTTCTTGCTGCTTTCATTTATGCTCCTGTGCAGCACTAAGGTTTTACTTTGGTATATTTTTGCCTTGTTTTATTGACCTGGGATAGTGTCCTTTCCACCTCTGAGGTGTGTGAGGTCAATATCTTTGTAAGATAATCAATCCATGCTGAAACTCTTTCAAAACAGCTGATTGAAGCATGTATTTAACTGGGAAGGTTCTGCCCCATGCTACAGTTCCTTGTCCCATTCTTGGGCACTGCAGCTTCTGATGGCACTGTTTTCTGATGGTAAATTGGGGCCATTTTCTTTATTCCACCGACCCTTAAATTTATGGCTGTTGTGCAACTTGATACTCCAATGCAGTGAATTATTAGTGTTGATAGTGTGTGCTTCTACTTAATTATGCACTTAGGCCTTATCTAGAGCCAGAGCCGTATCCTTGCAGTCACTTAACAAGTCTAGAGATGCTCGCTGTTCGCAGAAGAAGTGCAAGAAAAAGATTGTTAAATTATACATGAGCAAGTAGTTAAAATAACAGAAGTTATGAAATATCATTTTTCCTCAGTGTCTCTTCACAGGCATAATGCTTTTCATGACTAGATGCTGAATTTCTTTACTAGTTCTTGTCTACTTTTAGTTTCTCTCTTGCATGCTCTCCAAAGAGAATGCAGCTTCTTTCTGCATGCACCCATGGAACATGAGCAAAAAAGGAGATGGTCAAGGGATCTCATGATTCAGAATACTCTGGGGTTTTTTTCCCCTAGTTTCTAGGCTCTCTTAGATATAAATTCCATGTTCCCTCTGCCTGTGTGCTTATATAAGTATAGCCTTGACTGTCCCTTCACCCATTATAAAATTGTTACAGTCTGATATTTAGCTTAGAATAGGGCAGGCTGTGTGATCTAGTTCTCTGGGCACGAGGGTTTTGTGGACTAGCTAATGAATTACCAGTAGCCTGATTTAATTCTGTTGGAATATAGTCTGATATTTTTTTCTAATACTGACAGAGATCTAGGATGAACATGGGCTTTGTGCCCTTTTTATAAATTATTTGTCTTTGCTAGTGATTATTTTTCACTAGATTACTTGGTTGCAAACTTCTGGGCAACTGTTCCCTTAGGAAGACAGCACAGATCACAGAATCATAGAGTAGTTTGGGTTGGAAGGGACCTTAAAATAATCTATTTCAATCCCCTTCCATAGGTAGGGGCCCATTTTACTAGAACAGGTTGCTTAGATGCCCATGATGGGGAAACCAAGTTTTATATGTAGTTAACTTGCTATGTTTTCATGTGTGTTTTATTGTCTTGTCATTTTTAAAGTTTTCTTCCTCACTTTTGTGAGCTCCATTATCATAAGAGCTAAAATGCATTAGATTTATAATAATTTTTAATATTAAACTCAGTTAAATTAGCATATATAGAAATTATATATGTTTAGTAATGGTGTAAAATGAAAGTCTCTATTTGTTGCAGGTATTTTAATGAGTAGATTGAAAATTCTTGTCAGTTCACAAGTTGAGATTTTATATTCTCTTTTTTTCAGCAGACAAGAAATGGGGGTCAAATTAAAAGGAATAGCTTTTCTTTCAGATTCATTCTGATGCTATGACTCTCTGACATGGTGATGAAGATGTCAGCTCTATCTCTGGGCTTACATAATTCCTGTAATGTTCATTTTAACAGGAAGTACAGGTACCCGTGCATCTTAAGGCAGGCAGGTTCTAGAATTCAGTCTGTCCAAAACTAGGGAGGCATATCAAAGCACAATTTTCTTCATTAAAAAAACAGAGTAGTCATACTTCCTTTTCCAGATTTTTTAAATTTTTGTTACAAAAAAGTGAATAAAAACCCAGTAAATTGGGTTTTGAATGGAATTAGCAGTAAAAAGAAGATTGAAATGTGCAGGACATTTTCATTTTCTAGAAGTTTATAACTGTAAAAGTCAAAGAGAGACACCTTTGCCATAGAACTCATTTGTTTGATTGCTTTCTCCTGCACTTATT